>NC_052156.1:10451461-11082111 GCF_902713615.1 Scyliorhinus canicula | reverse complement strand
CCATGGCATCTCATTCTTTCCCCCCCCCCCCCCCCCCCTCCTTCCTCCACTTCTCCCCCACCACCTCACTTCCATTCACTGGCATAACCTGCCAGCGCGGCTGCCACTGCCCAAAGGCACATCCTAATGACCTCTCTCTTTCTCCCCCCCCCCCCCCACTCCTCAGCTCAAAGAAGAAGGCCTCCTGCTGGCCTTTTCTTCCCCACCCGAACAAGGACCTCCTGAACTCCAGGTAGCCTTCTCCAAAACAAGACAAACAGATGTTAAACAGTCCCCTAAAACAGGAGGGGGGGATGGGAACATCCACCCCCACAGAAACTTTCCACTCCTGCAACTCAATGCCAACAATGAACAGAACCCCCCCCCCCTCTCATAAAATGATATAAATCCACCATTTCTTTCCTCTGTTTATGGAATTCCTCCTTGATAAAATAATCAGTTCCTGGATCTGTGGGCTGACAGCTTGCCCCTCCCCCGCCTGCATGCTGGAAGAGACTGTGAAGCACAAGACTGTTGCAACTTCCCAGCCAAACCTCTCATTGTTTTCTGCCAGGTCCGGTGATCAGAAGACATACCATTCAAGGGGTAAACACTCCTCTAACACTCACCTACGCCTTTTCATCAAAATTCCACCCGGATCTGGTTAAAAGGGACCTTTTATGTGACTTCGAACAGGAACAACCCTTTATGTGACCAATCACTCCATGGTCACAAGCGGAAGACCCATTGTCTTAGATTATGGACGTACAAAATTAAAACGCCTGGGTGTTTCATCAAACCTGTTCCAAACGCTACAGTGGCTGGATTTTGTTTCAGTTGGCTTTAAGTATGTAAGATGTGCAAGTTAGATGGATTGGACATGATAAATTGCCCTTAGTGTCCAAAATTGCCCTTAGTGTTGGGTGGGGGTTACTGGGTTATGGGGTTAGGGTGGAGGTGTTGACCTTGGGTAGGGTGCACTTTCCAGGAGCCGGTGCAGACTCGATGGGCCGAATGGCCTCCTTCTGCACTGTAAATTCTATGATCTATGTCAGGAATAAGCCAGTGATATGTTTTAAATATTCAGTGCACCACCAAAATATTAAGCCCAAATACAATTTATTCAGCAAGCACAGCACTTGTCCAACGCGATTGGTGGTCATCAGTGTGTCTTCATGTATGTTAAGGATTTCATTGTTCAATGAACATGTTACTGAACATGTTGGTTGTCCCCCTTTCAGTTGGCCCACTTGACTATATTTGCAAGCGCTTTAGTTGTCGGAATCGGATACTTTTGTTACGCTAGTTAGTAATGTCATAATAGATGGGGAGGCTAAGCAGAGCTTCTGGGTAATATTCTTGCACAGTTCTGAGTAAGGCTGTTAATCCCTTCCTGACAAATTATTTCGATCACTTATTTCAAAGATCTGCAATGCAAACCAAATGAAGGAGTTCTGACTGGCTTGTTTGTTTAAAATTCCTCAGTGAACTGTTTCACAGCTGTTGTGTTAATTATACTGGCTTCTGCAATCCACTTTGCTTTTCCACTGACATTATATATGAACAAAGTTGTATGGTATGATTAGTCTGTTTTGAAAGTGACTGATATTAATTGTCTTTGAAGCGATGTTGTCACACAGTGGAAATCCTTTATGTAAGCCAGACACTATAAATGGATCTGTTGCAATCCCTGATTACGTGGCACATGAGGTCACGGTCTTCTTCAGAGGTCTTGCTTCGGGGACTGGTTTATGCACTGGGTGATTTACTGCTATTCTTTAAGTGCACTGCATCACAACCACTTTGATTAGATTCCTTGTTGCATCAGGACATGTTTAATGGCATCATCTTTTTTCCTTTGGTGAACTTTGTTTTCATTGAAGCAAGCAATGATTATGATGGGAAGTCAAACACCCTGTGCTATCGTTATCTGTGAGAAATGGGGCGTGGCCACCTTTTAGACACCAACTCCCTGAAGCGTATGCTGCTGCACAATGTGAACTTGTTGGTATCTCCCACCAACCATGCTATACCCTCTTAGTGCTCAGTTTGCACTGGCGAGCTGTCCCTTTCAGGATTTGATTTATGCACTCTCAATTTATATTGCACCTTAGCAGCCACCAGAGAAATAATCATTTGTTTGACTGAGATTGGCGGTCTGGTTCCAGAATGGAAAGACTGAGTGGGGGGATTTTCTGCTCTAGTTTTCGTTGGGTGAGATCGGCGACTGGAGTGGAAAATCTCACTGAATGTCCAAAGCGCGCTTCTCGTTAATGTAAAAGCATGATGTGATTATCCCCGTTAGTGGCATAACATTGAATGCCAGGGCTATCATTATATTGCATTTGCATATTATCAGGCCTGAATCAACTCACTCCCACCCGTAAGAAAATTCATTCACGTTAGCGTGAGGACAGACCGGTGTCTCTTGCAGCGTGTAGCTGGTGGTTAGGTGAGTGTATCGCTTAGTTGGGGATGGAGGGCGATGCCTTAGCACTGTCCGTGGTGGAGGAGTGGGGCTCCATAATCAACCTTTTTGCATTGTGGTGGCCTTTAAAAATGGTGCCCCGAGTTGCTGGCAGGGCGGGCTTTGCCAGCGTGATGTCATGGGACCCATCTCTTGCCATTTTTTTGTATGTTCCCAACAATCCTGCCCCCTATCTCACACTGCCAAATACGGGTAAAAATCAGCTGTGAGATTCCATGACACAATTTCATAATGTCTCATTTGTGGTGAAAACTTTTTCATTATAACAATATGATATTTTTAAAAATGCTTCAAGTTACAATGTATGTGAAAAGAGCACAATTAACACTCAAGAACACATCCAATCTTAAACCCCAATATTAAACTGAAACCCCCTGAACAACTGACAGTGACTAAATCTTTAAAAAGGAAATGAATGGCTGCCATTTTACGTAGAACCCTTTTACCGACCAACTCATGGTGTACTTAACCTTCTTCAAATGTAGGAACACCATGAGGTCACCCAGCTAAGCTGAGGTACTTGGTGGAGTAGGAGACCACCACCCAAGCAGAATCTACCTCGGGGCTATCAACAAGGAAAAGGTGAGGACTTCCACCTTCACCCCCGTTTGCAGCGCCGGTGAGTCCAATACCTCGAAGATGGCCACCAACGGACAAGGATCCGGTTCGACATCAAGAATCTCTGACATGGTGTTGAAGAAGGAGATCCAAAAGATGATCAATTTGGGATACGACCAGAACACATGGGTATGATTAGCTGGCCCCCGAGAACACTGCTTACACCTGTCGTCCACCCCTCAAAAAAACCCCACTCCTCCTCGTCTTTGTCAGATGAGCCTGGTGCATCACCTTGAACTGGATCAATGTAAGCAGAGCACAGGAAGATGTCAAATTGGTCCTGTGTAAAGCCTCGCTGCACATCACCTCATCCAAAATAGAACTTAATTCACCCCCCCCATTTCACCTTCACTTCATTCAGCAGAGCCGACTCTGCTGATTGGTGCTGGCTGTAAATATCCAAAATACTCCCCCTACCAGACCCGGCCAAAGAAAGAAATCACCTCCAACAGGGAGGACAGTGGTGCTGAGGGAAAAGGAAGAAAAACCGTCCGCAAAAAGTTAGAGCTGGAGCTATCTAAACAAATAGGTCCCAGGGAGTTGAAATATTTCCGACAGTGCCTTAAGGCTGTCAAACCTTTCCTCCATGAGGAAGTCCCCAACTCTCTCGGACCCTTTCTCTCATGACCTAGACGTCAAGTCTAAGCCTGCTGCCACAAAGAGATGATTACTGCAAATAGAGGCCAGCAATGACATGGAGTTAAATTTAAAATGCTGTCTGAGCTGCTTCCAGATTCTCAGGGTGGACGCCACTACTGGTTTTGAAGAAAATATCGCAGGAACGAATGGAAGTGAGGCACTCAAACTAGAGCCCCTACAAGACCTCGCCTCCATTTGCCCTCTTCTGGAGCTCTGGTCACTAAGCCACCCCAGTGCTTTCTCAATATTGGAAGCCCAAAAAAAACCCAAATTGGGTAAAGCTAAACCACCTGACTGTCTATTTCTCTGGAGGAGCGCTCTACAGATCCTTGGGGGTCTTGCCTGCCCAAACAAAAGAGGACACTAATTTGTGAACTGATGAAGAAGGATTTGGGGAGAAATGTAGAGTGTCGCTGAAAAAGAAATTAAAACTTCAGGAGGACCTTCATTTTAATCCAAAAAGAAAATGCTGGAAAATCTCGGCAGGTCTGGCAGCATCTGTAGGGAGAGAAAAGAGCTAACGTGTCGAGTCCAGATGACCCTTTGTCAAAGCTTCTTTTTGATTTCAGATTCCAGCATCTGCAGTAATTTGCTTTTATCCATTCATTTTAATAGTCTGAACCTTGCCTGCCAAGGACAGGGGGAGGAAATCCAACTTCTGCAAGTCGGATTTGACCCCATTCACCAGATTAGCATCATTTAATTTATCAAGCGAGGCCGGATTGTGGGCCACCTAGATTCCCAGGTAGGGAAAGCTAGATCTGGCCAGGCGAAAAGGCAACATATGCAGGTAGGCCCCTCCCTGGGGGGAACCGGAAAGTATTTGCTCTTGTCGAAATTCAACTTACCCAGAGAAGGAGCCAAAACTGTAAGTAGCTTCATTATCTTGGTGCTATGTCTTTTCGTCCGACGTCATTTCGTCCAACGACACTTCGTCCACGTCTTTTGGTCCAACGTCTTTTTGTCCAACGTCTTTTTGTCCGCACGTCTTTTGGTCCAACGTCATTTTGTCCGATGATTTTTTTCGTCAAAGACTTTTTGTGACTTGTTACGTTTTTTTATCGGATGATTTTTTTTTGTCAAAGACTTTTTGTAACTTGACTTATATTGCCAGAGTTGATCTCTGCGTGGATTATTGAAATAGGGATTATATAAACAGAACATTTACTCAGTCTAAATTTGATCCGGCTCTGTAACTAGCAGTGGGGACATCACTGAAAACCGATGCTGCAATTTGTCATAATCACGCCATTCCTTGTGATACACCTTTCGTATGTGTTTTCTACAAGAGGGGTGTTTGCACTTTACCTAGCAGAGGGTTGAAATCTTATATTGAATAATGTATATTCCGATCATGTACGGATTGATTCAGATTTTGCTGTGTTAGTGTACTTACGGGAACCAAGTTCCTTCCGACAATCAGTTTAATATCTGCGAAACGCAAAGCTGTCATTTCACATTTTGCAAAGACTTTTGCATTAAAATATGCCAGGCGCCAGTGCCCCAAATGATGGATATATTTTAAAATGTCAATCACCGGAAAATCAAGTACACCTTGCATATGCCTCCCTTAATGAACTGTCAAACGTTCATTTAACAGAAGTTCACAGGCGTGAGGTGACAACGCTCTGTATGTCCCTCGCAGATTTTTAAAAATAAATTAAATCGGCTACATTTTATGAAGTTTTGTGGGAAAGGGTTGGTCCCGTTGATCAGACATTGGCCGTTCACCTAAACGCAGCCCCAGTGCTGTCAGATGTAATGAGCTTGTAAGGGGCCAGGCTAAAGAGAGTTTGGGCAGTCTCCATTCAGTATCCAGTTGGCACGGACGTGTACCACAAAACTGTCTCTAATTGGGCACTAATTGGCAGCTCATTCCGAGAAGCCATGAATTTTAGTGTGGGAAATGGAGAAACTAATAATCTTCGCGCAGCAGCACACGCTGTTGGGACAAAATAGAAATAAGCTTTAATTCCGACCTGGAAGTGTTTGATGCTGACACCGGATTTAGGAATGTGGTTCGTAGTTACTAATTTAAATGGATTGGTCGTAGCTGACATTTATCGTTCAGAAATACTTTCTAGTTTCATGCACTTAACAGTCAAATAAGAGCATTGGAACTCTAAACAAGTATTTCTAACAATGTTTGCAATGTTTTCCATATTGTCTGTGTTACTGCACTACATCGAAGATAATTTGCAGTTATTTCTAGTTAAGAAAAATCACCAGGTAAATCCAGCTAAATTTGTAATTGGATAATTGGACAAAAAGACGTTGGACCAAAAGACGTGCGGACAAAAAGACGTTGGACCAAAAGACGTGGACGAAGTGTCGTTGGACGAAGTGACGTCGGACGAAAAGACGCGACACGCATTATCTTATCTATAGTGGGAACTGGGTCTGTAATATAAAGAAGCAGATCAATTGTGCACAAGGACACCCCATGTTCCCTCCCTCCCCGATTTAACGACTTCCTCTTACCGGAAGATCTTAATGCTGTGGCCAGCGGTTCAATTGCTAAAATAATTGGAAATGGAGACAATGAACATCCCTGTTCTGTACCCCTATTCAGCAGAAAATAACGCAAACTCGAGGCATTTGTGCGAACACTAGCAGTGGGGGCCCTATACTAATCAAGGCCAACACCAAACTTCCCGAGAATCTCGGAGATATCCCCACTCCACCCTTTAAATGCCTTCTCAGTATCCATGGAAACGATCGCCCCTGGTTGGGCATTGGGAGCAGGAAAGACAATATTTAACAGCCAAAGTACATTGGCTGACGATTGCTGACCCTTGCCGAAGCCTGTCTGGTTTTTTGAGATTGCCTCTGCCTCTGGGAGGCAGGGCTCCAACCATCGTGCCAGCACTTTAGCGAGTAATTTAGCATCTGCATTCACAAGCGAGATTGCTCAAAATGACCCACACTGCATGGGATCCTGTCCTCTTTCAGGATCAGGAAGGTAGAGGCCTACGCAAGTGTAACTGGCAACGAACCCCCGGACAAGGAGTCATTGAACATTTCTAAATGTTAAAGGGAACAACTGTCCTACAACTTCTTATAAAATTCAATGGGGAATCCATCAGGGCCAGGAACTTTACCCATCTACATTAACCCAATGCATTGCAATCTTTTTAGGGCCCAGCGGGGATTCCAACTCTTCACACCACTCCCTCTCCACCAGTGGGATAAATAACCCACCCAAAATCTCAGTCATGTCTGAACTCTCCTCTGGGGGCTCCGACAATAGAGATACTGATAAAATGTTTCAAAAGCTGCATTGCCCTTAGCGGGGCGGAAACCAAACTGTCACCCAAGTCTCTTATCTTCACAATCTCCCAGGAAGCAGCCTGCCGCCTCAGCTGATGAGCTAAAAAGCAACTGGCCTTCTCCCAGTGTTCATAAAAAGCCCCCCTTGAACTTTACAGCTGACTCACCGCATTACCTGTTGATAGTAATTCAAATTGCGTTTGCAGCTTTTCCTACTTGCCAACAACTGCGGGGTAGGAGCAAGCAAGTGCTGATGGTATACCTCCAGGATGGAATCTTCTCCTACGGGGGTAGGAGAAAAAAAATCTTTATCCCTTGAGTGAAAAAAAATCCATTAAACCCCCCAAGTCCAACTTACGAAACACTTATGCCACGCAAGAACAAAGAAATGCGAACATGTACAAGGAACCTCAACAATTCCTCATAACCACATGCTCACCCCAACATCCAAAAGTCTCACAGAAACTTGCAGCTCTCACCCGGCCCATGTTTTGTTACAAAAGCATCTGCCACTTCTGGCGCACTGTAAAAATAACATTTTGCCTCAAAAGTTAGTCTGAGCTGAGCTGGGTACAACATCCCAAATCGAATTCTATTCTGAAACATGGTGGCTTTAGCCTTGTTAAATGCCACCCGCTTCCTTGCCAGCTCCGCACCAACATCTTGATAAAGCCTGATGGCATGGGTCTTCCCATTTATGGTCATGATGTTGCTTTGCCCAGCTCAGACCCGTTGCTGCAGAACTTCACAATAACAGCCTGTGGTGGTATGTTGCGGTGGGGCTTCTAAGGAATGTTCAGTGGGCGTGATTCAATCTGCCCCCACCATCTTCCGAAACATGTTGGAAAAATATTCTGAGAGAGTTGGGCCTTTCTTTACATCCGGCAACCTCCATGAACCGAACATTCTGCCTCCTGGAACGATTCTCCAAATCGTCCACTTTGGCCTTCAGTGTTTTATTCACATTGCTATGGTTGCTATGCCTCGTAGGAGCCAACTCCACGCCCTTTATCGCAGTGCCATGTGCTTTTACCACCTCGTTGGTCTGCTCCAACGCCGTTCAAATGGGAACTCTACGGAGATCCCCAGCCACAACCTACCTTTGCTTCTCTAATTCCGCTGCCAAGATGCCAACAAGCATCTCTGCTGTTTGTGGAGTGACCGGAACGCAAGCAGCAGCGTCCGCCATTTTCTCCACTGAAGATTCCCGAGACTCATCCTTTTTCGCTGACAAACTTGTTTTCAGGTTTCTTTGCCCTGGTCCTTCTGGATATTTTCCTTATGTGGGCATGTTATACCATCACTTGTGTGTAATTTTTTTAACCAAAAATACCCCCAGCAACTTGGCGAAAAGGGATAAAAATGCAGTACCCCAGCAGGAGCCATCTTGTGTATGCCCCCCCCCCCCCCCCCCCCCCCCCCCCATACATACTGTCACCGGAAGTTGTCCATAAGGTCTCGTAATGTTGCTGAAAGAAGTTCATTTCTATATCCATTTGGCACCATTTTTATTTACATTCTAAAATTCCCAGAAAAATTCCTCCTCTTCCATTTTGGGGAATGCAAATTTACATGACCAAATGGAAATCCGCTTTGTTTTTTTTCCATGGAAAAATATGAACACTGGAGCTTTTAAAGATATTTTATTTAGCCCTGCAATTGGCAGAAAGACAACACCTGGTTCAGAACAAACAAAAGTGTTTATGCAGTACAAAAATACTGAATTCTTTTTCACATAAGTCAGACACTTTGAACTTGAGGAACTTTATTGGGAATTAACTCATTCCAGCAACAATCAAATGTTGCAATGCTGAAGAAAGTATGAAAATATACCAAAGAAAAATCCCTGCCTGGTATTATGAAAGCAAGGTTCTGAGGTAGATGGTCATGAAGTTGAGATGGCATTCATTTTTATTGCAGCGATAGTGGACACAGCCATTATCTTTTCCACATCCACTAAGTGGTCACAGAGTAACGTGCAAAAAGTAATCCACAATTGGAACCTCCCACCCTTGTGGGACAGAGGGACTGACAGAAAGATCCAATGTGTTTTAAAAGATGATTGGAGAAACCAATGAGAGGTTGTAGGTTTGTATTAATTACTTAAATATATGGTATGCTATATTGACAAATAAACCTGCAGCTCAAGCTAATTTTAAAAATTCCTTACTTGTAGTGGCATTAACTGCACATGGGGTCTGCAGGTCACTGTCATCCTGTTGGCTGACAGTGACCATCCAATCTTTCCATTGATATCAGCAATCAATAAGGGGAGAGGTCAGACCCCCGTAGACTCACAATGGGAAGCGTTAGCATAGATTTTTAAATAAATTTAAAACCCCCATCGTGGATCCAATTAAAATTTCAGCGGCCGGCTCACTTTGATCCGGAGAAGGAAACTGCTCTCACTGAAATCAGCCGGCCGCTGAAATTGACACTGCCCGCTGCTCTCTCCCTCCAATCCAACTTTTAAGTTTTAATGTTTCTGATTGGAGGGAGAGAGCAGCCGGCAGTGTCAATTTCTTTTTTTTCCCTCCGGCTTGCCCCCTCTCCCCCCACATCCTCCAACTAGACCCCTCTCCCCCCACACCCTCCGACTCGCCCCCTCTCCCCCCCAACACCCTCCGGCTCGCCCCCCTCTCCCCCCACACCCTCCGGCTCGCCCCCCCTCCCCCCACACCCTCCGGCTCGCCCCCCCTCCCCCCACACCCTCCGGCTCGCCCCCTCTCCCCCCACACCCTCCGGCTCGCCCCCTCTCCCCCCACACCCTCCGGCTCGCCCCCTCTCCCCCCACACCCTCTGGCTCGCCCCCTCTCTCCCCACATCCTCCGGCTCGCCCCCTCCCCACACCCTCCGGCTTGCCCCCTCTCCCCCCACATCCTCCAACTAGACCCCTCTCCACCCCCCCCCCCCACACCCTCCGGCTCGCCCTCTCTCCCCCCACACCCTCCGGCTCGCCCCCTCTCCCTCCCCACACCCTCCGGCTCGCCCCCTCTCCCTCCCCACACCCTCCGGCTCGCCCCCTCTCCCCCCAACACCCTCCGGCTCGCCCCCTCTCCCCCCAACACCCTCCGGCTCGCCCCCTCTCCCCCCACATCCTCCAACTAGACCCCTCTCCCCCACACCCTCCGGCTCGCCCCCTCTCCCCACACATCCTCCAACTAGACCCCTCTCCCCCCATACCTTCCGGCTCGCTCCCTCGCCCCCTGTCCCCCCACACCCTCCGGCTCACCCCCTCCCCACACCCTCCGGCTCGCCCCCTCCCCCCCCCCCTCTCCGGCTCGCCCCCTCCCCCCGAGAATTCAGAATGTCCAAATTACCTAACTTACCTAACAGCACATCTTTCGGCACTTGTGGGAGGAAAACGGAGCACCCGGAGGAAAGCCACCCAGGGAGAACGTGCAGACACTGCACAGACAGTGACCCAAGCCGGGAATCGAACCTGGGACTGTGATGCAACAATGCTAACCACTGGTACCGTGCCACCCAATCCATGCTCCCCACCATCTTCCCAACATCTTCAAGGTATAGTCCTTCAGATTTGGGCTTTCCATGCCCTCCAGTAAACTCCTTATTCTCAGATTCTGTCCCCTGGAGCGATTCTCCATATCAACCCCCTTGGCCTTCAGTGCTTGATTAACATTGGCCTTCATTGTCATCTGAACTTCCAACGAGGCAACTTGGTCACTGGTTCAAGAGAGAGAGAGCCGCCTCCACATCCTGTATCGCTGCACCATATACCTTTACCGTCTTGGTCAACGCTGACTGAATAGAAGCTAGGGTTGGGGTTTCTATTCACTTGTGGAGGTCCTCGAAGACAGCCCGCTGCTGCTTCTTCAATTCCTTTTCCAAGATGCCGGTAAGCATCTCTGACGCCATTGTGGCCAGAGCCGCTTTAGTGACCTCCGCCATTTTCTCAGCTGAAGACCCTTGAGGGGCTTCCGAATTCATTGTTGAATTTTTGTTTGAAGACTTTCTTGTCTTGGACTTTCAGGGCTTATCATTTGTGTGGGAGCTTTATCCCATTGAAATAGTGAAGTTTGAATCAGAAAACCGGGCAAGATGGTCGGGAGCCGCCTCGTGTGCGATTGCTATCTGTATGATGCCACCGGAAGTCATTGATCACATTTCTATCTCTCTTCAGTTCTGCAGAAGTTATACAGACTCGAAATGTTAACTCTGGTTCTCTCTCTCACTCTCTCTCTCCACAGATGTTGCCAGACCTGTTCAGTTTATGCAGCATTTTCTGATTTTATTTCAGATTTCCAGCATTTGCAGTATTTGGCTGTTAGTTTTTTTTATTTGATGTTTCCTGTTTCAAAATGTATTATGTTTGTCCAAATTAAAAGTATTTTTTCATAATCCCAATCCCTTTGTACAGATAAGTATAAGGAGTATGTTTCTCATCATTGCTCTCTTTAATCTAATTGGTTAATAGAATAGATACGCTAACAAGTGATGTTGATTAAGATGTATCTGTGGCATCAGCAGTCTTGTGCTAGATACTCTGTCCAACAGACAGGCAACACTCGGGGGAGATGTGCCTACTCAGTAACCCACCTCGTATATATTGTACATAGAATCATAGAATTTACAGTGCAGAAGGAGGCCATTCGGCCCATCGAGTCTGCACCGGTCCTTTACAAAGAGCACCCTACTCAAGCCCATGTATCTACCTTATCCCTGTAACCCAGTAACCCCAACTTAACCTTTTTTGGACACTAAGGGCAATTTAGTATGGCCAATCCACTTAACCCGCACATCTTTCGACTGTGGGAGGAAACCGGAGCACCCACAGGAAACCCACGCAGACACTGGGAGAACATGCAGACTCCGCACAGTGACCCAGCCTGGAATCGAACCTGGGACCCTGGAGCTTTGAAGCACCTGTGCTAACCACTATGCTACTGTGCTGCCATGATAGTGTAAATAAGCCAGTCTCTAGTTCCCCCCCAAAAAAGGGAAGGATCCGGTGGAATGTGGGTCGTATAGACCGATATACGATTGAACACGGATGTGAAAGTATTGGCTCGATTGTTGGCGGGGAGGATGGAGGATCGTGTCCCGGGGGTGGTTGCAGAAGATCAAACCGGCTTTGTGAAGGGCAGGCAACTCGCGAGTAATATAAGACGGCTGTTGAATGTGGTGATGAATCTGTCGAGAGCTCTGATAACGGAGGTGGCGGTGTCCATGGACGCGGAGAAAGTATTTGATCGGGTGGAGTAGCAGTATTCAAAGTTTTGGGAAGGTTTGTGTTTGGGCCGAGATTTATGGCATGGGTGCGGTTGCTGTATGTGGCGCAGCGAGGGTGAGGACGAATGAAATGAGCTCACGAAGCTTTGACTTGCACAGGGGTACGAGGCAGGGGTGCCCACTGTCGCTGCTGCTGTTTGTGCTGGCCATAGAGTCATTGGCGATGGCTCTCGGGGGCGGCAGAGTGGCAGGGGATAATGAGGGGACAGAGGGAGCATCGGGTGTCGCTCTATGCCGATGACCTCTTGCTGTATGTTTCGGATCCGTTGGAGAATATGGCAAGGATTATGGGCCTGTTGGGGAGGTTCGGAGGGTTCTCGGGATACAAGCTGAATGTAGGGAAAAGCGAGGTATTCCCGGTGAATGAACTGGCACAGTGGGCTAATTTAGGGGGGATGCCATTTACGGTAGTGAGGGATAGGTTTAGGTATTTGGGAATTCAGGTAGTGAGGGAATGGACTGGGCTCCATAAGTGGAACTTAACGAAGCTGGTGGAGGAGGCCAGGGAGGATCTTAAGAGGTGGGATACACTGCACTTAACGTTGGCGGGAGGGTCCAAGTGGTGAAAATGAATATTCTGCCGAGGTTCTTGGTTATCTTTCAGGCTGGAGGAGCTAAGTGAGAGGGTCGAGCTGCCGAGGGGTAGTGAGTTCAGGTATCTACAGGTTAGGGACTTTGCACGAAAGGTCTGGAAGGAGTTCCCTCGATTTTCAAGATACATCTTGCTGAAGCGACGGGTGCTTCCGGATGTTGAAGGGGAGGGAAGAATTGGGGATATACATAAGTGGCTGGGGGAGCAGGGAGGCGAGTGGGTGGTGAAGTTAAAGGAGAAATGGGAAGCAAAGTTGTGAATGGAGATCAATTAGGGAGTATGGAGTGAGGCACTGCAAAGGGTAAACAGGTCCTTCTCTTGTGTAAGGGTGAGCCTGATTGAGTTTAAGGTGCATATGACTGGGGCGAGAATGAGTGGGTCCTTTCAGGGAGTAGCAGATGAGTGTGAGAGGTGTGGGTGGTGGCCAGCGAATCATGCGCCCATGTTTTGGTTTTGAAAAAGTGGGAAGATCCTGGACGGGAGTATTCGCGGTATTAGCGAGGATAGTGGAGGAGGGAGAGGACCTGGACCCTTTGGTGGCGATATTTGGGGTTTCAGAGAAGCCGGAGCTCATGGAGAGGAGGAAGGCCGATGTCTTGGCCTTCACCTCTCTGATTGCAGTAACTGTCTGAGTCAGGCTACAGTCCCTCTCCTCCAGACGATACAAGGCCTAGCATAGCCATCAAACACTTGCAACCACGGATACATCACAAATAGTATTGTGCTCACCACAGTCCCCTCAGGTAAACCTAACGTTAAAAAGAAACATTAAAATAGAGCATTTTGCACCCTATCTCTCAAATTCTGTTCTGCATTATTGTTGCCCCAGGCAAACATTTGATTTTGTTTTGAATGCGCGAGACTCTATTAACGCTATCCTGACCCTTCCTTATTTGTACTTGACGTGTGATTTTAAACATTGCTTGCACTGGTTTATACTTGTCATCTGTGCAATCTTGACTTATTTAGAATTTAACTAATCTAAACAGATCTTTTTGTTTCAGAATCTTGATGTAAAGGCAAATGCATAAAACATTCCATGGTAAATGCCTATTTGGCTCACAAAAAACAATTGGGAAAACCTTGCATATATCTGACCTTGCCTCTCCCTACGTTCCTATTCCTGCATGCATTCATTTTGGACTCTGGCCTTGTTAGCACAATACCTTCCCTTTGGTTGCATAGTCTTCATCTCTTATATTATGTGCTGGAACATTGGTCCGAAACCAGTTCTGCCTTGCTACCTACTCTTCTAACATTGGTGATCTTAAAATCTAAATCTTCCATCTTATCTTGTAGTGCCAGCCCTGGTTGTGGGAGCATTCTTAACCTCCAATCTAGAATGCAGTGGATTCAAGTGCCAATCCATAAATTTGAACATATCTACTTGGCTAACGGCAGTATTAAATGAGTGCTGCACTTTTGGTGCTGTTATCCTCAAGATGTCAAACTGAGGCACTCTCTTGATTGGGTGAGAAAGGTCCCATGACATGATTTGAAGATGTTTGGTGCTTTGGTCAACAACAATTGTGATGAAAACAGATTATCTGGTTATTTATCTCACTGCTGTATGTGGGATCTTTCTGTTTGCTATCTGGCTGTCAAGTTTATTTGCATTGCAACAGTTATTACACTCCAAAAGTACATTGTTGACTGATCAGTGTTTTGGAATATTCTGGCGTTGTGAAAAGATCTATCAAAATGCAGCATCTTGGCTCAACGCGTTTCATTCCTCTACTAATGCCCTGCGACTGGTTATATTGACTTTATTGACAAAGTAAAGGGCTTTGGTTAGTTTTGTCCCTGATGATTCATAATCAAGTAACGAATAAACATAATAAATATTAAGGATAATAAATGTGTGGTAGGACTTGGGTTGAAGTGAAACTTGTATTATTTTGAATTAAAAGGTATACAGTAATGGTGTACAGAAATAATTCTGCGATCCATATCTGTACTTCGATACAATCTCGTATAAATAGATTGTTTTCTATTTTGTCCAGGAAATAGGGCTCACTGGTGACTTAATTCCAATAATTGCTTTTGTTAAAGTGTCATTTGTGAACACTTTGAATAAAAAAAACTAGACATTGCAATTCCAAGTTTCTCAAATATTTCAGAATTGCCTAAGAAAATCCATTCAATGTAGCAGAAACAATTGCTACAGCTTTGCCTGTGGTGGATTGAGCAAGGCGATTTCTGCGAGTTCAAGTCTTCAGCAAAGTGTTATAGCAGTGTGCCCGCAGGCATGATATTGAGCAGCTATTTTAATGCCTCACTGTGCTTCCTACATTCAATCTTAATTTGATGTTATATAAGTCCAATAGTGATTTGTGAATGTAATAAATGTTTTAAGTACCTGCAGTGGATTTTAAAAGAATATGAAGTGTTTCAAATTATGCAAACTGTCCAAAGCCAGGAAAACATTCTTCGTGAAGTTCAGTGACCTAACTGTTGCTATTACCAACCGGAAAGCAAAAAAAAACATAAATTAAGAAATATGGCAAGTGGTAATTTTGAGAAAAAGCACACTTCGCACGATAAATATTTTATTCTTTAAAAATATTAGTTTTATTTTTATATAATAACTTCAGTAGTTGCTCCTTAGTTCTGTTGACAGAATACACAGGAAATGGGCTATGTCACGTGTTGTGGACAATCTTTTATATTTGAAGTTTACAATGCACTTCATAAATAGAAGAACTCTGCATTGAATATGTGCAAGGGATAGATGTCTGACAAATTTTGTTTATTTCTGTCACAAAGGCTTAAAAAAAGTATCTAGGGTTTGATGCATAGCTAACCAATAAAGATTGAGGTTCTGAGGGAGCTTTGAGTTGCTTTGAAAGTAAATTCTGCAAAATTGTTATCAAGCTAATCCTCAGGTGAATCGTCATTTTAATGTCAGTTAAAAATCAATACTCACCACTGCAACTGTTATCTTGGTGTGTAGTGTAGCCCTGAGTTGGTTCTGTCCATATTGATTGTTCCAACTTTGTCTTTAAATAGAATTTGTCCAAGAATTTTGAGCACGTGATCAGCAGCAGCGTACTGTTGGTAAAGCTTTCTATCTCCTGTTACAAGGAAAGTTTGCCTTTGTGTTTATGATAGAACATAGAACATAGAACAGTACAGCACAGAACAGGCCCTTCGGCCCTCAATGTTGTGCCGAGCCATGATCACCCTCCTCAAACCCACGTATCCACCCTATACCCGCAACCCAACAACCCCCCCCTTAACCCTACCCTTATTAGGACACTACGGCCAATTTAGCATGGCCAATCCACCTAACCCGCACATCTTTGGACTGTGGGAGGAAACCGGAGCACCCGGAGGAAACCCACGCACACAGGGGGAGGACGTGTAGACTCCACACAGACAGTGACCCAGCCGGGAATCGAACCTGGGACCCTGGAACTGTGAAGCATTTATGCTAACCACCATGCTACCCTGCTACCCTAATGGTCCTGTAGATTGTAGAAGTTATTGAAAGCAAATCTTTTTCTGATAAACTACAAAGGGTGGGCAAAATTAACATTGTCAAAGATAGTTGTTGTTTGGCTATATTAAAATAGATCCGAGTTTGTAAGAGCTGTGATTAGATACAGAAGTAATGTGCGAGGAGTAACATTTAACTGAAAAGGGACAGGATGGAGAGAATCTCCATCTATTACACCCAGTTAGAGCTCTGCTTGGATGTCCTGGGACTGGCTTTCTGAACTGTTTCACATTTTTAATTTTTATAAGATGCGTCTGGGGAAATGAATGTCTCACCTGGACAAAAAAGGTCACTCTTTACTATTTGAAGTAGAGCAAAGGAGTTCTCCCTAGTATTCTGACCAGTATTTACTCCATAGCCAATATTCCATAACCCATACTCCATAACCAAGGAAAATCATTCAGGAAGGGAGGCCGGCCTTCCCAAACAGGCGCCGAAATGTGGCGGCTAGAGGCTTTTCACAGTAACTTCATTGAAGCCGACTCGTGACAATAAGCGATTATTATTATTATTGTTTCCTTAAGTACGTATGAGGAAGGCAGTGGAAAATCGGCTCATGTATTTTTGGTTGTCATAATGATGACTGAAATTGAAAAAAAGGGAGATTCCAAGAGCAACTCAAGACAAAGCTACAGAATGTGGAGAAATGAGTGAAGAATGTAACCCTTAGGTAAATTACTACTACATAGTTTTAACATTGTATGATAATTGTTGCTGGCTTTTTGAGCAACCTTGCTGTGTGCAAAATCGGCTACTGAAGTTACAACAATGACAGTACGTAATTGGCCATTAAAAAACAAACTTCTGGGAATCGTGAAAGGCACTGTGCAGTAACAGTAGAAGTCATTTTTCCCCCTTCTGAACACTGAAGAACCCTTTATGTTCAAGCAATTGTAAAATGTCTGCAATGGTCCTGATGTCCAGATTTAATTTGTATCCTTTAGTGCTTCCAGAAGAAGAGAAAGTGCCATCATATACAAGTTCCACAAAAATAAAGCTGATGTTGTGTTGAGCAGTGAGTGAAATTCATCCATTATTCGTTTACACGCTGCTCTAACTCTCGTATCTCTGAAGGTCAGAAACATTTTTCATTCTTTCAGAGATGATGTGACCTTCACTTCAGATTTTAAGAAGTAACAATTTTACAAATTGGAGTAAATTAAGTTGAACAGTGGTTTGATCAGTAACCAGCTGCGTGGATACTATCCACCAAATCGTTATAGAATCATAAAATCAGTGCCGTGCCAAAAAAGGCTATTCGGCCCATCGAGTTTGCTCCGACTCTACCCTATCCCCATAACCCCACCTAATCTTTGGACGTTCTGGGGCAATTTAGCATGGCCAATCCACCTAACCTGCACATCTTTTGACTGTGGGAGAGAACCGGAGCACCGGGAGGAAATCCACACAAACACAGTGAGAATTGGCAAACTCCACACAGTCACCCAAGGATGGAATTGAGTCCGGGTCCTTGGCGCTGTGAGACAGCAGTACGAACCACTGTTCCACCATGCCGTCTAAAATGTACTTTTGTGAATGGAAACCTAAACCGGGCCACGACGATGAAAGCGACAAATTCTAATCACGATCACCAAGGAATGGCTAAATTCCTTGATCATGTTTGAACATGAAAAACTGGAGAACCTTTTCATTTGAAAAAAACTGATTGAATATTGTATTGCCTAATGAAAGGTCACCAACCTGAAATGTTGGGTGGCATTTTGTGGAGGAGTTTGTCTCGGTACACCAAAGCACAAGCTATGAGGTGGTTGAGAGGCCACCAGAGGCTTTTTTTCCCATGAGCAAGATCCTTACGGGTGGAAATCCGGCTGTAGAATTGCCAGCCAACCAGAGGCTGGCAGATATTTTGCTCAGCAGTTTCAACGGGGACATGGTAGTGTGACGATTGGAAGATTTTGGGGAAATTGGATCATAAATGTATTGGGCAATTTAAGGGTTAAAAGCCTGGGTTAGAATGTGTTTGACTGCAATAGTCATGTTCTGTTCTGCATGACCTGGGTGGTTTTAGCAGCCAGCAGATAACATTGACGAAGGAATGTGCTTTTCAGTCTGGGCTAATGCATAGTGGTTCGCCTGGCTAGTTAATGTCCTTTCAAGTGCTTGCAAAGTTAATTTGTTTTTTTAGGTTGGGAAGATGAGGTCCTTGCTGGGTGGAGCTAAGAGACATTTTGGGAAGCTGTGGAGAGGGGCAGTTTTGGAGAAAGCAGTGTAGAGCGATTAAGTTTTGGAGAAAAACGTTTGGAAGTAAAGCCTGATCTGGTCCTCCTTGTTTATGTTAGACCTTCTGCACTGTAACTTGTATGATATGACAAGTAAAAGCAGTTTTTTTCCCCTTGTCTGATTACAAGGAAGAGGCTGAAACAGCCTAGTTGAAGCAGCTATTTGAAAATATTCAGCCAGAGTTTGAAGGGGTTCTAACCAGAGCCAGAATCTGTTCTGTAAGCCCTGCTGACTTCTCAGCTGGATTGATAGCTGTATATTTCTCATTGTTTATGGGGATATTGTGGTTGTTGGGGATATTGTGGTTGTTAACAGGAAATTGTGCGCTGTATATTTCAGGTGTGAAGTTAAAAGTTTAATATTTTATTTATAATAAAGTTTTGTTTCAGAAATACCAAAACTCTATTTTTTTCATTCAATCACTCCTAGAGCGAATCATTCGTTCCACACGGTGTCAAAATAAACTAAAAATATTGGGGATTCAGTCCAGTAAATTTGCCACTGTTGGGGGCTGGTCTGGGTCAGTAATAGTGGCTGCTGGAATGGCAACCACCAGACGCCCTGGGTTGAGAGGTGATCTTGGCCGCAGCAGAAGTAATGGTGGGAGGGGTTTCATGGGCTTGCACAGTAAGGGGGAGTCGGACTGAACATCAGCAAGATGTAACGCTGAGCAGTTCTCTCCACCTCCCCCCACCCCTCCTATCAGAGAGTTTATTTTATGGAGGGATGCTTCCCAATGCCCCATGCAACAGGCCCATCCACAGCTGAGTTGATATGAACAGTGGTGAGATGAAGACTGTAAGTGGCTGTTAATTGTCACCATAAGGACCTCAATTGTCAGCAGAGGAGGAGTCCAACCACTGAACCTCCCACCCACGACTTAATCAGGGTGGAGGCAAGAAGGAACAGGGTGCTCACCCAGCATCATCTTACCAGATTAAATGCCTTTCCTGCTTTAAACACATCATTAGAAAGTGCAGAGAATTCTGGCCATTAACTCCGCTTCTCTCCACAGAGACCTGTGGTGTATATCTAGAACTTTGTTTTTCTATTGACCATTGTGTTTGTTTAATCTGCCATTATTTGAGCTGGTCAAGTTTTTGTTGTTTCTTTTGGTCACACTTACACTCTGGGCAATGGCTTGATGGGTATCAGCAGTAAAAGCACAGGTTGTACCTCGGGGAACTTGGGTTATTTGTGATTCATGTTAACATGGTTATCTAAAAAGTATTGAATTTTGCAGTCGAACCATTATATTCTTGTTATGAATGTGTGTTTATTACGCCTTTTGTGTTTTCGTATATGCCTGCAGTGTTTTGCAAGAAGCACACAATAAAAATAATTCAATTTCATGCTTTAAAATAAAAAAAAATGGATAATAGGCATACTAGTGCCAGTGTTACCGATGTTGCTAGATGGCATTGCTTATGGTTAGATTTTGAAAACAGCACAGATTCTGTACGTCCATCAAAACATTCCTCATTCAGGGCTTTGTGTTTTCACTGACATCTGACAGTGCTCTGTTTCATCGTACCAGTAACACCTTGCACCAGAAAAATAATGTTACTCCTTTAGGATGGATCTCCATCTAGAGATGCCTGGAACACAGTGAACACAGTTTCTTTAATGATGTTTTAGTTTTGACAGCTCAGAATATACAAGCATTCAGTGAATGTAAATTAAGGCTGTAACAATACCTGAACACTAAGGGCCATTTGTTCTCCTGTGCTGCATAATTATATCCCTTTTTCACTTTGGCTTTTGATTATTCTGAGCTTGAGTTCTAAATCATAGACTCCCTACAGTGCAGGAGGAGGCCATTTGACCCGAGTCTGCACCGACCTTTTGAAAGAGGACTCTACCCATGATCACTCCCCATTTACTCTGCCCTATCCCCGAGGGGCAGTTTAGCATGGCCAATCCACCTAACCTGCACATCTTTGGACGTGGGAGGAAACCCACGCCGACTCGGGGAGAACATGCAAACTCCACACGGCCAGAATTGAACCCAGGTCACTGGCACTGAGGCAGCAGTGCTAACCACTGTGGTACCGTGCCGCACCTATACATCCGCATCAACCACGTGAATTTATTTGGATCCTTCATTGAAAGCATTTTCAGCAAAATATGACACCAAGCCAGATAAGGGGATATCAGGGAAAGTGGCCGAAAGGCTTAGTTGAACAGTTAGATCTTAAATTGGAGGGGTAGAAGCATAGAATAGTAGTTCCCAACCTATGGTCCACGGGGGTACTGCAGGTGGTCTGTGTGTCCGTTGAAGAAAAAAAATCCATGGAGAAAGAAATTTCTATGGAGAAACAAATTAACAAGTATCTCGTATGTAGCATACTAATCTATTTCTGCAAAAGATTTATGGTATTAAATCCCTGCAATTAAATAACGTTGGGGGGGGAGGGGTGCAGCAAGCTGTGCAAGATTGAGGGGCATGGAGAGGGGAGATGGGGAGAAGCTGTTTCCCTCAGTTGAAGGGTCAGTCATGCGGGGACACGAGGTCGGGGAGGGGAGGGAGGTGGCGCAGAGACCTGATCAAGCTTTGCAAGATTGAGGGGCATGGACAAGGTAGTAGGGGTGAAGTTGTTTCCCCTCAGTTGATGGTCAGTCACGAGGGGACACGGGGTCAAGGTGAAGGGCAGGAAGTTTAGGGGGGATTTGAGGAAAAACTTCCTTACCCAGAGGGTATTGACTGCCTGGAATGCACTGCCTGAGTGGTGTGGTGGAGGCGGGTTGCCTCACAGCCTTCAAAAAGCACCTGGATTAGCACATTGCACGTCATAACATTCAAGGCTATGGGCCAAATGCTGGCAAATTAGATTAGGTAGGTAGGTGAGTTTTTTTCATGTATTGGTGCAGATTCTGATGGGCCGAAGGGTCTATTTACTAAATTCTATGACACCCAAGTGAGAGCTGATCAGAGCAGAGGTGCAAGGAGGGCCAGGAAAGCACCAATGTTGTGTCTTGGGGAATTTGGGAGCGGCGGCCAGCGGGAACGGGGTGCAGTGGCCAGTGCAGCCTGGAAGGGCTGGGTGTGAGGGCAGGGCAGCAACTAACATCCTCTTCTTGAGTTTGAAATAGCAAGACAGCCTTGTGCAACTGTCATGTGACGGTGCTTGAAAGCTGGATTGTCTGACGTTTTGCTACAAGTTGCTTCGGAATACCCAGAATTGTCTCACAGACAGTAAAGTTTCTGATGCCCTTTCCTACAACCTACCTTTGCAAAACTGCATTTTCAGGGCTTGTCACATTGAAAAGCAAATATTGGAATAAAGGTAACATTGGACCAGATCCCCGATTAACTGTCATCCCTGGAACTAACATCCAGCGTTTGACGTCTGCGAAAAACATTCCCATTCAGGGGTGAAAATTATTTTTTTCCACTGGTAAGCCTATTTCAGTTAAATGTGCTGTGTCAAGTGCAATGTGTTTGTGAGTGTGCATCATAAACTATTAGAAAGCTTCTTTTTTAAATACCCCTCTTGATAAATTATATATAAGTTCAACCCCGGTCAACTACAGGGTACGTTAAAAATAGTTTGAAACGGTTTGTGTACATGGTGGTCCGCCAATGTTTTTGATGACTTACTGTGGTCACCATAATGGAAAAGGTTGGGAACCACCGACGTAGAGGTTTCGGGAGGCAATTTCAGTGTGTGGGACCCGGCAGCTGAAGACAATGCTGCCAATTGTAATGTAATTCAAATCAAGATCTCTCGGAAATCTCACCTGCCTTGTCGCTTTTTGTGAATAAAACAGGGAGCTTTATAGAAAATGTTTTTTTTTTAATGTTTTTTTATTGAGTTTTCATATTTTATATACAACATATTACAAATCATTAGAGAAGAAAAAAAACACACGCAAAAATTAACATGTATATTTACAGGTAAGCATCTTCATAATAACAATTGTGGTCGCCCCCTTTAGCCGGGATACATATTTTACATTCCCCAATATGGCCGAGGCACATGTTTATAGGCATTTATTTATAGTTTGGTTTTGGGCCTTAGCTTGCCATCAAACCCCCATAATGAACCCCCCCACCGGCTACCTTCCCCCGATTCCCGTCCCCTGATTCTTGGCCACCCGACTATTCTTCCTCTTGTTCGTTGGCCACAAACAGGTCCCGGAACAATTGCATGAATAGCTCCCACGTTCTGTGGAAGCCGTCGTCTGACCCTCTGATGGCGAATTTGATTTTCTCCATTTGGAGAGATTCCGAGAGGTCGGACAGCCAGTCTGCAGCTCTGGGCGGTGCTGCTGACCGCCAGCCAAAGAGGATTCTACGGCGGGCGATCAGGGAGGCAAAGGCAAGGGCGTCCGCCCTCCTCCTCAGGAATAGATCTGGCTGGTCTGAAACCCCGAAGACCACCACTATCGGGCATGGCTCCACCCTCTCCCCCACCACTTTGGACATAGCGTCGAAGAAGGCTGTCCAGTACTCCACAAGTCTGGGGCAAGACCAGAACATGTGGGCGTGGTTGGCCGGGCCTCTTTGGCACCGTTCACATCTGTCTTCCACCTCCGGGAAGAACCTACTCATACGGTTTCTTGTTAAGTGGGCTCTATGTACCACTTTTAGTTGCGTCAGGCCGAGCCTTGTGCACGTGGAGGTAGAGTTGACCCTATGCAGTACTTCGCTCCAGAGTCCCCACCCTATCTCCATCCCAGGTCGTCCTCCCATTTCATTCTTGTTGCGTCCAGTACGGTGTCGTCCCTTTCTACCAGTCGGTCATACATGTCGCTACAGTTCCCTTTCTCTAGGATACTTGCGTCCAGTAGGTCTTCCAGTAGTGTCTGTCGTGGCGGTTGTGGGTACGTCCTTGTCTCCTTTCGTAGAAAGTTTCTGAGTTGCAGATACCTTAGCTCGTTCCCCCCAGCTAGCTGAAATTTCTCTGTCAGTTCGTCCAGTGTTGCGATCCTGTCGTCCGTGTATAGGTCCCTGACTGTCAATGTCCCCCCGTCCTGCCTCCATCTTTTGAAGGTGGCGTCAGTCAGTGCTGGTGTGAACCTATGGTTGTTGCAGATGGGAGCCTTGTCCGACATTTTGGTCAGGCCAAATTGCTGCCGCAGTTGGTTCCAGGATTGGAGGGTGGCTGTCACCACTGGGCTGCTGGAGTGTTTTTTGGGTGGGGATGGGAGTGCTGCCGTGGCGAGGGCCCGGAGGGAGGTCCCCATGCAGGAGGCCTCCTCCGCACGCACCCACTCGGCTTCTGGCTCCTGGATCCATCCCCTTACTCGCTCGGCTGTTGCCGCCCAGTGGTAGAATTGTAGATTCGGGAGGGCTACATCAGAGGTGATGTAGTTAATGGGAGGAGCCAGGGGCTGAAGCAGTAAGGTTTGAGTTTGTCTGTGAACAGATCATCAGCTTTTTCCAAAATACTGGGAAGTTAAACAGTAGTTTGACACAAAGAATCTGCAGGCGGATTTTGACCTGAAATGAGTTTTGCTTGATTGAAGTTAAGAGTTAGGAGTTCAAAGTGTATCATTGTATTGTTAAGTAGTGTTTAACTAGTAATTGCAAGCTATTTCTTGATGTTAAAGTTAGGTTAATTACTGTGTGATTACTAAAGTTTGTTTTAATATAGGAAGAGGAACCTGGGCAGTACGTTCATTTTGATCGTCTGGACTCTCCCCGCGAGGGAGAGTGGGAGTGTGTTCCATCTTTGCAGGTCCTTTTTTACTTCCTCCGTCAGGCTGGTGAGGTTCCATTTGTGGATCCCTTTCCAGTCATGGGCTATTTGGATCCCCAGGTAGCGGAATTTGTGTCGGGCTTGTTTGAACGGCAGCCCCTTTAGTGCCCCCCCCCCCCCTTGCGGGTGTACTGGGAAGATCTCGCTTTTGCTCATGTTGAGTTTGTAGCCCGAGAAGGCTCCAAACTCTTTCAGGAGCGCGATGATTCCGTCCATGCTGCTTTGTGGGTCTGAGATATAGAGGAGCAGATCATCTGCATAGAGTGAGACTCTGTGCTCTCTGCCTCCCCTTCGGATCCCCCTCCAATTTTTTGCTGCCCTGAGCGCGATTGCTAGCGGTTCGATTGCTAGTGCGAACAGCAGCGGGGACAGTGGGCATCCTTGTCTGGTGCCCCTGTGCAGCTGGAAGTATTGGGAGTTGGTATTGTTGGTCCGTACGCTCGCCATGGGAGCGTTGTATAGGAGCTTTACCCAAGCGGTGAACCCTGTTCCAAGCCCGAACCGCTCCAGTACCTCTATGAGGTATTTCCATTCGACTCTGTCGAAGGCCTTTTCTGCGTCCAAGGAGACGGTCACCTCTTGTGTTTTCTAGAAAATGTTTAACTGAATTTCATTGTTGCTGTTCCTTTTTAATTGTGCAGGATATTAGAGTTAGACCAAAACCTCTCTGGCAATCTCTTGCATGCCTGTATTTTGATCGAATCTGCGGACTGCCTCCTTCCCTTTCAGCTCGATCTAGATTACCACTCAGTGGTATTGTGAAATACTTAATAGCTTTAGCTACACTGTAGATAAAAATATGCAAAGTCATTGTTCGTGAAATTATAGGTGATTTTATTTGAGCAGTAATCTTACTGAAGGATTCAAGTTTTGTTAAAGATTTGAGCTTGGCAGTTAAATGATAACTGAAAATCTTTTGTGTGTAACTTAAAATAAAAATGCAGACACTAAAGTTTGTGGGTTGGCTTTGGCCTGCTTTGCGTCAGTTGGCTTTGTTTCTGCTCCAGGCTGTCATGGTTACTGTGATACACTTGGTTTAGCTATGTGTAATGATGATCATTATGCATCAGTGATAGATTAGCAATGGTATTAGTCTAAGTTGATAGTGACCTATACATGTCAGTAAACAAGATGTGCATTATCCCTCTAAATACATTTAGTTCCAAATTAGAATATAGTGCCAAATATAAATTTATATTATCTTGAATAATTAAACTGTTTTAAAATTATGTACTCAGTGAATTTTGAAAAGGGTTCTTACTCTACTCTTTCTCTGAAGCAGATGGGAAAATGGGCTTTTCAGTAAATATCCAGAAAAGTAAAGTCCTCTTCCAACCCTCTCTCAGCCATCCCCACTCCCACTGATTAAGAAAAACAGCGAGACAATGGGAAGGGTGGACATATTTCTTCACGAAGACAGGCATTGATTTTTTTTGTAAAACATTTTATTAGACAGGCATTGATGACAATGCAAGAGATTGACTGAAGTTTTAGTGTAACTTTAATATCCTGTACAATTAAAAAGGAACAGCAACGATGGAATTCAGTTAAAAATCACATATAATTGTTTCTAGTGTAGCTCAGCTTTCAGCCGACTGACGAAAAGAGTAGTAATAATCTTTGTCACAAGTAGGCTTACATTAACACTGGAATGAAGTTACTGTGAAAAGCCCCTATTCCGGCACCTGTTCGGGTACATAGAGGGAGAATTCAGAAAGTCCAAATTACCTAACAGCATGTCTTTTGGGACTTGTGGGAGGAAACCAGAGCACCCAGAGGAAATCCACGCAGACATGGGGAGAACGTGCAGATTTCGCACAGGCAGTGATCCAAGCCGGTAATCGAACCTGGGACCCTGGGGCTGCGAAGCAACAGTGCTAACCACTGTGCTACTGTGTTGCCCAGTATTTGAGAACCAGATTCTAACCCAATAGTTATGTCATGATTTACCAGGCAGCAGTTGTACGCCTGTATAATTTGGACAATTTATAGCAGGTACCCCTGAAGCACTGGAAAAGCACCACCAGTGGCAAGTCCAGTGATAAAGACAGTCCAACAGCCGCATCCTCTCCCAAGCCAAAATACACCTCATTGAAACGCTGATCATTCAAACCAGCTCTGCTGGGCAGGACATGACGTTCATGTGCCTGATTTCAGATTACTAAAACAATTGTTGTACTTAGTACTCTGGTTGCAGCGGAAGACTCCCAGGGGACAGGGTAAATGTGTTAGGGATGTTCTCAAAGCATCCCCGAAGAGGCCAAATATCTGCTGAGTCATGGGTGTCCCAGGCTTGTGACCACCGGAAACAGAGAAACCTCATTCTGGAACGTACTGGAAACATTGAGAGCCTTTGTCGGGGATGTGCAGAGGTGAAGTTGAGGCCTTAGAGGGAGTAAAGATACCTCCAAACAACCCATCAGCCAAACTCTTCAAGCACCACCTGTTTCAGACCCTGCAGAGCGCACACTGGACATTCAGTCATCCCAGAATTCACCCAACTGAAATGCCGAACAGATTGTTTTGGCTCAATTTCCTCAACTCTTCCTGGTCTCAATATCCAGCTTAAATGAAAATTTATCCTTGTTTACAAGTATTTCTATGGCTTTCACACTGCTGTTTCCTATACCAGGATCAGTAACTTCTTTAGCTGAAGGGCCTTTTAAAAATCATTTGCCTATTGTTATAACGAACTCCAGGTGAGGTTTCCCAAAAGTTGTGGATCTGGACGAGGTCCCTCGATTTGTTCCCCTCCGGCTGGGATTCCCCAAATTGTACAAACATGCGTGAGGAGGGCTGACTGGGTCTGTGCCTTTGTTCAACCCACCCTCTGCTGGTGGCAACAAAGGTTTTATCTAACAAGGTTCCTTTCCCTTGCATACCTTTTCCAGACCCAAAAGTTATGTTTAAAATGGAGCCAATTTAACTAGACTCTCTTGAGTGAAGATGGAGCAAATTTATGAACCACTAAAAAGGCAAGGAGAAATGGTATCCACATTCATACGGATTAGAAGTAAGAATTGAGTCTTAATAGTCAGTAAGTATAAATCAAACATTGTGTGAATAGTCTCTGAGTTACAAAGATTAGATGATGAGCATTGCGGACATACAGATTGATTTTGGTAGATTCTTTGATTCAGGGGTTCAGTAGCTCGGTGGCAAGATTTCAGTTCTTTTTACAGCTTCTCAGAGAGAGCGAGAGAGCTTTAGATATTCCTGCAAAAGATAGCTACTTTGCCGGGGCCCTGCCTTGGTTACTGTATTACCTCCAGCTACTTTTCTCACATCACACACAGGGAGCGACAGACAGACTCTCAGCAGCTGTCTTGGTTAACTGTTTACTTCCACATTTGTGTATTCAAACTGGAGTCTACTAGTCGGCCTGGGCAATTGTACCCAGGGACTTTGGATGTGATAGCCATTAAGTTCATTTCTCTCTGCAAGAGATGATGATCAGTCTTTAAGTTATTTTTGCCATTCGAGTGTCCCTTTAAGAAAAGTTTTAACTTATCACATGGCTTCAGTGATGTTATATGAGTGGAGCTGGACTGTGTGAGGTTTTTGGTTTCATTTTCAGTTTTTGACTGCTGTGAATTACAGACAAGGAGAAAGAAGTGTTTTGGCCTGTGTCTCTCTACTTTCATTTTAAATATCTGTTCCAGAAGCAAACTGGTTGTGACTACCTGCTTTGGTAACCTAAAAGATATATTCAGGAAAGCCAGACTCATTCAAGTGAGAATGCAGAGTGCTGGGCCACGCCCTATATGGGATTTTGTTTTTTATTTGGAACAGTTAAGGGGGAATCATTAAGTGTTATACATAGATTACTGTAGCTGGGTGGTACCTTTGTTTGTAATTGATAAAAATTCTGTGTGTTTATATAAATGTTAACTAAGTTTTTAGAATGAAGCTTGTTTTGATTAAAATGTCTGGGAAGAATGATAAATCACACCAGAAGGGAAGGCTTTTGTGCTCATCCTAGCCAAATTCAACATAAAGGTTGTCAGTCAGATGGACTTCATAATATACTTTGGAGTTTCTAAACCCTGGCCTATAGCATTTTAGAATTGCATTGGCTGGAACCACAGGGAGTGGCTCCATTGTTCCTTGGATAAACCCCTGCAATCATTCTGTCAGTGGCTAGCTATACATTCTCAGCCATGTTTGTGGGTCTGTGTTCATTTTTATAAAAATTAATCTCTGATCTTTCAATGTACAATTTCAAGGTATTTTTTCTTCATCATTATAACACTATAATTAAATCAGTTTAGAGACATGATAAAAAAAATCAGCATTTCTAAACAAAATAGTTGACAAATAGTTAAGAGTGCATGATGGAATACCATATTTTCATGAGAAATAAAATGCATGCATTGAATTTATGTATTATTATGATTCCAGCCCATACCTCAACAGTGGCTAGGATACTGGACAGAAACGCCAATAATTTATTTATTTTGTAAGACAGTGAGAAAAGGATACTTCGCTTCAGGAGTGATTGCACAAAGAAATAGGGATTTTGTTATTTTAAAACAAAACTTTATTATTAACAAAGTATTAAAATCTTTAACCTCCCACCGGAAAATAGCTTTGAATTACTCCATAAACAATACTACTCCTTACAGTAAATGCAATACTCTTAATTACTATCTCTATTCCCAATTCAACAACAGAAAGAAAAAAAAATAAGCTCTCAATCCATCCCACACCCCAATGGTACAGAGTCATACTTGTTTTCTAGAACAGATTTGGCTCCTATTAGAACCACTACAGACTCTGACTGGATGTCTTCTAAAATATGTTTCAACTGGTTTGTTTCAGCGTTTCCATTGTTGTCAGGCAAGTCTGCACTGCTTGAAATGTTATTGAATCTTTTTATTAACTATCCTACTGTGAGAGAAAACTGCTTTACTTGTGGACTCTGTTAGCCAGATCAGAATTCAACTCTGAAGCTTTTACACAATGGGCACGATTCTCCGGAAAAATATCGAAGTGTGGGAGCGAGCGGGAAGTGCCATGTCCTTCCCGGTGCTCGGCCCAGCGAGGCCGGCAACGCAATTCAACGTTAATTGATCCACTTAACGAGGCTATACAGACTTCTCGCCGCAAATGAAGGCTCACCAGCTGATTGGCCGGGATCGCGCTCACCAACCTCTTGCTAACAAGGTCGAACGGCACTTAAGCTGCACCTACTCAGCCAACCCCAGCCAGCTCGCAATATTGGCACCGAGGAGACCAGCCCCAAGATTCAGGGATGCAGATCTGGGGAGGCTGCTAGACACCGTGGAGGCTGGGAGGGATATCCTGTCCCCCCCGAGGGTCCAGGACAGTCAGCCACAAACAGGATGAGGTGGCAGCAGCTGTGAGCTTGAGGAGTGTGACCGGAAGGTCTGTCCTCCAGTGTTGTAAGAAGGCAGCGACCTACACCGGGCAGCACAAGTGAGTAAATATCGATGCTGAAGCCGAAGTGGTTGTCAGCTTCCTGAAGCTGGGAGTAGAATCCCTACAGTGCAGAAGGAGGCCATTCGACCCATCGAGTCTGCACTGACTCTGAAAGAGCACCCTATCCCAATAACCCCACCTGACGTTTTGGACACTTAAGGGACAATTTAGCATGGCCAATCCGCCTAACCTCATCTTTGGGACAAGGAAAAACTCATGAGCAACTGTTGTCTGCTAAGTCCTGCTAGAGAACTGGGATCATGCTGCCGTTTAGACGCTGGGTTTCAGCCTTTGTAAACCTGTGGGATGTAGTCTTGGGAGCAGAGATTAAACAACTGGGAGGTGAGCAGTTATTGGGACAGTTTGAGCTGAAATCCTGCTGGCTGACGACTTATGGCAGACACAATCAGCCAGAGGACCTGGCTGAGTTGGAGTTGCTGTTGAAGGGAAATAAGAGGCTAAATTAATGAAGGGGAGGAGCGGAAATTCCTCGTAAGCAAAATTAAATTTGATGCACTTTGACTCAGTGATGACTGTCTGGGTTGTTTGTTGAAAGATTTGTGGATCCATCTTGGTTGCATCTGACATTAGATGTGTGGCTTGTGCTCGGCTGCAGTTGCCTGTGAATTCATGTTGACTTAATGTTAAGTTTGGACATTAGAGTATCGGATAGTTAATATTGACTTTTTGCTTTGTTCATTGTTTGTTTAAAACCATGGAAACTTTATTCTCCTAGTAAATTGCTGGGAATTCAATTTTCATTTACTTTGAACAAAAGGTTACTGGACCCTAACTGGATCATACCATGGCTGTTTGAAAGAGCTATCTAGATAGTTCCACTATCCTCTTCTTTCTCCTTAGCCCTGCAAATTTTTCACATTTGTCTAATTTACTTATGAAAGTTATTATTGAAGTTACTTTTCACTGCCCTTTTAGGCGGTGCTAGCTGCCTTATTGACCCTGCACCCAATGGAAACAGTTTCTTTTGTCTACTATATCAAAACCCTGCATGAGTTTGAAAATTATCTATTCAATCTCCCCGTCACCTTCTCTACCCCAAGGAGAACTATTCCAGCTTTTCTAGTCTCCAAGTAACTGAGTCACTGATCTTATTGCATAAATTTCCTCTGAACATTCGTTAAGGTTATTGTTTTTCTTCCTGAGGTGAAGTGTTCGGAAGATATACATGAAGGCATACCCAGTGGTATAGCAGTTTACCATAAGTTCTTAGCTTTTGTACTCTTGTGTTTCCATTTTAAAAAACAAAGCATGTGTTTTACCAGCTTTATTGACCTGTCCTGCCACCGTTAAAAATGTGTTTAGGTGATAAAGCTACTACACAACTCTGCAGGATGTATTTTCTGGTTGTAAATCCATTCTAGGCATGATTCCAGCAATATAACTTCATCTCTGGATTCAGTTATAAACTACATGAGCTTCACTCTCATGGTTCATGATGTCATCAGGATCCCTTAATAAGATTAGTGCAATCTGTACTACGTATTCTAAATGAAATTTGAGTAAAATGCTGCTTGTGAATGCAAAAGAGCCATTTTGAACATATCCGGATCAAGATAACTTCAACTAAGCGTTTGTGGTCATATACAGCCCAATGTTTCCCCAGTGACATTTGGTACAGCAGCAAGAAATAGTAGTCTCTTCAAGACTTGGACATAGGTACAGCCATGGCTTAGTGAGTAACTCGATCAAAACATTGTGGATTCAAGTCCCATTCCAGAGACTTGAGCAGAAAAACCTAGGTTGATATGGCAGAGGTGCACTGTCTTTTGGGTCAAATATTAAGGCGAGATCGGTCTGCTTTCTGAGGTGGATGTAAAAGATCCAATGATACTATCTTGAACAGCAAACGGAGTTATCCCCGGTGTCCTGGCAAATATTCACTGAATAATCCTGAGTACGTGAATAGCTACACATGACCAATTTAAGATTATCAGTCAGGCTTATAATATGGCTTATTTTACATTTTCTAGAAGCAAGGTGCATTGAATTATAGGGACCTATTCTCTATAAACAGAAGCGGTTCCCTGATACTTTTGCCATGGAATTGACTTGCCAACCAGTCAGCACCTTTTTCTCCTGGAGTATAAATTGTTGTCATTGTTTGTAGTTTAGCATTCTTGCATTTGACCTGATGAAGTGCAAGTCAAAAGCTTTGGCAACATGTCTCTCTTTCCAGAAATATTCAATATTTATTCGACAAACAACGTCACTCCTGCAGCTTGTGGTCATTATTAGAGGTAAAGATATGGTATATTAAAACAAACTTTAGTAATCACACAGTAGTTAACCTAACTTTAACATCAAGAAATAGCTTGCAATTACTAGTTAAACACTACTTAACAATACAATGATACACTTTGAACTCCTAACTCTTAACTTCAATCAAGCAAAACTCATTTCAGGTCAAAATCCGCCTGCAGATTCTTTGTGTCAAACTACTGTTTAACTTCCCAGTATTTTGGAAAAAGCTGATGATCTGTTCACAGACAAACTCAAACCTTACTGCTTCAGCCCCTGGCTCCTCCCATTAACTACATCACCTCTGTCCCACTAACTGGGTTATGACCATCTAACTAAGGCTAACCACAACCCCTCAATTATCTAAACCACAGATAACCTTCTTTCTATAAACAAAATTCCATTAGCCCTATTTAGGTAAACACAATGCATAGTTAGAATGAATATTGACCTTTTACAATGCTTTAGTTACCTTTCTGTAGCCCCAGTGTCTGCTTGTCTTTTAAACCAGGAGTTTTAAACCCTTTGCTGCGGTAGATGCATACACACCTGGGTTTTTAACCATTACTGCACCAGATACATATAATGCAATATACATCTGAAATTCCTACATTTATCAAACCACCATCATTATTTTTTAAAATAAATTTAGAATATCCAATTTTTTTTTCCAATTAAGGGGCACTTTAGCATGGCCAATCCACTTATACTGCACATCTTTTGGGTTGTGGGGACAAAACCCACGCAAACACGGGGAGAATGTGCAAACTCCACACGGACAGTGACCCAGAGCCGGGATCGACCTGGGACCTCGGCACCGTGAGGCAACGATGTTAACCACTTGTGCCACCGTGCTGCCCCTACCATCATTATTAAACAGTTTGAGTGAACTTGCTCTGCACAAATTGGCGGCTGCATGTCCCACAAAACAGCAACTTCACTTCAAAGTTCACTTCAAGGGTTGCCCTGAAGCCTTGAAAGACACCATATCAAAGAATTTACAGTGCAGAAGGAGGCCATTCAGCCCATCGAGTCTGCACCGACCCTCGGCAAGAGCATCCCACTTAAGCCCCACGCCTCCACCCTATCCCCTTAAATCTCCGTAACCCAACCTAGCATTTTTGGACACTAAGGGCAGTTTAGAATGGCCAATCCACCTAACCTGCACATCTTTGGACTGTGGGAGGAAACCGGAGCACCCGGAGGAAACCCACGCAGACACGGGGAGAACGTGCAGACTCCACACGGACAGTGATCCAAGTTGGGAATTGAACCTGGGACCCTGGAGCTGTGAAGCAACTGTGCTAACCACTATGCTACCGTGCTGCCCTATATCAGTGCAGGTTTGTGTTTGGTTAATAAAAGTAGTAGTGGCACGATTTAAAATATTGTGTTTTCATTTGGAGTGAATGTAGGCCCCCTTTGGAGGATTATGCTGAAAGGTTTGTCATGATATTTCTTGAACATGCAAAAAAAATGTATACCACTCCAGACTGCAATTTCAATCCTTTTAATTAATTTTGAAAGTAAAGGTATCTGTTATTTTGCCTTGGTTCCTCAACTGTTCTAGGTTTTATTCATTGTTGTAATAAATACACATCACAGGTCCAGTGTTAAGTCAGTAGCTGCTTTTGAAAAATAATTTGGAGTAATTTTGTGATCTCCATAGCAACTGGCAAGGCTCAACTCAGAACAATTATGCAGTGAAAATGGAGAGAAAAATGCTGCAGCGAAGAGAAACAAGTAGATTGTGCTGAATCATGTCGGCAATCTGCTGAATTGTTTTTTGTGTCTGGCATGTGTTTTAGCACAAAGAAAGGTTGTGGGGGGAGGGAAAGGTTTTGGCATTGCTGATCTTATCCACTGATGTTTGATATATCTGAATGAATTGCTCCCCGACCATCTTGGGCATTGATGTTGATCTTGCCAAGTGTGAAATTCATACCTTGTTCGATGAGACAGAGAATACCTCTTCAATCCGGTTTGTAATCTGCTCATCTAAGTGACCATAAAATTTACCTTTTAATCAATTACTCAGCACCCTTTCGGGAATCAATACACTCTTGTCTGAATTGTTTGTAGACATAGAAACTGAAATGTGAAAACTTCATTACCTTTAAACTTCATTACCTTTTACTGTTTGTGGTCCAGGTTTGTTTTACGCATTGTTTTAATATGTTCCAATTAATCTCGGTAGATGGGAATAGAAGCATGAGCATGTTTTAAATGCAGTCTTTTAGAACTTGCTAAAAACCACTTAGTCGTTTGACGTCATACTGACCTGGGTAAATGGCCAAGGATTGTTATTGACAGGATAATGAACTAAACTGTAAATAAAATTGTGTTACTGCACTGAACTCTTGGCTGCAATGGGAAACTATCAGTCCTTCTTGCTATTATTAGGCGAGTTGCAGCTGAACATAAAATACGAAGCTGCACTGAGTACATTGAGTTTTTTTTAATCCATATTTTATAAGAAGCTGGCATTAAAGTCTGGAACATCCTGAGAAAGTTTAATTAATTTCCAAGAGCCATTTGGAATTGAGTAACAGTAGTTTTTACATTCAGTTTGCAGAATGAAAAACAAACCTATGCCCAAGTATCACAGAATCTTTATTGCCCGCATTAAGAGTAGACTGTCCTGATTATTCGATAGCCAAGTACATTTGATGTAAAATATGGAGCTTTGCATCTAGCATCTTAAATGTGCTACAATCGGAGAATTGGATATTTGTCTCCGTGTTATGAAACTCTGAGAAATGTGACTTACTGCTGTGTGGGTGTGAATTGAGATTGAAACTTGCAAATATGTTACATAAATTTCTGAATGATCTTGTATTATGAATGTTCATCTGAAATGATTTATAATCATAGCATTTCAATAAAATTAAATGGATTAAAACTGAACTTCCTGAATGTAGGATTTAATTATATGGAGAATACTGAAACAGGAGGCTTGCATTCTGTACATCACAACAGAATTATGGTGGGCAACTAATTAATTATGGGCACAATGTTGGACATACTCAGCAGGCCAGGCAGCATCTGTGGAGAGAAAAACCTAGTTCATGGGTAGAACTTTTCAGATGGTTTGATTTCCTACTCCCTCAGTTGAAAATGTATCCCTGTCAATCACTGCTGCCCTCTAATCGGTTAATGCTCTGGAGATTGCAACGGAGGAGGAAAGAAATGGGGTTGCGGAGGGAGGGAGGGAGGGGGAGGGGGGAGTGGAGGGGTGTGTTGTGGGAAAGGGGCATGCTATAGAACCATCGCATCTCCACACCTCTTGTGCTCAAGGCCAAGCTGGTTTACACACGAGGCATTCCCTAATCCCGTTCCTGAGCTACTACTGGACTAAATTGTGCCTCAAATGGCAAATTATTGACCATTTAAGGGCCTGAATTGGGGTGAGAGCGGCTGGTCACTCTCGGCCTCGTGCTCTCTGTAAAATTGCAGGTAGGTTGTGGGAAAGCCACACGGGAAATCTTATGGGCCTCTTCACCTGCAATCCCGCAGGCAGGGACCCAGCAAATTCTGCCCAGTGTTTCAGGTTTGTGACCTTTCATCAGGTCTTCTCTCCATTAATGCTGCCTCAAATACTTGATGTTTTGATTGCGTGATTCATTATGAATTTTACAGATATCTGCTGTATTTTGTCAATAGTATTTACATTTTTTTCTTTGTTTGATTTTGGCCTGTTAAAGAACCATGTCATATTCATATTAATTTCTGCCAACGTGTTCACGTTGCCATTGTGTGAGATGACATGTAATCATTGGGGGATTGGGTAACTCGGAACAGATTGTTTAAACCAGCTTTGCGATTCTAGAGGTCAAGGCTGACTTACGATAATTGTTGAACAGCTATGGAAAACCTGCCTTCTAGGTACGCAAATTGTGACACAACTCATTCAACAATAATTTGCAAGTAATGCGGAGAAGGATCTTTTTTTCCCAAGTAGGTTATCGCATATAAACACCCCGGGAAACATTCTTCCCAACAATCAACCATACAGTTTGTACAGGTTTTTCTCCTTTTTCACCCCCCTGCGACGAACAGCTCCTCAAACACGGTCACAAACATCCCCCACCTTTTCCAGAACTCTCCTGCTGAGCCCCTTAACTCGTAATCTATCTTCTCGAACCGCAGGAAGTCATACAGGTCACCCAACCGCTGAGAAGGATATTTAGCTCCTCCTCCGACAACAATTCAACCCTACCTTGGGGACATAACTGAGGAATACTGAAGTTTTTAATAAACGATATACAGATAGGAATCTCCCTATAATTCGGTGACATTGGCACGGAATTTGTGATGGTAACGACACCAACTGTTAGCACTCACTGTTACAGCTCCACTGAAGTTCACAAGTCCAGATTTGTACCGAATAACATGGCAGTTCAGAAATTGCTGTCAGTGACTCCACGCTTCTTCACAGGGCATACTGTTGAGGTCCCCCAAACAACAAATTGGTTGTTAGTCTTACCATCAAAATCCTTATTGAATGATATGTCACTGAGTTTTTTAAAGTGTAATTAATATTCACTGCAAAACACGTGCACTGGCCCGGGAAAACTATTTTTGCGATAGGAGAGTGAGGATAAATGGATAGCTCTTTCAAAGCTGCCACAGCCACAATGGAGTGCTGCAAGACTCTTTGAATCACAAAGGTATTGGCCTGTTGGGTTAAACATCCTATTGCAGTTTCGTAGAATTTGCTTCTTGTGAACCAGTAGGTTTGTTTACTTGTGCCCCCAAACGGACAAGATTGAGACCCTTTAACTTTCCTTAACAAATGAACTTAACTGGAGCATGATCAGGGGCAAGACCCCTGTTATGCAATATTATATCCACCAGTACATTCATCCATTGGCTTTTGGTTTGAAATACCATACAAAGTAACTAAAAAAGCTCTCAAATTACAAAAATCAGCATTTGCCAAATTTCAAATATGATCCTTACACAGTATATTTTAAAACAATAGAATTTATGTCATAGAATTTACAGTGCAGAAGGAGGCCATTCGGCCCATCGAGTCTGCACCAGCTCTTGGAAAGAGCACCTTATCCAAGCACCCACCTCCACCCTATCCCCATAACCCAGGAACCCCACCCAACACTAAGGGCAATTTATCATGGCCAATCCACCTAACCTGCACATCTTTGGACTGGGAGGAAACCGGAGCACTCGGAGGAAACCCACGCACACACTGGGGAGAACGTACAGACTCTGCACAGACAGTGACCCACGTGGGAAGCTTCAGAAAATCCAAAGTTCAGTTTAGTAAAGTTGAATTTGTTACTGTTTTTTGAAGTTTGAGAAATGATCTAATGAAGGTAACATTGATTATTAATCCATACATTTTTGGAGAAAGTGAAAATTCTACGGTGGGCCAGGGAGAAGCGTAGCTGCGACTGGGAAGGAAATAACATCCGGAATAAACAGGACATCAGAGCCGAGTTCGCAAAACGGTGGACAGGTTTCAACAAGGCCAAGGCAGTGCTGTACCGGCGGCAGATCAGATTTGGGGTGCTCTACCCGGCAAAATTATGGGTGACGTTCGGAGGCCTGGAATATTATTTCGAGACCCCAGAAGCGGCCGAAGACTTCATTAAGGAGCATAAACTGGGGGAGAACTGAGTGGACAATGCTTGGGAACTGGGGTGCAGCCACTATGTAATGGTCGGAAGCATGTTTGAAGTGGGTGTAGCAATTGGGGGATTTTCGCCTTTTTTTGTGTGGGGGGGAGGGGGTTTCTGTTCAATGTTGAGATTGTAAGGAGTTGTAGGGGTGAAAAGATGGATGTTCCCATCCCCCCTCCTGTTTTATGGGACTGTTTGTGTTCAACATCTGTTTGTTTGCTTTTGGAGAAGGCTCCCTGGAGTTCAGGAGAAGTCCTTGTTTGGGTGGGGGAGGGTAAGGCCAGCAGGAGGTGAACGGAAGTGAGGTCAGGGGTATGAAGTCGAGGAAAGCCCTGAGCCAGATGGGTAGCCGGCAGAATTTTGGAAGGAATTTGTGGCGGACCTGGCACCACATCTGTTGGGGGCGTTTAATGAAGCACTGGAGAAGGCCAAGAGGGGTGGCCAGGGGGAAGGGGAAAAGTGGGGGGGCGGGGTTTCTGCAACGTAGCAGGGGGTGAGAGATGACATGGTCAAGGTGAAGAAAGGGACCATCTGGGATAGGCTAGGTACAGAGTGGAATTAAAGGGGCTGGAGCTAAGTGGGGAAGATGACGGACGGTCGAGGGGATTGGAGGCGCAATCCTCCAGTAAGGTTGGTAACGTGGAACGTCTGGGGACTGAATGGGCCGGTTAAATGGTCGCGGGTGTCCGTGCACCTCAGGAGCTTGACATGGGGGTTGTCTTTTTGCAGGAGACACACCTCCGAGTGAAGGACCAGGTTAGGTTAAGGAAGGGGTGGGTCGGGCAGGTTTTTCACTCGGGATTTGATTTGAAATCGAGGGGTGTGGCGATTTTAATGTGCAAAAAAATGGGATTTGTGAGTGCGAAGGAGGGGAGGAATCCAGGTGGGAGATATGTGATTGTGAGTGGGGTATTGGAAGGGGCACCGGTAGTGTTGGTAAATGTGTACGCCCCAAATTGGGATGATGTGGGTTTTATGAGGGGGTTGCAGGCAGCAATCCCGGATTTCGCCATGTACCAGTTGATCATGGGAGGAGATTTTAACTGTGTCCTGGAGCCGAGGGTGGATAGATCGAGCCCCAGTTCAATGGATAGGGTACGAATGGCAAGGGAGGGGGCAGAGTATGTGGGGATAGTTATCTCGGACCATGCACCCCACTGGCTGGATATTCGGTTCAGTACGGGATGAGAACAGAGGCCGGGGTGGAGGTTTGACTCGGGGTTGTTGGCGGATGGAGGTTTTTGTGATAAGGTGTGCTGCCGATTAGGGATTATGTGGAGTTCAATCAGAATGGGGAGGTGTTGGTGGGCATTTTTGGGAAGCACTGAAGGCAGTGATCCGGGGGGAAATCATCTCATTTATGGTTTGTGCGTATAAGGAAAGGAGGGCGGAACATGACCATCTAGTGAGCGAGATAGTGGAGGTGGACAGGGAATATTCGAGGGTGCCCACCGTGGAGTGATTGGCGAGAAGGAAAAAGTTGCAGGGGTAATTTGACAGGCTGACAACGCAGAGGGCGGTAGGGCAACTGCGTAGTGCAAGAGGGGTGCAATACAATAATGGGGAGAAGGCGAGCCGCATGCTGGCGCACCAGCTGCGGAGGCAGACTGCGTCCAGGGAAATATTGAAGATCCGGACTGGGGTTGGGGATGTGGTGTCAGAGCCAGGGGAAGATAAATGAGGTATTTAGAGAGTATTACCAGGGACTTTATGAGGCAGACCCAGGAGGAGAGGAGGGGGACATGGGGTGGTTTTCGGACGAGCTGGAATTTCCCCAGGTGGAAGAAGCAAAGAGGCAGGCGTTGGTGCCCCTGGGGCTGATGGAGATACTGGAGAGTGTCAGGGGTATGAAGTCGAGGAAAGCCCTGAGCCAGATGGGTAGCCGGCAGAATTTTGGAAGGAATTTGTGGCGGACCTGGCACCACATCTGTTGGGGGCGTTTAATGAAGCACTGGAGAAGGGGGAGTTGCCGGAGACAATGAAGCAGGCAGTAATCACACTAATCCCCAAAAAAGGGAAGGATTCGGTGGAATGTGGGTCTTACAGAACCATATCACTATTGAACACGGATGTGAAAGTATTGGCTAAGTTGTTGGCGGGGAGGAAGGAGGATCGTGTCCCGGGGGTGGTTGCAGAAGATCAAACAGGCTTTTTGAAGGGCAGGCAGCTCGCTAGTAATACAAGATGGCTGTTGAACGTGGTGATGAATCCGTCGAGAGCTCTGGTACCGGAGGTGGTGGTGTCCATGGACGCGGAGAAAGCATTTGATCGGGTGTAGTGGCGGTACTTGTTCGAAGTTTTGGAAAGGTTTGGGTTTGGGCTGAGATTTGTGGCTGAGGACGAGGACGAATGATATGAGCTCATGAAGCTTTGACTTAAGCAGGGGTACGAGGCAGGGGTGCCCGCTGCCGCCGCTGCTGTTTGCGCTGGCCATAGAGCCATTGGCGATGGCTCTCAGGAGGTCGGCAAAGTGGCGGGGAATGAGGGGACAGAGGGAGCATCGGGTGTGGCTCTATGCCGATGACCTCTTGCTGTATGTTTCGGATCTGTGGGAGAGTTTGGGACGGGTTATGGGTCTGTTGGGGCAGTTTGGAGGGTTCTCGGGATACAAGCTGAATGTCGGGAAAAGCGAGGTATTCCCGGTGAATGAGCTGGCACAGAGGGCTAATTTAGGGGGGTGCCATTCACGGTAACGAAGGATAGTGTCGGTACTTGGGGATTCAGATAGCGAGGGAATGGACGGGGCTCCATAAATGGAACTTAACGAAGCTGGTGGAGGAGGCCAGGGAGGATCTTAAGAGGTGGGATACACTGCACTTAACGTTGGTGGGGAGGGTCCAAGTGGTGAAAATTATTATTCAGCCGAGGTTCTTGTTTATCTTTCAGGCTCTCCTGATCTTTATACCAAAGGCCTTTTTTGGGAAGTGGACACAATCATCTCTGACTTTATATGGGCGGGGAAGGTGCCGAGGGTGGGGAGGACCCTGCTGCAGAGGCAGCCGGGTGTGGCTGGCGTTGCCAAGCTTGTTTCATTATTATTGGGCGGCGAATGTGGACAAGGTGTGGCGGTGGTGGGAAGGAGAAGGGGTAGAGTGGGTTAGGATGGAGGAGGAATCTTGTAAGGGTTCTAGTTTGAGGGCTCTGGTGACGGCAGCATTGCCATTGGCTCCGAGTAGGTATTCGGGGAGCCCAGTGGTGCAGTCCACGGTGAAGATATGAAATCAGCTGAGGAGGCATTTTAGGGTGGAAGGGATGTCGGTGCTAACGCCGCTGTGCGAGAATCATGGGTTTGAGCCGGGGTGGATGGATAATGTATACAGGTGGTGGAGGGAAGTGGGGCTGGTCAAGGTGAAGGAGGAAGGGTTTGCCAGTGTAGAGGAGCTAAGGGAGAGTGTAGAGCTGCTGAGAGGTAGTTAGTTCAGGTATCTACAGGTTAAGGACTTTGCACAAAGGGTCTGGAAGGAGTTCCCTTGATTGATGGAATACACCCTGCTGGAGCAACTGCTGCTTCCGGATGTGGAAGGGGAGGGAAGAATTAGGGATATGTATAAGTGGCTGGGGGAGCAGGGAGGCGAGCGGGTGGTGAAGATCAAGGAGAAATGGGAAGCGGAGTTGGGAATGGAGATCAATTGGGGAGTATGGAGTGAGGCACTGCGAACGATAAACGGGACCTCCTCTTGTGCAAGGATGAGCCTGATACAGTTTCAGGTGGTGCACAGGGTGCATATGACTCGGGTGAGAATGTGTGGGTTCTTTCAGGGGGTAGCAGATGAGTGTGAGAGGTGTGGGTGGTGGCCAGCGAATCATGCGCGCATATTTTGGGGTTGTGAAAAATTGGGAAGATTCTGGGCGGGAGTGTTTGCTGTCTTAGCCAGGGTAGTGGAGGAGGGAGTGGACCCGGACCCTTTGTTGGTGATGTTTGGGGTTTCAGAGAAGCCGGTGCTCATGGAGAGGAGGAAGGCCGATGTCTTGGCCTTCGTCTCTCTGATTGCGTGGTGTGCCCCCCCCCAGAAATACCTTTGGCGGGCCGCATGCGGCCCGCGGGCCGTAGTTTGCCCACCCCTGGTATAGTTGATTGTTGGGAAGAATGTTTCCCGGGGTGTTTATTTCCTGTAACCTACTTTGATACAAGTTTGAATAAAATACGTTTTTAAAAAAACATTGAATGATTGTTAGATTGTAATTCTCGACCACTGAAGGCTGTAGAGGCAGAGGCCAAGTCATATCTGCTGTATATTTAAAATATATTTAAGAAGGAAGTAGATTCATTTCAGGGTATGGGGAGAGTGCGGGAGTACTGCGTTGAGATAGAGGATCAGCCATGATCATATTGAATAGCGGAGCAGGCTCAAAGTGCCTACTTCTGCTCCTATTTTGTATGTTTATCTTTGCTATAGTATGATGGTTATTATCGAAGAAATTTAGGCAACGCTTATAACAAAGAAATGTAAAGGTACTTGCAATTGAATTGAAATTGCATTAGTCAGTTTGATATTCCTTGCTGACCCATTATTCTACAATGAAGATTTGAATATGTAGAAAGTATTTAGATTTCTGTTTGCTCTTCAATTTTATTTGGCGAAAACTCTGTAGTAGTCATTCTGTAATGATTCTATCTTCTGTGTAGTTGTGTTATTGTCAGCAGGTTTACAGGTAAGGTACTTTGAACTTTGGCAGGAGAGAACGGCTGCTTGTGAGAGCCATTGTGTGGGGTTGGTGGGTGGCTCCAGAGGGCTAGAGAATTGCAAATGTTATACCTTTGTTCAAAGAAGGCTGCAAAGGGCAGCACGGTGGTGCAGTGGTTAACACTGCTGCCTCACGGTGCCGAGGTCCCAGGTTCAATCCCGGCTCTGGGTCACTGTCTGTGGAGTTTGCACATTTTCCCTATAGTTGCGAAGGTTTCGCCCCACACAACCCAAAGATGTGAAAGGTAGGTGGATTGGCCACGCTAAATTTCCCCTTAATTGGAGAAAATGAATTGGGTACTCTAAATTTATTATTTAAAAAAGATAATCCCAACACCTGCAGGCCAGTCACTAACTTTGGTGGTGGGAAACATCTCAATTAGGGACAGAATAATAGTCACCTGGACAAATGCAGGTTAATTTAGGAAATTCAGTATGGATTTCTTTAGGGAAAATCATGTGTAACTAACTGGCTGAAATTTTTATGAAGAGTTAACAGAGGGTTGATGAGAGCAGTGGTATCAATGTGGTAGGGTATGCATGGACGTCTAAGGGCATTTGATGTGTTGCTTCACCACAAACCTGTGAGCAAAGTTCTAGTTCGCAGGATGCAAGGCACAGGAGCAACGTGGATACGAAATTGGAACAGCACAGTGGGTAGCACTTTTGCTTCACAGCGCCAGTGTCCCAGGTTCAATTCCCGGCTGGGTCACTGTCTGTGTGGAGTCTGCACGTCCTCCCCGTGTGTGCGTGGGTTTCCTCCGGGTGCTCCGGTTTCCTCCCACAGTCCAAAGATGTGCGGGTTAGGTGGATTGGCCATGCTAAATTGCCCATGCTAAATTGCCCGTAGTGTCCTAAAAAGTAAGGTTAAGGTGGGGGGGGGGTTGTTGGGTTACGGGTATAGGGTGGCTACGTGGGTTTGAGTAGGGTGATCATTGCTCGGCACAACATCGAGGGCTGAAGGGCCTGGTCTTGGGCACTGGAAAAAAGTGAAGGCATTTGTCAGGGTGCACAAAAATAAATTGCAAGGATGGTCACAGGCATGAGGAACTTCTGTCATCTAGCTAGATTGGAGAAGTTGGGACTCTTTCCCATTGGAGACGAGAAGGTTAAGAGGAGATTTAATCGAGGTATTCAAAATCGTGAGTAGTCTGGACAGAGTGAAGAGGGAGAAACTGTTACCAATTGTGTCAGGGCTGTGAACAAGAGGGCTCTGATTTAAAGTAATTAGTTAAAGAAGCAAAAGCGATACGGGAGGTAAGTTTTTAATGCAGCATGTGGTTGGGGTTTAGAATGCATTGCCTACAAGTGTGGTGGAGGAAGGTTCAGTTAAACATTCAAAAGCGAATTAGGCTGTCAATTGACGAGGAAGAATATGCACGATTACAGGGAGAAAACCAATTGTGTGGGGATGTCATTCAAACTGTGGTTAATTGGAAAATTGAGGCATCGGGAGCCCATAAATAATTTTCTGGAGTTGTTGCTATTAAGCAAGCTATTTGAGGGTTTGTTGATGGGTCATTGGGTTTATTGTGAAGTGCTGAGCCAAACAGTCCAACAAAGATCCAGATTTCGTAACATATGTGTAAGTCATCCAAATACTGCAATTGACCTCAGCCAGCACACTTTTTTTTTTAGACGGGAAGAGGAAAATTCGTCACATTATTTGGGCTCTTGATCAGTACCTAGTGGGTGGGTGTCGTGATTCGATCCATGGGGCAAATCTGCATGCTCCAACTTGTGTTATTAATTCTCCTCTCTAGATTTACAATCTTGAAAGTTCTTGTGAAAGTCAAGCATGTGGGAGGTGTTCACACCAAAATGAACTAAGAAGAACATTGGGCATGTTTCTATGGGCTTGTTTCGAGAATCTAAGAGATGTAATGAATTGAAGGAGTGGATTACTCAATTTATTAGTTCATCCTAAAATGACCATGTATTGCAGCACTGATTGCACTTCAATGCTTAATTTGCTGTGAAGTAGTTGGGGCATCCCAAGACCATGAAAGACAATGTACAAATGCACTGATTTGTTTCAGTCGTCTTTGACAAGTGGCATTACCCAACAAAAGTCATGGCAACCTTTGAAAACAAGCCCTTGCTTCGGTTCTGGAGCAGAAGTTGAATCACCTGGAATGTGTCTTCCAACAACTTGATTTTTATGCTTTGAGTTTACTGATATCCATAGCAATTTGTAAGATTCATGTCAATGAAACTGCATTTGCCCTTGGCTAAGAAGATCTTGCTCCCCTCCTGACATTCCAGACTTAACCATCAATTATCCTCATCAACTTACAGCTGGCAGGCCAGATACAGTGAAACAACTTGTAAAACGTGGCCTATCGGGTGATCAGCTTGACCAATGGTTTGTAACTTGCCTGTTAAAACTCACTGCTGGTATTCAGAAAAGCCTCAAAACTTTAAGTTCACATACTGCCTATTCAAAGCTGTTCGCTTGCTAATATATTACATTGCATTTAACTCCATATATAACAGCTGTATCGACTTAGTATTTGGCAGAAAGTTGATCCCAATCACCTATATAAAGTTTCACAAGTTCAAGAAAATATCTAAAAGATTACGGCATTTGTTAATTGCCTATTAATGTTTCGGTTTTAAATTTGATCTTGAACCAGCTGATGACCCTGCGCGATTGCAATGTCAAAAACTATTTATTCGCTCTGTTGCATCTCTGGAATAGTTTATGATGACCTACTGTATCTTGTTCTGCATGGGATAAATCATTTGGTAGATGGAATCTGTCTTTTCTATTACGAAACATATAGTTTTCCTTATCTCAAATTCTAAGTTTTTATTTGGCGTCTCCTGTTTCTTCCATTGAAAGGAATTGTTGTATTTTTAGTAGAATTACATAGAATGTGTAGCACAAATGGGTCATTCGACTTGACTCTTCCATGTTGGTGTTAATGCTCCACACAAACCTCCTCCTATATCTAACACTAACCGCACAACCTTTCACTCATTTCTCCCTTGTATTTATCTCGCACAATAGATTGCAAACTTCTTGCTTGGAAGATCCCCTTTCCAATGAATTAGTAATAATGGTTCATTCTTCCCTCACCCTCATCCAAATTATAATATTATGTAATACTCTATATCAAAATGTTGTATATAGAGAGTATTTTAATAATGCTTTCAAGAAAGCAGATGTTTGCTTAGAGATATTTACTTAACAGATTGCCTTTTGACATGGAGATCTTCTTGCTCAGTGCTCCGCCATGCATGCAGCCATTCACAGTGAGAAGACTAACTCACTCTGTGCTGTGCTCATGGCAGCTGCTCTCTGCTCCCTTTGGCTTACACCAATCCCACCTCTGGTTACCTACCATTGTCTGTGGGAGCAAATTCAAAATTAAACCCATGAGGAAGAGATCAGCTGCTTGAACAATAGAATGTATTTCCTAACCTTGCAATGGTTCTGAAGAATAAAAGTTATTCTACACAGGCTGTGGATTTAAAGTTTATTTCCTGGTATTTGCAAGCCAACTGCTTGTAACAGTTTACACACTTGCATCCAGTACTTTGGTGCTTTGATGTGACAAGCGGTTGTGAATAGGAGCTCACTCTTGATTTCATCTCTTCTTAAACTGATGCTCACTTTCAGTTGTGTTCAAGTGATCGCTGTTTCTCACCCACTTACACACAATCTCTGACACAAGCTTGTGTTTATATTTCTGTGTTAGTGTCGTAGGAGTCTCTACTGCCAGAAAATTTAGGTTACACTTCAGATTAAGGTGTTACAAACATAGAAAAATTCATGAATTAGAAGGAGACAATTTGTCCCATCATGTTGGTAACCTCCAAACAATGGAATAAGGAATAAAACTCGACAAAATGGCACTTTAAAGTACGTAATGGAAAATGTTCATTCCATATCAAGACTTTTTTTTTGGAGGGTGAATGGGAAAGTTTAAATCTATGGCTGGTAATCTAGCAGTAGTTCCATGAACTAGTGACATGTGAATTAAGATATACTTCGCTTGGCATGTATAGGAAATGAGAGCAATAAACTATACCGTTTGAGGAAAAAGAGCAATAAACTATACTGTTTGAGGAAAACGCATGTACTATAAATTAATTGACTAATTTAATTCTTCTTGGGATGGAACATCTCGATCATCCCCTTAACCCATTTTGCAGTTGTCCATCCACTTGCATCAATCCACCATTTACAACTTTAGAGTGACACTAGCAACTGAATTTGTGTTGAACTTAGGAGCGAATAACCTTTTGAATTCAAGTCCACTGGAAACTGGAGAGAGTTTACACAAACTCATTTCATTATGGAATTAAAAAAAAAAATCCCAGCAGTCTAGTTGAATTTGAGCCTCTCGTCCTTGAAGTTGAATGGACAAGTGATCTAACCCAGTGTTTTTCAAACTTTTTTTTTCTCTCTGGGACCCACTTTTGCCGATCTTCGGGATCAATTTGATGGATGGCAAAGACACGATGAGCCAAAGGGCCTCTTTCTGTGCTGTAAAACTCTGAACACCGTGCAGAGGAGAGCCATGAGGTTGATGTTAATGTTGGATTATTGTAAAAAACGAGGTTTGCATTTTGCTAGCACCTTCACAACTACAGTAGTTTGCAGCCAATGAAGTACAGTCACTGCGCTCCAAACTGTGCCCAAAAGCTCCTTCCAATAAGAGGATCAAGAGAGAGTGTGTATATGGAAGGTTTGCAGGATGGGTGTTGGTGCTAGCTTCTCTGCAGAAATGGGAACTGAGTCTCTTTGTGGGTGATCCTGAAAAGATACACCATTTAAGGTTAGCTGGTTGACAGACCTCAGTTCAGATCAGTGAAGAAATGGGTTGATAGGTAACAATCTGATGTCCTTTTACCTGGCTTCAGTCTTGTCTGTCTAATGGCTCCAAGTTATAGCTAACCATCTGGCTTGCTGTTGGGGTGTCCATGTCACCTGGCCAGTCCATGCTACTCCTTGCTCCTGGGCTATGCATTCCCTCATGTCTCCTGTCTCACAAGCCATTTTTGTGGCACTCTTTCTCTTCGCCATCCTGCTGAGAATGCTTATATTAATTTCCGGGTGCACCGAGACCCTTTTTACACCTGCCCGTGACTCACTCACCTGTCCCAAACCCCATTTTGAAAAAGCCTGACTTATCCCAATGTTCTTCAAATCACTCCCCAAATATTGAATATTTTACAATACATAAAAGATATTGGAAGTAGTATTTCTGGGATATATTTTGCCTTTCTGCTGGTACCACCATATGAGGCTCAGAATTAACCTTTCGTAGACCATGTCCAGCTGTAAAGCTTTTTTTGTCTGGGTCGTTTACAGTGGTTTTAAATATTAAGCCTAGTTATTGTGAAAATGAAGGAAGCAGTTGGACAAGAGTTGTTGAACAAAGGGAAATATATCTTGCCATTAAGATCATGTTAATATTAACTAAAACATGGGTGGCACGTGGCGCAGTGGTTAGCACTGGGAATGCAGCGCTGAGGACCTGGGTTCGAATCCCGGCCCTGGGTCACAGTCCGTGTGCAGTTTGCACATTCTCCCCGTGGCTGCGTGGGTTTCACCCTCACAACCCAAAGATGTGCAGGGCAGGTGGATTGGCTGCGCTAAATTGCCCCTTAATTGGAAAGAAAATAATTGGATACTCTAAATTTATTTTAAAGAAAATATTAACTAAAACAGCTTGCCATATATTTTTCACTTTATTCCGTTGAACTTATTTTGCCTCTATTTGAGTTTTAACTCTGGGACTGCAACATTTAAAATGTATGCGTGGAAGCTATGTTTTGTTAATTTCTATTTTGTTATTCATTCCCTAACAGTTTGTGCAGAAGCTTTCAACCCAGATGAGGACGATGAGGAAGATACAGAGCCAAGGGTAAGATCTTCAGCTGTGATATCAATAAATATGGTGTCTGTAAATTGCAAGAACTTTTAATTACTCCTGGGTGCTGGGTATTGAAGAAGAAACTTGCTCAAGCATCCCCGATAACAAATGAACTAAGAATCAGTATTGTTTAGTATTTGGGAAGTATTTAAAGTGTCTAATGTCATTGCATGTAATCTTGATTTGCCTCATGAGAAACTATAGAAGATTTCTGCACTCCAGATTAGGGAGCTGGTGCATCATTGTTGTGATTAAGATGACATTCTTCATGTTCAAAAGTTTGACAGGTTCCGATTCCAGAATTTACCAAAACGATATAATTTTAGTGAGCCAGGACAATAGGATGTGCATTTTTAATTAACTTCTCTCGTCAGGCCATTTTCTAAACATGGTATAATTTTATTGCTAGAGGTGAGTTGGGCAGACACAGCACTGTAACAATCTTGAAGCTATTATTACACATATATATGTTTTTGACAATTAACATATAGGTTTTAATGACCGGTCAATCGCTCAATTTCTATCTGAAATTTCTAAATGGATCAATTAACAATTTTGAAAGCCAAAAATCCCTCAAGTGCAAGAAACTTTAAATGAAAAGTATTGATTTTGGAGGGAGGTATCTAGCATGGCTTTAATTTTACTTTGGCATTTTCTGTTTTTCTTTTTATTATGTTCAGTGCCAAGTATTACATCCTGTATTGCAAAAATGTCATCTGACTTTTTGAGTTCCGTGTGCTTTTGTTTATTAAGGCATTGATCGAGTGTAAATTGGGCTTGGAGATGAATGTTTCCAGTTAGCTCCCACCCGCCGCTTTAGTCTTAATAATTGTTGTTGCATTTGGGACAAAGGAATGGGGAGTTTAATTGATCAGAGAAAGCAGTGGTAAGCCAATGCCAATTAGCTGTTCTGCAGGTTAGCATTCCTGCAATGTTTTTGCAGCTCTACTCGTCCTCTGACTTCTGTGAAAGCTTCTGACTTGCTCTTGTGAAATCGATTTTCAACCGTAGAGTTTCTCTTAAAATTGGCACAGAGGGGCAGGTCAGCACTGAGTTGTTGGAATTATTGTCAGCTGAGCTTAAATTTGAAGCCTCAACTCAAATTCACAAGCAAATTTGTCTCCTGTAGAGAAACGCCTCTGACTTGAATGGCAGTTCAGCCCACACCAAATGCAGAAAAATATAAAATCTCAGTAGGAATTTGTTTAGACTAATTCAGTGAAAGTTTGGTCAGACAACGTTGGACGTCCATGCGATTTTGAATCCTGTTTTACCCATATTTGCTCCCATAAATCAGATACTTACAGACTGTGTCTCCAGTTTACCATACTGCGGCTTGGGCATTCTAATACCACTTGTACTTAATGGTGCTTTTCATATAATGAAAAGTGCTTTGCAGGAGGGGAAGGGTGGATTGTACAATGAAGTGATTGCTATTAAAAATATCTGAATATAAAATGGACTGTTAAGGAGACCAATGATGAATATCATTGCGTTCATATTATGTGCCTGAGTATTGCAATGAGGGCAAAATGTGCATTCAGAATAGAAGCATGTTTACACCTGAAAGCTTCAGGCTTGAAATAAAACAATAGAAAGATGAAATAAAAACAATAAATACTGAAAATATTTGGCAAGATCTCAACCTTTGTGATAGAGACTGATAATTTAAACTCTTGCCTTTCCGACTTTCATTTTGGTTTGGATCTATAATCAGCTCACAATATTGCAATGTAATTTACCTTTCCGTCTACGGTAGTGAATTTTATTGAAATATTTATTATCTTTTCACATGATGGTCACAGGTTAATAAAATCTATAAATTGTGTCCAAGGAACAAATATGCCAACATATCGCCAGGCCACCTGAATTCTGACTGGCAGACACCTTGTGCCATTAATCATTCCTCTGAAAAGAAGATCTGTTTCAGCTAGGTTCTTGTTTGCATTAATTGCAAGAAGGAGTGAGCGCACATCCTGAAATTCTTAGAGCAGCTGTCAAAGAATATCTAATTCTCTCCTAAACATTTTTTTCACGTCTGTGTGGCCCTAATGGGCATTGCTGTTTGCCATTGTTAATAAGGATCCATTTAAACTTGTGTCTAAAATCTTACTCTGTCAGGTATAGCACAGTGGGATAAACAGCTGGCTTGTAATGCAGGACAAGACCAGCAGCACAGGTTTAATTCCTGTACTGGCCTCCCCGAACAGGCACCGGAATGTGGCGACTAGGGGCTTTTTCACAGTAACTTCATTGAAACCTACTTGTGACAATAAGCGATTATTCTTTTATTATTAAGTCATCTCGCACCTTGGTTGGGATGCCAAGCAGACATATTTTGATCAATTGAATTACAAGTCCCTTTTTTCTCTTTGGCTATCTAGCCCCAGCACCACTGGATAATTGGCAAGGTTCCGAAGTGGTGTAAGTGCCATATTCCATTTGGAACTCTTCACATCATCCATCAGTTAAAATCAGAAAATGCTGTGAATATTCAGGAGGTCTGGCAGCATCAGTGGAGAGAGAAACCATTACCACTTTAGGCGGTTGACCCTTCATCACAACTGGGACTACATGGCCTGGAACAGTTTTGAAACAAGGGAAGGAAATGGATAGGGAAGAAGGAACATCAAGGCAGAAGAAATGAAATGACAAATTTGATCATGATGCAAAGCAAAAGTTCATGGTAATGGGGCAAGTGAAGGAGCAAAAGATGGTCTACGGGAGGTTTAAAAGAGGAAAGCAAAATCGTCTCCTAAGCTACCATTCAAAAAAGAAAAAAAAAGAAAAATTGAGGTCCGAAATGATTGAACTTGTGTGAGTCCAGAAGGCTGTTAAGTGACTAATCAAAATATGAGGTGCTGTTCATCTGAGCTTACATTGACCTTCGCTGGAACAGTATAGAAGGCCATGAGCCTAAAGGTGGGTGTAGGGTGGAGAGTTACAATGGAAGACAGCTGGATGCCTGGGATCATGCTTGTGGACTGAATGCAAAATGGTCACCCAATCTATATTTGGTTGGCTCAGTGCAGAGCAGACTGCATTGTGAGCATGAATACAGTATTGTAAACTGAAAGAAATTGCTATATCATCTGGAAGGAGTGTTTGAGACTTTGCGCAGTGAGATCATTGAGGTTTGGCCTGAGGATGGACTGCTGCAGGGTTTTCAATGGAATGGTCTGTAATAGCAAGCTGGAATTTTGAATGCTTTTCAAACCTTTTGGAATACTAGCACCTGATCACTAGGGATCATATAATAATAATCGCTTATTGTCACAAGTGGGCTTCAATGAAGTTACTGTGAAAAGCCCCTAGTCGCCACATTCCGGCGCCTGTTCGGGGAGGCAGGTACGGGAATTGAACCTGCAATACTGCCGTTGCAAGCCAACTATTTAGCCCACTGCTAAACCAGCCCACTGATGTGGTTTGAGTTCACTTTGTTGACATCCAGTCTGTTTGGTGTCAGGCTGCTACTTTTGAGAAGTTATACAAAAAGGAGTTTTGGCATCAATCGGCTCTGAGGTTCTGAGCCTCGTAGAAGAGATCCTGTCATGACTGAGCATTACAGTTACTCGTGCTATTTTTTCACGAGGAACCTGTTCTCAGCACCATACAGAAACGTTGCCTGGAAGTCGACCTTCTTTCCTCTCCTCTTCACATTCCAATAATGTCCTCTGGCGTGTGTTCTGTAGTTGAGCCAAAATACTTTTGATTAGATGCATCAATGGAATTCAAACGCCATTCAGTCTCAACAAAAAGTGAAAGATGCAGAAATCTAAAATAAAAACAGAAAATACTGGAAATCCTCAGCAGGTCAGGTAGCCTCTGTGGAGAGAAACATTTCAGGCCGTGGATCTGTCATCAGAATTATCCCTCCCACAAGATCATCTCCGATTAATTTGAAGGCAACTCCCAAGTGTTTGTTGTCACTGGGGAAGCAGGGTGTGCCATATATTCCAAAGCACTGCCAACTAACAATCACAAGAATTATAGTGAGGTAATGGTGTGGAACCAGAGCCTTGCAACACCGAAGGAGGGCATTTAGCCTATATTAGCGCTTTCAAAGAGCCATTTAATTTTGTTCCACATGTCTGCTTTCCCCCCATAACCCTTTAAATTAGTTTTCCACGTACATGCTCAGTTGTCTTTTGAAAGATGCAATGAAATCTAATCCATCACACTTAAATTGGATATCTTAACAACCCTCCATCTGAAAATTATCTCCATTCCCACGCCGTTCTTGGTATCATACTGGCAAACCACTTCTGTTCTCTCTCCGAGGCCTTGTCATCCTTCCTAAAGTGTGGTGCCCAGAACTCTATACATATTCAAATACCCCCTATTCTGTAAGCATACATTTTTAAGTATTACATTCCAGAAGTGAAAGACACATTGCTAGCTGTCAGTTTAATATTGCAGCCTATTCTATGCGAATGAGGTGACCTCCAAATTTATGGTATTAAATCAAGTTAATTCATCACACTGATTGCTGTGGGAACTAAATCATGCAAAGAAATTCTTATCCAATTCCTGTTCAATGGGATGTGTTTTCACCTGTGGTTGCTGGTAAACAAGAAGGACTTTGGTTTTGCTTGGACTATTTTCAAATGCATCATATATTCAGAGTGACTGACGAGTCAGTTCACATTAGCATGTGTTGAGGGCACTTTGTTCTTTATGGACAAAATACAACAAATATCTGGCATACAGTCGGTTGCTTTTCTTTCACAGCAGCTTTGGAGACATTGCTTGGCTTTAGTGGTGATGTGAACCCATTGAGTGGGCCAAGTATCAATTGTGATTAGAAGAGTCCATACACGTCTGAAGGAATTGCAGGAAAGCCTATTTCTGTAGCTTGCCTTGGTAAGCAAACAAGCTCATTCTGGAGTCAGGTCTGGGTTTGAACAGTTACATGGCACTCTTTGCTTCACATCAAGAAGCACAGTTTTCCTTTAGTCCGTTAAAACAAAACATTTTATAGATAGCTGCAGTTTTACTGGGAATTCACAAATATCCCTAAAAGATGCATTTTGAATGAAGTTTGTTCACTGTTATTCCTCACCTCATGAGCTCTCTATCTCAGTTGGGAAAGGAAATATGGTGACAGCTGAGGAAGAAAGACTTGGACCATAAGACATAGGAGCAGAATTAGGTCACTTGGCCCATCGAGTCTGCTCCGCCATTCAATCATGGCTGATATTTTCTCATCCCCATAACCCCTGATCCCCTTGGGCATGTAGCATGGTTTCAGGATAACTCAAAACACTTTTCAGCCAGTCTAGTACTTCATGAATTGTAGTCCCTGATGTAAAGTTGTCTTGTTCCACACACATGCCTGTTACCTATAAGTGGTGAGCCAGAAGCAGTTCATGCTATCAGGAGATGATTGTATGCAACAGGGATGAGGAAGCTGAGGAGCAAAAAAAGAAGCTGAGGGCAGCACGGTAGCACAGTGGCTTCACAGCTCCAGGGTCCCAGATTCGATTCCCGGCTTGGGTCATTGTCTGTGTGGAGTTTGCATGTTCTCTCCGTGTGCGCGTAGGATTCCTCTGGGTGCTCCGGTTTCCTCCCACAGTTCAAAGATGTGCAAGTTAGGTGGATTGGCCATGCTAAATTGCCCTTGGTGTCCAAAAAGGTTAGGTGGGGTTACTGGGTTACGGGGCTATAGGGGATAAGGTGGAGGGGTGGGGTTTAAGTAGGGTGCTCTTTTCAAAGGCTGGTGCAGACTCAATGGGCTGAACGGCCTCCTGCACTGTAAATCCTATGAAATTCTATAAAATAGCGAGAGAAGGAATACTTAGTCTCACTCTCCAACAATCTGACTATCATAGTGAGCACTTGTGACGGATCTTCAATATCTCTCTACTGAGAGAAAAGCAAGAGAATGCTATTAATTGATAAGTCTCTCGTAACATGTCAGTGGACCTCAAACTTGACCCCAATGCATCGAGGTACTTACTGGTGAACCACAGCCACAGCCTGAAGTGATTGATGTGCAATGCGGACAGGTCCATGTGTTTTAAAAATAAATTTAGAGTACCCAATTATTTTTTTCCAATTAAGGGGCATTTTAGTGTGGACAATCCACCTACCCTGCACATCTTTGGATTGTGGGGGCGACCCACGCAAACACGGGGAGAATGTGCAAACTCCACACGGACAGTGACCCAGAGCTGGGATTGAACCTGGGAACTCGGTGCCGTGAGGCAGCAGTGCTAACCACTGCACCACCGTACTGCCCTGACAGGCCCATGGTTGGGAGCAATGTTCTTTTTTTATAATTTTTTTCCATCCATGTGCGGAATGAATGTTGGGTATACCCAAATCAATGCAATATGTGGATGCGTGTCACCAGTAGAAACCAGATACCTATAAACTTGTGTTTTTAAAAAATCCTTTCATGTTGCATTCAAATAGCTGCTCCATAGTCATTCACACCTCATCTGGAGAGATTTTTTGTTTGTTTTGCCATGCCCATTATCACTCTTCTTGGCTTTTTCACCACAAAATCTTTTGTTATTTGAGCTCTCCCGCTTTCCACCCTACCGTTGACTTTCCCTTTTATTCTTCCTGTCACATCCCCAATTCAACAGGCTTATTAACGCTTGCGTTTCAACCTTCTGTCTATTCTGGTTAAAGGTCATTGATCTGAAAAATAAATGCTATTGGTCTCCACAGATGCTGCTTGTCCTGCTGAGTATTACTAGCATTTTTAATTTTTATTACTACTTAGCTCATCTATTGAAGTGTTGTCATGATACAAGTGTTCCCAGAAACTCAGTCTATATAAAAGAAAGAAAAATTATACAGTGCTTTCACTACATCAGAACGTTCAAAAAGTATTTTACAGACACTGAACTACAGCCATGCCATGTTTAGCACTTCTGTTAAATGAAAACATGATGAAATGCAAATCACTTCCCCATAAGCAAACCTATAAGGATGGATTAATTTCCTGATCTGTAATTGTCACATTCAAACCTATTGGCTGCCTTGAACTTAACTGGCCCAAAACTCCTCTTATTAATGTAACGTGTTGGTTACAGTTCCGTAGGTCTGAAGAAGTCTTCATCGTCATGTGTGGATTAACCCTATGTGTCAGGCCCTTTATAGTACAATTTAAAATTTATGAACTTTTAATAACTTAAATACCTGTTTGCCACCACTTGTCTCCAGCTCACTGCCTCTCCCAACTTGCCATTTCCCTCCCGAGCCCTCTTTCTCACTGACCTCCCTGTTTGCTGCCTGTTCCAACTCGCAGCTTCTGTTCCAGCCCTCCCACTTGCTACCTTTCCTGAGCATAGCTGATTCTGTAAACCCTTGTGTTCCAATCCGCACTGGATCATTACCTGTCAGTGCAAACAGCCGTGTCTCTGCTGGGTTAATGTTAGTCAGACCCGAAATCGCACCTCGGAAATAAATACCTCCGTCCACTTACCAGTCATGCCAAGACAAGCTCCTCAAATGATGGCTCCTTTTCTCCACCATCTCTCGCTTCGAGTGCTCTCTCTTTCTGCACTGTCATTGGGTGAACTGCTGGCCTTTCACTTGTTGCCAGATGGCCTGGCTGGCCACATGGATCAGGATCAAGCAACAATGGAAATCTAGCATGGCACTTGATAGATTGGTGCACATCTGTCCAGAGGGAACTTGGATTGGGAGGAACCAAGATGCCGAATACCTGCCTGAAGGAGACTTAGAGTGAAACCATACCCATTGGAAATGGGTCGACAGAAACATGGTGCTTAGATTTTATTTATTCACTCAAGGGATATGGGTTTCATTGGCTAGGTCAGCATTCATTACCATCCCTAGTTGCCTTGAGAAGATGGCGGTGAGCTGCTTTCTTGAACCTTTGCAGTTCATGTGGTGTAGTTACTCCCACAATGCTGTTAGGGAGGAAGTTCCAGGATTTTGACCCATTGACAGTGTAGGAATAGTAATATATTTCCAAGTCACGAATGAGAGACCACGCAGAAGGGGGTACGTCTATCCCAAGAGGTTGTGGCTGAGGTTTGCTCCCTCAACAAGAACCAGAGCCAAACAGATAGAACATAGAACATAGAACGATACAGCGCAGTACAGGCCCTTCGGCCCTCGATGTTGCACCGACATGGAAAAAATCTAAAGGCCATCTAACCTACACTATGCCCTTATCATCCATATGCTTATCCAATAAACTTTTAAATGCCCTCAATCTTGGCGTGTTCACTACTGTTGCAGGTAGGGCATTCCACGGCCTCACCACTCTTTGCGTAAAAAAACCACCTCTGACCTCTGTCCTATATCTATTACCCCTCAATTTAAGGCTATGTCCCCTCGTGCTAGCCACCTCCATCCGCGGGAGAAGGCTCTCGCTGTCCACCCTATCTAACCCTCTGATCATTTTGTATGCCTCTATTAAGTCACCTCTTAACCTTCTCTCTAACGAAAACAACCTCAAGTCCATCAGCCTTTCCTCATAAGATTTTCCCTCCATACCAGGCAACATCCTGGTAAATCTCCTCTGCACCCGTTCCAAAGCTTCCACGTCCTTCCTATAATGAGGCGACCAGAACTGTACGCAATACTCCAAATGCGGCCGTACTAGAGTTTTGTACAACTGCAACATGACCTCATGGCTCCGGAACTCAATCCCTCTACCAATAAAGGCCAACACACCATAGGCCTTCTTCACAACCCTATCAACCTGGGTGGCAACTTTCAGGGATCTATGTACATGGACACCGAGATCCCTCTGCTCATCCACACTACCAAGAATTTTACCATTAGCCAAATATTCCGCATTTCTGTTATTCTTTCCAAAGTGAATCACCTCACACTTCTCCACATTAAACTCCATTTGCCACCTCTCAGCCCAGCTCTGCAGCTTATCTATGTCCCTCTGTAACCTGCAACATCCTTCCGCACTGTCTACAACTCCACCGACTTTAGTGTCGTCTGCAAATTTACTCACCCATCCTTCTGCGCCCTCCTCTAGGTCATTTATAAAAATGACAAACAGCAACGGCCCCAGAACAGATCCTTGTGGTACGCCACTCGTAACTGAACTCCATTCTGAACATTTCCCATCAACTACCACTCTCTGTCTTCTTTCAACTAGCCAATTTCTGATCCACATCTCGAAATCACCCTCAATCCCCAGCCTCCGTATTTTCTGCAATAGACGACCGTGGGGAACCTTATCAAACGCTTTACTGAAATCCATATACACCACATCAACTGCTCTACCCTCGTCTACCTGTTCAGTCACCTTCTCAAAGAACTCGATAAGGTTTGTGAGGCATGACCTACCCTTCACAAAACCATGCTGACTGTCCCTAATCATATTATTCCTATCTAGATGATTATAAATCGTATCTTTTATAATCCTCTCCAAGACTTTACCCACCACAGACGTTAGGCTCACCGGCCTATAGTTACCGGGGTTATCTCTACTCCCCTTCTTGAACAAAGGGACCACATTTGCTATCCTCCAGTCCTCTGGCACTATTCCTGTAGCCAATGATGACCTAAAAATCAAAGCCAAAGGCTCAGCAATCTCTTCCCTGGCTTCCCAGAGAATCCTAGGATAAATCCCATCCGGCCCCGGGGACTTATCTATTTTCACCTTGTCCAGAATTGCCAACACTTCTTCCCTACGCACCTCAATGCCATCTATTCTAATAGCCTGGGTCTCAGCATTCTCCTCCACAATATTATCTTTTTCCTGAGTGAATACTGACGAAAAGTATTCATTTAGTATCTCGCTTATCTCCTCAGCCTCCACACACAACTTCCCACCACTGTCCTTGACTGGCCCTACTCTTACCCTAGTCATTCTTTTATTCCTGACATACCTATAGAAAGCTTTTGGGTTTTCCTTGATCCTACCTGCCAAAGACTTCTCATGTCCCCTCCTTGCTCGTCTCAGCTCTCTCTCTTTAGATCCTTCCTCGCTTCCTTGTAAATATCAAGCGCCCAAACTGAAACTTCACGCCTCATGCCAGAGACATACACTGCCAGTGACATTGAAGCTCACCATGGTCCTTAATTTGTTTTGCTCACAGTTCATTCCTAGATGCTGAAATCAACCTATGTCAGCGATACATGTGTGCATCCTTGCCATGACCGATGTCCATTTCACCAGGGTTGCCAAGTTCATCCCTTTCGAAACCCACATAACATCTCAGATGCTGAGGGCAACAGGGTTTTCCTCCGTAACTGACTTTCACCAGCCAGCTAGCAGGTTAAAGTCCAACAGGTTTGTTTCGAATCGCAAGCTAGTGATTCGAAACAAACCTGTTGGACTTTAACCTGGTGTTGTAAGACTTCTTACTTGCCCACCCCAATCCAATGCCGGCATCTCCACATCATGACTTTCACCAGGTGCATGTTGCCGTAAGGAATGCAGACCTTTGCATCAACTGAAACATCTACCACCTTGAATGTGTAGCCACTTTGTGACCACCGCAAGGTGTTCCTGTATGTCAGCACCTGTTCGCAGGTAATTGTCACAAATCTTTATTTCATGGGAAATCGAGCCGCCGGGAATGTTCCAACCAATCCCAGGGTGCATGGATTTATACTCTGGTATAAAGGATATCTCCAAAGGAGGTGGCTGCCCATGCACATACGGCAAGTATGTACTTTCCAAAGTAATGGAGTGATTGCAGCATGCTATATGTTCCATAACTTCATTGCAGTGTTAATGTAAGCCTACCTGCGACCATAAAGATTATTATTATTATTATTATAATGCAAGGCAATGATCACCAACAAGTGGTAGTCCAATCAACCTCCTTTCACAATCACCAGCATTACGATGACCAAATTCTCTACCATCATCATTCAAGGATTCACCAAGATCAGGCACTAAACGAGTTCAGCCATTTAATACTGAGTGCAACAGCAAGTCAGAAGTTGGATGTTCTGTGACAAGTGATTTATCTCCTAACACCCTAAATACTTTCTACCATATACAAGGCACAAGCCAGTGATGGAGGTTGAGGGAAGCACCAACAGCACTCAATTCTACATCATCAAAGTTTGATTGACACCCCACCCAACATCTAGGGCGGCACGGTAGCACAGTGGTTTGCACTGTTTCTTCACGGCGTCAGGGTCCAAGGTTCGATTCCCGGCTTGGGTCATTGTCCGTGCGCAGTCTGCATGTTCTCCCCTTGTCTGGGTGGGTTTGCTCCGGTTACCTCCCACAAGTCTCGAAAGACGTGCTTGTTAGGGAATTTGGGCATTTTCAATTCTCCCTCTGTGTACCCAAACAGGCACCGGAATGTGGCGACTAGGGTATTTTCACAGTAACTTCATTGTAGTGTCAATGTAAGCCTACTTTTGACAATAAAAAAAATTATTATTAATAATAAAATTTTCACTCCTAAATAATGAGTACCATCTACAAAATGTACTCCAGCAACTCACCAGGGCTTCTTTGACAGTATTTCCCATGCCTGCCACAACTACCATTTAGAAGGGCAAGGCCAGCAGTATATGAGAACAACTCGTAAGCAAGTTCCTTTCCAAGTCTCACACTTGGAAATACCTCATGATTCCATCATTGGGTCAAAATTCTAGAACGTCAATATAGGAGCACCATCATCCCACAGACTTCACCACCACCATGTTCTCCAACACTATAAGGAACGGCTAATAAATGCTGGCCTTGCCATTGATACCCACAACCCACGAATGGACTGAAAAATAAATTATTACTTTGCTAAAAGTATTCCTCCTTCTGTTTCAGGTTGTTTACCCAAAGTCAGATGATCAGCGAGCTAGATTACAGGAAGCCTGTAAGGATATCCTTCTGTTCAAAAATCTCGACCAGGTAAGTTACCACAGTTTATCATGCTTATATTGGTGTTTTGTGATGGTCTGAGCTCTGAATAAATCTCAGCTATTTATCTATGAAATTTTGAGAGTATTTGATATATCTTAATGTGTTTCACTAGCACAAACTGTGTGGAAACTAGGAGCTGAGATAATTGAGCTTGGCCCAAGTCTTGGCTACTGAAGCATTCTCCCCAAACAGAAAATACAAATCTTGACCATGTTGGATATAATTTAAGGCACATCAGTGATGAAGTAAGAGGATTTGGTTGCATTCCACATTGGGTTGCTAGTTTCTCAGCGCTCGCTGTTCAGTGGCGGATGAAGGGACCAGGGAGAATATACCCAGATTTACTGACAATATAAACAAGTTTAGGAGAAGCTATGAGGAGAATGCAAAGAGGCTGGAAAGGGATATGGATTGGTTAAGTGATTGAGCAAGAAGATGGTGTAATGTGGAAAGTGTGAAATTATCCACATTGATTGGAGGAATGGAAATGCAGAATTTTTTCTTTTAGAAAGAGAGAGGCCACTAAATGTTGCTATTCAGAGAGATTTTGGACATCACAACCTTTGTTGTCCAGCCCTAGTTGCCTGTCAGCTGGTTCTCAACCTTCTGGAACTTTTGCAATGCCCACTCATGACTTATGCTGGAAAGTTCGTACGTATGGATATCTGGTGATCTGGATCCGCTTGTGATACCCACTCCACTCTGGTCAACTAGCCTGTCAACACTTAGTGTCCTCATATTTCACCAGAATTCAGTACTGTAGTTATCATCAGCAATGTTTATTATCTGAAAAAGTTCCTTGTATTGCATCATTAGTTTTCAATACAAGTGGAAGTAATATTGTATAAATTATGCATAACAAAACTAAAAGCTATATTTTAAGTTTTGAAACTGACGTAATGTTTGTGATTAGGTTATTAGAGAGAAAATGCGATAGAGTATCTGAGAAAGGAAGATTCCTGCCCCTCTGTGGTTATAAACAATTAATTATACACTAACATCTTGAGTCTGGAATGCTTGCCACCAAGATACTTCTGAACTTCATAATTTTCTGAAGTATAGGGTGATATTAGAATGTCTAACCAGAAGTGGAAACTTGTACCTGAGGCAAAAGCCAGTAACAGAACAGTATAAAGCACATGGAGAAGTTGTTTTATTCATCCAAATGTTATATCTTCCATGTTTCCAAAGTACTTCATTGTACAAAAATGCCAATTGGCATGCCCTCCAGCTTTCTGCTATAATAGGAGGAAAACATGAAGGAGTATAGGTTGGAGACTCTGCTGCTGAAGGTATCCTACCAAATCTTACTCACCAGGGACCACAGACCAAAAGATCTTTAAACTTTTGTGGTCTTTACTGCATTAGAAAGCTGTAGTTCTGCCAGATGGTGTTGGGGACATATGCCAACTGCCGCCACCTAATCACTTGAAGTAGTTTTGCCTCTATCAACTAAAGTCACCACTGGCAACTAAATTCATCAAAACAGCATGAGGTGATCTTTGCCATGTTAAAAGGATAGCTGATCGTCATGTCATGAAGAAGGGCACAACTCTTCCCAGGAGAGTGCCCCAATTGGACCAGATAGATGACAAAAACACCAGACAACTAAGTGGAAAAATTTAACCATACCCTCCTGATGGAATCTGGGAGAGCAGGAAGTTAAATGCCCATTAGATACGTACCACTACGCTGGGAAAATGCAAGGTCACAGTTGAACTGCAGGTCACAGTGCTGCAAGCAGTGAGTCCGAGAGTTGTAGGGTCTGCTGAAAAATATTCCAGGCAACTGATGTTTTTGGACTTTGGAGTTCTGGACTTGAGAACTTAGTGTATTGGAATGTAACTTCGAGTTTTCTCTTAGCTTATTCCCGTTGAACTTGTCTAGTGCTCATATCGATAGCTAAGCACCATACCAGTAAACTTGCATGAAACCACAGGAAGTGGATGTGGGAGGGTGCACCTGGGGTTCGTTGTGGTGGTATTAAGGATTTTGTCTGGTTAAGCTGGTGGTGTTGGTGAGTTCTCTTTGGCTGTCACTAAGTCCATATAAAATGATGCCCTCACATAATATCAGTAGGAGGAAGCATCTAAAAGTAATTCTGTTCCATAAAAAGGGGCATGATTGCCACTAAACACAAACTGTTGGAATATTATGAAGAGTGCCAGAAAAGTCTTGCATTCACTCTGAGACTGAAAAGGAATACATCTGCTGAAATTGCATGATGTGTTTGGTTGGGAAAATGAGACCCCACTGTCTTTCAAGTGGACTGACTACTTAATGTAATCATTTTGATTATTCAGAAGACATAGTTTGTGATCTTGGATATGAATTAATAAGCTCTGACTTCTCGTTTGTGTTTTGAGTTAGTCGCAAAATGCTGGCATTAAATTGTGCTTGCTTTCCGGAAGAAAAGCAACATCTAGTAATTACTAACATGAGGTGTAATATTTTGTGTGTCATTTTGCTGTGTCTAAGAGTTTCTGGCTGATAATTAGCTTATGCTATGTCAACCCTTGTGTTGTGATATACATTCCAACCAAGATTATAATGACAAAAATTTCCCAACAGGAAATCACAGTATCTTTGTGGAGAACCAGATAAAAAAATTAATCAATTGTCTATTTTAGAGATAATTAATTGTCTCTGTGCACATTGAGATCATTTATTCAACTTGGAATATGAATGTAATTTAAAGAAATGTTTTAATGTGCTGCCAATTTGATATTGAATTACCTGTTTGCAGTTTCAACTGTATGATAGGTGACTGTGTGGGGTCTGCATTTTCTTCCCCCGTCTGCATGGGTTTCCTCTGGGTTCTCCAGTTTCCTCCACAGATGTGCAGGTTAGGTGTATTGGCCATGCTAAATTGTCCATTCGTGTCCATGGATATGTAGGTTCGGTGGGGTTACTGGGATAGGGTAGGGGAATGGGTCTAGGTAGGGTGCTCTTTCAGAGGGTCGATACAGATTGGATGGACCGAATGACCTCCTTCTGTGCTGTAGCTTTGAGGCCATTGTTTGGAAAACAAAGGTAGTTTTATGGGAGTGATATATATATGGGTAAACATTAGAAATCGGGTATAGTTTTAGGTGGGACCTATAATTAGATACATGCTGGACAAAGGTGTTTGTAAGTGTGATTTTGATTAAGTTCCAACTGGGTTTCTATTGTGCATAGAGGGCTATGGCACAATGAGCAATTTTTTTTAAAAAGCCAAGAGAAGAATAAATAGATGAAAGGTGCTGCTTAGCAATCAGTGGCTGGATATCAGAATATGTGTGTAAAAGTAGTTAAGACAAAGGAATCCTAAAAGGAGGTTGGTTTAAAGCATGAACTGGATTCGCCTGTAGAAGTGGAGTGGAAGTTCTATTCACAGGAGTCTTTTGGACAACGTGGACTGGATTTTAGAAAACAGCATGATTATGAGAGGATTGAAAGCATGTTTTGGGAGTGGAGTTTGACAACTATCATATGAGAATCATCTGGGGGGGATTCTGAGGAAGAAATCACAGACACTAACTTGATTTCAGAGCGGAGTATTTAGTTGGCCACTGCCAATTGGTGTGCCTTAAAAAAGGGACTTTGTGTGTCACTTAGACCATTCTGGCGTTAAATGTACTGTGTCATCCTGTTAATCTCAAACCTGTGTGTAATTGTTAACCCAAGGGGGAGTAAAAGAATATTGTATTATCAACTTTTTAACGTTTAATGAAAAGCAAAGCATCAGTCCTATGACTCTGTTCCTTCACGTTTGATAAAAATTAGTAAAAGTTGCAGTCTTTTGTGCTAGATTGAACGTGGGCAAGAGTGAGGTTTTTCCAGTGAACCCTCTGGGGAAGGGAGCTGATCTGGAGAGGCTGCCATTTTGACTGGCCAGGGCTAGGTACCTGGAAAACCGGGTGGTTCATGATTGAGCATCATTACACAAGTTAATCTGGTGGAGGGGGTGAATGCAAACTTGAAGAGTTGGAGTTGCGGGAAGGGTTCAGAAGGGCATGATGAATATTCTTTCAGGGTTCTTGTTTGTGTTTCAATGTCTTCCAGTCTTCCTAAATCTATTTTAGTACGGTCAACAAGTTAATTTTGACTTTATTTGGGCAAGTAAGTTCCTGCAGATGGATAGGCAGTCACGGGGTTGGCATTACCTAATTTGACCTATTATTATTGGGTAACAAACAATGAGAGGGTGCAGGGCTGGGTTGAGGATTTGGGGGTAGATGGAGGAGGCTTCTTATATAGATTGGAGTTTGAGGGCGCTTGTTACTGTTTCTCTTCCGTTCTCCCCGGCCAGATACGCTGTGACCCCAGTGGTAACAGCTTCTCTGCGAATATGGGATGGATTTAGACAGCATTTTAAATTGGAGTACATGTCGCTACTAATGGCGATATGTAGGAACCATAGGTGACTTCCGCTTGTGACCATGGAGTGATTGGTCATATAAAGGGCTGTTCCGGTTCAAAGTCACAGAAAGGGGCTCTTTTTACCCAGATCCGGGTGGAATTTTGATGAAAAGTTGTTCGTGAATGTTACAGGAGTAGTTTACCCCTGGAATGGTATGTCTTCTGATCACCGGACCCGGCAGAAAACAGTGAGAGGTTTGGCTGGAAAGTTGAAACAGTCTTGTGCTTCACAGACAGTCTCTTCCAGCATGTAGGCGGGGGAGGGGCAAGCTGTAAGGCCACAGATACAGGAACTGACTACTTTTATCAAGGAGGAATTCCATAAACAGAGGAAAGAAATGCATGAGGATCATGCAAAGGCCATTGCAGAAGCTGTGGCACCCCTAAGGGTACTTTGGAGCGGGTGGAGAGGTGTTTGGAGGTGCAACGGTCACAGATTCGGGAGGGAGTTTCTGTTCAATGTTGAGATTGTAAGGAGCTGTAGGGGTGAAAAGTTTATGTGGGGGTGGATGTTCCTATCCCCCCTCCTGTTTTATGCGACTGTGTGTTTAACATCTGTTTGTTTGTTTTTGGAGAAGGCTACCTGGAGTTCAGGGGAAGCCCTTGTTTGGGTGGGGGAGGGTAAGGCCAGCAGGAGGCCTACTTCTTTGAGCTGAGGAGTTTGGGGGTGGGGGGGGGGGGGGGGGTCATTAGGATGTGCCTTTGGGCAGGGACAGCCGTGCTATCCAGGTACGACCTCCGTAGTGTTGGTAAATGTGTATGCCCCAAATTGGGATGATGTGGGTTTTATGAGGGGGTTGCTGGCAGCAATCCCGGATTTGGCCACGTACCAGTTGATCATGGGAGGAGATTTTAACTGTGTCCTGGAGCCGAGGGTGGATAGATCGAGTCCCAGGTCAACCGGTGGGGTTCTTGTCAAATTTTGTGAATCAACTGTTCATTTAGCTGTGCTCATTCAACAGAAGACTGAATTGGAAACTTCCAGTTGAGTCCTTTTGCTTCTGGAAGTATGCTCTACAAGGCAGACTAATGTTGAGTAGATAATACATTTTTTAATTTCAGTGTTCAGACATTTACCCAGGGTCACATTACTGGTGATTTTTTTTGTCAATGAGTGATTTGCTGGAAACAATGAGTGTATTATGTTCATTGACGTCACTAACTCTTTCATGTGGACACCTTAAACAATATGTCCTCCCATTGTCTTCATTGACATGGAACAGCACAATGTAATTATCCAGTGTCACTTTGTGCACATCTTCAAGATTTCTCCAATAAATTGTAGTGTGCAAAATGCTCCTTTATAACCACCGATTTTGTAAAACATTTGTAATTTTAAGAAAGTGCTGAACAGTTATTTGAAATTTTGTGCAGAAAATGAACAATAATAAAGACCTTGCTGACTTTGTAGCAGGAAGGAATTACTGATCCCTAATTTGCCTCGGCCTCTATTTACATAGCAAATATATTATGACTGCTGAGTGGGATTTATCGAAGCCCATTTAGGCTAAGATTGCTACTCCTGATTTGCCTTGTTTTTGTTTGGGTACTGATCTTGTTTTGTATATTTCAACTGGAAATGATAGTGATAAAGGTATTTACAGAAAGCATTTGTTCAAATTTCATCAGCACTCTTGATACCCGCAAATCCATATGGAACTGTTACTTAAAGGCAGTGTATTATTTTGCATGCTTTAAAAGAGGCATTGAGCATCTTGTGTGGCAAGATAGTTTGACAACATTGAGGAAGACATTTGCTTCAAGAGCAGATTTTTGTTTAAATTTTTAAATTTTGCTTCAAAATAGATTGATAAAACTCACCTTTTAGTAAGCTAGAAAGAGGTATTTCTCTCGGTCTTTATCACACCACTAAGTTATGGAAGTACAAAGACTGAACATCTCCGTAGAAGTGAGATAAACGACCAGTTTTAGTGCATTTGTTTGGGGAGTTTTTTTGAAGCTGGGCATATTTGTTCTTCAGGTAAGAATGGTAAAGTTGCCATAGTCCCAGATGACCGTATGCTGCTTTCCCCTTTGAGCTGAGTGGTGGTGATTTAACCTGAGGATCACCATACCTCCAGGCGAGAGACAAGGCTGAGAGGGCATGCAGCAGGTAATGTTAGGATATTGAACACCTAAGAGGGCAATGTGACTGGGCAGCAGGGTAGCATGGTGGTTAGCATAAATGCTTCACAGCTCCAGGGTCCCAGGTTCGATTCCCGGCTGGGTCACTGTCTGTGTGGAGTCTGCACGTCCTCCCCCTGTGTGCGTGGGTTTCCTCCGGGTGCTCCGGTTTCCTCCCACAGTCCAAAGATGTGCAGGTTAGGTGGATTGGCCATGCTAAATTGCCCGTAGTGTCCTAATAAAAGTAAGGTTAAGGGGGGGTTGTTGGGTTACGGGTATAGGGTGGATATGTGGGTTTGAGTAGGGTGATCATGGCTCGGCACAACATTGAGGGCCGAAGGGCCTGTTCTGTGCTGTACTGTTCTACGTTCTATTTAGAAGATGGTACATTTGACAGGGCAACACTTTTGTGTAAAATCTGATGCTTGCTTCCCTATTTAGACAAGGTGGCTCCCAGTCATTAACCTGTTGCTTATTTATCAAACCCAGATGTTCCTCCTGGGCCCATCTGCTCTGAGGCTGCACCTCAGTATATACATGAAATAATCTCACTCAACATCCTGCTGTGATGAAAGAGGGAGGTGAATGTAACAAATTTTAATTCTATGTCAGCGTTAAAACCTAAGGTGTTCCCATGTATTTGTATGTGAATGCACAAAGTATAGTGAATAAGATTAGGGAGTTACAGATGCAGATTGCCACGATGAAATATGATATTGTGGTGATAACAAATACCTGGCTGAAGGAAAGGCAGGACTGGTTAAATATTTATGGGTATAAGGTATTTCGACAAGATAGGAAAGGGGGGAAAAAAGAGGGAGGGGTGGTGGTATTGGTTAAGGAGAGCATTGCAGTACTCAAGAAAGAGGATGTCCCAGAGAGTTCAAAGATGTAATCCATTTGGTGAGAACCAAAGAACGAAAAAGGTGCAATTACATTGCTTGGTGTAGTTTGTAGACCTCTAGCTTGTAGGACAAATATGCAGGAAAATTACAGAGAGATAAAAATATTATATGGGCAACTTTAATTACCTGAATGCAGGCTGGGACAGTGGTAGTGGGGGAAAAAAAAGAAATGAAAATCGCTTATTGCCACGAGTAGGCTACAAATGAAGTTACTGTGAAAAGCCCCTAGTCGCGACATTCCGGCGCCTGTTCGGGGAGGCTGGTACGGGAATTGAACCGTGTTGCTGGTCTGCCATGGTCTGCTTTCAAAGCCAGCGATTTAGCCCTGTGTGCTAAACCGAGAGGAGGAAACATTCCTAGATTGTGTTTTGGAAAGTTTTCTGCAGCAGCTTGTGTCCAGTCCAACAAGAAAGGTTGCACTATTGGACCTGGTTCCTGGAAAAAAGGTGGACCAAGTAGATCATGTATCAGTGGGACAGCATTTAGGAGACACTGATCATTGTGTCGTAAGAATTTGGGTCGAAAAGGGCGATGTGTAATCCAGAATAAAAATAGTTAGCTAACGGAGAGCTGAGTTCAATGTGTAAGATGGGCTGAATAGACTGAAACGAAAGTTTGGCAGGAAAAATATAGCTGAACAATGGGCTTCCTTCAAAAAAGGAGTGGTTTGGCACAATCTAGGTATAATACCTTAAAAGGGAAAGAGCAAGCAAGTCCAGAACTTCCTGGATAAAAAACACGATGATAACGAATGACAGGTATCAGGTAGAAAATACAGAGGAGCAAACTCACCTAGAAGGGCTCAAACTTAATAAGGAGGAAGTATTGGATATACTGTTGGTACTTGGATGAGATGCATTTCATCAGTGATATTGAAGAAAATGAGTGGAAGTTGCAGGGGCACTGGTCATAAACTTTAAGTTTCAACAAGACTCTGGGGAAGTTTTGGAGGACTGGAGAATTGCAGACATCATGTCCTTGTTCAGAATGGTTGTACGGGCAAGCCAACAATTGCAGACTGGTCAGTTACTTTCAATGGTGGAGAAGCTTCTAGAAACAATTGCTCGGGATAGAATTAGTAGTCACATAGAAAAATGTAGGTTGATTAGGAAGAGCCAGCATGGATTTCTAAAAGGGAAATCATGTTTTACATGTTTTGTAGAGGTAGCAGAAAGGGTAAATGGGGACCATCGCAGTATATATGGACTTTGAGGCATTGCCACATGGCTGGGTAATAGGTTACCAAGTAATACCCAATGGATATTCTTTGGGCTTGAGGAAGGTTTCTTATAGAGTTTTCAGGGGTTGGTATTATGCTCCTTGCTTTCCCTAATTATATAAATGGTCTAAATCTACATTTCTAGATTTGTGGATAATCTAAAACTTGAAAGCATTGTAAACTGTTCGAAGTATAGTGGAGAATTTCGAACGGGCACAGGCAAGTTGGAGTGGGCCAGTAGGTGGAAGATTAATTTCAATGCGGAGAAGTATGAAGTGATGCATTTTGGTCGGAAGAACGTGGAGAGATAATATAACATACAGGGTTCAATTATTAACGGGATACAAGAATAGAGGGGCCTGGGTATATACGTGCATAGATCAGTGAGGGTAGCAGGACAGGCGAAGAGAGCAGTTAATAAAGCACACAGTATCTTGGGCTTTATTAACAGGGGCATAGAGAACTGGAGTAAGTTATGCTGGTTAGACCTCAGCTGGAGTATTGTGTAAATCTCTGGGCACCATAATATGTGAAGGATGTGAACACCTTGGAGAGAGTTTACAAGAATGGTTCCAGGGGTGAGAAACTTCAGTGACGAGGATAGATTGGAAAGGTTGGGACTGCTCTCCTTGAAGAGAAGAAGACTCAGAGGAGACTTGATGGAGGTGTTCAGAATCATGAGGGGGCTGGACCGAGTAGATGGGGAGAAACTGTTCCCACTTGTAAAAGGATTGAGAACACTGGGTACAGATTTGAAGTGATTTGCTCAAGAAGCCAACGTAATGTGAGAAGTTTTTCCACCCAGTGAGTGGTTGGAGCCTGGAAAGCACTGCCTTGGAAGTGTGGTGGTGGCAACACTAACATACAATTTAGGAGCAGGGAGAGGACCCTCGCTCCTCGAGCCTGCTATGCCATTCTATAAGGAAATGGAAGATATGATTGCAATCTCGTCTTGAGTAGGTAATAGTGTGTGTGTGTGGGTGTTTTTGTTTTGTTGGTGCAGACTCGATGAGTCGAATGGCTTCTTTCTGCACTGTAGGGATTTTGTGGTTCTCAGCTTCACATTCCTGCACACCCCTATAACCCTTCACCACCTTGTTAATCAAGAATCTTACTGGCTCTGCCTTAAAAATATTCAAAGATTCTGCTTCCATTGCTTTCTCAGGGAGAAAGTTCCAGAGGCTCACGACCCACAGAGAAAAATATTCTCCTTGTCTCTGTTTTGAATGAATGACTCCTTATTTTTCAACCTTGACCCCCCTAGCTCTAGATTCTCCAACAAGAGGAAACATTCTCTCCATATTCACCCTGTCGATACCCCTCAGGATCTTAAAGGCTTCAATCAAATTGCCTCTAACTCTTCAAAACTTTAGTGGACACAAACTTAATCTCTCCAGCCTTTGCTTAAAGGACAACCTGCCTATTTCTGTTATTAATCTAATAAACCTTCTCTGAACTTGTTCTAACACATTTACATCCTTCCTTAAATAAGGAGACCAATACTGTTCACAATACTCCAGATTTGGTGTCTCCGATCTGCAGTACAACTGAAATATAACCTCCTTACTTGTGTAATGAATTCCCTTCACAATAAATGACAACATTCAATGTACCCGCACACTACCTTTTTGTGATCATGCATTGGAAGACGAGAACCCTTCTGCACCTCAGAACTCGGCAATCTCTCACCATTTAGATAATAAGCTTTTTTATTCTTCCTGCCAAAATAGGGTGGTGCCGTGGCACAATGGTTAACACGGCTTCCTCTTGGCACCGAGGATCCGGGTTTGATCCTGGCCCTGGGTAACTGTCTGTGGGGAGTTTGCACATTCTCCCCAGGATTTTCAGGTTGAAACCCAACCGATTGCATTATGAACACCTTCCTTGACCATGAAGTCCTGGGTGCAATTCGAACCTGGAGCTTCTAGCTCAAAAGCAGGGACGTTGCCTACTGAGCCACAAGACCACCTGTAGATGATGTAGTCAACCTCTAATGATAGTACATGTCTTCTGTGTTTAGGTTGCATTTCCTGTTGGTACAATTGTTTGCGTCTGAAACATAATCCAGTTCTGACAAATACTTCTGAATGGTACAGTTAATCACGAAGTGAGCTCAATAATTCAATTGTTTTGTTTACCTGAGCTTGCCTATTTCTACTGCTTGTATAAGAAACCTTCCTCAAGCCCAAACAGACCAGGTTAGCATCGTTCAGTTTTTGCAGCGAAACGTCACAATCTTGCTCTAAACTATAAACTACCTGTTACCAACCTGAAGAGATTTGCCAAAAGATGCAAGCTAAATTGATGCCTGATTAAAGTCATTTAATTGTTCTGTTGAGAAGCTGTGATGGATTTAGGGTGTAATGCCATTGAGCCATATTGTCAGTGTGGCATTCAAGTAACCTCTCAATGGTCTTTGCAGGACACCTCTTTTACCCTTGGTTAGCTGCACCGTCATCACATCATGCTCACTGAGAATAATTAGGGTTGAGAGGCCAATAATAATCTTATTTTAATCCTTAATTAAATTGGCTTCTTAGGCAGTTATTTCTCTGGGTACTGTACAAAATGTTTCAGCCAAAGATGAACACGGGCCCAATAATTTAATCTTGTACAGTACTTGTTAGAAACTTGCATTAACGGCAATCTTGATGATCAAGGAAAATTAAAATACAGCAGTCTGGTCAAAGTTGTAATGAGTTGCCTTTCTGTGTATGACAGAAGTTAATTAACCCATCAACTTATTTGCTGTGCATCAGCTCCACATGTTTTGATTCTAGGTTGAGATTGTTGTAGTGTTAAATTGCTGTATTTAGACAATCCTGATTTACTTCTGACAGATTAACCGATAAACTGTGTTTTGTCACCATTGCAAATGTTTCTGTATTCTTACAGTCATCTTTCTGTCTTTAGGCAGATTAATTTACATTTAAAACATTCATGTATTAGTGTTTTATTCAAAACTGTGATTTAATTAAATTTCACTTTGTCTCACAGAGTAATCTTCACTGCTTTCCTAAGTGGTTTGCCCAGCTTTTTCTTTCCAAAGAAGATTACCTCTTTTGTAATAGCTATCACTCTAAGCTAGCATTTATATTGTCACGTGCAAGGAGTAATGATCCAAGCTATAAATAACACTTTGTAATGTATGCAAAAGGTTTAAATGCAGCTATTGTCGTCCTCCATATAATTGTGGTGGTTAGATGTGCTAGAAACTGCTGTCATGTTGCTCTGGTTTTAATCTTGGAGAAAACACCAAGCAAGCAAACACGGTTGTATTATAGATAATGAATGGGGCATGGAAAGATTTTCACGGCTAGTCTTGTGTGGCTTCTGGATGGTACTTGCTCCTAATTTGAGTTGTTCTTCTGTCAGTTTTCCTCTTATTTGTTCCATTTTATATCCTGTGTGGACAGACTCAAAATGGCACCACAGTGGTATACATTCTGAAGGGAATTGCCCCTGGAGTCTTTAATATTGACTCCAGACCCCGTAAAATCTTGTGGATCAGGTGAAAAATGGACTTGGAAATGTACTGCTGATCATCACCTATCGCTATCCCTCGGGTGATAAATTGGTACACTTACATCTTATACATCACGTGAAAGAAGCAATGTACGTTAGCAAGCACGCGGAATGTTCTCTGCTCTGCACCACTACTGGCTGAGTCCTGAAAGGCATAATTGCAAAACTGAACCTGTGGAAGGTGGTGAGGGAACAACCAAATTGATTCCATCCTCACCAATCTATCTGTTGCAGATGCATCTGTCAATGACTGTATTGGTAGGAGTAACCACCTTTGTCTGTCTTTTCACTGCGAATACCAGCTGTTGTGTTCTGTGACACTGCCACCATGATGTTAGATAGGATAGATTCAGAACAGATTTAGCAACTCAAAATTGGGGATCCATGACGGTTTGAGGACCATCAGCAGCAGAAGTGTATTAAACCAGGTAACCTCGATGTTCAGCATTACCATCAAAGTCAAGGGACCAATCCCAGTTCAATGAAGAATGCAGGAGAGCATGCCACAAGCAGCACCAGGTATACTTTAAAAATGAGGTGCCAATTTGCGGAAGTACATTGCAGGGTGACATGCATGCCAAATAGCAGAAGCAGCATGCAATAAACTGAGAAAGCAACCTGTAGCCATCTCAGATGGCCACCTGCAAAGGACCATGGGAATTATGGCCAACCCAGGACTGAGACACACTCCGAGCTTGTGTGTGTATTTGCAACCCAAATAGCTAGACGTGACCGGACCGAACCCCCCCCCCCCCCCCCCCCGGCTCGTTTGCATTCTAATGGCCCATTTTCCCAGAACAAAAGGACTGTACTCAGGTAACCGATACAGATGCAGACTAACTGGCGCCACTCCCTTTGCTAAGAAAGCCCAAACAGCCAAGGTCAATGACCGCTCAGGACATGCCCAGCCATCAATGCAGTGAATGAAGCCTGTCGAATTATTGGGTCCAAAGCTAAGGACCGCCCCAAAGAGCGCAAAATCCCAGAGGGATAAAAAGAGACACAGCCATGTGTTCGGTCTCTCTTGGCACCGGCCTACACCTAAAACCAAGTGTAGCATTCGACCAGAAGACAAGTTCAAGACCAACGATCACTACCAGACGGATGAACCCAGCAGTAACGAAACTACTACTTCTACCCAGCCACACAAGATCTGAACAAAGGCCTTGTTCATCTACAAAGAGCCGGTTGCCCTGAAGTGAAGTATAGGTTACTGTAGTTGTTAGGTGTAGTTTAACTTGTAATGTTTTGTGTTGCATATCGAAGTAATCCTTGTGTGTAAATAAACTATTTTTGGACTTGAACTGACTAACTGGTTGTGTGGTCCTTTGATCAATATCGGGTAAAGCCTTGTGGTGGTATCATTTGATACCTGGCGATTCTGAAAAGCAATATTATCATTAATAACTGCCATATCTAGTTAATTTGACAACATTATTGGTGATGCTGGTGGGATAGTATTCCACTCATTAAAAAGAGCAACATTATTGGCGTCTCCGGTGCCGATTGGCAACATACCCCACAACCATCAGCTCAGATCACTGCTCTGTGGTTCTGCCACATCCAGTAGTGAACGGTAGTGAATTAAGCAATAACCAGGAGGAGCAGGCTTCACAAATATCCCCACCCTCCGCGTTCAGTGCATTAGTGCAAAGAACAAGGCTGAAGCATTCAGACAGGAGTGCCAAGTAGACGATCCATATCTGCCTGCATCCGATGCCAACCTTCAGCCAATTTGATTCACTCTCCGTGATGTCGAAAAAGGAATGAAGGCTCTGGATATAGTCAAGTCTATGGGCCCTGACAACATCTCTCTGAAGACTTGTGCTCCAGAGCTAGTCATGCTAGAACAAAAAAAGTGATTAGAAAGCCATCGAGCTGATTGTTTGCGATTCATTGGTGCCCATCTTTTATACTTGGGTCCAAGTTGTGGAATTGGCTTTATCTTAACTCCACCCATGCACCATTCTTGCTGGCGAAAGGAAGACAGTTAAAGTCAAGGCCATAGATTCACGAATGCTGTATTTTAAAAAGATTGTCCATGTGGATCGAAGTGTCACTGACCATGGCAGCATTTGTTGCCCATCTCTAATTGCCTTTGAGCAGGTGGAATGAACTTCCTCCTTGTGATGTAGGTACCCCCACAGTGCTGTAGGAAGGAAGTTCCAGGTGAAGGAACGGTGATGTATTTCCAAGACAAGATGGTGTGTGGGGCTTGGAGGGGAGCTTGCAGGTGGTGTTGTTCCTGTGTGTGTGCTGCTCTTGTCCTTTGAGGTGATAGAGGTTTGTCCTCCATGTTACTGCACGTTGTGAGTGTTAATGGAGCTGTACTGATCCAGACAAGTGGAAAGTATTCCATTACACTCTTGACTTGAGCCTTGTGGACAGGCTATGGAAAGTTAGGAGGTGTTATTGGCTACAGAATTCCCAGCTTTTGATTGGTTCTTCGGCCAATAGTATTCATACGGTTGATCCAATTTAGTTTCTGGTCAACGATAACCTCCCAGGATGTTGACGGTGGGGTTTTCCAGTGAACTTAATCGTGTTGATTCTCAAAGGGAGATGATTAGATTCTCTCTTGTGGGAGAAGGTCGTTAGCAGGCACTTGCATGGCGTGAATGGCATTCCATTACTTATCAGCCAATGCCTAGCCGTCCAGGTTTTTTTTTTACATGTGAGCATGGACTGCTTCATTATCTGAGGAGTGGTGGATGGTATAGAAGACTGAAATCATCAGTGAACATTCCCACTTCTAACTTTGGAGCAAAGTTAAATGGTGAAGCAGTTGAAGATGGTTGGTGTGATGGATCCAAGATCAAACCTGCAGACCTTGGCGGTTCAACTAAAATGTAGAGCTTTATTTACAAAATGGTAGCACTACAGGCTGCTTTATTAGACTGCCTGTTTGCCAATGCAAAAGGCTGATGACATCATCTCCGATGACGTTACGCAGTCGTTCTCTTAAAGTGCCCGTTCAGCTACAAGATTGCTTGTGAGGAAACACTGAATACACAACAGTTGGGCTGAGGAAACAACCCTGAGGAACTCTCTGCTGTGATGTTCAGGGTGTCCAACAAGGCGAACCACCTTCCTTTGTGCTTGAATTTACTGCAACCAGTGGAGAGCTTTCTGCTGGATTACCATTAATTTAAATTTTTCCAGAGATCCATGATGCCACACTTGCTCAAATGGTGCCTCAATGTCAAGAGCAGTTGCTCTCACCTCACCTTTTATTACACGCATGAACACGGCTGCACAAAGTCTGGACTTGAATTGCCCTGTTGGAACTCTAACTTGAGTATCAGTGAACTGATTGTTGAGTAAGTACCACTTCTTAGCTCTGTTGAAGACCCCTTCCATCGCTTTTAAGATTGAAAGGAGACTGATGAGGCAGTAATTGGTCAGATTGGATTTGTCCTGTTTTTATGCACATAATGGGAGCAATTGCCCAGGTATGTAAGGTAGCTGGCACTGTTGTAGCTGGAAAGGAACAACTTGGCTAAAGAGTACAGGCCTTTCATTACCAGAGCTGGGATTTTATCAGCAGCCATATACCCAGTGTCTCCAGCCTTTTCTTGATAGAAACATGCATAGAAAATAGAAGCAGAAGGAGGCTACTCTCCCTTCAAGCCTGCTCCGCCATTCATTATGATCATGGCTGATCATCAAGTTCAATACCCTTAACCCTTCCATATCTATTGATTCCTTTAGCCCCAAGAGCCATATCTAATTCCTTCTTGCAATTACACAATGCTTTGGCCTCAACTACTTTCTGTGATGGTGAATTCCACAGGTTCACCATTCTCTGGTGAAGACATTTCCCCCCCACCTCAGTCCTAAAAGGTTTACCCCATATCCTCAAACTATGATCCCTCGTTCTGGACTCCCCCACCATCGGGAACATTCTTTCTGAATCTACCCGGTCTAATCCTGTTAGAATTTTTTAAGTTTCTCTGAGATCCCCTCTCACTCTTCTAAACTCCAATGAATACAATCTTCACCGACTTGGTCTCTCCTCATATGGCAGTCTCACCATCCCAGGAATCAGCCTGGTAAACCTTTGCTGCACTCTCTCCATCGCAAGAACATCCTCAGATAAGGACCCCAAAACTGCACACACTACTCCAGGTGTGGCCTCACCAATGCCCTATACAATTGCAGTAAAACATCCCTATTCATGTACTCAAATCCTCTCGTATGAAGGCCAACATACCATTTGCCTTCTTTACTGCCTGCTGTACCTGCGCATTTACTTTCAGCAATTGATGCACGAGGATTCCAAGGTCTTGCTGAGTATTTACCCCTCTCAATGTATACCCATTCAAATAGTAATTTGCCCTCCTATTTTTGCTACCGAAGTGGATAACCTCACATTTATCCACATTGTACTGCATCTATCATGCATATGCCCACTCATTCAGCCTGTCAAAATGCTGCTGAAGCATCACTGCATCTTCCTCACAGGCCCCCCTTCCACCCAACTTTGTATCATCTGCAAATTTGGAGATAATACATTTAGTTCCCTCGAGCAAATCTTTAATATTTGGTGTAAACAGTTGGGGTCCGAGCGCAGATCCCTGCGATACCCCATTGGTCATTACCTGCCAATCGGAAAAAGATCCATTTCTTCCAACCTTTTGCTTCCTGTTTGCTAACCAGCTTTTTATCCATCTCAAGACACTACCTGCAATCCCATGCACTTTAGCTTTGCATAGTAATCTGCTATGTGAGACCTTTCCGAAAGCCTTCTGAAATTCAAAATAAATCACATCCACCAGTTTTCCCTGGTCAACTCGACTAGTTACGTCTTCAAAAAATTCTAGTAGATTTGTCAATTCTGATTTCCCATTAGGACATGAAGTATTCTTGAGATTGAATTAAACAAATGCCAACATCCTTTAGGGGCTTCTATATTCTAAACATAAACACCTTTTTTAGTCAGTTGTTACTGTTTCTATGTATGTGATCACCATAAAAATATAATACTTGATTGTTGATTACCAAGCCAACTATTCTTAGATCAATTCAATAGCACAGACGTACGAGACACTTAGAAACATGATTATGAAACGTGTTCCCTCCGTGCCTAGAATGCTGGTTTTAGATGTGTGGGGGAGGGGGGAATAGCATATTAGGCCTGTATTTGAAATAAATTTATGCATTTGAGTAGGTTGAAAATCCATGTCTGCTGGAAATATGAACTAAAAAGAGAAAATGCCAGAAAAGCATCGTTATCCAGCACTCAAAGGGGAAAAGAAAAGACAAAAAAAGAAAAGCAAATAGTTTTAATGAAAACTGCTGGTGCTGTGAACTTTTTCCAGGTATATTTGTGAGAAGCAGCCAAGAAAGCACAACAGCACCTAGACTTCCTCAGGAAACTAAGGAAATTCGGCATGTCCACATTGACTTTTACCAATTTTTACATATACACCAAAGAAAGCATCCTATCTGGCTGTATCACAGCCTGGTATGGCATCTGCTCGGCCCAAGACCACATGAAACTACAGAGAGTCATGAACACAGCCCAGTCCATCACGCAAACCTGTCTTCCATCCATTATTCTGTCTACACCGCTCGCTGTCTTGGGCACGGTAGGACAGTCGTTAGCACTGTTGCTTCACAGCGCCAGGGTCCCAGGTTCCATTCCCGGCTTGTGTCACTGTCTGTGCAGAGTCTGCACCTTCTCCATGTGTCTGTGTGGGTTTTCTCCGGGTGCTCTGGTATCCTCCCACAAGCCCTGAAAGATGTGCCTGTTGGGCAAATTGGACATTCTGAATTCTCCCTCCGTGTACCCGAACAGGCAACGGACTGTGGCGACTAGGGGATTTTCACAGTAACTTCATTGTCGTGTTAATGTAAGCCTACTTGTGACAATAAAGAATAATATTAAAAAAGAAAGTGGGCAGCAAAATCAAAGACCCCTCCCACTCTGGTTATTCTCTCTTCCAGCCTCTTCCATTGGGCAGAAGGCTGAGAGAATGCACTAATAGAAGCAACAGCAGCTTCTTCCCCACTGTTACCAGACTCCTGAATGACACTCTTAGGACTGTACTGATCTCTCCACGCATCTTCTCTACCGAGTAGCACTACACTCCATATGCTTCAACCGCTCTCTGTGTCTATGTATTTACATTGTGTATTTATCATGCGTATATCCTATGTTTTTCATGTCTGGAGTGATGAACAATACTTTTCACTGTACCTCTGTACACGTGGCAATAAATCCAATCAATCAGATCTATCAATTTGGATGTCTGTCATGCTGGTATTTCAATTAGTTTGTACGACGGAGAGGAATGGGTTTGGGGATCAGACAGCATAGCCATGTTCTTCTTGAATGGCAGAGAAAACTCGAAGGACTCTTGAAAGGACTGCTGGAGCCTGCCAAAAACAAAGTAGATGAACTTTCTTACTTTGTGTGAGCCACTGTTACCTCCTTCCCCTATTCTACGTCACTCTTTCCTCCAGCACGTGACTGCTGCTTGGTTTCAAATAAACTCATCGAGATCATATGGCCTGGCCCTGCTTCTACATCTTACATTACAGAAAAAGTTAATTTTCATCAGGAACGTCTCACTGAGATTCTCCTTTAATTAATTGTTGTTGCATGTGTTCCACAAGTTCCAAAATGGCTAATGTTCAGGGGAGGAGAAAAAAATGCTTCAAAGGTACGCTGAAATTCTCCTTGAAATGTGGAAATATTGGCATTAATGCCTGGGAACAGCTACCGATTATTCAGAATGGCGACAACTTGCCCATCAGGCTGCATCACACTTGAGTCCCAACACCATAATGATGAGATAGAGCGCTGGCAGCGAAGGAAAGAAAATCCTGTACTCCAGATCCACCTACTTCATGGGAGTCCTATCCCCATGTGCTGAAACATCTGCTGGTTGAGAACCTGAAGACCCATGGCAGAGGCTTGTGACCCTGAGTAGACATCATCCTCGAATCAAGGGACAGCCAACAACGACCAGTATTCCTATCAGCTAACTACTGAAGATACCTGGTAAGTTTCATAAAATACATGTGTAAATATATTCCTAGAATTGAAATGCTGAATATTGAAAATTAGAATTAAGCAACTACCTAAATCAGAAGGCTTTTCCAGTGATGCACCTCACTGCTGAATTCCCTTTTTACCAACTTCCTGTTTCACATTGGGTCTCGATCCTCCTGCAGCCTGACTTGCATTGACTCCCATCTACTTCCATTACATGGCGCTCAATTTTCATAAACCTCCCTTTGTCTTCTTTGGTCCGATTTAAAATTCACTTTCAACCCCTTGCCTTGCACTTGTGCTCTTTGCCTTTGAAGACCTCCTCAAACCATATCTTTTTAATCATGTTTTCCAGTCGTTTCACCTATCTTCCCACAGCTGATTGTTGGCTTCTCCTTTATAAAACTCCTTGGGACTTTTCCCATGTGAATGATGCTGTATAAATGTAGGTCATCCGTGTGTTATTTGAATAAAGTCAGACCTTTGTTCTGTTATATTTGCAGTTGAAATATTACAGCCATCCTAACAGAGTGGAGTTGCTTACTTATTAGGAGTTGGAGATTTACTGAGACAAATGAGAAATGATTTGACATTTCTGCCAAAGTTCTTGTGGTTGTTAGGAGAAGCACTTTTACTAACTGTCATAAATCTTGCACAGTTGACCTTTTGTATTAAATATTTTGTTTTCAGTTGAGTTCACTCTTGGAAAAATAATAATTCCTGAGTATTCTTGATATTCGTTGGAACACTGGAGTTTATTTGGTCACAGTCAAATTACTTTCTCATTGTTCAAATTCGAATAGCTTAAGTGGTGTTTTGCGATCAAGAGCAGCGAAACACATAGGCACAGTAATAAAAACAAGAAGATCAACAACATCAGACAATACATACACTGTGTTCCTAACAAGTCTTCTAAAAGTCACTACATTTTCAGCATTCACAACTAAATCAGGCAAAGCGTTCCAGGTATCAATAATTCTGTGTGAGAAGTAAAAAAAATAGAAATATCAAGATGTGAACCAAATTTCTGCAGTTTTTACTGATGACCACGTAAAATACTAATTGCGAGTATTTTTCAGGCTTGGATAGTATGACTATGTATCAATTTATAAGCCTCAATTAAATTAAAAATCAACCATCTCTAAATCCAAAAATTCTTAAATGCTTCTGTTCATGTTCATGGGTAATGTTCATGGGTATCAGCCAGCTTCCATCACTGGTAAGTTTTGCAAGTGTGACACTATCATGAGACTTTTAGAAAGTTCTTGAACAGTTCTGGTTGCTTTTCTTTTGCTGAGGTCAGATGTCTATTACAGAGGTACATGTGCAATAAGGATATTTTGGGCTGTTTGATGTATTGAAGTTCCAGCATTGTTTCTTTACATGTTTAAAAAGGAGCTAAGAAAACATATTTGAGTGTATGGGGGTGGGGCATGAAGCATATTTGGTTATCACCACCTCCGATTTCTCAGCATTTTAGAACTGGGAACACCAAAGTCCCAAACCTTTAGCATGGATAGCTGTTGATACAGTTTACAGTAATTTATCAATTCTCCTTGGGTTGTGAAAGCAATTGTGACAACTAATCTGGCTTGGATATGGTTCTAAACTAGCAAAGATCTGCAAATCATTTGTGGCCAATTTTAATATTCTTAACCAATTTCAGCGCTGCACCACACTATCCCATGCCACACCTTCCCTCCTGTGTCATCCCCATCCTGTGTGATTTAAAATGAAATGAGGAACAATGTTATTTATCTCATGGGTAACAAATACTTTAAAAGATGCTCAGCCTCCTTTTACAGCATTCTTCTTCTAGAAATGTTGTTATTTCATCTCTGAGCCAAAGTTATTTTGGGCTATTAGATTTAATTTAATTAGAATTTTCATTTTATTTTATGGGAAGTGTAGGAGAGTGGTATGAGTTAGAGCATTCATTCAAAGAGCTCGCACAGGCTCAATGGATTGAAATGCCAGTGTTTATTCCCTGTTGGGAATCCCATCTGATCATAGCTCATAAGTCAGAAATGTCAAACGCTTAAGTAACAATTAGTAATTACTAAAATAAGGCATTTTTAATGGAATTCCCACCTGAGACATTATCTGAAGCTAACGGGATTAACACGGCTGATTTCAATGTCTTTTTAAGAAATTCATTTTGTGCCAATGGATGCTGTAAAAAAAAGAAAACTTAAAATTATGAAACTTGCAGTGAAACCCAGAATAAATATAGAATCCTTCCATGAAAAATCTGGTTGCTTTAAACACCAGACCTGTGGTATCTTGCTAAGAATGTTACATTAAAATAATAATATAATATTATGAAGGCCTCACCTCTCCACCTTGCCCCTCGCCCGGGTGTGCTAATTCTCAGGTTAAATCACCACCAGTCAGCCCCGGCCCCACCCAAAGGGTAAAACCTAAATTCATGCTAGACAAAGGGGTCAGGATGTGTGAGAGTTGGTTAAGTTCCAACTGTTTCTGTTATACTTCGAGAAGCCTAAAATGTGAGAATAAATAAACCAGCAGTGGTTGTTTAGCAACTGGGGCCTTATAAGGTAGAGAAACTTTTAAGTTTTAGTTTAGTTAATTTGATTGCCGTTGCAGATGGGTAGTAAGAAGATAATCCTCAGCTTTGCGAGAAGCAGTTGGATTAGAAGGCTAGAGAGGAACATCCCCCTCAGCTTTGCTGGAAGAAAAACCATACCAAGGAATAAATGGTTAAGAAAACATGCAGATATCTGAAGAGCAACTAGTTAAGGAAACTAGCGAAATGAATAGAAGTTTCCAAGAAGTCTGAGGTTAAAGGTTATAGGTCAGATTGGGTGTTAGAAATGGAGCGGAACCTTTGTTTAAAAGTGTCGTATGGAAAAGCTGGACTGGAGTTTGGAATGCAAATCATGAAGTGAAATCATTATTATGGGAGAAATTTTTAAAGCATCTTTTGGGAGTGGAGTTCAAAAACCACTCTTGACAATCATTTGGGGGAGATTCTGAGGAGACATCCACAAACACACATTCCTCTCCATTCTAACCCCCAAGTGAATTTTCCCACAATTCTCGTATTTACTTAGAAGGACCTTTGTGTTCATGAGGCCATTGTAGATTAAGATGTACTTGGTGAATCGTTTTAATCCTAAAATCTGTGTAATTGAGGGAGTAAAGACATATGAGGGAGTAAAGACATATTGTCTAATAAATTTTTTTTTCATGTTTAAACATGTTTTTTCTTGTTACTGAACTAATTAGCGGTCCTGTGACCCTCTCTCAGTGCTTAATAAAGTAAAAGCTCGTGCAGACAGTCCAGGCATTTCCAAAATAGACTGGGGGCCAGAACATCTGATTTCTGTTAAGGTCGTAGCCCAGAAGGTGTGATGGGAGTCCCTGGAAGCTCCCGTGCAAGGGCTGTGCAGCATTGATGGGAAATTGCCCTGCACTGTGAGCAAACTGAAACTCCGAGGCTTCAGGTGGTTCCGCCCTCTTAGTTGAGTAGTTAGAAACATTAAAACAACTTCCAACTAAGATAAGTATAATAATCTTTATAATCTTTATTATTGTCACAAGTAGGCTTACATGAACATTGCAATGAAGTTACTGTGAAAATCCCCGAGTTGCCATGGTCCGTCACCTGCTCGGGTACACAGAATTCAGAATGTCTAATTCACCTAACAGCATGTCTTTCAGGACTTGTGGGAGGAAACGGGAGCACCCGGAGAAAACCCATGCAGACACTGGGAGAACGTGCAGACTCCACACGGACAGTGACCCAAGCCGGGAATCGAACCTGGGACCCTAGTGCTGTGAAGCAACAGTGCTAACCACTGTGCTACCATGCGGCCCACTAATTCTCAACCCCTGACTGTGATTGCTATTCCATCCAAGATCTGGCCCTCAAAATTTCATAAGTGTTTTGAGACTTTAAATTACATGTAGTTCCCATATGCTGCAAAAATCAATCTAATCAGTTCTAGGAAAACTAAGAACTGTACACATGAATGCAGGGTGGAGAGCCTCAATCCCATGATCAGTCAGGAGTGTGGTTGTGTGATAATGAACTACCCTACTGAAGCCAAGTGAAAAATATAACTTGAATTCTTACAGTTGTGTGCCATTTTGGACTCTTCACTTCTGGACAGATGTTGAGGTCTCAGGGAGGGGGCATTGCAAACTTGTTAGGAAATAAATACACAAAGGAAAATTTGGTCACGGCTGATATGCCAATGCTTAAATTTGTGAAAGGTAATAGTAGCAGACTGTTTCCTGTATTTGAAGTATCATCAATACTAGATTAAATATAAGCTGTGGGATTCTCCGTGGACGGGATCCTCCAATTCACCGGCAGCACACCCACGCCCGCGGGTTTCCCGACGGTGTGGGGTGGCCACATTAGGAAACCCCATTGGCCAGTTGCAATATCGGAGAATCCTGCTGCTGGTAGGAGTGGGCTGTGCCGGATAGCAGGGCTAGTGAGACGGGGAATCCCGCCCAAGAAATGTAGAATTGGAAGCAAGAGAAGCTTGTTTACATGGAGAACTATCAGGCTGTAGAATTTGCTTCTAGGCTTACTGGTTGACATTTCCTCCCCCACGTCCCCGAAAGACGTGCTGTTACGTGAATTGTACATTCTGAATTCTCCCTCTGTGTACCCAAACAGGTGCCGGAATGTGGCGACTAGGGGATTTTCACTAACATAATTGCAGTATTAATGTAAGTCTGCTTGTGGCAATAATAAAGATTATTATTATTATAAGGTCAGAAGTCAGGATGTTTGCTGGGGATTGCTTAGTGTTCAGTTCTATTCGCTACTCCTCCGGTATTGAAACAGCCCTAATCCAGCATTCGGACTTTGACTGATGAGTGGAAAGTCATATGCCGCCCAAATACCAGGCACTGACCATTTCCATTTTTTTTTCTGTTCATGAGCTGTAAGCATCGTTGGCTGGGCCAGCGTTTATTGTCCGCCCATGAGAAGGTGGTGGTGAGTTGCCGCATTAAACCACTGCAGTCCATGTGGTGTCGGTACACCAACAGCGCTGTTAGGGAGGGAGTTCCAGGATTTTGACCCAGCGTCAGTGAAAGAATAGGATGTATTTCAAGTCGAGATGATGAGTGGCTTCCATGAATTTCAAATTTGGGCAACTACACAGCTTAGAAATATCCACGTGTCAAGCGTAGAAGTGAAGATCCTTTCAATCTCTCATTTTGTTTACTTTTATATCACGGTCATATTGTGCCAGTAGAGACCATGAGCTTCCCCAGAGTTTGGGGAAAATAAATGTCATCAACCAGGCAAGCTTGCATTGATTCTGATGACCAGCTTAAAGGACACTGTTCTACTAAGGCCTCGGAATGGTGGAGAAAGATTCTTTTTTTTAAAGGAAGACAATTAGGACACAGGCTCTGTCACAAACTTTTGTGGTTGCCAAGATATACTGATCCTCCAAAAATGGAGCTTCCATGTGCCGGTATCTGGTGGAAGAATGCAGATTTTAATCAGTGATCAGAGAGGCTTGGCACACCAGTGACAGTTTAATGGTGGGATTTAACTTTCCATTTCAGTGTTATACGAGGTGTTTTCATGAGACAATGAAAGTTGATTTAGTCTGCATGGATTGACGCTGATATGAAACAGTCGGTAGTCAATAGCAACTGCTATTCATTGGCCTCCAACTTTGAACAAATAATACCTTAAGTATAGCTAGAACTTCTGATTTATTCTTTAAATTAGCATTCGTGGTTTATACATGTTTTTATCTGGAAAGTTTAGTTTTTTTTAAAGACCATTAACCCATTGAAAATTCCAAGGGGCGGCACAGTGGCGCAGTGATTAGCACTGCTGCGTCACGGCGCCAAGGACCCGGGTTCGATCCCGGTCCCGGGTCGCTGACCGCGTGGAGTTTGCAAATTCTCCCCATGTCTGTGTGGGTGTCACCCTCATAACCCAAAGATGTGCAGGGTAGGTAGATTGGACACTCTAAATTGCCCTTTAATTAAAAAAACAGAATTGAGTACTTTATTTTTAAAAAGCTTTTGGAAATTTTAACTTTAAGATAGAGGAGAACAAACTCAGTAAATTGTGTTTGTTTGCAAAACTCCTATTCTGAATGCTGAACAGATGCTTCAGACCTTCGTAGATTTGCATAATGGTCAGTGGTATTGTTAACTTTTCATAAAACAAAAGCACAACAGATGTAAAGATTCAAAATGTCACTCAACTATAGAGCAGTAGCATGCATGCTTTCTGAATGCAACTACAAATGCCGAGACAAATTGGCGAGACAGAAAAAGGTATTTAAATGTAGAGATGAAAACAAACAAGTGATCTATGAAACACGAATTTGGTGATCAACCATGATCACAATGAATGACGGAGCCTCGAAGGGTTAAATGTATCCCTTTGACCTGTTCTTGATCAGTTTCCTGCCTATCTATGAAAAATGAGATAGGCAGGAAACTGATCAAGAGCAGGTCAAAGTGATACATTTAACCCTTTGAGGCTCCGTCATTCATTATGATCATGGTTGATCACCAAATTCGATACCCTAACACACTCCCTCGGTCACTCAAACTTGTCTCTGTCTCTTGCTCTCTCTTTCCCCAACTTCTTCCTGTGGTAGCGAATTCCACAGATTCACCTTTCTCTGGATGAAGGATTTTCTCCTCACCTCAGTCCTGAAAGATTCTGGACTTCCCCACCAAGGGGAACATTCTTTTTGATTCCACACTGTCTAATCCTATTAGAATGTTGTAAGTTTCTTTGAGATCTCCTCTCAGTCTTCTAAACGCCAACTAATATAATCCTAACCGACTCCGTCTCTCCTCATATGACAGTTCCTCCATCACAGCAGTCGGCCTGGTAAATCTTCAATGCACTCCCTCCATAGCAAGAACATTCTTCCTCAGATAAGGACACCAAACCTGCACCAACTAATGGCATTTCCCCAAGGCATTCAGGCTGGATTTTCATAACAGTGCAGCTATCAAGGCATGGTCCCAGTCTGCTCTGAAACCAAGTGGTTGTCCAGTGTCCTTGCAAGGGGCTGGTTTAGCTCACTGGGCTAAATCGCTGGCTTTTGAAGCAGACCAAGCAGGCCAGCAGCACGGTTCGATTCCCGTACCAGCCTCCCCGGACAGGCGCCGAAATGTGGCGACTAGGGGCTTTTCACAGTAACTTCATTGAAGCCTACTCGTGACAATAAACGATTTACATTTACACATTACAATGCCCTACACAATTGAAGTAAAACATCCCTCTTCCAGACTCTCATCCTCTTGCTATGAAGGCCAACATAACATTTGCCTTTTTTATTGCCTGCTGTACCTGCGCATTTCCTTTCAGCGATTGATGCACGAGGACATCCACCTCTCTCAATTTGCACCCATTCAAATAATAATCTGCCTCCTTATATTTGCTATCAAAGTGGATAACCTCTCATTTATCAACATTGTACTGCATCTACCATGCATATGCACCCATACGCATCCAAATCACGCTGAAGCATCTCTGCATCTTCCTCACAGCTCATCCTCTCACCCAACTTTGTATCATCTCCAAATTTAACAATGATACATTTTGTTCCCTCTTCCAAAAAAATGTATAATGTGAGCAATTGGGACCCTAACACATCCTTGCGGTATCCCAATAGTCACTGCCTGCAAATCGAAAAAAGACTGTTATTCCAAGTTTTTGCTTTCTATCTGCTAATCATTCTCTATCCATCTCAAGACACTACCCGCAATCCCATGAACTTTAACTTTACATAATAATCTATGTGAGACCTTGTCTAAATAAACCACATTCAACTGTTCTCCATGGTCAACTCTACTAGTTACATCTTCAAAGAATTCAATAGCTAAATGACAGAGGCTGCAGGCGAATTTGGGGTGCTGACTACAGGCAAGGCTGTAGAGCAGCTTAGAAAGGTAAAAGATGCGATTTATAAGCATGGGGAGAAGGCCAGTAGAATGCTTGCACAACAACTAAGGAAGAGGGAAGCAGTTAGGGAAATAGGGAGGGTAGTAGATGGGGAAGGTAATCTAGTGGGTGACCCGGCAGGGCTGAACAAGGTCTTTAGGGACTTTTATAGGCTAGTAGGGGAGAGTTTCTGATATTTGGGGATTCAGGTAGCACGGGACTGGTGCATGTTGCATAAGTTCAACCTGTCCCGACTGGTGGAACGAGTGAGGGAGGAGGTCCGGAGGTGGGATGCGCTCCCGCTGTCATTGGCGGGGAGGGTACAGACTGTTAAGATGACGATTCCCCCACTGTTCATGTTTGTTTTTCAGTGTCTCCCCATCTTTATCCCGCGGTCCTTCTTTAAGAGGCTGAATAAAGTTATTCTGGGATTTGTATGGGCAGGGAAGTCCCCGCTGGTGAAGAGGGTAATGCTTGAAAGGAACAGAGGAGAAGGGGGGCTGGCGTTGCCGAACTTCAGCAACTATTACTGGGCGGCCAACATAACGAAGATAAGGAAATGGATGGTGGGTGCGAGGTCGGTTTGGGAGCGGATAGAGGCTGCTTCGTGCAGGGGCACTAGCTTAGCAGCCCTGGTCACGGCGCCTCTACCGCTTCCGCCGGCATGGTACTCCACCAGCCCGATAGTGGTGGTGGCTTTTCGGATCTGGGGCCAGTGGAGGAGGCATGTAGGGGAGGTAAGAGCATCGGTGTGGACCCCAATCTGCGGCAACCACTGATTTGCCCCGGGGAACATGGACCGGGGGGGGGTGTCGACTGTCGAGGAGGGCGGGGATTGTGACGATGGGGATCTGTTCCTGGAAGGGAGTTTTCCGAGCAAGAGGGCGCTGGAGGAGAAGTTTGGGCTGGGCTGGCGAGAGGGATCGACTTTAGATACTTATAGGTGCGGGATTTTGTACGCAGACTGGTGCTGTCCTTCCCACTTCTCCCGCCGAAGGGGAGGCAGGACAGGGTAGTATCTAGGGGAGAGGTGGGAGAGGGTAGAGTCTCAAACGTCAACAAGGAACTAATGGGAGCTGAGGATACGCAGACTAAGGACCTTCAGTGGGAAGAGGAGCTTGGGGGGGGGGGGGGGAGGAGAGAGAAGAGGGGGGGGGGGAGAGGAGGAGGAGAGATGGAGGGATGGAGGACGGTGTCTGGGCAGAAGCCCTGAGCAGAGTAAACACGACCGCAATATGCGCCAGGCTCAGTCTGATCCAGTTTAAGGTCGTGCACCGGGCCCACATGACGGTGGCCCGGATGAACAAATGAACAAGTGTGCTAGATGCGTCGGAGGGCCGGCGAACCATGTACACATGTTCTGGTCGTGCCCTAAACTTGGAGTATTGGCAAGGATTCGCAGATGTCATGTCCCGGGTATTGAAAACTGGGATGGTAATGAGCCCTGAGGTGGCAAGCTTTGGGATTTCGGAGGCCCCGGGAGTCCAGGAAGAGAGAGAGGCCGACATTCTGGCCGTTGCTTCCCTGGTAGCCCGGCGACGAATATTGTTAGCGTGGAGGGACTCAAAGCCCCCGAGGGCTGAGGTATGGCTATCGGACATGGAGAGCTTTCTTGGCCTAGAGAAAGTAAAGTTCGCCTTGAGCGGTTTGCTACTAGGGTTCGCCTGAAGGTGGCAGCCATTTATTGACTTCTTCGCAGAGGAGTAAGCATCAGCAGGGGGGAGGGGTAGAGTAGAATAGAGCAGGGGGATATCGAGGCAGGTCCTTGCGTGAACAGAGCTGTGGTTTGCACTGTTTCAATGTTTAATTTGTGTCTTGACTTTTTTTATACTGTACAATGTCACTTTTTCTATATGCCTAAAATACCTCAATAAAATTGTTTGTTTAAAAAAAAAAATTCAATAGATTTGTCAAGCATGATTTTCCTTTCATAAATCCGTACCGACTTTGATTATACTGCTGCTTTCCAAATGCTGTGCTATGAAATCCTTGATAATGGACACTGGCAAATTCCCTACGTTCGGCTCACTGGTCTTTAGTTCCCTGTTTTCGCTCAACCTCCCTTTTTGAATAGCGTGCTTATATTAGCTACCCTCCCATCTGTAGGAATCATTCCCGAGTCCAAAGAATTTTGGGAAATGACCACTAATGGATTTACTATTTCTCTGGCCAAGATAGTTCAGAAGGAGGCCATTGGGCTTATTGAGTCTGCACCGGCCCTTGGGAAGAGCACCCCACACCTCCACCCTTTCCCCGTAACCCAGTAACCCCACCAAAGCTTTTTGGGCACCAAGGGCAATTTAGCATGGCCAATCCACCTAACCTGCACATCTTTGGAGTGTGGGAGGAAACCGGAGCACCCGGAGGAAACCCACACAGACATGGGGAGAACATGCAGACTCCGCACAGACAATAACCGAAGCCGGGAATTGTACATGTGACCCGGGAGCTGTGAAGCAACTGTGCTAACCACTGTGCTATTTCTCTACTAATGCTGATTTCCTTCTGCTCCTCACTAAAACCTGTTTCTCATAATTTCCATTTCATTGCTCATGTCCTCCTTTGTGAAGTAAAGTGTAAATTTAGTTCCTCAGCCATTTCTTTCTTCCCTATTATGAATTCCCGTTGGGAATGAGAGTAAAATTATCTGATGGAGGAGAGGGGTAGTATTTGCGAGAATGCAGAAAGTTTGTTCAAAATAAATGATGAGTGAGAGATACAAATTGCGAGGAGGTGGATCTGTCTTAAAAGCTTGAAGCTACTTGGAGTCAGGCTGCCCTAATCGGAGGTAAGCATTACTAGTTATACAACATTCTGGAAGAAACTAGCAAAGAAAAAGGATGGAACTATGATGTTGTTGCCATTACAGAGACCTGGTTGAGGGAAGGACAGGATTGGCAGCTAAACAGTCCAGGATTTAGATGTTTCAGGCGGGATAGAGGGGGATGTAAAAGGGGTGGCGGAGTTGCGCTACTGGTAAGGGAGAATATCACAGCTGTACTGCGGGAGCACACCTCAGAGGGCAGCGAGGCAATATGGGTGGAGATCAGGAATAAGAAGGGTGCAGTCACAATGTTGGGAGTTTGCTGCAGGCCACCCAACAGCCAGTCGGAGATAGAGGAGCAGATAGGTAGACAGATTTTGGAAAGGAGTAAAAGCAACAGGGTTGATGTGATGGGAGACTTTAACGTCCCCAATATTGACTGGGACTCACTTAGTGCTGGGGGCTTGGATGGGGCAGAGTTTGTAAGGAGCATCCAGGAGGGCATCTTAAAACAACATGTAGATAGTCCAACTAGGGAAGGGGCTGTACTGGACCTGGTATTGGGGCATGAGCCCGGCCAGATGGTAGAAGTTTCAGTAGGGGAGCATTTTGGGAACAGTGACTACAATTCAGTAAGTTTTAAAGTGCTGGTGGACAAGGATAAGAGTGGTCCTAGGGTGAATGTGCTAAATTGGGGGAAGGCTAATTATAACAATATCAGGCGAGAACTGAAGAACCTAGATTGGGGGTGGATGTTTGAGGGTAAATCAACATCTGACATGTGGGAGGCTTTCAAATGTCAGTTGAAAGGAATTCAGGACCGGCATGTTCCTGTGAGGAAGAAAGATAAATATGGCAAATTTTGCCATCCTTGGATAACGAGAGATATTGTAGGCCTCGTCAAAAAGAAAAAGGAGGAATTTGCCAGGGCTAGAAGGCTGGAAACAGACAAAGCCTGTGTGGAAGGAACTTAAGCAAGGAATCAGGAGAGCTAAAAGGGGTCACGAAAAGTAATTGGCAAATAGGGTTAAGGAAAATCCCAAGGCTTTTTACACGTACATAAAAAGCAAGAGGGTAGCCAGGGAAAGGGTTCGCCCACTGAAGGGCAGGGTAGGGTATCTATGTGTGGAGCCAGAGGAAATGGGCGAGGTACTAAATGAATACTTTGCATCAGTATTCACCAAAGAGAAGGAATTGGTGGATGTTGAGTCTGGCTAAGGGTGTGTAGATAGCCTGGGTCACATTGAGATCCAAAAAGACGAGGTGTTGGGCGTCTTGAAAAATGTTACGGTGGGTAAGTCCCCAGGGCCTGATGGGATCTACCGCAGAATACTGAAGGAGGCAAGAGAGGAAATTGCTGAGGCCTTGACATAAATCTTTGGATCCTCACTGTCTTCAGTGATGTCCCGGAGGACTGGAGAATAGCCAATGTTGTTCCTTTGTTTGAGAAGGGTAGCAAGGATAATCCAGGGAATTACAGGCCGGTCAGTGGTAGGGAAATTACTGCAGAGAATTCTTTGAGAAAGGATCTACTCCCATTTGGAAGCAAGGAGTCGTATTAGCGAGAGGCAGCATGGTTTTGTGGAGGGGAGGTCGTGTCTCACTAACTTGATAGAGTTTTTTGAGGAGGTCACAAAGATGATTGATGCAGGTAGGGCAGTGGATGTTGTCTGTATGGACTTCAGTAAGGCCTTTGACAAGGTCCCTCATGGCAGACTAGTACAAAAGATGAAGTCACACGGGAGCAGAGGTGAGCTGGCAAGATGGATACAGAACTGGCTAGGTCATAGAAGGCAGAGAGTAGCAATGGAAGGGTGCTTTTCTGATTGGATGGCTGTGACTAGTGGTGTTTGGCAGGGATCAGTACTGGGACATTTGCTGTTAATAGTATATATAAATGATTTGGAGGAAAATGTAACTGGTCTGATTAGTAAGTTTGCGGACGACACAAGGTTGGTGGAATTGCAGATAGCAATGAGAACTGTCAGAGGATACAGCAGGATTTAGTTTGTTTGGAGACTTGGGTGGCGAGATGGCAGATGGAGTTTAATTCGGACAAATATGAGGTGATGCAGTTTGGAAGGTCTAATACAGGTAGGGAATATACAGTGAATGCTAGAACCCTCAAGACTATTGACAGTCAGAGATCTTGGTGTACAGGTCCACAGGTCACTGAAAGGGGCAACACGGGTCGAGAACGTATTCAAGAAGACATATGGCCTGCTTGCCTTCATTGGCTGGGGCATTGAGTATAAAAATTGGCAAGTCATGTTGCAGATGTATAGAACCTTAGTTTGGCCATGCTTGGAGTATAGTGTTCACTTCTGGTCGCCGCACTACCAGAAGGATGTGGAGGCTTTGAAGAAGGTGCAGAAGAGATTTACCAGGATGTTGCCTGGTATGGAGGGCATTAGCTATGAGGAGAGGTTGAATAAACTCGGTTTGTTCTCACTGGAACAACAGAGGTTGAGGGGCGACCTGATGGACGTCTTCAAAATTATGAAGGGCATAGACAATGTGGATAGTCAGAGGCTTTTCCCAAGGTAGAGGGGTCAATTACTAGGGGGCATAGGTTTAAGTTGTGAGGGGCAAGGTTTAGAGGAGATGTGCGAGGCAAGTTTTTTACGCAGAGGGAAGTGGGTGCCTGGAACTCGCTGCTGGAGGAGTTGGTGGAAGCAGGGACGATAGTGACATTTAAGGGGCATCTTGACAAATACATGAATAGGATAGGAATAGAGGGATACGGAACCCGGAAGTGCAGAAGATTTTAGTTTAGACGGGCAGCATGGTTGGCGCAGGCTTGGAGGGCCGAAGGGCCTGTTCTTGTGCTGAACTTTTCTTTGTTCTTTGTTGATGGGTGGCATCATCAAAGGTATCATTACAACACAAACAAGTGAACTCGTTATAGAGATGATGCAAATCTGGGATCTATTTGGTTACAGCAAAATAAGGAGAAGAAAGCTGCTATGGATCCAAAAAAAGAGGAAAGAGGAAATAGACAGTGAAATATAGATATTCAAGAAGCGTGAAATAAAAGACAATGATTATGGGTAACTTCAATAATCCTTGGATACTATGTAATGTAAGTAGATAAAAGTGGAGGGAGGTTCGACCACTCTGTTTCAATGAGCAGTGATATAATGACACTCAGGAGATACACACAGCGACCCGATTGATTTCCACGTGGGGCTCATGGAATGCGGGATCCCCAACTAATGGGTTAACGTGCATCAGCCAGAGCTCTTAGAAATCACCTTATAAAAACCGGCCCGGGTAAGGACTGAAGCGATGGATAACCCTGGTTGGGACCTTTGTGCTGATGCCGCATTGCGGCCTTTTCTTTCGGCAGAATATAAATGAACATTTTGATTTACCTTCTTGGGTCTCGTGAGCTTTTATATTGGTGACGAGGAAAACTGTGGCTGCGATTCTGGAGGTCCTGACTGCACCTGATTTCCCCAGCACGAGAGTGAGGTTGGCATGATTTTTAAAATGTTGCTTTTCAGAAGACTATATTCCTTTGATGCAGGCATAGAAGATTGGGCTTGGTATACCAAATGGGTGCGGTATTTCTTTGAAGCAAATGAAATGAAAATCGCTTATTGTCACGAGTAGGCTTCAATGAAGTTACTGTGAAAACCCCCTAGTCGCCACATTCCGGCGCCTGTCCGGGGAGGCTGGTACGGGAGATTACCGGCAAAAGATAATACTCCTGATTGCCTGCGGAGCCCCAACTTTCAACATGAACAAAGTCCTCAGCCACCGAGCAACCCCAGACTCAAACTTTCAGCGAACTCGAAGAAATTGTCGAAAATCATTACAACTCTAAACCGTCAGTGATCTCGCGGAGATACCAGTTCAACACAGCGAGGTGAACCCCGAGGAAATCAGTCACGGAATTTCTGAGGCATCTTCGCAAGTTAGCTGAGCATTGTGACTAAGACCCATCCCTCCGAGATGTTGAGACATTACCTAGTGTGTGACACTAATAACATAGCGACCCAACGGAAACTGTTGACATACACCGTGTTTGCCGTCAACCCTTTCCGCTGAGTAAAGCTGCAAAAGTGGGGCCTACAAATCTTCCAAATGGACACAAGTATGAGGTCCTAGGAAAATACACGGAAATCTTCCAGGAAGTGCTGGGGAAGATAAAGGTGACCACAGCTAAACTTGACGTTGATCAGGAAACCCAACCCAAATATTTTGTGGCCCGTCCAGTCCCAGACGACTTCCTCTTGAAGGTGGGCGACGAGCAGAGCTGGCTGGTGAACGTGGGTATTATACACCCTGTCCAGTTCACAGAGTGGACAGTGATGAACCCAGAAAAGTCTGTCTACTTATGTGGTGACTGTAAAATGACAGTCAACAAGGCCTCCTGCTTGGATAGGTACCCTATGCCACTCATGGATGGGGACCACTCATTCACGAAGCTGGACATGAGTCTCATGTATCTTCAATTGCAGTTAGACACGGCATCCAAAAAATGCATTACCATTTACATCCACAAAAGATTAGAAGAGTGCACCAAGCTACCATTCGAGGTGTGGTCCGAATGTGTAAACTTCCAGCAGATAATGGAAGGTATTCTTCAAGGGCTCCCTGGGGTGACTGTCTATCTGGATGATGTACTCCTTACAGGAGCCAGCGAGAAAGAACACCTGGGCAATCAAGAAGAAGTTCTTCATCTATTTTCAGAAAGTAGGTGTCAGCCTGAAGAGAAGCAAGTGCGTCTCTCAGGTGAAAGATGTTATATACCTAGGATATCGGGTTGACAAAGATGAGTTGCACCCGATAGAGGAGAAAGTCCGCTCAATCAAGCAATCCCTGACACCCGAGTGTACAATAGAGCTAAGGTTATTCCTGGGCCTTGGCAATTACCCTAAAAACCTCCTTCCAGTACTCCTCTAACTTTGGACAGGACCGAAACATATGAACGTGTTTAGCGGGGGCCCCCCTGCAGCGTTCACACACACCTTCTACTCCTTCACGGAATCGGCTCATCCTCGCCCTCGTGAGATGTGCTCGGTATACCACCTTCAGCTGTGTCAGCCCCAACCTCGCACATGAGGTGGAGGCATTTACTCTCCAGCGCACATCACACCAGACCCCCTCCTCCATATCCTCTCTCAACTCTTCCTCCCATTTTGCTTTGATCCCTTCCAGTGGTGCCTTATCCTCTTCAAAAATAGCTCCGTCCACCGCTGACACTACCCCCTGCTCCAGTCCCCTTGTCGTCAGCACCTCCTCCAGCAATGTTGAGGCCGGTTCCTCCGGGAAGCTCTGTATCTCCTTCCTGGCAAAATCTCGAGCCTGCATGTATCTAAACATTTCTCCCTGCTCCAGGCCATACTTCGCTTCCAGCTCCCTCAATCCTGCAAACAGACCCCTGAGAAACAAATCTTTTAGCGTCTTAATCACCTTCTCTTCCCATTTCCGAAAACTTCCATCCCACCTCCCTGGCTGAAATCTGTGATTCCGCCGAATCGGCATTTCCCTTGACCCTGCCCCAACCCGAAGTGTTGGCGAAACTGCCTCCAAATTTTCAATGAAGCTATTATTACCATACTCCCCGAGTATTTCCCCGGAGCTATCGGGAGCGGCGCTGTTGCTAGTGCTTTCAGTCCGACCCCCTGCACAAACTCTCCTCCATTCTGACCCACTGGGAATCAACCCCTCTGACCCAGCTCCGCACCTTCTCCACATTCGCCGTCCAGTAGTAGTACATCAGGTTCGGGGGGACCCAAAGCCCCTGCCTGCCTTCCCCTCTGTAGCAGCACCTTTCTCACTTTGGCCACCTTCCCTCCCCATATGAACAAGGTAATCCTTCCCTCAATCTCCCTGGAAAAAAGCCTTTGGCAGGAAAATTGGTAGGCATTGAAAAATAAACCGAAATCGCGGCAACATATTCATTTTAACCGCCTGCACCCGACCCACCAGTGACAGAGGGAGACCATCCCACCTTGCTAGATCGGCTTTCACTCTCCCCACCAAGCTAGTGATATTGTACCTGCGAAGCCTCACCCACTCCCGGGCAAGCTGCACCCCCAGATATCTAAAGTGAGTCCCTGCCCTACGGAATGGCACCCCCTACCCCCGGCCGAGACACCACAAAATACTCACTCTTGTCCAGGTTCAGCTTGTACCCCGAGAAAGACCCAAATACTCGCAGTAGCTCCAATATTCCCTCTATCGACACACTCTGTTCCGACAGATATAGCAGCAAGTTGTCTGCATATAAGGACACCCTATGCTCTATTCCCCCCTCACTATTCCTTTCCATGCTCCCAAACTTCTTAATGGGATGGCCAACGGCTCAGTCGCAAGTGCAAACAGCAGGGGGACATCCCTGCCTTGCCCCACGGTGGAGAGAAAAGTATCTCGAGCTAATGTTGTTTGTGCGGACACTGGCTTTCGGCTCCTTATATAATAGCTTTACCCAGTTCACAAATCTTGGTCCAATCCCAAACCGCTCCAGAACTGCCATCAAGTACCCCCATTCTACCTGGTCAAACGTCTTCTCAGCATCCAATGCCACAAACACCTGTTTCCTTCCCTTCCGCCGGTGCCATAACGACGTTCAAAACCTTCCTAATGTTCATAAAAAGCTGCCTCCCTCTCACGAACCCCGTCTGATCCTCACCTATCACCTTTGGGAGGCACTCCTCCAGCCTACCCGCCAGTACCTTCGCGAATACTTTTACGTCGACGTTCAGAAGTAATATGGGCCTACACGACCCACACTCCGTCGGATATCAACTCTGTCTTAAAGACAACCCGTGATTTGGCCTCTGCAGTCTTCTGTGGCAAAGAGTTCCGCAGATTCACCACCCACTGTCCCATGTACCGTGGGCAGCACGGTAGCACAGTGGTTAGCACTGTTGCTGGATTCTAACTTGAGGTGGAGGGGGTGAAAGACCCTCATGAGACCACAAAGACGACCCAATTGATCTCTCAGTGGGGCCCGTGCAATCATGCTCACCTGCTAATGGGTGGAGGCTCATCAGCTGGGGCTCGTAGAAATGAACTCCTAAAAACCAGCCCAGATAGGGACCAGGGACCTGCATAATCAGTAGTTCTGGTTGGGGCCTTTGTGCTGTTTGCGGCCTTTTCTTTTGGCAGAAAGTAAATTGCTGATTTGATTTACCTTCACAGGTTTCCTGAGTTTTTTATATATATCTTGTTGTACAAAGTCAAGTGAGGGAAGTAGGTTATGCAACTGTATGGAAACATCCATGACTCAGTAACCTAAGATATCAGGTGTGATATGAAAATTGAAAGCAAGGGACTGGTAAATATTGAGGCAATTCAGTAAACAAATTTCAGCAAGAGAAAACACAACTCTCCCCTATAAAGTGAAAACAAAATCATCAGATGAGAAGAGCCAAGCCGAGTAGAGAGATTAATTGTCGTTGGATGCATATGACAACTTCAGGGCTAAAGGTGGAAAAGAAAATCAAAAGAATAGAAAATATGGATGATGCAGAAATTTAATGGAAAAAGCAAAAGAGAAATCGGGCTCTCCCGCGGCAGTTATTGCTGAAAGGCTGCTGTTTAAAATCCCAAACTCGAACAGCGAAACTGAAGGTGCTTTCCCAAATGTGGACAAATAACCTGTGGGTGGCAACTATTGGTGGCACAGTGGTTAGCACTGCTGCCTCACAACAATAGGGATCCGGGTTCGATTCCGATCTTGGGTGACTGTGTGGAGTTTGTACTTTCTCCCATGGTGGTTTCCTCCCACAGTCCAAAGATGTGCAGTTGAGGTGGATCGGCCATGCTAAATTGTCCCTTAAAGTGGGAAATTGAAAATGAAAATGAAAAAAACACTTATTGTCACGTGTAGGCTTCAAATGAAGTTACTGCGAAAAGCCCCTAGTCGCCACATTCCGGCGCCTGTTCGGGGAGGCTGTTACAGGAATCGAACCGTGCTGCTGGCCTGCTTGGTCTGCTTTCAAAGCCAGCGATTTAGCCCTGTGCTAAACAGCCTCATATATTGGGCCTATTGGGCCTAGGTAGGGTTGTCTTTCGAAGGGCCGGTGCACTTGATGGGCCGAATGGCCTCCTTATGTCCTGTACGGATTCTATGTGTGTTGGACAGTCATCATGAAAAATCTTGAATTATTTTGCAAGAGTAACATGTTAAAGCAAAGGTAGGGCATATTAGAGAAAAAAGTAATTTGGAGGTGGGTGAGGAAGTGGAAGAGAGATTAACTATGCACTCAATTGGTCTTTAATCATCCATTCATCACCTTAAACTACAATGCAGCTCAGTGTCTGCCCAATCACTCCCTCATTTCCACCTTTGAAGCCTTTTTCTACCCGAATAAGACCCTTGTTCGCTCCTTCATTGGTCATTCACTCGGGTATGCCCCCAATCATCATGTTCTCAAGTCTGAGGGACACAGACTTAAGTTATCTTGTGCGTAACTAGTTCAACCATAATATGGACCATAATAAACACTTTTAGTCCTTGCTGTCTGTCCTCTGTCAATACTACTCACTACTCCTGTACCATCCTGGAAGGCAAAGATAATTCCCAATGTTTGTTTTTCTGTCAACCATCTCCTTCAAATCATCCTTCCCTGCTTTTTCCATCCTTGTATCATGAACAAATAAGAGGATACAAATAAGAGGTCCTGATATCCTTGGACAGCAAGCTGAAGACCATTCATTCAGCTGCTTTTGTCACAAAACCCCTTTCCCTCGCCCTCTAAACCTCCTCCAAGGTTCTTCTCACTTAAAGTGCGCCTTTCTCTAGTTTCTCCCCCCACCCCCCCACCACTCCCTCCATATGCCACCTCAACTCATCTGAGACATAACATTTGGTCTGTTGATTCCATTCCCACTAAACTGTTCACCATCCAACAACCAATGTTGGCCTTTTTGCTTGCTGACATTTTAAATGATTTCTCTCTCTCTCTCTAATACTCTGTCACTCTTTTCTTTGAAAACCATTATTTCCCCCCAAAGCAGTGGTCATTACCCCACTCCGGGGGAGGGGGGGGGGGGGTGGGGGGCGGCACAAGAGACACCCACCCCTTCCAAATTAACATCCTAATTTACTTGCATTTTCCTCTTTGACATACTTAAATATACTTTTACTTCCCAAATCTACATACATCTTTTCTTCTACCACAACTCTGAAATGGCCTGAGTCAGTTAAGAATGCATACCCCGTGACCGACTGTGATGGGATGGTGGTGGTATGCTGAAGGATATTAACGGGAATTAACAGAGATCCTGACCACGCTCTCAACTTCTACATACAATGAAGGTCCTCTTTCTGTGCTGTAAAACTGACATTGTGTGGCTGTGCATATGAGTATAATAAGATTTGCAGTTACTATGAATGAAGAGGATTATTTTGGGTGAGTTGATGCATTGGCACAGTCTTGCTTGACCCTAGTCTTCACTGAGATTGGGTTTGTTTTTGTTCCATTGATGAGGATCACAGCTTTCTTGTCATCGTGAAGTAGGTGGAGAATGATGAAAATTTCTGAGGGCAGCTAACTTTGAGGAGGATTCTCCATAAACCTTTGTGGTTGACACAGTTGGCTTTCATGAGGTTGAAAAAGGCCTTGTACAGTGGCTGGTGCTGTTCCTTGCACTTTTCCTGAATTTGCTATGCAGTACGGACCACAAAACCACACTGACTCTGGGAAGGAATTTCTCAACCTTTGAGAAAATAGCTGAGGCGAATGCTTGCAATGATCTTCCTCGTAAAGACAACAAAGGAGTCTTCTCTTTATCGTTTACCGCAATCAGAATAGTCTCCCTTCAATAACACAGTGCCCCCTCAACGCTGCATCTAAGAGCCGCCTTAGATTATGTGCTGAAGTATTGCAGTGGGTCTGAACGTCACAATCTTTGGGTAGAAACAACTGCTACCATCTGTAACCAAGTTTTAACTATTGCAGTTAGAACATAGAACATAGAACAGTACAGCACAGAACAGGCCCTTCGGCCCTCGATGTTGTGCCGAGCAATGATCACACTACTTAAACCCACGTAACCCGTATACCCGTAACCCAACAATCCCCCCATTAACCTTACACTACGGGCAATTTAGCATGGCCAATCCACCTAACCCGCACATCTTTGGACTGTGGGAGGAAACCGGAGCACCCGGAGGAAACCCACGCACACACGGGGAGGACGTGCAGACTCCACACAGACAGTGACCCAGCCGAGAATCGAACCTGGGACCCTGGAGCTGTGAAGCATTGATGCTAACCACCATGCTACCGTGAGGCCCCTTAGGCGTGAAGTAATTTTCATCAGTTCTGTCATGTATTTCATTCGGGCTATCGTTCTAATCGAGGTGATATAATTAATTACTGAAGCTCCATGAAATGAATTGCAGGAGTAATTTTGCTCACGCTAACTACTTCTGTACTTTTCTGTACAATTGTTACTTCCTTTTCCTTTTTTTTTGCAGCTTTTTCCATGATTCAGTCTCTAGCAGACAGAGCAGTCTATGTTGTGCAAAAACCACGCAAGTTCAATTCATTGTGCATTACATTAATATGCTGAAAAAGGTTATAATTTGGCATTGATTGATCATTTGTTGGACAGGTTGCTCAAAAAGATTCTCTGAGAAAATCTCAGTGTTGTGTTATATATTCCACCACTAAATGCTGCTTTTGTACATGAAAGCACTGAACTATCCCAGCATAATTAATCAAGTGGAATGTTTAGCCCATTGTGGAAGGGAGTACCTGCCCAGCACTGTCTTTCTCTTTGTTTAATTGAACTGCTAGTGCCGTGTGCTTTATTTTTCTCCTCTGTTGATGGCTTTGCTGAAAAGTACAAATGGCACCAAGTTTCCGGTTGGTTCTTTGGCCTATTAACATTTATGATGATTTGAGTAATTATGTTCGAACACCGTGGAAACTCAGCAGACTTTATCTTGAGTGCTGATGTGACTTGACATTAACCACAGGCAGAAAACATTTGTCTACAGAAACTGTCATCTTCGATTTCATTCCAAAATGCAAAGACTGCTACTTGTTTGTCAGTTTTTCCAGTGTAGAATAGATCCCAGTTGAGAAATGAACATTCACATCTGCTTTACAGGCCGTTTATAAATTTGACAATCCTTAGTGATGCACAAAACTCGTACATAAATAAATTACCCTTCGGGTCAGGCAATTCTCTACCCCCCTTCTGTTTTACGTTGGTGGGCAGTCAGGAGAAGATTTCTTTTGGCCGTTGGCTATGTACACCAATTTCTTTTCTTAATTTTATTTGGCAGCTTTATGTTCTAGAAAAGGAGTAGTTACACAGAAATGTCTCCCCTGAAATAAGCTTTGAGAATTCAATTTTCACCGTATTTCCCCGGGGTGTGGAGTGGGGAGAGAATCTCAAATGCTTTTATGCAAAGTTACGGGAACTTAAGCGTTGGGAAATTCTGCATTTGCTTACGCTCATAATGCGTAGATGTGGCTGATAACTCCCTTCCAAGTTCTGGGTGGAAAAAATCTCCAGCGAGATTAACGTTGTGATGTAAAAGCATGAATGAAGATGCTGAAAGGCTTGCTTTGTAAATGCAAACATGTTTTGTCGACTATAAAGTTGTGATGTTTTATGAAATTACATTGAAACAAAACAGTTTGGTCATCTTTTCCCCCCAAATTATTTTGGTTCTTAATCATCTTTTTTTTTAACTGGAAATTCAGATTAACAGTTTTCATTAATCCGGAGTGTTAGCCCTTGGTAGTATTTTTGGTACTTTCCACCTGCTCCTCGGGCAGTGGTAGTGTCACTGGACTAATAATCCAGAGACCCAGAGTAATGCCCTGGGGACCTGGATTTAAATCCCACCATGGTAGATGGTGAAATCTGAATCAGAAAATGTTGGACAAACTCAGCAGGTCTGGCAGCATCTGTGTAGAAAAATAGAGTTAACCGTTTGTATCTAAATTCTCCTTCTACAGAACTGAAGAAAGAGAGAAACGTACAGAATTATATAGTCAGATGTGAGTAGTGTACAAGACCAGGGATAGGTCGGGACAAAGGGGATATGGACAGATTTGTCATGGACATAAAACAAAGAGAAGTGTTAATGGTGCCTTTAAGGGATGAAGAGTATTAATGGTGGCAAATGATGAGAAGGCAGAATGTGTTAATGGGAGCAACTGGAAAGTGAAGGACTGGTGGCCAGTGTCTGGGGGAGAGGTGGGGTTGTTTGGAGCAGTGTCTGGGGGAGTGGTGGGATTGTTTAGAGCAGTGTCTGGGGGAGTGGTGGGATTGTTTGGAGCAGTGTCTGGGGTAGTGATGGGATTGTTTGGAGCAGTGTCTGGGGGAGGGGTGGGGTTATTTGGGGCAGGACAGCGGGCAACAAACTGAAAGCCCACATGTCCATCCTAAGCTTGCTGCAATGCTCTAGTCATTGCCAGCCTAAACTGGAAGAACATACCTCATCTTCTGATTAGGCATGTCAGTCTTCTGGGCTCAACAATGAGTTCAACAACTTGAGACAGTGAACCTCCTCCTGCATCTTCGCATGCACCCACACACATACTTGTCAGTTTTTCAACTCCCTGGCCTGTCCCAACACAACATCACATGGCCACCGTTTCTCTGTTGTTCAGTTGGTCCCATTAACACATTTTGCTATCTCCCCTTTTGCTGCCATTAGCACTCTTCATCTCTTAATGGCATCATTAACACTCCCCTTTAACTTATGTCCATGGCAAATCTGTACGCTTCTCCCTTTCGTCAGTTCTGTAGAATTATTTAGATCCAAAACGTTTACTCTGTTTCCCTCCACAGATCCAGCCAGACCTAAGTTTATATCGTATTTTCTGTTTTAATTTCTGGTTTTCAGCATCTGCAGTATTTTTCTTTTATTTGATATATTAATGTGCATGAAGATTTTTGCTGATTGCATTTTTGAAGTTTGTGACAATTCTAAATCTGTGTATCTGTGCACAAATTTGTCTCATATTTGGGCCTCCATTCTGGGGAGAGGTGATGGTGTCGTGGGTCACTGACCCTCATTTTGGGTACCACCAAGGTCACTCAGGAAGATGGCTCTGATTGTTGGAGGTCAATCATCTCAGTCCCAGAACATCGCTGCGTGAGTCCCTTGCAGATGTGTCCTAGGCCAACTTATCCACAGCTGCTTCATAAATAACCTTCCAACCATCACAAGCTCTAAAGTGGGGATGGCTGCTGATGATTGTGCAAACATCCCGACTTCTAACCTTATGATGGGAGGAAGGTCATTGATGAAGCAGGTGAAGATGGTTGAGCCTGGGCACTACCCTGAGGCACTCCTGCACTGATGTCCTGGTGCTGAGATGATTGACCTCCAATCACCACAACCATCTTCCTTTGTGCCAGGTATGACTTCAACCAGCGGAGGGTTTTCCCACTGATTCCAGTTTTTTCTCGGGCTCCTTGATGCCATACTCGGTCAAATGCTAACTCAACGTCAAGAACAGCCCCACACTCCTAACATCTGGTGTTCAGCTTTTTTGTCCATGATTGAACTGAGGCTGTAATGAGGTCATTGCTGAGTGACCCTGACAGAACCCAACTGAGCTTTTATGAGCAGGTCATTGCTGAGTAAGTGCCGCTTGATAGCACTGTTGATGACTCCTTCCATCACTTTGCTGATGATGGAGAGTAGACTGATAGGGCGGTAATTGGCTGGGTTCGATTAGTCCTCTTTCTTGTGTACAGGACACGCCTGGGCAATTTTCTACATTGCCGGGTAGACGCCAGTGTTGTAGCTGTACTGAAGCAGCGGCAAGCGGCGAGGCAAGTTCTGGAACACAAATCTTCAGTACTAATGGGTTTTCACAGTAACTTCATTTCAGTAAGCCTACTTGTGACAATAATAAAGATTATGGTTATTATTGCTGGAATATTGTTAGGGCCCATAACCTTTGCAATATTCAATGTGTTGAACCTTTTCTTAATATCATAAGGAGTGAATAGAATTTTCTGAAGGCTGGCATCTGTGATGCTGGAGGATATCTGGTGGAGGCCAAAATTAATCCTCCATTCAGCACTTCTGGCTGAAAAATGTTTCAAATACTTCAGCGTTATGTTTTGCACATATGTGCTGGGCTCCTGCATCATCGAGGATGGGAATATTTGTGGAGCCTCCTCCTCCACTGAGTTATTGAATTGTCCACCACCATTCACGGCTGGATGTGGCAATACTGCAGAGCTCAGATCTGATCCGTTGTCTGTGGGATCATTTGGCTCTGTCTATTACTTGCTGTTTATGCTGTTTGGCACCCAAGTAGTGGGAATGGTGGCACAGTGGTTCACACTGCTGCCTCACAGCACCAGGGACCCGGATTCGATTCCGACCTTGGCTGACTATCTGTGTGGAATTTGCATGTTCTTCCTAGTCTGCGTGAGTTTCCTCCGGGAGCTCCGGTTTGCTCCCACAGCCCAAAGATGTACAGGTTAGGTGGATTGGCCATGATAAAATTGCCCCTTAATGTCCAACGGTTAGACGGAGTTACGGGGATAGGCCAGGGACATTGGCCCATATAGGGTGCTGTTTTGGAGGGTTGGTGAAGATTCGATGGGCCAAATGACCTCCTGAACTGTAGGAATTCCAGTCCTCTGTTGCAGCTTTACCATCTTGTCACCTCATTTTGAGATATGCCTGATGTTACTGCTGGCATGCCCTCCCGCACTCTTCATTGAATGCTGGCCTAGTCCGCAATACTTGCATCCCATGGAAGAATAAATTAAGTAAAAACTTAATTTGGAAATATGTTTAGCTGGAGAACTTTCCAGAAAAACTCTCTGATCCTTGTCGCTGAAACAGTTGAATATTCCATGAAAATACATGATTTTTTTTCAACTTGCCAAAGACTACCATTTTTATAATGGAATCTAAAACTGTATTCGTGAGGGTTTATTTTCACTTGCAGATGATGGGGACAATTAGATTTATTGTTACGTGCAGAAAGGTACAGTGAAAAGTATTGTTCTGTGTATATTTCAGGAAAGAGAGGAGGCAAATGGTATCAACTGATGACATCCCGTTATTTTTAACAGGAACAACTATATCAAATCCTTGATGCAATGTTTGAGAGGAAAGTTGAACCGACAGAACACGTCATTGACCAAGATGATGATGGAGACAATTTCTATGTAATTGAACGGTAAGAAATTTAAATTCTGGAATGGTCAGGTGTTTCTGTTCAAATACTGGGGGGGGGGTTTCCCCCCAATGTTCCTGTACAAAAGAATCTCTTTTATTAGAAATGTCGAGTCAATTTCACCAGAATGTTATAACTAAAAACTGCTGTACTTATAAAACAATGCATTGTTTAAAATACGCTTTTCAGTAAAGTAGAATTTAGTTAATAGTTCACTCTCCAGTCTAGCCATTGATCTTTTATTTTTAGCCAGTTATTGTTAAATCTTGTAATTAAATATTCTTTGACATAGCTATTTCTTTACCTCGTTTGGTCCTGAAGAACAAATGTTCCATCTATCCTTAAACGCACTGCAGTACGGGCGAATGCATTCAATGCTAGCTTGACATTACACTAAGACAAAATTACAATAATATGGCTGGATATTTATTAAATTTTAAAAATCATTTATGTATTGCTGCCTTGATTATATTCTGTCTGGACGTATTTCTGTTCTAAGAGGATTGCCCTGTAAGGAGGGACTGGTGTGGTTGACCGGGCCTCCCTGGCACCGTTCACACTTGTCCTCCACCTCCAGGAAGAAACTGCTCATTTGGGTTCTTGTCGAGTATGCTCTGAGCACCACTTTAAACTGCATGAGACTTAGTCTTACGCAGGAGGAGGTGGAGTTGGCCCTACTTAGTGTTTCGCTCCACAGTTCTCACCTTACTTCCGTCTCTAATTCTTCCTCCCATTTCTGCCTTTTTCTGTCAAAACATTATCTGTATATGTCCCCGCGGTTCCCTTTTTCCATACTGTCCTTGTCCAGTAGCTCCTCCAACATTCTGTCTCTCGGAGCTCTAGGGACCTTGTCGTCTCCTTGCGGAGAGCATTCTTGACTTGTAACTGTCGGAGTTTCTGTCCATTCGGTAGTTCCAGTCTCTCCGTCAACTCTTCTAAGGTCGCAAGTTGATCCTTGATTGCTAGCGCCCCGACCCACCGCCTCCACCTCTTAAAAGGTGGCATCTAGAAAGGCTGGTCGGAACCTGTGGCTGCCGCAGGTGGTGGCCACGTTGGACAACTCGGTTAAACCAAAGTGTTGCTCATCTGCTTCCAGGTTCTTCGTGTTGCTACTACGACTGGGCTGGATGTGTGTTTTGCCGGCGGGGATCGGAGCGCTGTTGTGGTGAGGGCTCGGAGGGTCTTTCCCGTGCATGAGGACTCCTCCATCCTCACCCATTCAATGTTGGGTTGCCTTACCCATCCCCTCACTGTGACCGCCCAGTGTGGTATTGCAAGTTCGGGAGGATCAGACCCCCATGCTTCTTTGCAGTGTTGTCTTCGGGATTTTTGGATTCTTCTTGTCTATTCTTTGGCCTGTGATGGTTTCTGGCAGAAGACCTTATCTGCCAAGAGGTTTGTATCCAGCCTCCATGTGGGGCGTTGGGCACGGCCCGTCTCCAACCTCACACCCATGTAATGTGCAGTGTGGTCGGAGATGACAAATCGCGGGGTATTTCACTCTGAATATTTCCCCACTGCAAAGAAGTCAACACGGGTGTAGACCTTGTGTATGGTGAGAAGAACGAGAATTCCTTTGCTCCTGGGTGCAGGAACTGCCATGGGTCCACTTTCCCCATCTGTTCAATAAACGTTCCCAGTACCCTAGCCATGGACCTTCCAAAGTGGCTGCATACCGTGCCATCTTGTTCCTTTAACCCTGACCTGCGGAAGCCAATCTAAAGCTCTTTCCTTCCTTCTCATTATGTCCCCCCACCTGCCCCTGTGGTCCGTCTCCCTGCCAGACGCTCCTTCCCTGCTGGGGGATGCCCCCCACCCCCCAAGCTTTCATACCTCCTGGCGCTAGCTTTCTCCGCTAGTTTGGTGGCCCTCTCATGGGGCTGATCTTCCTCCCTATGCCAATCAGTTGTCGTCTTCTCTGTTTCCTCCTCCCTCTTTCCTTTGCTCTTCTGTCCTCACCCCTTCCTTCCTGTGAGCTTGTACTCTTGCTCAAATCGAGGCAGTACTGTCCCATGCAAACATTGGTCATGTCCATCACTTTTCTTTCTCCTTTCTCTCTGCATCTTCCTGATTGCTGCCTTGTCTTTTTGTCTGGGCCAGAACTCATCTGGGGTGATAAAAGAATGCTCTTTGTTTTGGAATGTTACCCAGAGCCTGGCTGGAAATAGCATCCCAGATTTTATTCCTTTTTTGTACAGGGCCGATTTCGCTTGGTTGAACTCGGCTCCGTGCTTTGCCATGTCTGCCCCAATTTTCTTGGTGCACCCGTATTCTATGTCCTTCTCAAACTGCTCGCTTTTCTCTGCCAAGCCTAACGTAGGATCCTTTCCCGATCCTGGAACCAGTGTAGTTTGGCGATTATCGCCCTTGGCTGCTCCCCGGCCTTGGGCTTCGGTGTGCCCTGTTGATCTCCAGCGCCTTGGGGAAGCTGCCTCTTCCGACCCAAGTTGCTCAGCACCTGGCCACGTAGTTTGAATGGGTCCCTGCCCTTGATTACCTCTGGCCGGCACCGAGACCAGTTCTCCTGATCCTCGACTTTCCCCTTCAGGCTTCCCTGGTTAGCCCCCAACCTTTTTATTTAGGGCTCTAGAACAACAATCCTGTGGCTCTGGTCAGTTGATGCTTTCTAATTCTCCTGGATCATCTTCCCCTGAGCTTCCAGCTTCTTCTCCATTCCATCCATCGCCGCCTGCAAGGTGACCAGCGCCACCGCCACCTGGATCTCCACTTTGATTGCCTCCCTCATCGCAGTCAATTCCTTAGTCAGGAATAACCTCTTCTACCTGCAGCACGGTAGCATTGTGGATAGCACAATTGCTTCACAGCTCCAGGGTCCCAGGTTCGATTCCGGCTTGGGTCACTGTCTGTGCGGAGTCTGCACATCCTCCCCGTGTCTGCGTGGGTTTACTCCGGGTGCTCCGGTTTCCTCCCACAGTCCAAAGATGTGCAGGTTAGGTGGATTGGCCATGATAAATTGCCCTTAGTGTCCAAAATTGCCCTTAGTGTTGGGTGGGGTTGCTGGGTTATGGGGATAGGGTGGAGGAGTTGACCTTGGGTAGGGTGCTCTTTCCAAGAGCCGGTGCAGACTCAATGGACCGAATGGCCTCCTTCTGCACTGTAAATTCTATGATCTATGATCTACCTTCTCTGCGGCTTCTTGAACTCCCACTTGTTGGCATAGTGCACCTTCCCTCTTCCTTTTCTGTTTACGGGTAGAATGAATCCGACTTTTCGGGCTAAATTCGTCCAAAAATGCCTATTTTATTGTGTTCTGGAGGCGAGCCACCTGTTGTGCGACTGTTCAGCACATCCCTGTCACCGGAATTCCTCAACATATAAAATTCTTAATCGGGTAGATGCTGGATAGATGTTTTTCCTGGTTGGAAAATTGAACACTTGGGTGTTCGAGATCTTAGAATTTAGGACAGAGAAGATCAGAAACTTCTTCAAAGTCATAGAATCCGGAGGCTATTCGGACCATCAAGTCTGCACCCAACACTCCAAAAGCGCACCCTACCTTGGCCCAATCCCCTGCCTTATTCCCATAACCCCACCTAACCTTTGAACATTTAGGGGCAATTTAGCATTGCCAATCCACCCACCTGCACATCTTTGGAGGAAACCCATGCAGACACGGGGGGAAATGTGCAAACTCCACAGTCACCTGAGTGTCAGAATCACACCTCGGTCCTTGGCGCTGTGAGGCAGTGAATCTTTGGAATTTTCTACCCCAGAGAGCTGTGTATACTCAGTTGTTGAGACTAAACAAAGATTTTTGAATAGATGTGAAAGTGCAGATGAGTGTGTTGAAGGACCAAATGGCCTAGTTCGGTTTCTGTTTCTTACAAAATGCCTATAATTTGAGCTGTGCATTAATTACAACCTCATTCATTGTTTGCATAGAAATTAAGACATCTATCTCTGTAGTTCATGACTAATCATAGCCTAAGCTGCATAGGACAGATTAGAGACTTCCTGAATACTCATTAGATTGTACCTGGTTTAAAGCATTTAAAAATTGGACCTTTTCATAATTAGTTTTTGGATAAACTTTGTAAAGCCTCTGGCCAATGTAGCCTGCCTCTGATTATTTTTGTTGTGCCAATGAGATGGTGCTTCCAACTTGGCAGTCCCAGACCATGCCTTTATCCAGACTGATTCAATCCCCTTTTATGTCAGCTCTCCCTCAAACCCTTGAAACAAACTGATTTGATTTTGTTTTCTTCCTCCTTTCCAATCTAGATTTGAACAAAAGTAGTTTTAATGCTACTCTACCCTCCTTATGATTTGATTTTGATTTATTGTCACGTGTACTGAAGTACAGTGAAAAGTAGTTTTCTGCGGCCGACGGAACATACACAGTACATACATGGCAGACAAAGAGAATAATCAACAGAGAACGTTGACAAATGGTATATCGACAAACTGATTGGTTACAGTGCGGTACAAGACTCCAAATAAAGCAAATACATGAGCAAGAGCAGAATAGGGCGTCATGAGTAGTGTTCTTTCAGTCTGAGGGGGAGTCGTTGAGGGGTCTTGTAGCTGTGGGGAAGAAGTTGTTCCTATGCCTGTATTTGCGGGTCTTCAGACTTCTGTACCTTCTGCCTGATGGGGAGGTCTGGAAGAAGGCAATGCCTGGGTGGGAGGGGTCTCTGATAATGCTGTCTGCCTTCCTGAGGCAGCGGGAGGTGTATACAGAATCAGTGTGGGGGTGGCAAGCTTGTGTGATGCGCTGGGCTGAGTTCGTTACACTCTGTAGTTTCTTGTGATCTTGAACTGAGCAGTTCCCATACCAGGATGTGATGTAGCCGGATAGGATGCTCTCTATCACACATCTGTAGAAGTTTGTGGGAATCGATGCAGACATGCCAAATTTCTTTAGCTTCCGTAGGAAGTAGAAACGTAAAGCTGGCTTTCCTGTGAGCACTCCTCTTTTCTTGCCCGTAATGTTTATTTCTCCTGCCCCCTAGTCCTCTGGAAGGTGTAGTGCTGAAGTATTTCCTGTACTGATGTAGTGTATTTTGATTTGATGTAGGAAATGGTTATGTATTATATTTATTGCAGTTATTTAAAAACCCTGGTTTAAGGTACATACAGGCAATATGTCTGCTAAAACTGTGATTAAGGGATCGTAAAAGTGAGCTGATTGTTGGTTTTAACTTTCTTTTACAGATAGATGGCTAATGGAGCATTGTTTTAATTTTGGAGGATCCCTTATGTGGAGATAATTTGAGGGTTGGTACCTAGTCCTGGATAAACAGATCATGGGACATCTTCGTGGGCAGAGGCCGAAGAATGTCTTATGATACAATTAAGGGGTGGAACCAGGTCCATCTGTAGATTCAGTTTGCCGTAGGATTTTAAATTGAACAGAAGTGTCTGAGTTGGTTCCTGAAAGGTTCACTCCAAAGTCTTGATGTGGAGACAAGCAAATAAATCAGAATGTGAACTTTATTTTTTAAATTTAAAGTGCCCAATTCTTTTTTTTTCCCAATTAAGGGGCAATTTAGCGTGGCTAATCCACCTACCCTGTACATCTTTGTGCTGTGGGGGTGAGACCCATGCAGACAATGTGCCCCAACTTTATTTATAAGTGGTCTTTGAACTATATTGGTTTGCTTAATTGGAATATATATAGTTGCAGGTATCGGGAGTAAGTTAAAGTTTTTCCGTTTGAACTGTTAACTGAAAAGCTGTTGCTTTGTTGCTCATGTGATTGATTCTGTGTTTAAATTAAAGTTTGCTTTAACATATAAAATATACCTATTGGTCAATGTGATAGAGAAGTGTAAGAGTGTAAGACCTGCAGGCTGTTCATTTAAATGTCCTCAATAACATTTCCACTGGGTTATTTTTTGTTTCGTTTTTGCAAATAAGGATGACGTTTTGCCGGAAGTTATGCACTTCACAAAAAGTGAATAACAGCTATTTAATAAAAATCCCAACAGAATAGAAAGACGACTTGGAGAGAGCTTTCATCTTTATGATCCTGTACAACTTGGAAACGTCGCAGTAATACTTAATATATACTGAATCACTCCAGTGCAATAAATGTGATTGTAGAAGAGCACAGTGCAGGCAGTCTCTGAAAAACAACAAGACAGAAATTGGATGAATGATCATATTGACTATTAGCTAGTTTCTCTTGGAGATGATGATGCTTGGAGGCCTGGCAACGTTACAAATATTGTTCTGGGTAAACGCACAGACAGATGGTGTTTGCCATTTTGAAACGTCATTGGCATCTGATGCAAAGAGTGCAAAACGTCTTAAATTGCTCAGTGATCCCTTATGCCCAGTTATATGGAACCGGTAGGTACCAATGCGAGTGTAGCATGTCATGGTTGAAATGGGGGGGGGGGGGGGGCGTCAACTTGTATGCCATGTATATGCAAAAGGGCCGACGGGCAAAGTATTGAGAGCAATAGGTGCAGGAATGCCAGGGGAAGGTTTTACTCTGGTGTGGCTGCATGACTAGGAGTGGTGCAAGAAGGCAAGAGCTGCTGGAGCACGAGAGTCTTCGTGGTGCACCAGATGAAAAGATGGTGGAGGGCAAATGGGTTGCTCTGACTGCTCAGTGGTCGATGGAGCAGCTGGTAGAGTTCCTCAGCCATAAGTTTTGGTAGCAGAGGAAAGAGGCCAAGGAAGACCTAGCCAAGATAGTGGAACCGCTTAAGTCAGGGATTGAGTGAGTGGAGCAAAGGCTGAAGTCCCAGGGCCTGATGATTCAGAAAGTGGAGGAGGCAGTGGGGAGTACAAGGTGCAGTTGGCCGCGTTGGTGGCTGAGATGGGAGTGATGCAGGAGAGCCAAAAGAGTCTGAGGGAGAAGGTGGAGGATCTGGAGAATCATTCCAGAAGGCAAAACCTCGAGATGCCTGAAGGCATAGAAGGTGCGGCGGCCAGGGGTACGTGGCAAAGCTTCTGGAGAAATTGATGGGGAGGGGGCCTTTGACTCTCACCTGGAGGTCGACCGAGCACACACGCTGCTGATGAGACCACCGAGGGCGTGCCACTGAGGGCGATGTTGATCCGGTCGCATTACTTCCTGGACAAGGAGAAGATTCTTCAATGAGTAAGGCGGACCTGGAAATGTACCAAGGAAAGGAATGTACCTTGGGGGTGTACCAGGATAAACCCTCGCGAATCGAGGACTGCGTCCTGTGGTTGATAGGTGAACATCAAATGGGTTTTGTGAAAGTGAGGCAGTGACAACGAGCGTGAGGAGGCTACTTAATGTAATCATGATGCCCTTGGAGGGGCAGACGGTGGAGGTAGTGGTGGTGATGGTCGCGGAGAAGGCGTTTAATAATGTGGAGTGGGAGCATCTGCTCGAAGTGTTGGGGCTGTTCGGATTCAGGCAGGAGTTTTTTTTTATAAGGCGCTGGTTGGGAATGTGCGGATGAACTGAGTGCGTATCGAAGGATGCGGCAAGGGTGCCCATTCTCCCCATTGCTCTTCACTTTGGCGATAGAACCATTGGCAACAGCGCTTGGGGCATCGATGGACTGGAGTGGGATTGAGCAGGGTGGGGGCGTCGAGCACAGTCTCGCTGTATGCGGACGACCGTGGGGTCAGAGGGCTTTTCTGGAGTGGGGGTGAGGTGGAGGCATCGATCTGCAACAACAGGTTTGTGCAGGGGAGGTTGGATGTGAGATTTCGTGGGTGGTGGCAGGCAGAGATTGAGCGATTTGGGGCAAATTTGCCAAGTTGGAGGACCTGGAGGAGTAGTACGAGGTGCCCAGGGGGAATGGTTTTCGGTCCCTGCAGGTCCAAGACTTTGTGAGGAGAGAGGTGCCGTCCTTTCCTGGGCTGCCGCCTCTGGGGTTGCAAGACAGGTGCTGTCGAGGGACGAGATAGTAGAGGAGAAGGTGTCAGAAGTCTACAAGGAATTGATGGACAGGGTTGGTGGGGGGGGCGTTTAGGGTTAGCGACATAAAGCATAAGTGGGAGGAGGAGCTGGGAGGGGAGGTGGGGGCTGATACGTGGGCAGTTGCCTTGTTGAGGGTCGATGCATCCTCGTTGTGTGCAAGGCCTCATCCAGTTGAAAGTGATACAGCCCCAACATATGACGATAGCAAGGCTGAGTAGGTTTGTTGAGGGGTAGAGGGTAGGTGTGCATGTGTGGTCCGCATGTTTTGGGTGTGTTCGAGGTTGAAAGGGTTCTGGGAGGGGTTCGCAGACGTGATGTCCGAGGTGCTGAGTGTGGAGGTGGTCCTTGTTTTGTTATGCTCTTGACTTAGCCATAAGCTGCTTCCTTGATGTGCACTCTGACAAAGGAAGGTTCAGATGTGGAGATAGCTTCAATGCGTTTATTGAACTATTAACAATTCTCCTACTTGGATTCGACTCGACTGTTAATCCTTCTATAGCTACTCAGACTGACGAACCACGTGGTGGGTGTGATGTTCAATCAACCCAGTGTCTGTACTCCGAGTGTCTCCAGTGGAAAGAGAGATCATGTGTGCTGTGTCCTTTTTATATGGGTTGGTGTAATGCCCTCCTGTGTTGGTGTCACCTCTGTGTGTATTGTAAATGCCCATTGGTCATGTCCTATCTTACTGACCTATTGGGACTGCGGGGCTGTTTAGCACACTGGGCTAAATTGCTGGCTTTGAAAGCAGACCAAGGAAGGTCAGCAGCACGGTTTGATTCCCGTAACAGCCTTTCCGAACAGGCGCCGGAATGTGGCGACTAGGGGCTTTTCACAGTAACTTCATTGAAGCCTACTCGTGACAATAAGCGATTTTCATTTCATTTTCATTTTTATTGGTTGAATGTCTGTGTGTCATGTCTCTGGTGCTCCCTCTAGTGTGTAGCTAGTCTACGTGTGCTTACATTAACCGCTTTGTGTATCTACAGTGATGCATATCACCACAGTCCTGAGTCCAGTGATGTCGATATTCGGGGTGTTGGAAGACCGGGGAATCCAGGGTGGTGGGAGAGGCCGAAGTCTTGACCTTTGTCTCCCTGATAGCCTGGAGACAGATTTTGCTCAGGTGATGGGCCACGGCCACCGAAAGCAGGAAATCCTGAGGCTGGAGAAGGTCCAAGTTCATCTTGAGGGGGTCGATGGGTGGATTCACCCAGATTGATTTCTTTAAGGAGGGGTTGTGAGACGGGATGTGAGAAGCAGTGGTATTGGGGGGGGGGGGGGGGGGGGTGTAATAGGGGAGTGTGTGTGGGGGGGGGGGGGGGGAGTCTTTATTTGTATAAAAATGCCTTGAATAAAATATTTTAAAAAGACAATATAATCAACAAACCATTAAGTGTCAACCTGGCTTCTCCTACATTTGTACAACCCATATGAAGTGCTTTTTTTCCCCCAGGAGGGCCCATTTATTATTGGTGTTGCATCTGATGGATCCCTCAATAAAATGATTGAAATGTAAACACAAACACTAAGCAGTTATAACCATTAGGAAAGACTGAACAGATTGCAGTTCTTTTCTCTTGAAAAAAGATGATGGGTGATCTAACAGGGGGTTGTTAAAATGCTACGCGATTTCATAGTGTAGATGTAGAAATGTTTCCGCTTGTGCAGAGATGTAACCTAGGGATTATACTGTAAATTTGTCACTGAAATCCAGTAGGGAATTCAGATAAAACCTCTTTTAGAATGTGGAACTTGCTTTTTGATTTGATTTATTATTGTCACATGTATTAGTATACAGTGAAAAGTATTGTATCTTGCATGCTGTACAAACAGTGCATACCGTACATAGGGAAGGAAGGAGAGACTGCAGAATATAATGTTACAGTTATAGCAAGGTGTAGAGAAAAGATCAACTTAATACGAGGTAGGTCCATTCAAAAGTCTGATGGCAGTAGGGAAGAAGCTGTTCTTGAGTCTGTTGGTTCGTGACCTCAAACTTTGGTATCTGTATCCTGACGGGAGGAGGTGGAAGAGAGTACGTCCGGGGTGCGTGGGGTCCTTAATTATGCTGGCTGCCTTTCCGAGGCAGCGGGAATTGTAGATGGAGTCAATGGTTGGGAGGCTGGTTTGGGTGATGGACTGGGCTACATTCACAACCTTTTGTAGTTTCCTGCGGTCTTGGGCAGAGCAGGCTCCATACCAAGCTATGAGACAACCAGAAAGAATGATTTCTCTGGTGCATCTGTAGAAGTTGGTGAGGGTTGCAGCTGACATGCCAAATTTCCTCAGTCTTCTGAGAATGTAGAGTCGTTGGTGGGCTTTCTTAACTATAGTGTTGGCATGGGGTGACTAAGACAGACTGTTGGTGATCTGTACACCTAAAAACTTGAAACTCTCGACCCTTTCTACTTCGTTCCCATTGATGTAATCAGGGACATGTTCTCCACTACGCTTCCTGAAGTTGATGATAATCTCCTTCGTTTTGTTGACATTGAGAGAAAGATTATTGTCGTCGCACCAGTTCACCAGATTCTCTATCTCATTCCTATACTCTGTCTCGTCATTGTTTGAACTACAACCCATTACGGTGGTGTCATCAGCAAATTTGATAATTGAGTTGGAGGGGAATTTGGCCACACAGTCATAGGTGTATAAGGAGTATACAGCGCCGGCCCTAGGGTTGCTGGCGCCCCGGGCAAGCTGAACTTCGGCGCCCTTGGGGAGGGGGGGGCGGGGCCTGGGAGGGGGGGGGGGGGGGGGGGGGGGCGGACCCGCGGGGGGGGGGGTACGTTTCAGCGCTGCCGTTTCAGCGCCAGGACTTTTCAGCGACAGGACATTTCAGCACCAGAAAAAAAAAATCATACAGCAGGAAAAACAAGACCTTGGGGAACTGCCCCTCATAAGCATCCTCCAGAAGGAACATCCCAGGGACAACAGGATACTGGCCATATCATTGGACCTGCACCCCATCCAAATCCAAACCTCTCCCGTCCCAGCAGGGAAAATGTACTGTCCCCATTCATATTAAGAGGAAAAGGATAATCACTCCAGCCCCAGCCAGGGGGACCCCGGGAAACTAACCCGACCAACAGAGTGCACCATGATTAGAAATAACACCCTCAGGAGAGACGAAAAGAATGAAAGGAGCGGGATGCAGTCATAATAATAGTCCTTGGGGGGAGTGATAATTGATTATTGAAACCGCATGAGCAGATGGTAAATTGTTTTCTAACCTACACCAGATGACATGTAGTTCAACGGAGGGTTTTTCAAAACTCTGACTGACAGTTTCAGCTTTTTCTCCCCTATGTTTAAAGAGCATGGGATTTTTATCCCCATGTTTAAAGATAAGCAAATTTTAAAAGCTTCAGACATGACATTTAAGCAGACCTTGGGGGTGAGGCTTCTGTATCTGGGTTCTGCACACCACTTAGCACACAGTAATAAAACTCCAAAAAAAGGCCAAATAACTAAGTGTTATAACTAAGTATACCTGTGTCACCACCTTTGCACTGCAGCTTTTTGGCTCCCCTGTTAATCTTGTTGCGCTTGTAAAGTGACCTGTGAATGAATGAGCGCTGGCCAGCTGAAATTTTTGGCGCTGAAACGGCAGCGCTGAAATTTTTGACGCTGAAACGTCCAGGCGCTGAAACGGCAGCGCTGAAACGGCGGCGCTGAAACGTCGGCGCTGAACTGTCCCATTCCCCTGGGGGAGGGCGGCCACCGCGCATGCGCTGGTTGGCACCGGCCCAACTGCGCATGCACGGGACCCGAGTCTGGCGCCCCCTAGCACATGGCGCCCCGGGCGACTGCCCGAGTTGCCGGTGCCTTGAGCCGGCCCTGGGAGTATAGTAGGGGGCTAAGGACACAGCCTTGTGGGGCACCGGTGTTGAGGATGATCGTGGAGGAGGTGTTGTTGCCTATCTTTACTGATTGTGGCCTATGGGTTAGAAAGTTCAGGATCCAGTCGCAGAGGGAGGAGCCAAGGCCGAGGCCACGGAGTTTGGAGACGAGTTAAAAGCTTGGATTAATTTAAGGGAAACTAGATGAACACACAAGGCTGAAAGGACTAGAAGGTAATGTTGATCTGGTTAGAATGAAATAAGTTGGGAGGAAGCTTATTTGGAATATAACACTTGCATAGATGAGCTGGACCAAATGGTCTATTTCTTTGTAAAAAGGCTTTCTATCCCTCAACGACTATACATACAGTGCGTTAATTAATATGCAATTATTTAAAAGACACTTGCACAATGTTTTTAATTGAGCTGATTTTTGTACTACAATAAATAAATAACCTTTATTGTCACAAGTTGGCTTACATTAACACTGCAATGAAGTTACTGTGAAAAGCCCCGAATCGCCACATTCCGGCGCCTGTTCGGGTACGCGGAGAGACAATTCAGAATTCTCAGCTGGTACGGGAATTGAACCCACGCTGCTGGCTTTGTTCTGCATCACAAACCAGCTGTCTAGCCCACTGAGCTAAACCAGCCATTTGCAGGAAAAAGTTACAATTTTCTACTTTTATACAACAAGGTGAGGTGCAATGGGGAAGCTTGAGACTCTTGGGGCTAGGGGTTAGAGGTCATTCATATTTACTGGAAAAAGAAATGAAAATAAATTACTCCAGCAGGAATCCTCCACTAGCGGACAAAGGGAACCTATTCCTGAGTTGATTGTGCAACTTATTTTGCTACAGAATCGAAGAATGATACAGTGCAGAGGAAGATTATTTGGCTCATCGCGTTTCTGCCAAATCTTTGGTAGCCAATGCTGTTTCTATTTTTCCCCTTTAATTATTTATCTAATTCCCTTGTGGAGATTACTATTGAACCTGCTGCAGCCAATCTTCTGGGGTAGTTCTGATTTTAAGTATAAGTGTTGGGTCTGTAGTTATGTATCAAATGCAAATCTCAAAACAGGATTTAACTGCATATTTTCCACCAACAATAAATTGGCAAAGAACATAAACTGTATTACTCAAAAAAATCAATTCACAAAATGCATCAGAGTGTAAATAATTGGGATATGATGTTTTGTTAGCCTATCTTGGTCACCTCAATAATTTTCCTCACTGCGATACGGGCATTACCAGATACTTGGTGAGTCTGCTGCAGACTGGGTGCTGGGTTCGCTGCATTTTGGGACCGATCCATGAGTGTGATTGTTGCTGAATTCGACCAGAGTCATTGATGACATTTCACAAAAATACTGCAAAGATGAGACTTTTCCATTTAAATCTGGATTGCATTGTGATCTCCGGTGCTTCAGAATTGAATTGTATCCTGCTGTTGAGCATTGGTGTGAAACGAGCATTAATATTGCTGCGGGCAGGGTTCTTTCCTATTTTAGACTGGGTGAATAATGTCAATCAGCAATTGTTTCATTTAGAACCATTGAATTATTTTCATTAAGCAGAGGTTAGCAACTTTGGGTGAAGAGTATACCTCCTGACACTCCCTGGCTGGGTAGCTGTCACGAGGAGAGGTTAATGCTACTCAATACCATTTTCAGAATATAAATAATGAATGAGAACAAGTTGTATTATTCTTCAAGTATGTGGTTGATAACACAAAGTACACTTTTTTTTTTTAACGTATTTTATTCAAACTTGTATCATAGTAGGTTACAGCAAACAAACACCCCGAGAAACATTCTTCCCAACAATCAACAACACACTTTGTACAGATTTTTCTCCTTTTCCACCCCCCCTCCCCGTCACCCACCCCCCTGCGACGAACAGCTCCTCAAACACGGTCACAAACATCCCCACCTTTTCTCAAACTCCCCTGCTGAGCCCCTTAACTTATACTTTATCTTCTGTAACTGCAGGAAGTCATACAGGTCACCCAACCATGCTGCTACCCCAGGTGGTGATGCCGACCGCCACTCCAGCAAAATTTGTCGCCGTGCAATCAGAGAGGCGAAGGCCAAGACATCGGCCTCCCACCTCTCCATCTCCGGCTTTGTGAAACCCCAAATATCGCTGCCAAAGGGTCCGGGTCCACCTCCTCCTCCACTATCCTGGCTAAGACCACGAACACTCCCGCCCAGAATCTTCCCACTTTTTCACAACCCCAAAACATGTGCGCATGATTCACTGGCCCCCACCCACACCTCTCACACTCACCTGCTACCCCCTGAAAGAACCCACTCATTCTCGCCCGAGTCATATGTACCCTGTGCACCACCTTAAACTGTATCAGGCTCATCCTTGTACAAGAGGAGGTCCCGTTTATCCTTCGCAGTGCCTCACTCCATACTCCGCAATTGATCTCCATTCCCAACTCCGCTTCCCGTTTCTCCTTGAACTTCACCACCCGCTCACCTCCCTGCTCCCCCAGCCACATATTCCCAATTCTTCCTTCCCCTTCTACATCCGGAAGCAGCAGTCGCTCCAGCAGGGTGCATCCCACCAATCGAGGGAACCCCTTCCAGACCTTTTGTAAAGTCCCTAACCTGTAGATACCTGAACTCACTACCCCTCGGCAGCTCTACCCTCTCCCTTGGCTCCAGACTGGCGAACCCTTCCTCCAAATACAAATCCCTCATCTTGACCAGCCCCATTTCCCTCCACCTCCTGTATACACTATCCATCCCCCGCCCCCCCCACCCCGGCTCAAACCCATGATTCTCGCACAGTGGTGTTAGCACCGACATCCCTTCCACCCTAAAACACCTCCTCAGCTGATTCCATATCTTCACCGTGGACTACACCACTGGGCTCTCTAAATATCTACTCTGAGCCATTGGCAATGCTGCCGTCACCATAGTCCTCAAACTAGACCCCTCACAAGATTCCTCCTCCATCCTAACCCACTCTACCCCTTCTCCTTCCCACCACCGCCGCACCTTGTCCACATTCGACACCCAATAATAATGAAGCAAGTTTGGCAACGCCAACCCCCCCTGCTGCCTCTGTAGCAGGGTCCTCCCCACCCTCGGCACCTTCCCCGTCCATACAAAGTCAGAGATGATTGTGTCCACTTTCCGAAAAAAGGTCTTTGGTATAAACATCGGAGAGCCTGAAAACATGAACCGTGGCAGAATATTCATTTTCACCACTTGGATCTCCCCGCCAACGTTAAGTGCAGTGTATTCAAACTCTTAAGCTCCTCCCTGGCCTCCCCTACCAGCTTTGTTAAGTTCCACTTACGGAGCCCAGACCATTCCCTCGCTACCTGAATCCCGAAGTACCTAAACCTATCCCTCGCTACCATAAATGGCATCCCCCCTAAATTAGCCCGCTGTGCCAGCTCATTCACCGGGAATACCTCGCCTTTCCCGACATTCAGCTTGTACCTTGAGAACACTCCAAACCTCCCCAACAGGCCCATAATCCTTCCCATACACTCCAACGGATTCGAAACATACAGCAAGAGCTCATTGGCATAGAGCGACACCTGATGCTCCCTCTGTCCCCTCATTATGCCCTGCCACTCTGCCGACCCCCTGAGTGCCATCGCCAATGGCTCTATGGCCAGCGCAAACAGCAGCGGCGACAGCGGGCACCCCTGCCTCGTACCCCTGTGTAAGTCAAAGCTTCGTGAGCTCATATCATTCGTCCTCACCTCGCTCTTGGTGCCACATTCAGCAACCGCACCCATGCCACAAATCTTGGCCAAACCCAATTCACCCGATCAAATGCTTTCTCCGCATCCATGGACACCACCACCTCCGGTATCAGAGCTCTCGACGGATTCATCACCACATTCCAACAGCCGTCTTATATTACCCGCGAGCTGCCTGCCCTTCACGAAGCCTGTTTGATCTTCTGCAACCACCCCCGGGACACAATCCTCCCTCCTCCCCACCAACAACTTAGCCAATACTTTCACATCCGTGTTCAATAGTGATATGGGTCTATATAACCCATATTCCACCGGATCCTTCCCTTTTTTGGGGATTAGTGTGATTACTGCCTGCTTCATCGTGTCCGGCAACTCCCCCTTCTCCAATGCTTCATTAAACATCCCCAACAGATGTGGTGCCAGGTCTGCCGCAAATTCCTTATAAAATTCTGCCGGGTACCCATCTGGCCCAGGGGCCTTCCCCGTCTTCATACCCCTGATACTGTCCAGTGCCTCCCTCAGCCCCAGGGGCTCCTCCAGCACCTGCCTCTTTGCTTCCTCCACCTGGGGAAATTCCAGCTCTTCCAGAAACCACCCCATGTCCTCCTCCTCCCCTCCTGGGTCTGCCTCATAAAGTCCCTGGTAATACTCTCTAAATGCCTCATTTATCTTCCCCTGGCTCTGACACCACATCCCCAGCCCCAGTCTGGATCTTCAATATTTCCCTGGACGCAGCCTGTCTCAGCAGCTGGAGCGCCAGCATGCGGCTCGCCTTCTCCCCATTCTCGTGTTGCATTCTTCTTACCCGAGCAGTTGCCCTACCGCCCTCCCCGTTGTCAGCCTCTCAAATTGCCCCAGCAACTTTTTCCTCCTCGCCAATCCCTCCACAGTGGACACCCTCGAATATTCCCTGTCCACCTCCACTATTTCGCTCACTAGATGGTCATGTTCCGCCCTCCTTTCCTCCTTTCCTTATTCGAACGAACCGTAAACGAGAGAATTTCTCCCTGGACCACTGCCTTCAGTGCTTCCCAAAAAATGTCCGCCGACACCTCCCCATTCTGATGGAACTTCACAAAATCCTGAATCGCCAATCGCACCTTATCACAAAAACCTCCATCTGCCAACAACTCCGAATCAAACCTCCACCCCGGCCTCTGCTTTCGTCCCGTACTGAACCGAATATCCAGCCAGTGGGGTGCATGGTCCGAGATAACTATCCCTGCATACTCTGCCCCCTTCACCCCAACCAAAATCCCCCGACTCACTACAAAGCAATCAATCCTCGAGCACACCTTTATAGACGTGTGAAAAGAAGGAATACTCCCTTCTCCCTGGGTTCTGAAAGTGCCATTGATCCACCATACCCATCCTCTCCATAAGCCCCCCCCAGCTCCCATTCGTACCCTACCCATCGACCTGGAGCTCGATCTATCCACCCTCGGCTCCAGGACACAGTTAAAATCTCCCATAATCAACTGGTACGTGGCCAAACCCGGGATTGCTGCCAGCAAGCCCCTCATAAAACCCACATCATCCCAATTTGGGGCATACACATTTACCAACTCTACCGGTGCCCCTTCCAATACCCCACTCTCAATCACATATCTCCCACCTGGATCCCTCACCACCTTCGCACTCACGAATCTCATTTTTTTTGCTCATTAAAATCGCCACAACCCTCGATTTCAAATCAAACCCCGAGTGAAAAACCTGCCCGACCCACCCCTTCCTTAACCTAACCTGGTCCTTCGCACGGAGGTGTGTCTCCTGCAAAAAGACAAACTCCACTTTAAAGCTCCTGAGGTGCACCAACATCTTTTAACTGGCCCATTCAGCCCCCGGACGTCCCACGTTACCAACCTTACCGGAGACTTGCGCCTCCGATCTCCTCTACCGTCTGTCATCTTCCCCACTTAACTCCTGCGCCTTTAATTCCACTCTGTACCTAGCCCAGATGGCCCCTTTCTTCACCCTTGACCATGTCATCTCTCAGCCCCTGCCGTGTCGCAGAACCCACCCCCACCCCCGCTTTTCCCCTTCGCCTTCTTCCCCCCCCACTTCCCCTTTCCCCCCTCTCCCCGGCCACCCCTCTTGGCCTTCTCCCCCATCACCTCACTTCTGTTCACCAGCATAACCTGCTCGCGCGGCTGCCCCTCCCAATGACCCCCCCCCGCCAACTCCTCAGCTCAAGGAAGAAGGCCTCCTGCTGGCCTTGCCCTCCTCCACCCAAACAAGGACTTCTCCTGAACTCCAGGCAACCTTCTCCAAAAGCGAACATAGAACAGTATAGCACAGAACAGGCCCTTCGGCCCTCAATGTTGTGCCGAGCCATGATCACCCCACTCAAACCCACGTATCCACCCTATACCCGTAACCCAACAACCCCCCCCTAACCTTACTTTTATTAGGACACTACGGACAATTTAGCATGGCCAATCCACCTAACCCGCACATCTTTGGACTGTGGGAGGAAACCGGAGCACCCGGAGGAAACCCACTTACACAGGGGGAGGATGTGCAGACTCCACACAGACAGTGACCCAGCCGGGAATCGAACCTGGGACCCTGGAGCTGTGAAGCATTTATGCTAGCCACCATGCTACCCTGCTGCCCCTAACAACAGATGTTAAACACAAACAGTCCCATAAAACAGGAGCGGGAATGGGAACATCCATCCCACATAAACCTTTCACCCCTTCAACCCCTTACAGTCTCAACATTGAACAGTACCCCCACCACACAAACAAAGGCGAAAATCCCCCAATCCCTAGACCCACTTTAAACATGCTCCCGACCATTACATAGTGCCAGCACCCTGGTTCCCAAGCATTGTCCACTCAGTTCTCCCCCAGTTTATGCTCCTTAATAAAGTCTTCGGCCGCTTCTGGGGTCTCAAAATAATATTGCAGGTCTCCAAACGTCACCCATAATTACGCCGGGTAGAGCACCCCAAACCTGATCTGCTGCCGGTACAGCACTGCCTTCGCCTTGTTGAAACCTGCCCACCGTTTTGTCAACTTGGTTCCGATGTCCTGATAAATCCGGACGTTATTTCCCTCCCAGTCGCAGCTAAGCTTCTCCCTGGCGCACCGTAGAATTTTCTTTCTCCACAAATTTATGGAGTCTCACGATCACCGCCCGCGGTGGCTCCCCAGCTCTAGGCTTTTGCCTCCGAGACCTATGCACTCGGTCCACTTCAGGAGCCTTATCGAGCACCCATTCTGCCACCAGCCCTGCCAGCATCCTCGAGACGTACCTTGTGGCCCTCGCACCTTCCACTCCTTCAGGCAGGCCCACTGTTCGCAGGTTCTGCCTTCTCGAGGTATTCTCCTGCTCCTCCACCTTTGCCCTCAGCGTTTTACAAAGGTCTCCTAGGAGCCCCACCTCCGCCTCCATAGCCACCACACGATCGCTGTGGTCTGAGATCACTCCTTTACTCTCCCGAATCTGTGACCCCTGCGCCTCCAAACACCTCTCCACCCGCTCCAAAGTACTCTTCAGGGTGCCACAGCTTCTGCAATGGCCTTTGCTTGATCCTCATGCATTTCTTTCCTCTGTTTATGGAATTCCTCCTTGATAAAAGTCATCAGTTCCTGTATCTGGGGCCTTACAGCTTGCCCCTCTCCCGCCTGCATGCTGGAAGAGACTGTGAAGCACAAGACTGTTTCAACTTTCCAGCCAAACCTCTCACTGTTTTCTGCCGGGTCCAGTGATCAGAAGACCATTCCAGGGGTAAACTACTCCTCGAACATTCACCTACGCCTTTTCATCAAGATTCCACCTGGATCTGGGTAAAAAGAGCCCTTTTCTGTGACTTTGAACAGGAACAGCCCTTTATGTGACCAATCACTCCATGGTCACAAGTGGAAGTCCCTTGAAATGAAATACGTCAGCAGAGTTAATTGTCCTTGTGAATCCAAAATCAATATTTCTCATGCTCAAAGCCACAGAAAAATAAATAATAGGGGCATCATGGTGGTGTAGTGGTTAGCACAGCTGTCTCATGGCACCGAGGACCCAGGTTCGATCCTGGCCTTGGGACACTGTCCATGTGGAGTTTGCACATTCTCCCTGTGTCTGTGTGGGTTTCACCTCCAGAACCCAAAGATGTGCAGGTGGATTGGCTACACTAAATTGCCCCTGAATTGGAAAAAATAAAAATAAAGAAAATCAAATAATGGGGATCAATATCAGCAGTGGTTTTTCTGCTCCGGTGAGTGAATCTTGAAGACATTCAGTATGAAACTTAGCAGAAGTCTACTGATGTAAACTGAAATAAGGATTATTTTTTAATACTTAGCTAATCCTGAATGACAGTAGTGTTTATTTGAACTTCTTGGAGAATTTAATTTTTGTGTGGCCCTTGTGAAATGGACCACGGTTACAGAAATCCTGAAGTTACAGAGATGCAAAATTCTTTTTTAAACCCATAGCTACTGTTCATTCCAGCTGACTTTCAAAGTTTTCAGCTCACGTTTTATGAAACATTATTATGATGACAGCTGGTTCAATGTTATTAGTCATTTTAGTACTAGAGCTTAACAATTTAACAAAGAAGTTAACAAATTAAGTTAAGCACTCTCGCCTGACTGACCTTCCTCCTCCGAACCCCCCCATTCTCCTTTCCTTCCTCTGTTTGATTATTATAACTGTGCATGTGAAATGGATCATACATAGTCTATCAATATTTTATCTTTTTGTTCTCTACAACGCACACAGCTAAATAAAATTCAAATATTTGGCTTATCCTTGCATTTGTTCTGTAATTTATGCGTAATGTCCTACATTTCTGCCACTGCAAATTCCAAACTTTTTCTGATTAGCAGTGTGCATGCAGGCCCACATTTGAATTTACTTTTGCACTTAACTAATTGTTAGCTTCTTAGCTTTAAGCTACGTGTCTGTGATGCTCACCGTCCAGCCATGGTAACAATTGGTTACGTGCAAAAGTTAAGTGCAGACATGGGGGTTATGGAAAGTGAAGAAAAAATAATTTACCCAAGATTCTTGCTCTTAATTTTCTATCCGCTTCAAAAAAAAGCCTATGTGTCGATGACTGGTAAAAGTAAGATCTGGCGTAGTTGCGAATGCCCTCTGGCTGAAAATCAGCCAGAAAGGGTGGTAATTGGGATGAGCTATTTAGAACATAGAACAGTACAGCACAGAACAGGCCCTTCGGCCCTCGATGTTGTGCCGAGCCATGATCACCCTACTCAAACCCACGTATCCACCCAATACCCGTAACCCAACAACCCCGCCCCCCCTTAACCTTACTTTATTTTTAGGACACTACGGGCAATTTAGCATGGCCAATCCACCTAACCCGCACATCTTTGGACTGTGGGAGGAAACCGGAGCACCCGGAGGAAACCCACGCACACAGGGGGAGGATGTACAGACTCCGCACAGACAGTGACCCAAGCCGGGAATCGAACCTGGGACCCTGGAGCTGTGAAGCATTTATGCTAACCACCATGCTACCGTGCTGCCCAAAGAAGGGTAGAAAAATAATGGGGCAATTCCAAAAGTTGCCCAGGTATAAATAGTTGTGCATACATAATCAAGTTTTTTGAATTGAAAGGTGAAATTTCATACCTATTCATGACATTATTATGTACCTTCTGGAGAGGTTTACATTGAGTGTTCAGAGGCCACTTTCAAAATTGCTTCCTCCTTCAATTTGGAGTATTTTAAGTAGTTATGATTTAATGCTGCTATAATTGTAGAATAGGCTCACTGAATTAGTTAGAAATAATTTCTCTCATCACTGACTCCGAAACAACATTTAATTCAAGCAGACATATTGAACTGCAAACACGAAGCTAATATTGTGTCAGTCAGTTCTGCTTTCAGACTCATTTTATATTAATGCATAACTGTTCAGTCATAGTTCTATGAAATCAAGCGGTTTCACTTTTTTTGCATTGTCTTTTCCCTGCTGAATACCGTTTTGCCTTTTCCTCCAACTGTTTTGGCTGGGTTATGACACTGTGGGTATTCACCAATACCCCGTTCGAATTGCCAAATATATGTACAGTGGTTATACACTATGCAGCCAGGCTCTCCCTAAAAAGGCACTCAAAGAGAATCCTACTGCCAACTCCGCCTGAGTTTTGTTAACGTTGCAAAGTGACTATTGAATTTTGGACATTGCTGGTCTGTGTGGCTTTGTTTCTTGTTGGACATTGAATATATAACTGAACAATTGGACGCACTCCCTCTATAATTCCATGGTGATTGATCCGATACCTGCAAGAAATTAGCTAATGTTGCACAATAATGAAAAGGCTCCTCTCAAAGCTTTGAATATTGGAGCCTGATTAATCTTCATTTCACTTGACAAAACACTCAAGTTTCTTTCTCTCAAATCTCTCCTGACAGAGGTACATATGATATTTATGTAAATAAAGATGGGAAGCCTCTACTCGTTGGTAAATACGACAATCATGGTAGCTTCGGTGAGCTGGCACTGATGTACAACACTCCAAGAGCTGCTACAATTGTTGCTACCACAGAAGGAGCCCTCTGGGGGCTGGTAAGTAATGCTGTGTTGTGATCAAGAATTCAAAAAGTGGTCCTTGTTTGAAGTGAAGGATATACATCTCTGGATATATCTTTACAGCATATAAATATTTATGAAAATTTGCCTAGTTTGGTTTTTATTGAACCCACAGTGAGTTTCTAATCTACTAAAAATTGTGCTTCCAGTCATCTTTTTGAAAACATTGTCAAGTATGATTTTATTTGACACGCCTCTGCTGAAGTAATGTAGACCTTCCTTTGCATTACTCGCACATGGCTTGGGAGTGAGGCTGCATGTATTATGATCGACTGTGACCCATCAGGCAGGGATGGAGCATCAGTGTCAGGAATGGGGAGCACGGTAGCATAGTGGTTAGCACAGTTGCTTCACAGCTCCAGTGTCCCAGGTTCGATTCCTGGCTGAGTCACTGTCTGTGCGGAGTCTGCACGTTCTCCCCGTGTCTGCGTGGGCTTCCTCTGGGTGTTCCGCTTTCCTCCCACAGTCCAAAGATGTGTGGGTTAGGTGGATTGGTCATGCTAAATTGCCTTTAGTGTCCAAAAAATGTTAAATGGGTGTTACTGGGTTACGGGGATAGGATAGATACGTGGTCTTCAGTAGGGTGCTCTTTGCAAGGGCCGGTGCAGACTCGATGGGCCAAATGACCTCTTCCTGCACTGTAAATTCTATGATTCTATGGTCATCGAAGATTCTGAATGGTGCACGAGACAGGCTTAAAACATGAGGCCCAAGGGAACGAGAAGCCTGAAGATGGTGACAATAAAGTGAAAAAAAGGCAAACTAAAACAGTAAATGAAAAAACGTGGAATTAAAACTGTAAAATGCTGAACATACAAAGCAGGGCAGTTAACCCAAAGCACCATAACCCTTGTGCTTTTCTGCACAGAGGTTGATTGACTGACTTGTATATTTTCTATGATTTTGTTGTTTTTTAATTTCTGTTGGTGGGATTGGCAAGGAATGAGCTGCTGGGCCAGGTGCTTAACCAGTGCTGAACTAGCCAGCAGGTGATTCAGAGATGAATTGACTATTTAGTTTTATGTTTTCGTTGAGCTTGCTATCGTAATTGAAGTTGAAACTATCATGGAGGCTGAAAGTGCGCAATTTGTTTTTCCCATCCTTGGCTCAGTTGTTTTTCTATAATGTAATTCGAACCAGTCAATAGAGAAAAATACGAAACAACCTTTGGTATCAATCAAATAGTAGAAACACATCGGAACTCAGATATGAGTGTCCAGACATACACACACTGCTCAAACAAAAATATCTTGAGGGTATAATGAAACGGCTCTGGTACTGTTGGTGTGTTCTCTGATTTTATTGCTCATCAGATGAATGATTTGGAGGGAAATTATGTGCAGCCAGTCTTAAAATACTTGGCACTCTGCATTGTCTACAACTAAATGTCAGTGAAATATATGTAAGTTTCCCATTCTGCCAGACCATGTATTCTCAAGTGGTGCTACAAAAAAATCTGTTTGTTTTAACTAACCAGTCTGCTATTACTTTAAATGCTTATTTTCTGGATTTTTGACAAGGTAACCGTTTTAGAGTGTAATTCTCAAAATGCCTTAAATTCAGTTATGACCGGATGCCAGGTGGGAGCAGTTTGAAATCCCATTGGGAGCAGTTTGAAATCCCATGGAGAAAGTAGCCTCACACCATCTTGGTTAGTTAATGACACCATCTTCCTCTAAAGTCATTCCAATGTCATCCAGCTGAGTTTGACTGCACTCACCTGATGCCAGTCTTGTCTATCTAATTGTATCATAGAATTTACAGTGCAGAAGGAAGCCATTCAGCCCATCATGTCTGCACTGGCTCTTGGAAAGTGCACCCTACCTAAGCCCACACCTCCACCCTATACCCACACCTCCACCCTATACCCACACCTCCACCCTATACCCACACCTCTACCCTATCCCCGTAACTCCACCTAACCTCTTTTTGGACACTAAGGTCAATTTAGCATGGCCAATCCACCTAACCTGCACATCTTTTGACTGTGGGAGGAAACCGGAGCACCCAGAGGAAACCCGCACAGACACGGGGAGAACGTGCAAACTCCGCACAGTGACCCAAACGAGAATCGAAGCTGGGACACTGGAGCTATGCTACCGTGCTACCCACCTAATTGTAGTTAGAGAATCACCTGGAATGTGAATTTGACGTCTTCTGGAACTCTGCTTCCCACGTCCTTTTCCACATCAAGTCCCATTCAATTTCCCTGTGCTTTATTTCACTTTTTCATGTGATGTGGGCCTTGTTGCAAGGCCAGCATTTGTTGCCCAGCCTTGTCAATTGCTCTTGAGAAGGTGGTGGTGCACTGTCGTCTTAAACTGCTGCATTCCATATAGTGTAGGTACACTCGTGGTTTTGTTATGGAGGCAGTTCCAAGATATCGACCCAGTGACAGAAAAGGGATGGCGATATAGTTCTGAGTCAGGATGGTGTGTGCATGACTGGGAACTTGCAGGTGGTGGTGTTCCCATATGTCTACTGCCCTTGCCCTTCTAGAGGACAGTGTTTGTAGGCATAGAAGATGTTGTTGGAGGAGGCTTGGTGAGTTGCTGCATTGCAGCATGTATATGGTACATACTGCTGCCACTGTGTGTTGACGGTGGGAGGTAGTGAATATTCACAGTGGTGTATGTGTGCAGATTAAGCACATTGGATCCCTGTTAGGCAGCATCTTGATTTTTAAATTCTCATCCTGGTTTTCAAAACAGTTGTTGCCTTTCTCCTTCCTGTCTCTGTAATCACTTCCAGCCAGATAACTACACGCCTTTAATTCTGGCCTCTAATTCTTCAGTACGTAATAAGAAACCATGATTTTAAAAGTCTGATACTTATGGGAAATTCTCTCACTGAACCTTTCTTACTCTCCTCATCTGTAACTCACTTCTTATAACTTTTATCTTTTTGACTAAGCTTTCGGTTAATCTGTCCAATATAATAATCTTTTTATTGTCGCAAGTAGACTTACATTAACACTGCAATGAAGTTACTGTGAAAATCCCCTAGTCGCCACATTCTGGCGCCTGTTCAGGTATACAGAGGGAGAATTCAGAATTCTCAGCTGGTATGGGAATTGAACCCGCGCTGCTGGCCTTGTTTTGCATTACAAACCAGCTGTCTAGCCCACTGTGCTAAAGCCAGATGTCGTCCACAGAATTGTTTCAGCATAGGAGACCATTGGACACAGCATGTCTGCACCGAGTCTCCATGTGAACATTGCACCTAGTGCCATTCTCCCTGCAACCTTACAAATAGTTTATTTTCAATAATCATCTAATACCCTCCTGAATGCCTCGACTGAACTTGCCTCCACTACACTCCCGGGTAACATATTCCAGTTCCCAACTACTTGCTGCATGAAAATGTTTTTTCTTAAATCGCATTCGCTTTCGCAAATCACTTTAAATCTGTGCTCTCATTCCTGATCTTTCACAAATGACAACAGTTTCCTCCTATCTACTCTATCCAAGGCCCTCATGATTCTGAATACTTCTATCAAATCTCCCCTCTGCCTTATTTTCTCCAAGGAAAGCAGTACTGATTTCTCCAATCTATTTTTGTAACTGAAGTTTCTCATCCCTGAAATGATTCTCAAAAACCTTATGCACTCTTGCATCTTCACATCCTTCTGAAAATGTGGTGCACAGAACTGCATGCCGTACTCCAGCGTGGGTCTAACTAGTTCCCTGTGCTCTTTTGCATTTTGCTTTATAGTGAAGCGCTTTGGGACATTTAATTACATTAAAGTAACTATATAAATGCCACTTATTGTTTGATAACCTGTAAAATATATCTGCAGTATGGTACCAATTTTTAAAAAGTTAATTCAAGGGATATGGGCTTCACTGGCTAGGCCAGCATTCATTACCCATACTTAATTACCATCGAAAGGTGGTGATGAGCTGCCTTCTTGAACCACTGCAGTCCATGTGTTGGTACATCTACAGTGCTGTTAGCGAGGGAGTTCCAGGATTTTGTCCCAGTGACAGTGAAGAAACGGAACAAGTGAGGATGGTGAGTGGCTTGGAGGGGAATGTCTGGGTGGTGGTGTTCCCATGTATCTGCTGCCCTTGTCCTTCTAGATACTTGTGGTCTTGGGATTGGGATTGTAAGGTGCTGGTTATGGAGTCCTGCTGTGCATCTTGCAACTGGCACTCATTATTGCTACTGTTGTGTATATGGTGTAGATGTTTTTAGAAAGGGTGTCAATCAAGCAGGCTGCTTTGTCTTAGATGATGTTGAGCTTCTTGAATGTTGTTGGAGCTGCACTCATCCAGGCAAGTGGAGAGTATCCCATCCCACTCCTGATTTTGCGCCTTGGTGGTGGACAGGCTTTGGGGAGTGAGGAGGTGCGTTATTCGCCGCAGGATTCCTCGCCTTTGATCTGCTCTGGTGGCTGCAATGTTTATATGGCTAGTCCAGTTGAATTTCTGTTCAATGGTAACCTCCAGGATGTTGATAGTGGGGGATTCAGTGATGGTAATGGAATGTCAAGGTGCAATGGTTATATTTCTCTTGCTTAGCACTTGCGTGGTGCAATTGTTACTTGTCGGTTCAAGCCTGGATATTGTCCAGGTCTTGCTCCATTTGTAATTGGACTGTTTTAGTATCTGAGGAATCTCAAATGGTGCTGAACATTGTACAGCCATCAACGAACATCACCACTTCTGACTGTATGATGGCAGGAAGGTCATTGATGAAGTGGCTGAAGCTGGTTGGACCTAGGATGCTACCGTGAGGAATTCCTGCAGTGATGACCTGGAACTGAGATGATTGACCTCAACAACCGCAACCATCCTTACCGTCAGCATTTGTTTTGATATTGTGTGAAGTGAATCGAATTGCTGAAGGCTGGCATCTGATGCTAGAAACCTCTGGAGGATGTACCAGCCCCTTGACAGTTCTGGCTGCACATTGTTGCAGATATACTGATGTGTGGGCTTCTCTATCATTGAGGATGGGAAGAAAACTGGAATCTTGTCCATGGAGTTGTTCAGCTGTCTTCCATTTACGGCTGTATCTGGCAGGACTGCTGAGCTTAGATCTTATCTGTGTCAGCCTGTGTTGTAGCTTTACCAGGTTGACACCTCATTTTTATTTATGCCGAAAAATTTCCTTCCCTAAAGGACACGAGTGAACCAGAACAATCGACAATGTTGCATCCCAGTTTGAAGTGAGCAAATCCCCACACGTACAAACATCCTTTTCTAGCATGAATCTAAGGAGAGGTTTCCCCCTCTATGGCCAGAAATACTAAATTAAACTCACTTAAAAAACTATAGATCCCTTAAAACTAGCTCTGTTTTCCTGACAACAATGGTCATCATTAGTCTTTTAATTCCAGATTTTTTTTTAATTGAATTCCAATTCAAAACCCAGTCACCAGGTCATTACCCTAGGTCTCTGGGTTACTCATCCAGCGACAATGCCACTAACACCTTCTCCCCATCTATAAATTACTTGGGGCACACTTTGGAACTCCTGGACACTCGGCCAGAGCCTTGAATGCACCAAGACCGCGCACATACATTTTTACAGTATCAATCTATTTTAATTTTTTACAACAGGGCACAGGACTTCGAAACACAGAGCTCTGTCTTCGATCTGAGGGTATAAATCCGATAGTGTCAGCAGTGTTTGATGGCTGCTGTATAACTGTCCAATCATGGAAATTTGTTAATGATCTAGCACACTAATTTGTGCAAACCTTTTACCTAGCATGGGCATGTTGCTGTGCTTCAAAATACAACTACTGACCCAAGTTCCGATCAATACATTTAGCTTCTTTATGTAGTCATAGAATCCCTACAGTGCCATTTGGCCCATCGAGTCTGCATGCCCCTGCAATTCATTGGCTTTTAAATACTTGGTGATGTCCTGAAGGCATGAAAGGTGCAATATAAATTCTTGTTTTACTTGCTATCCTTCCTCTTTCCATTCCCATTTCCTCCTGTTCTTGCTTTATACCATGCTGTTTCTACATGCCTATGAAGTGAGGAAGGTAGAATAATCAAGGGCATTGTTGCTTTTGTGCAATTATTCCACTTTATAAAATCACTCATCAGATTTAAATAAATTCTGATATTTTGTAGCAAGTCAGATACTTTAGTCTGTGAAGCCGACGATTATGATGCACGTTGGCATGTGTGATCAGGATGTTTAATTGAGTCATTTGGAGTGCAGATCCATTTTGAGACCCGGTTACTTTTTTTCAAATTGTGGGCGTAGCTGGCTGGGCCAGCACTTATTGTCCATCCTTTTTTTTTGTGTAAATTTAGAGTACCCAATTAATGTTTTCCCATTAAGGAGCATTTTGGTGTGGCCAATCCACCTAGCCTGCACACCTTTGAGTTGTGGAGGCGAAACCAACGCAAAAAACGGGGAGAATATGCAAACTTCACACAGACAGTGACCCAGAGCCGGATTGAACCTGGAGCCTCAGCACCGTGAGACTGCCGTGCTACCACTGCGCCACCGTACTGCCTTATTGTCCGTCCCTAACTGCCCTCCATTTCAGAGAGCGTTAGAGCATCAACCACATTGCTGAGAATCTAGAGTCACGTGTAGGCCAGACTAGGTAAGGGCGCCAGATTTCCTTCCCTAAAGGATATTAGTGAAACAGATGGGTTTTTATGACAATCAATAATGGTTTCATGGTCATAATTAGACTTTTCATATAATCCCGGCAGCGCAGAAGGCGGCCATTCAGCCCATCGAGTCTGGACTCAATAGAGCTCCCTACCTAGGTCCACTCCCCCGCGCTATCCCCATGACCCCACCGAACCTACACGTCTTTGGACATTAATGGGAATTTTAGCATGGTCGATCCACCTGACCTACACATCTTGGACTGTGGAAGGAAACATAGCACCCGGATGGAACCCACGCAGACACTGGGAGAATGTGCAAACTCCACACATGGCCGAAATCCAACCCTGGTTTCTGGCGCTGTGAGGGAGCAGTTTTAAACCACTGTGCCACAAACATGCTTGAAATTCAGGTCTGCCAGCTTCTGAGGAGCGAAAAACAGTAAACGTTTCTGGTCAATGTTATGTCAAAATTCTTACAGCAACTCTGTTTCAATTGGCAGTATCCATCGAAAGAGAAACCCATCGAAAGAGAAACAGAGTTGGCGCAAGAATTCTGATGAAGGTTGCTGACTGAAATGGTAACTTTCTCAGATGCTGCCAGACCTGCTGAACATATCCAGTATTTTCTGCTTGTGTCACTTTGTACAACACAGTACTTATTTTCCAATTCAAACTAGACTGGCAGCTTTGATGGAAACAGGAAATTCATTCCAACACTCCCATCTGCTGGGCATTCAGAAGTATTGTACCAACTTATTTTGCTATCAGGACTTGAGTAGAAGCATACACAGGAAGGCCAGACACCTCGAAGCTTACTGTAGCTCTGAGTAGAAATATTTAAGTCTTTTTAAAAGTGTTATAATTTTGCTTTAAAATCGAGCGTAAATGATTGTTTTCAAGGTGCGGAATGTTGACAGCAAAATTCATGTCCAAAATTATGTAATTGGGTCAATCTTTCATTTTTTTTTGCTTTCTTTGCATCATTCATTTTTAGCAAGGGTGAAAAGTTATTCACTTGAGCTGGATCACTATGCTGCCTTTTATTGAGGCACGGTTTAACTGTTTTTAACCATGAGAATTTGTCTTTTACTGAGGTTTGTCATCATGACTATGAGAGTTTTTTTGTTAATAGCTGAGAGTCCATCACTTTTTTTATGATGTGGAATGGGCTCGAGGGGCTGAGTGACCATACCTGTTCCTTTTGGAGGCTGTCTTTTTTGCAATGAGGGTTTGTTACCTTTTTGTTTGCTGTGAGGATTCGTCAGGTTTTACTGTGATGGCTTGTTACATTTTGCTGCACCTGTCAGCTTGTCACTTTTTATTGTGGTGTTTTGTCACTTCAATTCTAAAATGACTCTATTTCCACTGAACAATTCTCACCGTGCATCTGTAAAATGCAGTCAGCCTAGGTAATCTTACCCTGTATAATGAAAATAATCTCGTCAATCTCTCATCAGCATATGAAATGAAAATGGCTTATTGTCACGAGTAGGCTTCAATTAAGTTACTGTGAAAAGTCCCTAGTCGCCACATTCTGGCGCCTGTCCGGGGAGGCTGGTACGGGAATCGAACCGTGCTGCTGGCCTGCTTGGTCTGCTTTAAAAGCCAGCGATTTAGCCCAGTGAGCTAAACCAGCCCCTGGCATATGTGGGAATTCAAGACCAAGTATAGTCTTCAGGTGAAGTGAAATTTGTGGGTTGAGGGCAATTAGATTAAATTGTACAGGCACAATTTGGTACCATTTTAAAGTCATACATATTCCGGCTTCTTATGCCTTTCGAATCAATAAATTTACCAGCTTATTTAAGCTCGTCATGCTGTAATGTTCGTATCGAATCAGAGTCCACCTAACCTGCACATCTTTGGACTGTGGGAGGAACCCCACGCAGACACGGGGAGAATGTACAGACTGCACAGACAGTGACCCAAGCCGGGAATCGAACCCAGGGCCATGGAGCTGTGAAGCAACCGTGCTAACCATCGTGCTACCATCCCGCCTCTTCTATTTATTCTGTTCATCCAGTTTCCTTTTGAATGTTACTATTGAATGTGCTTCAACCATCTTTTCAGGCAGTGCATTTATAAATCTAAGGTGCTGTGGGTTAGCCCTGCTGCCTCACGGCGCCGTGGTCCCCAGGATCGATCCCGGCTCTGGGTCACTGTCCATGTGGAGTTTGCACGTTCTCCCCGTGTTTGGATGGGTTTCGCCCCCATAACCCAAAGATGTGCAGGCTAGGTGGATTGGCCACGTTAAATTGCCCCTTAATTGGAAAAAAATGAATTGGGTACTCTAAATTTATATTTTTTTAAAATCAAAAAGAAAAATAAATCTAAGATGAAGGCATACCTCTCTCATTACTCCCTCTGCTACTGAAACCCTCATCCATGCTTCTGGCACCTAACCTGATGTTTTTCTGGCTAACCTTCCACTTCACTTAAGCTTCACTTAATCCAAAAACTAGTTCTCTGGCATATTCTCCCTTCAGTACTTGCGTTTCAGGTGTAGAAACCCATTTTTTCAGCCAGCTTATATACATTACATATGTAATCCTTTGCTTATTCAGTGTTTAATCCCTTCAAATACCGGCATCCTTACCAACATTTATCCCTCAATCAACATTGCAAAATCAGACTATTAGTATCGAAAGCTAAGCAAGTGACAACTCTAATGTGACCCGGCCATTCATGTCAAAAAGCACCTGGAGGATTTAAGTAGCAGTATCTTTTAGTATCTTTCTTACAAAAATAGGGATGCCAGCCTCTAGAATACAACAATGCTGCCGTTTCTGCACACAGACAATAGCAAAAGTGGTCGAGATGCCTGGGGCCTGTAACTTGAAGTATTCCAGTATATTAAAAATGTGATGTTTCCTCTCGGTGTTGATTTTCACCTGTTCATTTCCCCATCCTTCTCTGTAGGATCGTGGTACATTTCGACGGATAATTGTGAAAAACAATGCAAAAAAGAGGAAGGTGTTTGAAACATTCATTGAATCAGTACCGCTGTTGAAATCCCTGGAGGTACAGTCATTTTCTTTCACTTTACAGAACTAAACTTTTCCCTCCTTTATCCACGATTTGTCAGCAGCTCTGAATGCGACATGAAGTGAAATCAGTTCTACCTCCAGTCAGATGAGCAAAATAAGCTTTTTTGGGGTGAGGTAGCTGATACAGGTGGTCAGAGAATGAGGTTTACGGTCTTCCTGCTTTGCTGAAAGAAATTCTTCTGCTGCAAACATCTCCGTCTCCTGATATTGCTGCTGACTGTTGGCATAGGGCCTGTTTGATCATCTGTATCTGACTAGGATTTGCATCTGCTTTTACTGTTCAGGGCGAATGGGCTTCCCCAATGTTATTCTATGGCAGCTGCTTCGAGATTTACGCGAGTGACTCTCAACACGTCCCAATGTTGATAGACCCATATTGACTAATACTTCATTTATTATGTTGTGTGTGTTTGAAGTGTATTAATTACTTCAGACTGTGGTTCAAATGGCACAAATAAGGGTGGTAGAAATTTGGAACTTTTTTTCATGATGGATTCTCTCATCACTTTGATGGGTGAGTGTTCAACAAGTTTTTAAAAAAGAAAAACTGGTTTGCAGTCCAGATTGGTGTTATCGTGCATGTGATGGTAGGTCAAGTCTCACCTTTGTATAACCAATTATAAATGCTGCACTTCTGTGGGGGGATGAATGGAAGCATTGGTGTTGCATCACACTGGCTTGGCCTGAAGGCACTTGACCCTGTTCTCCTCGAATGTCAATCACTTGATGACAGAAACTTATCTATGTGGGTCTGTTCAAGGTTGTATTGGGATCCAGTTTAGACCACAAAATATAGGAGTAGAAGTAGGCAATTCAGCCCATCAAATCTGCCCTGCCATTCGATAAGATCATGACAAATCTGTTTTGATAGTCCTCAACTCACTTTCTCACCTTATCCTCATAACCCTTACTGATTGAAAATCTGTCTTTCTAACCTGAACATGGTTAACAACGCTGCCTCCACTGCACTCGGCAGTAAATAATTCCACAGGTTCATTACCCTCCGAGAGAATTTCCTCCTCATCTATAGCTTAAATGGGCAACCGCTTACTCTCAGATGATGCTCTCTTATCCTGGACTCTCCCACAAGGGGGAAACAAACTCTCAGGATCTACCCTTTCATTCCCCCTGGGAATCCTATATGTCTCAATAAGGTCACTGCTTTTTCTTCTAAACTCTGAGTATCGGTCCAACCTACTCAACCTCGTCTCCTAAGAAAATTCTTCTGTCCCCAGGATGAACCAATTGAACCTTCAATGGACTGCCTCCAATGCCAGTATATCTTTGCTTAAATAAGGGGACCAAAACTGTGGTCTAACTTGTACCGTTGATAGTTTGAGCAAGACTTTCCTATTTTTGTACTCCATTCTCTTTGAAATAAAGGCCAACATTCCATTTGCAACAAGATCTGGACGATGCAGTATAATTTGGATAAGTGTGAGGTTATTCATTTAGGAAGCAAAAACAGGAAGGCAGCTTACTACCTGAATGGTTGTTAATTGGGAGAGGGGTGTGTGCAGCGGGACCTGGGTGTCCTTGTGCACCATTTGCTGAAGTTAAGCATGCAGGTGCAGCAGGCAGTAAAGAAAGCTAATGATATGTTGGCCTTTATTGCGAGAGGTTTCGAGTATAGAAGCCGGGATGTGCAATTGGTGAGGCCACACTTGGAGTATTGTGTGCAGTTTTGGTCTCCTTCTCTAAGGAAGAATCTCCACAGTGCAGAAGGAGGCCATTTGGCCCATCGCGTCTGCACCGATCCATGTCCCACCCTATCCCTGCAACCCCATAACCGAACCTTCACATCCTAGGACACTAAGGGGCAATTTATCATGGCCAATCCACCTACCCTGTACATCTTTGGACTGTGGGAGGAAACCGGAGCACCCGGAGAAAACCCACAAAGACACGGGGAGAACATGCAAACTCCAACAGTACAGTGACCCAAGGCCGGAATTGAGCCTGGGTCCCTGGTGCTAACCACAGCTACCGGGTTGCCCGATTGGAATTTCCATGGTGCTGCTCTCATGCTCAGATGGCTGCAGAGTACTGTGGGAATCTTCCATGTGAGAAGCACATGACCTACTTAGTGAAGCTGAGTTCTGAGCATGCACTCTCTAACCAGGTTTGCATCACTTTACAAGAACCTCAGTTCTGGGGATATCACCCTGCCATCTGGTGTTGCAAATAGATCTCAGATTATGAAGATGGAATGCTTCTAGTTGTTTTCTGTGTTGCAGTAGAGTGTCCAAGTCATGCAGCCATGAAGAACTAAGATCCACTGCATGGTAAACCTTGATCTTTTGTTTTGAGACAAACTTTGGAAACAGCATGAAGTCTGAGTGAGCCTTTCTTTCAGAAATGATAATTAATACTGGTGCACGTGTTAATTTTAAATCTGATATTGATAGATCTTTGCCAGGGATATTGATGGATATCACACAAAGGCAGGGATATAGAGTTAGATCTCATCAGTGATGATCTCTTTGAATGGGAGAACAGATGCGAGGAATTAAATGATTATCCTGTCCTTATGCTCTGCAAGCTGCCCAACGTTTCAACATGACATTAAAACCTATCTTGATTACATTGCTGTAATTTTTTTTTAAATTTATTTTTATTCAAAATTTTTACATAATTTTACAAACCACTACAGAAAGAAAACAACAAAAAAAATAATAATAAAGAAAAGCGAATTAACAACTTAACAAAACAAGGTGGGGTATTTGCCTTTTACAAGTAAAATCTATCCACCACCCATATCCCCCCCCCCCCCCCCCCCCCCGGCTCTCTGGTTTGCTGCTGCTGACCTCCACTTAATGTTCCGCGAAAAAGTCAAGGAACGGTTGCCACCGCCTGGAGAACCCCTGCAAGGACTCTCTCAAGGCAAACTTTATCCTTTCCAAATTTAGAAACCCCGCCATGTCACTGACCCAAGTCTCCACACTTGGGGGTTTCGCGTCCCTCCACATTAACAAGAGCCATCTCCAGGCTACCAAGGAGGCAAAGGCCAAGACTCCAGCCTCTTTCGGCTCCTGTACTCCCGAATCTTCTGACACCCCGAATATCGCTATTCCCTCAGCTCAGCTTTACCCGAGTGTCCAAGACCTTGGACGTAGTCTTTGCAAAGCCTCTCCAAAATTCTTTAAGTGCCGGGCATGCCCAAAACATTTGGACATGGTTTGCTCGGCTCCCTGAACACCTCACACACCTGTCCTCCACCCCAAAGAACTTGCTCATTCTCGCCCCTGTCATATGCGCCCGGTGCACCACCTTAAACTGAACCAGGCTAAGCCTGGCACAAGATGAGGAGGAGTTGACCCTGCCCAGGGCATCTGCCCACAGGCCCTCATCCAGCTCCTCACCCAGCTCCTCCTCCCACTTGCCCTTCAGCTCTTCCACCGAGGCCTCCTCCGCCTCGTGCAGCTCCTGGTATATGTCCGATACCTTTCCGTCTCCTACCCACACGCCCAAGACCACCCTGTCCTGTATCCTCCGGGCCGGTAGCAGCGGAAATTCCCCCATCTGCTTCCGCACGAAAGCCCGGACCTGCAGGTACCTAAAGTATTCCCTGGGGGCAACCCAAATTTCTCTTCCAGCGCCCTCAGGCTAGCAAAACTCCCATCAATAAACAAGTCCCCCATCCTTTTGATACCCGCTCTGTGCCAGCTTAGGAACCCACCGTCTATTCTACCTGGAACAAACCTCCAGACTGAGGCCCCTGCCACCCCACTGTGCCGTCTCCACTAACCCCAGATCCTCAATGTTGCCATCACCATGGGGCTCGTGGTGTACCGTGTCGGCGAGAGCGACAGCCGTGCCGTTGCCAATGCCCCCAGCCTAGTATCCCTTCAAGACGCATCCTCCAACCGCTTCCACGCCCGCCCCCCCTCCCCTCCCTCTACTACCCATTTCCGAATCATGCATATATTCGTTATCCAGTAATAGCTGCAGAAGTTCGGCAGTGCCAGCCCCCCCCCTGCCGATTGCGCTCTAAGAACACAAATCCCGTGATAATCCTGTTCACCCGCTTGAAGAAGGACTTGGGGAAGGCACTGGAAGACGAAGAAGAACCTGGGGAGGACCGTCATCTTCACGGACTGCATCCTGCCCGTCAGGGAAAGTGGCAGCATGTCCCACCTCTTAAAGTCCTCCTCCATCTGATCAACCAGCCGCGCTAGATTGAGCTTGTGCAGGGCATCCCAACTCTTAGCTACCTGTATGCCCAAATAGCGAAAGCTCCTCTCCACCATCTTAAGCGGTAGCTCTCCCAGTCTCTTTTCCTGGCCCCTCGCATGTATCACAAAAAGCTTGCTTTTCCTGACATTCAACTTATACCCCGAAAAGTCCCCAAAATCTTTAAGGATCTGCACGACCTCTTCCATCCCCTCCACCGGATCCGAAATGTACTGGAGCAGGTTATCCGCATCCAGTGAAACCCGTGCCCCCCCCCCCCCCGAACCAGCCCCCTCCAGTTTCTAGACTCCCTCAGCGCCAGCGGCTCAATTGCCAGGGTAAACAGCAGGGGGGCGGGGGACAGAGGGCACCCCTGCCTCGTTCCTCGATGTAGCCTAAAGGACTCCGGCCGCAGCCGGTACGTCGACACACTCGCTACAGGGGCCTGATACAGTAATTTAGCCCACCCTATGAATTCCTCGCCAAATCCAAATCTGCCTAACGCTTCCCACAGGTACTCCCACTCCACCCGATCAAAGGCTTTTTCCGCGCCCATTGCCGCCACCACTTCTGAATCTCCTCCTTCCGAGGGCATCATGATCACATTCAGGAGCCTCCGCACAATCGTGTTCAGCTGCCTGCCCTTCACATACCCCGTCTGATCCTCATTGATCACTCCCGGGACACAGGCCTCCATTCTGGTGGCCAGGATCTTGGCCAACAGTTTGGCATCTATATTAAGGAGCGATATCGGCCTGTAGGAGCCACATTGCAACGGGTCCTTATCTCGCTTAAGGATGAGCGAGATCAGAGCCTGCGATGTCATCGGGGGAAGGGTTCCCTTTTCCTTAGCCTCGTTGAAGGTTCTCAACAATGATGGGCCCAACAGCTCTGAGACTCCGGCGCTCTTTTAACAACCCCTCCTCGGGGGACTCTGCATACCTCCTGTCCACCCTAAATATCTCTCCCACCAACCTCTCCCTCTCCATCCTATCCCTCTTCTCCCTGTGGGCCCTGACTGAAATTAGCTCCCCCCCTGATAACTGCCTTCAGCGCCTCCCAGACCACACTCGCTGAAACCACACCAGTATCGTTGGTCACCACATAGCTTTGGATACTCCTCAGAATTAACCCACAGACCTCCTCATCCGCCAATAGTCCTACGTCCAGTCTCCACTGAGGGCGTTAGCCTCTCTCCTCCCCCAGCCCCAACTCCACGCAGTGCGGGGCATGGTCCGAAATCGCAATGGCTGAGTACTCTACCCCCTCCATTCTCGGGATTAGCGCCTTACCACGAAAAAGTCAATCCGCGAGTATGCCTTGTGAACATGGGAGAAGAAAGAAAACTCCTTCGCCCTTGGCCTAGCGAATCTCCATGGGTCCACTCCCCCCATTTGGTCCATGAATCCTCTCAGGACCTTGGCCGTTACCGGCCTCTTACCCAATCTTGACCTAGACCAATCCATTGCTGGGTCCAGGACCCTGTTGAAGTCTCCTCTCTCTCCCCCCCCCCCCCCCCCCCCCCCTCCCCCCCCCATTAATAACCACCCCCCCCATTACTAAACTGCTTGACTCCAGATCCGGAATCCTACTCAACATCCGCATCATGAACCCTGTATCACCCCAGTTCGGAGCATACACATTCACGGGCCCTCTGCAGTTTGCCACTCCCATAATATATCTACCCCTTTTATCCGCCACAATGCCACCAGCCTGCTCACCACGATTGCGACCCCCCTGGTCTTCGCATCCGGCCCTGAGTGGAAGACCTGCTCCACCCATCACTTCCTCAGCCTGTTTTGATCTGCGACCTTCCGATATGTTTCTTGTAGCATGGCCACGTCTGCCTTTGACCCCCTTCAGTGCGAAAACACACGGGCCCTCTTGACTGGCCCATCGTGACCCCTCGCGTTCCATGTGATCATCCTGGTCGGGGGGGGTTAGTTACCCCCCCCCCCCCTCTCCCCGCCGACTAGCCATCTCCTTTTTTCAGCCAACCAAGTGCCCGCGCCTCCCGCACACTCCAGCCCCCCAGCCGGAGACTCCCCGTCCCGACTCTCCCCTTTACTCCGAAAATTGATTCCCGTCCAGTGAGCAAAGCAGCATCCCAGCCCTCCGCTGCCCCCCCCCCCCCAACCCTAGTCACACGCTCGCTTAACCCCCCCCCCCATTTCACTCCCATAAGTCAGTTGACTCATGCTGACCCCAGCCGCTCCCGCCTCTACCTCCAATGCCCGGGTCTCCAACCTCCCTCCCCCCCTCAACTAAGTGAGGTAAAGAGAGTTCTCCTCTCTCTCTCTCTCGCTCTCTCTCTCTCTCTCTCTCTCTTCTCTCCTCTCCCCCCCTCCCCCCCCCCCCCCCCCCCCCCCCCCCCATCCCCCACTCCCTACATCCCATCTGTATAAAGAAAAAACACGACTCTCTCAAACAAACAAACTTCAGGTGCTACCCCCAACGTTGAGCGAATACACTGTTCTCACTGTCTGGCCCCACCACATCACCTGTGACGCAGCTCTTCCCCAACTACGACCCAGCCCAGAACCCCGAGGGCCCAGAGCACAGGGGGCAACAAAAACAAAAGAGAACACGGGGAGAAAACCCAACATAACACACCCCCCCCCCCCCCCCCCCCCAACCACCCCACCTGCATGCCCCAACAACATACTGCAGTCCATTAGTTCGAGTCCAGCTTCTCGTACTTTATAAAAGTCCATGCCTCATCCGGCGTATCGAACTAGTGGTGCCGGTCCTGATATGCAACCCACAGCCTTGCCGCTTGTAAGAGCCCGAACTTCACCCCTTTGCTGTGGAGGACCGCTTTGGCCCGGTTGAATCCCGCACGCCTCTTGGCCAGCTCTGCACCCCAGTCCTGGTAAATACGGATCTCACACTTCCCCCATCTGCTACTTTGCTCCTTCGCCCATCGCAGGACACACTCCTTGTCGGTGAAGCGGTGGAACCTTACCACCATAGCTCTCGGTGGCTCGTTCGCCCGAGGCCTCCTAGCCAGGACTCTGTGCACCCCATCCAGTTCCAGGGGGCGCGGGAAAGCCCCCGCGTCCATCAGCGTTCCCAGCATCGTGGTCACATGCACACCAGCATCCGACCCCTCCATGCCTTCAGGGAGACCCAGAATCCACAGGTTCTGCCTCTTTGACCTGTTTCCAAGGTCTTCCAGACTTTCCTGCCATCTTTTGTGCAGAGCCTCGTGCGCGTCCACTCTAACCGCCAGGCCCAAAATCTCATCCTCGTTATCAGAGGCCTTCTGCTGCACCTCCTTGATCGCCGTCCCCTGCATCTTCTGGGTCTCCACCAACCTTTCAATAGAAGCCTTCATAGGGGCCAACATCTCCGTCTTTAACTTGGCGAAGCAGCTTCTGAGAAACACCTGCTATTCCCGTGACCACTGGGCCCACGCTGCCTGATCCCTGCCGGCCGCCATCTTGCTTTTTCCACGCCCGTTCGCCTCTCTTCTCCAAAGCAGCTTTTTTGATCGCCACACTCCTGGTCCACTCCATACAGCGCTGGGGGACCCTCACTGTTTCCTTCCCACACCGGGAATCGTCGTCCAAGTGCCGCTGGAGCTCCTTAAAAGCGTTCAAAAGTCCGTTATCAGCGGGAGCTGCCGACCGTGCGACCTACCTAGGTCCATTACTGTAATATCTAAACTATTCATTTTACATTTTTAAAAATACATTTAGAGCACCCGATTATTTTTTTCCAATTTAAGGGGCAATTTCGCCTGGCCAATCCACCTACCCTGCACATCTTTGGGTTATGGGAGTGAGACCCACACAGGCACAGGGAGAATGTACAAGCTCCACATGGACAGTGACCCGGGGTCGGGATCAAACTGGGTCCTCGACGCTGTGAGGCAGCAGTGCTAACCACTGCGCCACCATGCCGTCCACATTCATTTTCCATTTAATTGAGCTTTGTTATTCACCTTGAATTTTACTGGCATTCTCCGAAATAATTATTTGTGTTCAGCTTTCAGAAAGAATGAAGATTGTTGATGTAATAGGAGAGAGATCATATCAGGACAATGAACTTATCATTTCACAGGTAAGTAGTTGGCTTATCCAGTATCAAATTGGTTGTATTACATAGAAAAGTGAATTATCCATATATTAAACACAATTCCCCCTTTTCACATGCGTACAACATTTCTTCGTTCTGATGGAAATAGCCATTCTTCATATGTGAGTGTGTGAGTTGGCTGTTGAGCTGCAGGGGACTGATCCAATGAACACTTCCAGTAGGCGATCATTTGATGGTCATCTGGCTTGTTTTTCCATCAGGATTTCTGAGATTAATCTTGCTGCCTGGCTGAGATCGGCTAACTCCGTATGGACCACAAATCTGACCTAAAATCTTCCTGTTTTGGGCGATTAACTGCTCGCTGCCTTAAAAGCTAATGGGCTACTGGGGTTAAGCAACTTAGAAAGGAAATATTCCAGACCCTAGTTGTTCAATAGATGGAAAATTCAAAGCTGATTTTTTAAAAAAAAATTTTAAATTGTACATTGTTCATTGCCAGGATATGGACACTCTGGCAAGGCCATCATCATTTCTTGCTTGTTCATGAGAAGCTGATGATACAACTGAGTAATTTGCTGGGGCGCTTGAGAATCAGCCAACTAATTGTGAGACTGGTATTGTACATAAACCAGGCAGAGTAAGGATGGCAAGTTTCGTTCCCTGGAGCATTGACCCTGGAGATTCTGAAATGAGGAATTACTTCAGAATGGAACAAATGAAGAATAATATCCAAGACCAAGATCATAGATTCTTGGATACTGAGGGAATTGAGTAGTCTGGGATGGTGGAGTTGAGGTTGAAGATCAGCCATGATGGTGTTGAGTGGCAGAGCAGGCTTGAAGGGCTAACTGGCCTACTCACGTTGCTGTTTCTTACTTATGTTCTTGCAGGTTACAAAGGCTGTCAATCCCAAACATCTTTTACAGGCGAAAATAAAATGTTTCTGATTAGAGGTTCATGAGCCTCCAATCTCTCTCTGTTGCAACCTTTCTTGTTTTGTGGCTTTGTCAATGCTGCCGCAACCAGCTATGAGTAGCACTTCTTATTCATCCAAAGTTTTAAATATGGTGTCCTAGTCCCTATAATGCAGCCCTTGTCCTCGTCTTGGTGCCTTGTAATCAGAACTGGTCGGCACGCTCCTTTCTCAGCTTATTCTTTTGTATAATCTCTAAACTGTGGAAATACTTTAGTGCTTCAGTATCCTGCAAAATTGGCATTGATCAGTTGGTTGGCACTGTTGAACCATGAGGGCTAATAATTCAGAGACTGTCCCAATTCACACTCTGACCAAACAATTGGGAAAGCTTTTGTCTTATTAAACAACTGGTGTCAAATTCTGATGACGGATGCACATAAGAAAATGAAAAAAATCATTCAGCTCCTCAAGCCTCCACTGTTCTGACTGCCAGTTGTATTTGTCTGCCTTTGTTCCATATTCCTTAAACTCCCTGCCGAACAAAATCTATCAAAATCAACCTGGGTAATTTCAGTTGCCCTCAGTAATATAATAATAATCCTTATTGTCACAAGTAGGCTTACTTGCACTGCAGTGAAGTTGCTGTGAAACGGCCCGAGTCACCATATTCCGGCGCCAGTTCGGGTGCACAGAGGGAGAATACAGAATGTCCAATTCACCTAACAAGCATGTCTTTTGGGACTTTAGGGAAGAAACTGGAGCACCCGGAGGAAACCCATGCAGACGCCGCATAGACCGTGACCCAAGCCGGGAATCAAACCTGGCACTCTGGAGCTGTGAAGCAACAGTGCTAACCACTGTGCTACCTTTATCCATTTGTGAGAGCGCGTTCTAGATTTTCACTACTTCCTGATTTCATTTCTAGATGGCCAACCTCTAATTTTAGATTATGCCCTCCTGTACTGCAGGAACACAGTCTCTTAACCACTCCTCTACTGAGTTACCCTATATATTTTATCTTCATTAACAGAAAGTGAAGTTTATTCTATTGAATATCATAATTCTTCCAAAAGTTACGTGCATGCACATTACAAGATTTCAGTAACTGTACAGTTTTACCCTTAATACAACAAATTGCTTTTTAAAATCTGAAGTGTCTCCATTTTTACACAGGGCGAAAAAGCTGATTGCTTCTTCATTGTAGAATCGGGCGAAGTGAAGATCATGATCAAGAGCAAGGTAAGGGATTTCATGGGTACAGGTAGAGAACAAGTGGTCACATATTACAGTTATAAAAACAAATTACAGCAGATGTTGGGAATACCCAGCAGGGCAAGCAGAGTCTGTGGCGAGAGATAAGAGTTAACATTAGTCCATGGCAAAGATGGGTGATAATAGGACAAATAAAGGAAAGTTATTAGCCAAGTCTGCTAATCGAGAAAATTGGGCGGTGGGTTACAATCTAAAATGGTTGAACTCAGTGTCGAGTCCAGAGGCTGGTGTCGAGTCCAGAGCCTGTCAAGTATCTGATCAAAAGTTGAAATGCTGTTCCTCACGGTTGCCTTGAGCTTCATTAGGCCCAAGGCTGAGGTCTGTGTGGAATGAAGAATTGGAAGTGTGGAGCAACAGGAGCTCGAATATACTTGTGGACTGAATGGAGGTATTCAGCAAATCAACAGGCCTCTCTACATTTGATCTTGTCAGTAATGTAGAGAATTGCACATTGAGGTTATTATTATTATTTATATTATTATAAATTATGGAAGTAATTTGCTGTTTAGAAGGACTATTTGGGGCCCAGGACAATGGAAAAGAAAGGACAGGTTTTGCATCCACTGTTCTTGCATGGGAAGGGAAATGGATGAGGGTGTTTATGCCTGATTTCTGAATATGAAAGTGCTGTTACAATGATACACATAGCTATTCCTGATGTAATATTCTGACTTGACAACCTTGATGTAAAATTATTGATCTATACCCAGCCGTATGACAAAAGCAGAGGGGAATAATGTGTGCTGGTAGCATCACACTGGAGATGTTGCAAGTGGCAATGTATTTGAATCTGTAGGCTGGTGTGGAAGGAGAGGACATGGAGGTTTTGGGAGGGAGGGGAAGGCATGGGGGTAGAAGTATGGTAAATGGGATACATATGGTCTCAGACCCTGTCGACCATGGTCGAAGGGAATCCTGAGACAAACCGAAGAGCCTTTACTGATGTGGTAGGTGGAATTGTCAATATATATATACCAGAGACCGAGAAGTTGGAGAATGGGATAGAGTTCTTACAGGGAGTGTCATCTGTATAGCTGTGGGTGTCAGTGAGCTCATCTTAGATATTGGTAGTTGCCTAGTCCCAGAAATGGAGATAGAGAAGTGGAGAAAGGGAAAGAAAGTGTTGGAAATGGGCCAGGTGAAGGCGAGATTGGAATGGAAATGAGCTTGAATTAAATTGTCCAGTTTGGAGCTAGAACAGAAATCAGCACTGAAAAAGTGGCAAGGTGGTGAATTTGAATAGGGATGGAAGAAAGATTGTTCTAATTTCTACCACGAAGGCTGGCATCTAACCGTGAGCCATGTGGATTCCATCATGGCACCCTTTATTTGGAAGAAGTGAATTGAATAAAAAGAGATGTTCAATGTTAGAACCAATTCAACCAGGTAGAAGAGGATGGTGATGCATGAGGACTTGTTAGGCCCTGTTAAATTATGAAGTAGAGAGTCCTCGGGCTATTCGGTGGAGAATGAGGTTGCTGTCTGGAGATTATCAGACACTTCGACCAGTTTATTCGTAAAATGTTTTCCCAGGTGCCCTCATTTGCGAGGTGAACAAAGAGCAAACACAGGTTCGCAATTCAACCCAAATTTATTCACAAACACAATAAAACAGCGACTCTCCCAAATTATCCCAAATATTATCTGCCCAAGATTCTAATATTACCCGCGTCGATGAACTTGGTCGAGTTGTGGGTCCAATCCTCTGAGCCTCTGTTCTCTCAGGGCCCTCGTCTGCGAAGACGGTTCTTGTCCGTTCTCTGGTTGGCCACGAGCCCTCTGTCGTCTGTGTTGGGTCTCTGGGTGTCCCTTCTAATCTCCCTCTTCGTGCCCTTCCAGATGTTTCTCTGGCCCTCAGCCAATGAAGTCACTGGGCGGGGATTGCAACACCCATGGAGTTGCCGATTCTAACTCTATAGGACACCAGGAAACCCCCCCCCCCCTCCCCAGGGATCTATCCTCAGATTGCGTTGTTCACACAACCTTATCCCATATAAGGTAACGGCGGGAAATTGAGGTGCTAGAAAGTCTGGCTGCATCTTGGGCAATCCGCAACAATCAATCCAGCTGAATAGGGCCAATTAGAACATAGAACATAGAACAGTACAGCACAGAACAGGCCCTTCAGCCCTCGATGTTGTGCCGAGCAATGATCACCCTACGTAAACCGTATCCCAACAATCCCCCCATTAACCTTACACTACGGGCAATTTAGCATGGCCAATCCACCTAACTAATTATCTCTGAACTCCTGTTTACAGGACGTCCAGACTTGCCCTGGCTTGCCTGCCTCTGACCAGTGCATTCAAACTTGGCTGTTGAATTCCCATGAGGCCTATCTGTGTTTAATTTAAAGTTTCCAGTTCTGAATTAGTGTCCAATTCTGTGTTGGGCCTAAGATTCAGGTCGTTGACCATTTAACCACATGGTGTAGAGCAAACTGGTCATTTGTGATCTAAAGGAGACAGTCAGAGCCAAGAAACTAGACGTTGGTGGATGTTGACTGAAGAGTTGTGAATGTAGCTTGGAAGCAACTGGACAATGGGTAAATAAATAGAGTGAGAGAGAAAAGTGCTGGGAAGAAACTGAAATGATGGGTCCAGTAGTGAAAACCTGTTTGGGAATCTGTGGAAGGATGTACAAGCGAATCCTATGGGACTGGGGGCTATGAGTTTGGAGACCATTGCAGGGAGATCTGCAGAGGAGATGACATAAAGTAATGGCTAGGGAAACGATGGCTTGATGTCTAGGGATAGGAGGTGTACGGTGCAGATGTCAGGGATCATGCCCTGTATTTTAGAAATCCATTCACCAATCAACAACAATGGCACATTTGCCAGTATTAGATTCAAGAGAAAGTGGGTTTGAGGAACGTTTTAATCCGAGTTAATGAACAGAATGGGTAAACTTACAAAAGGCAGCAGTTCCCAATGGAAAGCTCAAGAGGGTAAAAAGAAGTTTGAAGATTGGGAGTACAAGGTACACTGTTAGGGATGTTCGGACCCCTGGGCATCATAGAATCCCCACATGAAGGCAACGGAAGAGGAGCTCCATCATGTTGAGGTTGCAATTCAGTGAGGTGAGTGTAAAGGGCTGAAGATGAGACATTTGCTCAGGACTGATCATTCAGGGTTAGAGTGGGGAAACCCATAGGAATATTGAAAGTACAGCAAAGAATAGCACTGGAAGGAGAGATGAGGTCAGAGGAAAGTGAATAGAGGAAGGATCAGGAGGAGTGCTGGTTTTCAAGGGGGAAGCTAATGATCCTTAACCCATTAAAGGATAAAAAAATTTACCGCTTGGTGGTACGGAACATGACTATTACTGAAAAGAGAGACATGTTGCTGAAGCTGTTTGCCTTGCACTCCAGGACAAATGCCTGAATGGAAATTTCAAACGGTCATAGCAGGTTGTACGACAGGAGAAAAGGGTACTGATTGATTGCCAAGTCAACTCTGGCTATGGTTGCCATGGAGGAAGCAATGGGGAACTTAGGCTCCCCAAGCACCTGGGCGATTTAAAAAAAAAAAAGGCCCAATACTTGAATGTATACCTTTTTGTTTGGCGAAAGTGGGTCCCTGTGTATGAATGTATGTCACTTCTGGCAAGTGTAGATGAGCCATGTTGTGAACTTGACAAATTATTTTAAATTATGAGTATGATTGTTTGTAAAACAAGGAATAAAAATTGCATTCTGTCATAGAATGGTAGACCATAGGAAAACTTCCACGATTTGCCTCAAAATGGGAAAGATTTCCACTGCAATAACAAAATTATAAACATATTTATTCGTTTGCTAAGCATTACTAAAGTGAGTTCTTCCTTCATGAGTTGCTGAACTCGGTTACGTGGTTGGGACACAGTGAGATACCCATTTCTCATAGAGTACCTGGCATTTTACTTGAAAAATAGGTTGAGGTATAAGAACCATTAATGCAGCAAAATCTCCCAAGAGTCTTCAGTAGAGGCGGAAGAAGGAAATGGAGGCAGAGGCCTGGAGGTGCATACATGGCTGCAGCAATGGAGGGATTTAAATGAGAAATTTAAATTTGAGGCATTGAGGAAATCATAAGGAAACTTTCCTTTGTAATCTGTTTTGAATGATGGCTTCTTGCCAGATTGGATATAGGCAGCAAACTTTGGGGAGCTAAAATTTATGCATGGTGGGAGGCTAGACTGGAAGTCATTAGTCTTAATACTGTGACCAAGGGTTTCGGCATGAGATAGGTTCAGGTGAAGTCGGTTACCAACCATTTGGTTCAACCTGCAATAGTGCCCAAGTGGAGGATGGAGTTATTGACGAGGTTACTGAGTTTGTAATAGAGACAAAGCTTTGGTTCTCTGTGCTTATTGGAAGAAATTACCGCTCATCCTAAACTTTACGTTGGACTGGATGTCTGACCACACAAGGGAGTGGCTTGGGGAGCAGTGGTCAGGTACATCTGGATATCACCAGTGTGTGTAGAAAACAAAATGAGCACAGTCACAGCTTGCAATAAAGGTAAACTGTGGAAGGGGCAAGAACCTGATTAAAAGGATTGTAACAGAGTTGCAGTAGAAATGGGTGTAGATCTGAGATGCAGTAAACCTTTCAAGGCCTTTGAAGAGGAAAGGGTGATTGGAGACTAGGCAGGAGCTAGCAGAGACTGAGGGATTAAAGTGGGTAAGATGGCAGCAACTTGGAGAAAGAGAGGGACATTCCAAATCTTATTGCAGCTGCTGGGCTTCTGCTTCTAGATTGGGAGTCAGAAACTGAGATCACAGAGAGGGTAAAAATCGAGGACAAAAATATATCCTCCTCCTGGCATACACAGATTAACGGCATCTGAAGGAAGAATGGAGGTTAAATGTTGAGGTGATGGCGGCTGATGAGGGACCACATTAGAAATGTTGACCTGACTTTGATTTTCTATGAATTTGACAGTAATTTCTAGCTCTGTTTGCTGTCACTATACGTGTGCATTGTGAATCCAGCTTACTGCTTTATCATGGAATCAACTGGCAAAACTTTAACCATTTAGCCAAAGGGAAAAAACACCTATATTTAATGATAAAACACTGACTTCACTGTTTGTAGTTTGTCCATAGATAGTTTCTAAAGACTTGGATTGTCTTTTTAAAATTTGGATTTGGATGGTTGTATTTTGATTGATGTTTCTACATAACCTGTGTATGAACTTGAGAGATCTAATTGGAGGGAGCAGAGTGGGTGCAGGGATGGGAAAAAATGTGAATCCAAAGTTGAAACTTTTGAATGCACATTTGTTCAGAGAACCCTTTTACAGTACAGTAATTCAGTGCTTTGTTCAACCTGTTTAGATACAAACTGATTGTTTATTTCTCTATTGCCCGATGTACTCAACTTCCTGTATCTGGCTTTCTTAAGACACAGGCAGGTCAACAGGAAAAGACCGAGGTAGAGATTGCCAGATATACCAAGGGGCATTATTTTGGAGAGCTAGCACTGGTTACCAATAAACCCAGAGCAGCTTCAGCATATGCTATTGGAAATGTCAAATGCTTAGGCAAGTATTCTTTACCTTCCACTTTGTTGGTGCTAAGTCTAATATCATCTCACCTTCTTTCACAAATTTCATTCCAAGTGACTTTTTAAAAATGGATGTTTGTGATTGATGATTGAATCTTTTTCCAACATGTGCATCCAAATCTAATAATGCTGTGGACACCCTATGACTACGCGCAGGTGATCTCCCGACTTCACTTCAAAAGTCTATTTCATAAGACATAAGAACATAAAAAATGGGAAAAGAAGTACACTATTTGCCCGTCATGCCTGCTCCAACACTCCATACGATCATGGCTAATCATCTGCCTCAACTCTACTTTCCCACCTGCTCCCCATATCCTTTGGTTCTCTGAGAGATCAAAAATCTATCTATCCCAAACTTGAATGCTGGAACATTTGCGTTAATGAATTACAAAATATTGCCACGCTCTGAATAAAGAGTTTTTTTTCTCCTCTGTCCTAAATGGTCAACCCCTTATTAACTATGCCACCGCGTTCTTGGTACCCCAGATAGAGAAAACAACCTCTGTTGAGTTCCTTCACAACCTTGAATGGTGCAATGAGATACATATGAACATACAAACAAGGAGCAGGAGTAGGCCATTCAGCCCTTTGAGCTCCGCTCCGCCATTTAATAAAATCATGGCTGATCCTCATGGATCTACATCCTGCCGACCTCCCTGATAACCTATCACTAACCCTAACCTTACCAAGAATCGAATCACCTCCGCCTTAAAACTATGCAAAGACCCTGCTTCCGTCACCTTTTGAAGACAAGAGTTCTAAAGACACTCAACCCTCTGAGTGAAAACATTTTGCCTTATCTTTTTTTTTCTTGTTTTTTTTTTTTAAATTTAGAGTACCCAATTATTTTTTTCCAATTAAGGGGCAATTTAGCGTGTTCAATCCACCTACCTTGCACATCTTTGGGTTGTGGGGGCGAAACCCACGCAAACACGGGGAGAATGTGCAAACTCCACACTGACAGTGACCCAGAGCCGGGATCGAACCTGGGACCTCAGCGCCGTGAGACTGCAGTGCTAACCCACTGAGCCACCGTGCTGCCCCATTTTGCCGTATCTTAGTCTTAATGGGTGACTTCTAATTTTTTAACAGTGATCCCTAGTTCTAAATTCTCCCGCAAGAGGAAACATCCTCATCATGTACGCCTTCTCAAGATCCTTCAGGATCTTGTATGTTTCAATCAAATCGCCTCTTACTCTTCTAAATGCCAATGGGTACAAGCCTAGTGGGTGAAATCTTTCCTCATAAGGCATCCCATCCGCTCCAGGCATTAGTCTGGTAAATCTTCTCGGAACTGATTCTGATGCATTTACATCCTTCCTTAAATAAGGTGACCAATACTGTACTCCAAATGTCATCTGACTAATGCCCTGTATAACTGAAGCATAATCTCCCTACTTTTGTATTCAATCTCCTAACCATGCCAGTTGCTGCCCTCTATATCAAATACCTTCTGGAAACAAGTACACACATCCATTAATTCCCCTTTATCCACAGCACATGTTACTTTCTCAAAAATCTTAAAGATGAAAGATGAGTCATAGCCACAGAAACCCAGGGAAACTGGGTGCTAATGGCCACAGATACCAAGGGCCATTAGCACCCGGTTTCCCTGGGTTTCTGTGGCTATGACTCATCTTTCATTCTCACTCCACAGTATAAATATTTCCCACTTTCTCTGTCTGTTAGCTTTGACAAAGGGTCATCAGGACTCGAAACGTTAGCTCTTTTCTCTCCCTACAGATGCTGCCAGACTTGCTGAGATTTCCCAGCATTTTCCCTTTCGTTTCCGATTCCAGCATCCGCAGTAATTTACTTTTATCCAGTAGTTCTCCAGATGTGCTCTTTCCCAAATTTTACTCAATTGCATCAAAACTTACTTATTCCTGTGTTCCAATCACCTTGCAGTGCAAGTGAGTGTGCCATTTGCCTACAAACTGTTTGCACACTAACTTTGGAGGAACATTAGTGAAAATCACAAAAGTTTGTGCAGGTAGAATACCTCGGCTGGGGTCAATATTTGTTGAGCTCTGTGGCATGAGTCCAGTTTATCGGACACCTGTTTTTAGGTAACTGAATTTGAGGTACTCTACCTGTCATGTAAGACCATGATTTGCAAGAAATTAGGTTAATGTGCCATGTCCTGGATGGGGCAGCACGGTAGCACAAGTGGATAGCACTGTGGCTTCACAGCGTCAGGGTCCCAGGTTTGATTCCCCGCTGTGTCACTGTGCGGAGTCTGCACATTCTGCCCTTTATTTCCACTCAAATCACCTGGTATTTGGCCTCCTACATCATTCTAACCAAGTTAGAATCTCTACAGTGCAGAAGGAGGCCATTCAGCCCGAGTCTGCACTGACCTTTGGAAAGAGCACCCTACCTAAGCCCATGCCCCGACCCTATCCCCGTAACCCCACCTAACCGTTGGACATCAAGGGGCAATTTAGCATGGCCAATCCACCTAACCTGCACATCTTTGGATTGTGGGAGGAAACCGGAGCACCCGGAGGAAACCCACGCAGACACGGGGAGAACGTGCAGACTCCGCACAGACAGTGACCCAAGCCGGGAATCGTACCTGGGACCCTGGAGCTGTGAAGCAACAGTGCTAACCACTGTGCTACCGTGCCACCCTGGATGTGTGAAGTTGATGTGTAAAATATTTTGTCGACTCAAAACAGTAAGTTTATTACGTTCTTTCTTGAATATGATTTTTCTTCTTGTCTTTTCTTTGCAGTGATTGATATTCAAGCATTTGAAAGATTGTTAGGCCCTTGCATGGACATCATGAAGAGAAATATAGTGAATTATGAAGAACAACTTGTCTCTTTGTTTGGTACCAGTTTGGACTTGGAGAATCCTGGTATATAGGCACGTTGTTATCCAGTGCCTTCTCAGTTTGATGAAAGCAAAGTGAAAATTATCCACACACAAATAAAGCTCCCCACAGAAAAAATAAATGGGCAAAGCAGCATTTTCTGGCTCTTACCATCCCATGGGGCAACTGCAATGTAATGATGAAATACGTTACTGCCCAGCCAGGGATAGGGAAATGTGTGGTGTATGTTCGTTTTTTTAATCTGCTTTCTTGGATTTAAAAGCATATATTCTGTATCTTGATTTTTTTTTTCCCCAAAAACCAGAAAAAAAATGTTGGTTTATGAATTATCAAACTGAACAACAAAGACGAATACTAAATGTAATTTTTGATAAGATGAAATGAATGAGATTCAGTGTTTCTTTGTTACTTCTACAAGTAGGTGAACAGTTCTTGCCAAAAAAACTATGATTGTTGTAAAGCTTTGAGTGCTTCATTGGTTTCGCCACTGAATGATACTTCGAGAAGTATCTGAGATAGGTATTAATGTTTCATATAAAGCTTCAAAAATCCCTTAATTGTGTTAAGCATAGGCCAGAGGAGCTGCTTCATATCAAGGGGTTTCTGAAATGCCGGTTTGGCATCTATCACGGGCATTCAGCTTGATAAAGATTCACAGTATGAAATAATCCAGAGGTCAGGTGACAAGTGATGATCTTGAAGAACAAAACGGGTGGAAAAATGGTCAATTTGGACAATAGGAGCAGTTCACGAACGCCTTCTAGCCAATCTCCAGTTTGTTGCTCTGTGCATTTAACAACACACACATGTACACACATGTTTCTCTCTGGTGTTTCTATCAAAAACCTTGTTACGATGGTACATAGCCGCCACTTGCTGTAAAGTTGTCTCCCCACCCCCCACTCCCGAGATTCTTCAGTGGGCTTGAGTTGAATTGTGGATTTTTTTTTAATGAAGGGGCCTTCTCAAGTGCCGTGGTTATCTGATGCACCATGTGTATGTTACTTATTGCCGCGATAGCGTTATTAGACAGTTTTTACAAGCAAAAGCACATTGAAAAATGGTGTGCTTTTTGATCTTTTGCTTCCATTTTGTTCTAATGTTTGTCTGATGTTTCCTTCTCCCTCCTCCAATGGCTCCTGCATCTGTACAATGCTTCGGTCAGGAAAGATAGAGAATTTCAGCTCACCAGACAGGTGTTCAGGAATTGGCACAATTGAAAGATGTGCAAGAATTGTCTTCACCCAGTTACTTACCCTGTCTGCTCTTTTTTGCAGCCCAGACCATTCCAGTACCCTGTCTGAAAAATGTTGAGCTGTCCAGTAGAGGCGCATTTGAGATGCCATATCCCTAACTTAAAGCTCAATCTCCTATTCAAGAGTTATGGCACGATGAACTGCTGTAATTAAGAAAAGCTATTGAGAATTTAACATGTGACCAGAATCATTAACAGTGAGGTCTCACAGGACAGAGGTACCTGCAGTCATTGAATCATGAAAGTGGTTGTTGATCTTAGCTGAAGAATTTTGTTGATGTGGTGTAACTAGTTACAGTGCAGTGATTACAGCCACCATTTTTACTCAGAACTACATAGTTTCTTTAATTCCTGAGTCCTAAGGCTTAGAAAATTATTAGGTCACTTTTTTTTAAGGTTGAGTGTATATATTTTCTTCAGCAAACCTACCGTTCACCCTCCAAATAAACCTAAAGTGTAATCATTTGTTTTTCATATTGGGGAAGTCATGGTAGATTCAGAAAACTGGTAAATCAGCAAGAGGCTGCTGTGATAATTTACCAAATTACAGAAGTTTCTTGCATCCCTAATTACATAGTACGTAGTCGGACTGGTCCTGGGTTTAATTCCTCAGTCTGTATCCAGCTGACAGTTGGCCATGGGCAGAGAGCAGGTTCATGCTTGATGGGGTCAAACATCCTTTCAGCGTTCATTGCTGAGACTCTTGCACGAAGATTTGCCACCAGAGCGTGGTACAGAAAGGTAACTGGTGTCTGTGGAGCCATACCCCATCCAGGAAGCTTATACCTACAGGCGTGAAACATGCAAAAGTTGGCAGAAGACAAACATCAATTAAAGGTTTCTTTGATATGAATGAACTTGCTTTAGTAATTTTTCTTCAGTATTGTGCTAATTTGAATTCTTATCATTTCAATAAGATGTGTACCTACTGTATTTCATAATGGGTTTAACAACAGGGGGTTGATAATGTGATCCTGTCTGATACACCATACGCTGATCATGCCCAAAGTGCCAAGAGCTAGCCGAGGTGGATAATGCAAGGTCAGCTGACAACCTCTGGGTCTTTTTTAAACAAAATCTTACGCATTTCGCACTGAGATATCTGGTACTGGCAGCTCATGTAGGGCTGGTGGTGTTTTGAAGGTACCATTCTTCCGCATGAGAAGGTAGGCTTGCAATAGTCACTGCTAGCATCAAAGTGGCCTTTTGTGGCTATAGTCTGTTAGCAAGATGATCCTTTTGCACAGCCTAGGAAGAATAAATTACAGATAGACTGGAGTGTTGAGTTGCTGCTATACTATTGAACCAGTCTAGCGACATTGTAAATATAATCCAGGGCTGCGATAAACCTTGCGTGAAGGTGCGTGTATGTGTGTTCGTGTGTGCAGGTTGTAAATGCCAACAGCATGTGTTTGCAGCATGTTGCTCTCTGACCAGTAATAGGGTCTTGGCGAACGCTGCAGTGTTTGACATTGATTCTCCCATTCTCCATTTTCAATCCACCCTTCTGCTTTGGATGACGGGTTTTGGTATTTTAATGAAAATTGGGTTTCCAATCGCCATTGGTGTCTAATTCAAGCTCACTTGCATGATTAAAGGCTGCTTTTCTGTCATTTTTGCCACTACTTATGATGCAGAATTAGCATTCAGCCCGATATTGTGACCTCAAAGAGAACGGAGATGCTGGTAGTTTTGTTGATTGCAAACAATGTGTGTTGCATTAGGGACTATGACATCAGAATGTATTAACATCTTAACAGTGGCACAGTGGTTAGCACTGCTGCCTCAGAGCTCCAGGGTCCTTGCTTCAATTTCGGCCTCCAGTAACTCTTGAGTGGAGTTTGCACTTTCTCCCCGTGTCAGCGTGGGTTTCCTCCGGGTTCCTCCGACAGTCCAAAGATGTGCAGGTTAGGTGGATTGGCAGTGCTAAATTGCCCCAGTGTCCAAAATGTTACTTGGGGTTACTGGGTTACACTGGAGGCGTCGATTTAAGTAGGGTGCCCTTTCCAAGGACTGGTGCAGATTTGATGGGCCGAATGGCCTTCTGCACTGTAAATTCTATGACATTCCAACAGAGCTCTGAAGATAGAGGAGGTGCACAAGACTTTTTTGACCAGAGTTGGACAGGTTGATTAACCACTGTTTGGTGACTTGGAATCTTTCTACTTTTTAAAAAGACATAAACCCCATAAGGCATGATGTTTTATGATATTTCCGACTCTTTAAGGGCTGGGATTTGCCATGGCGTCCCAGCAGTTCAGCTGCTGCTCGCCCGATTCAGCTGAAGTGCTGAACGTGACTGCAGCACTTTGCCTCAGTGAGCACAGATAGTGACACCACGGCAGAGTCCCATTCTGTTGTCACCGAAACGTCCACACACGCACACTTTCTGATGGGAACTATTCTCAGCAACAGCAACAAATTGGGTGATGGGAATCATTAATTTTTTTAAGTGTATGCCCACTAACAAAGTGGCAGCCAGTCCAGTTGTATCACCGCAGGTGCTCTGTTGGCTGAGAACTTGCATACACTTTATATTTTCAGTCTTTGCTGTTGAAGCTCAGTAACTGGGAATAAATCAGAGTACAGAACCCAGCAGTCAAATTGCACTCTATATCTACAATGTTGGTAAGATCCATGTTGACCACAACTGTACAGTTTTTTGAGTGTAATATCGGGGATTTTCTAATGCTGATTGGGTTTGTCTAATTCAATATATTTTGAATCATAGTACAGAATTGTTACAGTGCAGAAAGGGACCATTCTGTCTATCATGTCTCCCCTGGCTGAGAGCAATCTCACTTGGTTCCATTCTCCCGCCTACTCGCCGTAGCCCTGCATATTCTTCCTCTTCAGATAACAGTTTAATTCCCTTTTGATTGCCTCAGTTGAATCTGCATCCACCACGCCCAGGCCGTGCACTCCAGACCTTCACCACTCGCTGCATGAAAAAGTTTCTCCATGTCAGTTTTTTTTTGTTTCTTTTGCCAATTACTTGAAATCTGTCACCTTTTTTTCCTTCCATCCATCCTTGAGTGGGGACGGTTACTCCCTATCTACTCCGTCCAGACCTCTCGTGATTTTGAATACCCCTATCGAAACTAACTCTGCCTTCTCTTCCAAGAAAAATCATCCCAATTTCTCCAATCTATCTATATAGCTGAAGTATATTTGCCAGTGATGTTAAACACAGTCAGTTGGTCTATTGGCCAAAACCTGCAAGACTTCCAGATGATACTGCAGAACCGAATGGAAAATGTTGACATAGCAGTTCCCAGGAGTAAACGCGAAGTAAAAATCCATTGCCCAAAGCACATACCTGTGTGACTGCATATCAAGGCCGTTCTATTCTATTTCATCACCATTTAAGCTGCATTTCCATTTCCTGTTCAGATTTACCAAAATGGGTTAGCTCATAATTTTTCAAAATTGAACTTCCTCTGTCCCCTTCACTTGCCCTTCCTGCTAGCCCATTTTTGTGCTCGACACTTTTCACAATGATTGGCATGTTTTCGCCCAATTTGATGTCAGCAGCAAATTTCAGCTTTGTTCCTCGCTTGCTGATATCAGATTTTGATCCAGTAGTAAATAGAGCGATACCAACATAGTATTTTTTGTGGAATACAACTAATCGCTTGTCCTCAACCAAATTTTTCCGTTCATGTGACCACATTCCACTGAATTCCATGTGCCATTATCGTTGCTGTATGTCACTTCTGAGATACCTTAAAATGCTTTTTTGAAATCGATTATGCTTGAGACACAGCATTTGTTTATGCTCATTTTTCAGTGATTTCTATTAAGTTTGACCTTTTAGTAAGTGTCATTGACTGGTCCTAAACAACTTTTTTTTTTAAATGTGTTCGGTCATTTCATCCGATATTTTAGTTGGTGGCTGCCAAGGCGTTGGAAGTGAAAAGGCCGTTAAGTTGAATAAACCATACCCAATGAAGGAGTCTGTAGTGAGACTGGTTCGGACCAGAGGACGTGCTTTATGGCTACCACTTGAGCTGACCTCCTTTTGTGAGTTTACTGTTTTGTTAGATTATCAATTATTTTCTAACTCACATGGTCTGGATACATGTTTCTATAGCAGGAAGCAGTTAAAATGAAGGAGTTACGGTCAATTACAGTCAATTTTATACCAAGATCTTGTATTTAATGTAAAGAGGAAATAAACTGGCTTTTTCATTTCACCAGTGGGATATTTGCTTATTAGGCTTGACTGCTTGCTGAGAATATTTAATGTTTTACTGGCACTGAGACGTTCCATGTATGGACAGCAGGTGTATTACTGCTCCAAAATAGCACACTGCTGGAATATGGGAAAAAGTGGAGGATTAACACTCTCTGGAAGGGACGTTGTATGAGAACAGTCCCAATGAAATTCCCACATTGAACTGTGTTTTTAAAAAAAAAAGCACTCTCTGGCTAACCGATTCTGAATATTGCTTTGAATCCTGTATTATACTGGTTCTGTTGTTTTTCTGTGGGGTTTGCATTCCATAAAGAGTAAAATCAAGTTTATGTCATGCATTGATAAACCGAGAGAGTGCAGCCTCCAGCAGACTCCACACGTTCGTTTATGAAAGCGCATTTTTAATCAAATTATTTCAACCTCTTTGTAGCTTTTCCAATTGGAATTTGTTACTTCCACCTTGTGGCTGCTGAGTTTTAGCATTTGCCTCCACAGCATAATGGGGAAGAGTTTTACAACATAATGATGATGGGCAATACTTCCAGTATGAGTTGGAATCACCAAGAAGGTTGATAGTGAGAAATAAATCAGCTGTTTTACGGAGGTACAACACTCCTTTATATTATATATATTTAAATGGCTGCTGTACAGTGGGGAGTCCTTTGTGGATCTAGGGGGTAAATAGAGTTTTTTAAAAACGAGATGCACCCATGGAATGTTGCATGTAAAACCCCTCCTGAGTATGAATAAGCAGGAATGTTTCTTGGATTTCAAATCTTTGAATCAATCACATCATTGTATTTATAGAGGCATAAAATCACTCAGGTACGAAAAAAGGATCATTGTTTGGAAATCTAAACTGGGTGGCCTGCCTAATTCTAATAATATAACAAGTGATCTAAATTGTAGTCGCCGATTATGATATCTGACCCACTGTTGATATATTTTTTTTAATGATAACTATTATTTCCTTTTCGGAAAAAGGTCAGGCGGTTTAACTTCCACTCGATGTAAACGGTTTAAATTCCACTCGATGTAAACGGTCTTTCTTTGCCTGTTGGCTTAATGCAGCTCTGTTGTATGTTGCTGGATTTCAAGTATCTGTGTTCATGATAGCAGTAAGTCTGTTACTGGGACCTACAGGTCTGTGGAAAGGTTCTTGACCTGCTTGAAGCATTGACCTCCATGTAGCCACAATGATCTTTCCTTCTAAAGCCCTCCCACCATTTTATTTTATTTTTGAAAAATTGTCTTTAAGATTATTCAATTGAAAATTAATAAAAAATGAAATTCTGTAAGTGTTTTGTTACTTCAGTGGCTTTCTGTTTTATTGAGAAGAAAACTGGCCTTTGTACTTTAATCGAGACACTTCAGAAAAAAGTGTTGATCTCTATTGTAAAATTATTTGTCCTTGGCTAATGTATATTGACAGGTGTCATTGAGATAAATCGGGTTGAATCTTGCTCGACAAATAACAGCGTTAAGGACACGCGTTAAGGACACACAATACTCAACTGGTTCAGCCTTGCACATATAACATGTCGCCCTTAGCTGTGCCATTGTAAAGACTTGCACATTTTTGCTGCAGAGATTTATGACTGCAGGTAAGTGTTAAGTTCCCTTTTAATGATGTGATGATTGTTAATGGAGTGCCTCATAAACTCTTGACACAAAAAGGGACAGTCCGAGCTGTTCAATGTCCATTCTAGATGTACTAAAATGTCAAGAGATTTTACAAATACAAACTTTTAACTTGGGTCCTTTATATTTTCCCTCTTTCTTAATTTAATCTTTCTCTGAAATAACAAAAAATGCTGGAAGAGCTCAGGAGGTCTGGAAGAATCTGTGGAGAGAGAAACAGAATTAGGGTTTCAAGTCAGATAGGGAAGGCAAATGGAGTGTTGCCCTTTATTTCAAAGGGAATGGAGTTAAAAGTAGGGAAGTCTTGCTAAAACTATAACATCTGAAATATTGTGTACATATTTGGTCCCCTTTATCTGAGGAAAGACTGGAATTGGAGCCAGTTGAGAAAAGGTTCATAAGATTGATCCGGGGTATGGAGGGGTTTTCTTATCAGGAGAGGGTGAGTGGATTGGGCCTGTACTCATTGGAGTTTGGAAAAATGAGAGGCGACCTTATTGAGACGTAGGATTCTCAGGGCGCTTGACAGGGTCGATGCTGAGAGGTTGTTTCCCCTTATGAGAGAGTCGAGGACTGGAGGACATAACCTCAGAATAAAGGGTCACCTATTTAAAACAGAGGTAAGAAGGACTTTATTCTCGCAGGGTTGTGGATCTGGAATTCTTTGCCGTAGAGGCTGGGTTGTTGAGTATGTTCAAGGCTGAGATAACAATATTTTTAATCAGTAAATAAATCCAGGAATATTGTGGGAAAGTGGATTTGAGGATTATCAGAGCAGTCATGATCCCACTGAAAGGTGGCGCAGATTTGATGGGCTGAATGGTCCACTCCTGTTCCTGTGTCTTATGGTCATTTCCCCCTTTGTGTACCTGCTTTACTCTAATTAACCCTTGTTCTCCATCTCGTTATTTTCGCGATCCTTAAATTTCATTGGGTAAAGTGATGTCCTAGATGCTTTGACTTGACAAGTCCATTACAAGTTTCTACTTTCCAGCATGTAACGTTACCAAGCTGAAGGGTGCAAGAAAACATCCACTAGTGTCCGTGGTGGATTTACAGTTAATGGGGTCCTTTTTCCCCACCCTCTTTCCTTTTCATTCTTTGCAAATGTTAGTGCAATTATTTTCTTAGCCTCTCCTACATGCTGAGTTAAGAGTTGCTATATTTTTATATGTCACATATGTAAGCCAGAATATTCAAACTGTTTTCCTTGCATATAGTAGGACTGTCTTTAAAGATGTAAAAAGCGAAGGTTTAACTTTCCCCACGTGGTAACACTTTTATTGCAGATTTTCTGCTCTTCGATAAGCCAGATCAAATTGGCGCCAAATAGGGGATAATTATTGTTCAACAAAAACAATCCAACACACACGCACACACACACGGTAACAGTGGTTCTTGGAAAATGCAGATGAATGGGTGTGAGTGTTGTGGTAGTCGGTAGTAGGGGTTTTACGGCACCCTGGACAATGCTGTAAGACCATTGGTGTGGGAGGTACCTGAGACTGCCGTATCATTGGTGAAGCCTGCCTGCTGGTTCCGCCCAGTAAGGCGGAGTATAAGAGCCCGTGTCTCCCCAGCAGCTGCATTCTGTACCTGCGCTGCTGAGGGAAACATCTAGTCCAATAAAGCCTTCAATTGTCGTCCAATCTCGCTTCTGGAGTTACTGATCGAGCATCAATTTATTGTACTAGATTTTAAAGAATGGAGCTCCGAATCAAGCCAGAGTGTCTGCAACTCAGCCCCCACGCGGCAAACGCAGCAGCAACCTTCAAACACTGGCTGGCGACCTTCAACGGGTATCTGAGGATGGCCACAGCTACACCCATGGAGGACCAGAAGGTGCAAGTTCTTCACTTGAGGGTGAGTCCAGAGATGTAAACCCTCATCGAGGATATGGACAACTTTGAGGCCGCGATGGCCCTGTTGAAAGGATACTATATTCGCCCAGTGAATCAGGTCTACGCCTGACATCTGCTAGCGACGAGGCAGCAATCCCCGGGGAATCACTTGAGGACTTCTACCGTGCGCTCCTGGTATTAGGTAGGAACTGCGACTGCCCACAAGTTTCAGCCAGCGACCACACACAACTTTTGATCCGGGACGCATTCGTTGCAGGTATGCCGTCCTCCCAAATCTGCCAGCGGCTGCTAGAGAAAGAGTCACTAGGCCTCAAGGAGGCACGGGGCTCTTGCTAGCTCCATAGATGTAGCCTCCCGAAACACCCGCGCGTACGTCCCCGACCGCACGGCAGCCCCTTGGGCAGCGTGGAACCCTCCCGCGGCCGACTCCGATGTATCTCCCATTTCCCCCCCCCCCCCCGCAAGCTTGTGCGGCACGACTACCAGGCAACCTCGGGGGACCCCGCTGCTATTTTTGCGGGCAAGCCAAGCACCCCCGGCGACTCTGCCCAGCCCACCCCTCCACCTGCAAAGGGTGCACCAAAAGAGCCATTTTGTGGCGGTATGCCAGGCCCGGGCGGTCTCCGGGGGCGAAACGGGAACGCCACCCCAACCTTCTTCCCGAGCCACGTGTGGGCCCCGGGCGCCGCCATCTTGCCCCCCAGGGACTACGTGCGACGGATGGGCGCCGCCATCTTGCGCACCCCCAGCCATGTGTGGCCAGTGGGCGCCGCCATCTTGGTTGGAGTCTCAGGACCCCGATTCGGATGACCACTCATCGCCCAAAGAAAATTTCCAGCTTTTGCCACGACTTGTCTCGGTGACCCTGGACCAGTCTCTGACCTGAACACTCGCGACCGCGACGACGACCATGCTCATCAACGCGCATAAATCATCCTGCTTGATCGACTCCGGGAGCACAGAGAGCTTCATACACCCCAACACGGTAAGGCGCTGTTCTCTTCCCATACACCCAGTTAATCAAAAAATCTCCCTGGCCTCCGGGTCTCACTCTGTGGAGATCAAAAGGTTCTGCGTAGCGAACCTCACGGTCCAGGGAAGGGAATTAAAAAATTTCCGCCTCTACGTCCTCCCTCACCTCTGCGCTGCCACGCTCCTAGGGTTAGACTTCCAATGTAACCTCCAAAGTTTAACTTAAATTCGGTGGCCCTATACCCCCCCCCCCCCCCCCCCCCCGCCCCCCACTGTCTGCAGCCTCACGACCCTCAAGGTCAAGCCGCCTTCCCTTTTTGCGAACCTGACCCCAGATTGCAAACCCGTCGCCACCAGGAGCAGACGGTACAGTGCCCAGGACCGGGCCTTCATTAGGTCGGAAGTACAGCGGTTACTGAAGGAAGGCGTTATCGAGGCTAGCAACAGTCCCTGGATAGCTCAAGTAGTGGTTGTAAAGACCGGGGAGAAGCATAGAATGGTCATCGATTATAGTTAGACCATAACAGGCATACACAGCTCAACGCGTACCCTCTCCCCCGCATATCTGATTTGGTCAACCAGATTGCACAATACAAGGTCTTTTCCACGGTGGATCTCAAGTCCGCCTACCACAAGCTCCCCATCCACCATAACGACCGCAAATACACTGCATTCGAAGCAGATGGGTGGCTCTACCACTTCCTAACGGTTCCGTTCGGTGTCACAAATGGAGTCTCGGTCTTCCAACAGGAGGTGGACCGAATGGTTGACCGGTACGGTTTGCGGGTCACGTTTCCGTACCTCGATAACGTCACCATCTGCGGCCACGACCAACAGGACCACGACACCAACCTCCGTAAATTCCTCCATACCGCAAAAATCCTTAAACTAACTTACAACAAGGACAAATGCGTGTTCAGCACCGACCGTCTAGCCATCCTCGGCAACGTAGTGCATGATGGAGTTATAGGCCCAGATCCCGAACGCATGAGCCCCCTCGTGGAGTTCCCCCTCTTTTTCATATTATGCCCAGTGGGTCCCCAATGACGCAGACAAGGCCCGCCCACTTATCCAATCCATGGTTTTCCCCCTGTCGGCAGAGGCCCACCAGGCCTTCAGCCGCATCAAAACGGACATCGCAACGGCCACAATGCACTCAATCAATGAATCCATTCCCTTCCAAGTCAAGAGCAACGCGTCCAACGTAGCTCTGGCGGCCCCCCTCAACCAAGCGGGCAGACCCGTGGCCTTCTTTTCATGCACCCTCCACGCTTCAGAAATTCGTCATTCCTCCATTGAAAAGTAGGCCCAAGCCATAGAAGCAGTGCGGCACTGGAGGCATTACCTGGCCGGCAGGAGATTCACTCTCCTGATAAAGGCTTCCCATCCCTTTGATTGCCTCAGTGTGGACTTCAAAGGGCCCCTCCCCTCGACCGACTGCAACACGTACCTGCTGAACGTGATTGACGAGTACTCCTGGTTCCCATTCGCCATCCCCTGCCCCGACATGACAGCAGCCACCATCATAAAAACCCTCCACAGTATCTTTACACTGTTCGGTTTCCCTGCCTACAGACACAGCGATAGGGAGTCCTCCTTTATGAGCGATGAACTGCGTCAATTCCTGCTCAGCGAGGGCATTGCCTCGAGCAGGACGACCAGTTACAACCCCCGGGAGAACGGACAGGTTGAGAGGGAGAACGGAACGGTCTGGAGGACCGTCCTATTGGCCCTACGGTCCTGAAATCACCCAGCCTCCCGCCCCACGGACGTCTCCTTGTCTTCCCTCGGAAGTCCCCCTCCGGGACCTCGCTCCCGACCTGGCTGGCAGCTCCTGGACCCATCCTGCTCCGCAAACACGTGCGGGCACACAAGTCAGACCCATTGGTCGAGAGGGTCCACCTCCTTCACGCTAACCCTCAGTATGCCTACGTGGCCGACAGGATACGGTCTCCCTATGGGACCTGGCGCCCGCTGGATCCCCACCCACACCCCCACCACCCCCTTCCCTCCCTCCGGCGCACCCCACAGCCGCTCCTTCCCAGGTAGATCGGTCCTCCCACCGGTCCCATCCAGGGGTGACGAAGCTGCCGAAGAAGCCAAAGCCATGCTTCCGGAGCCACGGATGCCCGAGCCGGCGCCTGCATCACCGCCGAAGCTACGACGATCGCAGAGGACGACCAGGGCTCCCGATCGACTAATTGCTTCATTCTGAATGTAAATGAATACTGTAAATAGTTGTGACATGTAACGAGGCAAAACACTGTGCTAATGTATACCGGGTATCACCATAACCTCAACCTCTACCACTGTATAACGCGAGCCCACCACCCCGCCGGACTCTTTTTTAACAGGGGGTGAATGTGGTAGTCGGTATTAGGGGTATTACGGTACCCTGGACAATGCTGTAAGACCATTGATGTGGGAGGTACCTGAGACAGCAAGATCAAGCCTGCCTGCTGGTTCCGCCCAGTAAGGCTGAGTATAAGAGCCCGTGTCTCCCCAGCTGCTGCATTCTGTACCTGCGCTGCTGCGGGAAACATCTAGTACAATACAGCCTTCAATTGACCTACAATCTCGCTTCTGGAGTCATTGATCGAGCATCAAGTGTAAAGAGAAGGTGTGAGTTCTGACCATTCAATTGTCCTTTGGCGAGCAGCACAGACCAGGCGGACCACTTGACCGCCTCCAGTCCATCATGGCCACCACATAACCAGACAGTGACTGGGACTCTCGCTCAAGTCCATTCATTAAAACAAAACCCCGTGCATGGGAATTAAAACCTTGGGGAAGTAATGACCATCACAAAAAAAAGTTTTCAAAGGAGTTAGCAGATTATTAGAGGTTTGATTCCTTTGAAGGGGTTCCAGGTTGGTGGGGAGCGGACGGACGGTACAGGATTGAAATGAAAGAGAAAATGCTGGAAAATCTCAGCAGGTCTGGCAGCATCTGTAGGGAGAGAGAAAAGAGCTGATGTTTAGAGTCCGATTACTTTGTCAAAGCTAACAGACAGAGAAAGTGGGAAGTACTTATACTGTGGAGTGAGGATGAAAGATGAGTCATAGCCACAGAAACCCAGGGAAACCGGGTGCTAATGGCCACAAAAACCAAGGGGAAAGAGTGTTAATGGCAGTCCCCAGAGAGAACAAAAGGTGTGAAAGGTCAAATACAGGGAAACTAACATCAGAGGATGAACTGTAGATGTCGGGGGGGAGGGGAAGGGGGAAGCAAAGAGGAGAAAGGTGCAGGAAAGATGGATAAGATTGGAGGGGGGAATTAAATATATATTAAGAAAGAAAAATGATAAAAGACAGTTAAAATGAAATGAAAACAAATGGGTTGAGACGGGGCTGATCATCTGAAGTTGTTGAATTCGATGTTGAGACCGGAAGGCTGTAGCGTGCCTAACCGGGAGATGAGATCTTGTTCCTCCAGTTTGCGTTGAGCTTCACTGGAACATTGCAGCAGGCCAAGAACAGGCATGTGGGCATGGGAGCAGGATCTTGTGTTAAAATGGCAAGCAACGGGAAGGTCAGGATCCTGAATGCGCACAGACCGAAGATGCTCAGCAAAGCGATCACACAGTCTGCGTTTGGTCTCTCCGACATAGAGGAGACCACATTGGGAGCAGCGAATGCAGTAGATCAACTTGGAAGAGATGCAAGTGAAACGCTGCTTAAGCTAGAATGTTGGCGGGGAGGATAATTTAGGGGGGATGCCATTTACGGTAGCGAGGGATAGGTTTAGGTACTTGGTGATTCAGGTCGCGAGGGAATGGACGGGGCTCCATAAGTGGAACTTAACGAAGCTGGTGGAGGAAGCCAGGGAGGATCTTAAGAGGTGGGATACACTGCACTTAACGTTGGCGGGGAGGGTCCAAGTGGTGAAAATGAATATTCTGCCGAGGTTCTTGTTTATCTTTCAGGCTCTCCCGATCTTTATACCAAAGGCCTTTTTTCGGAAAGTGGACACAATCATCTCTGACTTTGTATGGGCGGGGAAGATGCTGAGGGTGGGGAGGACCCTGCACAGAGGCAGCAGGGGGGGTTGGCGTTGCCAAACTTCATTATTATTAGGCGGCGAATGTGGACAAGGTGCGGCGGTGGTGGAAGGAGAAGGGGTAGAGTGGGTTAGGATGGAGAAGGTATCTTGTAAGGGGTCTAGTTTGAGGACTATGATGATGGCAGCATTGCCAATGGTTCCGATTAGGTATTCAGGGAGCCCAGTGGTGCAGTCCACGGTGAAGATATGGAATCAGCTGAGGAGGCATTTTAGGGTGGAAGGGATGTCGGTGCTAACGCCACTCTGCGAGAATCATGGGTTTGAGCGGGGAGGGATGGAGGTGGAGGAAAGTGGGGCTGGTCAAGATGAGGGATTTGGATTTGGTGGAAGGGTTTGCCAATCTGGAGGAGCTAAGTGAGAGGGTAGAACTGCCGAGGAGTAGTGAGTTCAGGTATCTACAGGTTAGGGACTTGGCACAAAAGGTCTGGAAGGGGTTCCCTAGATTGTCGGGATACACCCTGCTGGAGCGACTGCTTCCGGATGTGGAAGGGGAGGGAAGAATTGGGGATATATATATATGTGGCTGGGGGAGCAGGGAGGCGAGCGGGTGGTGAAGATCAAGAAGAAATGGGAAGCGGAGTTGGGAATGGAGATCAATTGGGGAGTATGGAGTGAGGCACTGCGAAGGGTAAACGGGTCCTCCTCTTGTGCAAGGATGAGCCTGATACAGTTTCAGGTGGTGAACAGGGTGCATATGACTCGGGTGAGAATGAGTGGGTTCTTTTAGCGGGTAGCAGATGAGTGTGAGCGGGGGCTAGCGAATCATCGTTATGGGGTTGTGAAAAATTGAGAAGATTTTGGGCGGGAGTGTTCGCGGTGTTAGCTAGGATAGTGGAGTAGGGAGTGGACCCGGACCCTTTGGTGGCGATATTTGGGGTTTCAGAGAAGCCGGAGCTCATGGAGAGGTGGAAGGCCGATGTCTTGGCCTTCGCATCTCTGGTTCTGGTTGCACGGTGACGAATTTTGCTGGAGTGGCGGTCGGCATTGCCACCGGGGGTAGCAGCATGGCTGGGTGACCTGTATGACTTCCTGCAGTTACAGAAGATAAAGTATGAGTTAAGGGACTCAGCAGGGGAGTTTGAGAAAAGGTGGGGGATGTTTGTTACCGTGTTTGAGGAGCTGTTCGTCGCAGGGGGATGGGGGGGGGGTGAAAATTGAGAAAAATCTGTACAAACTGTATAGTTGATTGTTGGGAAGAATGTTTCCCGGGGTGTTTATTTGCTGTAATCTACTTTGATACAAGTCTGAATAAAATGCGTTTATAAAAAAATTAAAATTTTGAGACAGCCGGGCGGCAGGGGCGTCGGCATCAGTGAATTTGAGGAGGTTGAAGCTGGCCTTACTGGGGAGGACGGGGATCACTCCTGTGGGGTGCTCCGGTTTCCTCCCACACTCCAGAGATGTGTGGGGTAGGTGGACTGGCCATGATAAATTGCCCCTCAGCGCCCAGGTATGTTCAGGTTAGGTTATGGGGTTGCAGGGATGGGGCGGGTCGAGTGCTCATTTGAAGGGTCGGTGCAGACTCGATGGGCTGAATGGCCTCCTTCTGCACAGTCGGGATTCTATGATTCTAAAGCCAATGGGAGAGGGACTGCAATGTGCTACTTTCACCCAGTTTTGGCAAAGTCATCGGTTCTACCAGTAAACGCATTAAAATAAAGACTTGCATTAATGTATCACAATTCATAACCACCGCATGTCTCAAAGCACTTTCCTGCTGCTGAATTACTTCTGAACTGCAGGCGCTGTTGTGGGAAAAGCATCATTGGATGTGCCAACTGTGAAGTTGTTATTCACCCTGTCCAATCATCCCCAACTGCTTTGCATAAAGGAAAATGTTGAATACTAATTTGTGCACAGTTCGGAGTATCAATTAAAGCATGTGGAAAAGGTCAACCGTTCTGGCTCCTGCCCATTACGGTTCTTTGCTTCCATTGGCCAGTGTCTATGTATCCTGTTTCTCCCACTGCATTCCTTTTATTCCTTCTTGCTGTTGCTTTTCTCCCCCTTGCCCTGCCTCGTTTCGATGGCATCGCTCCTTCCAGGCTCCTGTTGCCGATTTTAAATCTCTTTTCCTGCACCATGTGGTGCGAGGTGGAGGGTGGGACGGGGCGAGGTGGAGGGTGGGACGGGGCGAGGTGGAGGGTGGGATGGGGCGAGGTGGAGGGTGGGGCGAGGTGGAGGGTGGGACGGGGCGAGGTGGAGGGTGGGGCGAGGTGGAGGGATCCTGAGCACCAACAAGGAGGGAAAGTTTTTTTTACAAATATAGATTTAGAGTAACCAATCCTATTTTGTTTTCCAATTCAGGGGCAATTTAGCATGGCCAGTCCACCCAGCATGCACATCTTTGGGTTGTGGGGGTGAAACCCACACAGACATGGGTAGAATGTGCAAACTCCACACGGGCAGTGACCTGGAGCTAGGATCGAATCCTGGTAGTCAGCGCCGTGTGCAGAAGTGCTAACCACTGCGTCACCATGCAGCCCCACAAGGAGGGAAAGCTGACATTAAGATATGGCAGTGCTTCAGGAGAGGTGTGCGAGGCTGTTGACAGCACGTCGCGCGCACTGATGTAGTGCTTCCTCTGAGATTGGATGTCTTGGCTCTGCTGTGACCAAACCTGGCAGCACAGAGGAGCCCATAATAGATGGCCCACTTTCTGGCTTTGTATGTGTGTGTGTACAGTTAATGCCAATGTGGTGGAGGAAAATAAGGCTTCCCATTTTGATATTTCACTTTGGGTCTTCATAAAGAGCGCATATTTGCACAGTTTTGTCTCTCGAGGCATGAGCAACATGCCTGTTTCTGTGCTGTGAACTCTCTCTGCCAGTGTTTATGCTCCGCAAGGGCCTCTCCCACTCTGCTGCATTTCACCCAACCAGCACACCCTCTCTCCCTCCTATACCTCCTGTAAACAGTAAGAAGTCTTACAACACCAGGTTAAAGTCCAACAGGTTTGTTTCGAATCACTAGCTTTCGGAGCACTGCTCCTTCCTCAGGTGAATGAGAACCTACTGTAAATGCGCCGATCTCCTGTAGTTTGCACTTTCGACCACCAGATGGCACTGCCTCACCACCAATCCACATGGGTCCAATCGCACTCAAACCGGCAAGAAATCCTGTTCGACGTTTGAAAGTGGAGCCACAAGTCAGCAATTTATTTTTGGTAGCGGTGCTGTTTCTGGTGCTTTGTATTTTCAGGGCACCTTGTGTTGGTATTAAGGTCTCCCCAGGGCAGCGAATTTGCAACAAAACAGAAAATACTGGGTAATCTCAGCAGGCCTGACAGCATCTGGGGTGAGAAAAGGGAGCTAACGTTTCGAGTGGCGTGGGGGGCACGTTTTGGGGGGGGGGGGGGGGGGGGGCACGATAGCGCAGTTGGTTCACAGCTCCAGGTTCGATTCCCGGCTTGGTCACTGTGTGGAGTTTGCACTTTCTCCCTGTGTGTGCGTGGGTTTCCTCCGGGTGCTCCGGTTTCCTCCCACAGTCCAAAGATGTGCAGGTTAGGGTGGATTGGTCATGATAAATTGCCCTTTGTGTCCAAAAAGGTTGGGTTGGGTGGGGTTACGTGGATAGGGTTTGGGGTAGGGTGCTCTTTCCAAGGACTGGTGCAGACCCAACGGGCCGAGTGGCCTCCTGCACTATAAATTCTATGATGAGTCTGGATGACTCTTTGTCAAAGCAACTCGGGGAGAGGGAGTAAAGATCAGCTCTCCTACTCTGCACCAGTGGTGTGTGAACCTCGGCCAAATGTGGTGGGTCCCAACTGCATCGCTGTGACATTTTCCATTTGGTGCTTCTGAATATAATTTTGATGCTGAACTGCAAGCATCTTGGCTGTAAATGTTTTAATAGCCAAAATAATTCCAAGGCAGCATGTGCTTTTGTAATGCTTTCTTTTTGTAGGACATGTCAAAATTCAGATTTAAACAAAAAAACATTTTTCCTTTCTTAAAGTTACAAAGCCAGTGCGCAGTGTGGACAGGCTAAAGCCCTTTTCATCCATCCTGTTGCTTGTTCCAAAAAACAATTCAAATTGAAGCCAATTCATGGTCTCCAGAAGAAAGACACACGAGGTCCTAGCTGACAAGAAAAGACATCGCACCTCACCTTGGGTTTGATCTTGGCCAAACGTTTTGTCATTCGAATAGTATTCGTTAGAATACTGGCTGAGCCGTTCACTGACGCTCGTGACTTGGAGTCACTGGGTCATTCACTGTTTAACTTGAGATAGGGGATAAGTGGGATATTGAACTGAAATCCAGATTAGACCAATGGCGTTAAATTGCCTCCATGGAGTTTTCAAAAGCTTAAAAGTTTAATCATTTTGAACCATCTTCGTCAACATCCAAGAAGGGGCTATGAATTCAGAAGAGTAGTCTATGTGGTTCAATTCACAGGTCTGTTACAGTGTTGAACCCCTTACATTATCTAACATTTTTACAACAATCAGTGTTAAAACTTGATCTTTACAGAAAAAAAATAAGACTCATTTGTAGCCCCCTCAAAAACAGACAATCTCACGGACTCGGTGTGTAACAAGTATTTTCTCCGATATGGAAATTCTCCCCATGCTGCTCTAACAACCACATTACAGTTACTGCGACCTCAGCAGTGAAGAAATTACAGGTCCCAGGCCTAACTGCTCCCACTTGGCCTCTGCATGAATCCCAGATGCCTGACCTCCACTCTGCCTCCTTTTAAAATTAATTTATGGGATGTGGGTGTCGCTGGCTAGGCCAGCATTTATTGCCTATCTCTGGTTGCCTGGCACCTGTGTGGCGTGAATGTAACTTGCCACTTGTCAGCCCAAGCCTGGATATTGTCCAGGTCTCGTTACATTTGGACGTGGACTGCTTCAGTATCTGAGGAGTCGCGCATGGTGCGAACATTGTGCCATCACCAGCTAACATCCCCACTTCTGACCTTGGGTTGGAAGGAAGGTCATTGATGAAGCAGCTGAAGATGGTTGGGCCGAGGACACTCCCCTGAGGAACTCCTGCAGTGATGCCCTGGAGCTGAGATGATTGACCTCCAACCACCACAACCATCTCCCTTTGTGCCAGGTATGACTCCAACCAGCGGAGGGTTTTCCCCTGATTCCCATTTACTCTGGTTTTGCTGTGGTTCCTTAATGCCATACTCTGTCAAATGCTGCCTTGATATCAAGGGCAGTCACTCTCAACCTCGCCTCTGCCATTCTGCTTTTTTGTCCACGTTTGGACCAAGATTGTAATGGAGGTCAGGAGCTGAGTGGCCCTGGCGGAACACAAACTTAGCGTCAGTGAGCAGATTATTGCTGAGTTTGAGCTGCTTGATGGTACTGTTGACCCCTTCCACCACTTTACTGATGATCAAGAGTAGACTGATGGAACTACGTTGCTGGGTAGATGCCAGTGTTGTAGCTGTACTGGAACAGCTTGGCTAGGGGTGCGGCAAGTTCTGGAGCACAAGTCTTCAGTACTATTGCTGGAATATTGTCAGGGTCCAAAGCCTTTGCAGTAACCAGTGCCTTCCGCTGTTTCTTGATGAAATGTGGGATGAATCAAATTGACTGAATATTTCTCAGCTTTTAGCCCTGACGCTGCCATTGTTATTCCCAGCGTATCAGGCAGCCCTAGCTCTTGATTGACATGTCAAAGCCATTTGCAATATTTTTTAGATTCACAACGTCAGCTGAAAATGGGGAAGAAGAAATGCACTTTTTAAGATCTGCTCACAGCAGTGTCAAGATTAATACTTTTCTCTTCCAACTCCAGAACAACCCTGGAAGCTGGAGGCAGGACTGTGAACGGTCACATCTGTCTGGAATTCCTCCTTTCCTGGAGTTGAAGTGCTCAGACTCGAGGTGGACACTCACAGGTGACGAGTGAGTGAGATTAGTTATCAAAGGTGTTATGGGCCAGGGTTTAGAGAACCCCAAAGTGTATCATGGAGTTCACCTGACCCACAACTTTTAATGGATTGTGGTATGGGGAGCACACAGCCCACTCTACAGGTGTGGTACAGCAGAAATGGAAAAGTAATTTTTAAAGCAAAACAATGTTTATTCTATGAACTGAAGTTAACCTTATTAAAACATACAGTGAACATCTTGGCAACCATTAATTCAAATACAGCCCCCAAAGAATACAACACTAAGTAATGCTTACACAGTCCTTTTAACATCCAGAAGGCTTACAAAAAACATAACCTTTAACAGAAGCACATCAGGTTAGCCACTACTGAAAACATTTGTAATTCTCAATTCACCAAATGATCAAGAGATAGTCTTTTGATGGCAGAAAGAACAGCAGTACACCTGCTCTGTCTGGCTTCAGCTCCAACACTGAAAACGAAACTAAAACACATCCTGCAGCAAACAGCCTAAAACAAAAGTAAAAAGCTGACAGCCCAGCTCCACCCACTCTCTGACATTACTGCAGTAATATGAGCAGCCAAACATTTCTTAAAGCGGCATTCTCATGACAAAGGGTAACTAGCACCATTAACTATACTGCAGTGAAGACTGTGGGTGAGAAAATCGGGGGGGGGGGGCGCATTTGGACAGTGCAGAATCTTTAAATGAGTTTTTAAACCATTTCAGTATTGCTGGTAAGTCTGCAAATTCCCTCACCTTCACATATTCCACCGCCCTTCCTCCGTGACGATAGTGACTTGCTAACCTGCAGCTACTTTCCATCTCTCAGCCACCGCCTGCTCCCTCGTTCCTTCCCTTGAAAATGAAATGAAAATCGCTTATTGTCACGAGTTGGCTTCAATGAAGTTACTGTGAAAAGCCCCTAGTCGCCACATTCCGGCGCCTGTCCGGGGAGGCTGGTACGGGAATCGAACCGTGCTGCTGGCCTGCTTGGTCTGATTTAAAAGCCAGCGATTTAGCCAAGTGAGCTAAACCAGCCCTTTGATTGGTGGTCACACATTGGACAACGGAAATTGAAATCTGAAATGGAAGCCACCATTGGCTGATCTCAGTAGTCACGGGATGTTTGCATTGAATCAAAAGGAAATAGTTTGGTAATATGCCCAGACAGCTAGCAGGTGAAATTCAATGCGGAGAATTGTGCAGGTTCAGTCAGCAGTTAGGAAGGCAAATGCAGTGTTAGCATTCATGGCGAGAGGGCGAGAATAGAAGAGCAGGGATGTACTTCTGAGGCTGTACAAGGCTCTGGTCAGACCCCATTTGGAGTATTGTGAGCAGTTTTGGGCCTCGTATCTAAGGAAGGATGTGTTGGCCTTGGAAAGGGTCCAGAGGAGGTTCACAAGAATGATCGCTGGAATGAAGAGCTTGTCGCATGAGGGACGTTTGAGGACTCTTGGGTCTGTACTCGTTGGAGTTTAGAAGGATGAGGGGGGGGAATCTTATTGAAACTTACAGGATACTGCAAGGCCTGGATAGACGTGGAAAGGATGTTTCCATTTGTAGGGGAAACTAGAACCAGAGGGCACAATCTCAGACTAAAGGGACGGTCCTTCGAAACATGAGGAATTTCTTTAGCCAGAAGGTGGTGAATCTGTGGAACTCTTTGCTGCAGAAGGCTGTGGAGGACAAATCACTGAGTGTCTTGAAGACAGAGATAGATAGGTTCTTGATTAATAAGGGGATCAGGGGGAATGAAAAAAATATCAGCCATGATTAGGTTGAGTGGCCTAATTCTGCTCCTATGCTTTATGGTCTCAAAGGGTGTAATTCTAACAGGGGAAAAGGAACAGAGGGACCTGGATGCGTAAATAAATAAAGAAGGTACTACAGGTTGAAGAGAGAAGCTCATAATGTAGAGAACATCCTGGGCTTTATGAAATGGGACACAGAGTACAAAACAAGGAAGTTATGTTAAAACCTGTATAAAACACTTGTTTGACCTCAGCACTATTGCGTTCACTTCTACATTGGGAAGGATGTCAAGGTGGTGCAGAAAATGCAGACAAGATTGACGAGAGAGGTTGCAGGGATAAAGAACAAAGAAAAGTACAGCACAGGAACAGGCCCTTCGGCCCTCCAAGCCTGTGCCGACCATGCTGCCCGTCGAAACTAAAATCTTCTCCACTTCCGGGGTCCGTATCGCTCGATTCCCATCCTATTCATGGATTTGTCACGATGCCGCTTAAATGTCACGATCGTCCCTGCTTCCACCACCTCCTCCGGCAGCGAGTTCCAGGCACCCACTACCCTCTGTGTCAAAACGAAACTTGCCTCGTACATCTCCTCTAAACCTTGCCCCTCGGACCTTAAATCTATGCCCCCTAGTAACTGACCCCCCTCCCTGGGAAAAAGCCTCTGACTATCCACTCTGTCTATGCACCTCATAATTTTGTAGACCTCTATCAGGTTGCCGCTCAACCTCTGTTGTTCCAGTGAGAACAAACCGAGTTTATCCAACCTCTCCTCATAGCTAATGCCCTCCATACCAGGCAACATCCTGGTAAATCTCTTCTGCACCCTCTATAAATCCTCCACATCCTTATGGTAGTGTGGCGACCAGAATTGAACACTATACACCAATTGTGGCTTAACTAAGGTTCTATACAGCTGCAACATGACTTGCCAATTCTTATACTCAATGCCCTGGCCAATGAAAGCAAGCATGCCGTATGCCTTTTTGACTACCTTCTCCACCTGTGTTGCCCCTTTCAGTGACCTGTGGACCTGTACACCTAGATCTCTCTGACTGTCAATACTCTTGAGGGTTCTACCATTCACTGTATATTCCCTACCCGCATTAGACCTTCCAAAATGCATTACCTCACATTTGTCCGGATTAAACTCCATCTGCCATCTCTCTGCCCAAGTCTCCAAACAATCTAAATCCTGCTTTATCCTCTGACAGTCCTCATCGCTATCCGCAATTCCACCAACTTTTCTGTCATCTGCAAACTTACTAATCAGACCAGTTACATATTCCTCCAAATCATTTATATATACCAAGAACAGCAAAGGTCCCAGCACTGATCCCTGCGGAACACCACTAGTCACAGCCCTCCAATTAGAAAAGCACCCTTCCATTGCTACTCTCTGCTTTCCATGACCTAGCCAATTCTGTAACCATCTTGCCAGCTCACCCCTGATCCTGTGTGACTTCACCTTTTGTACCAGTCTACCATGAGGGATCTTGTCAAAGGCCTTACTGAAGTCCATATAGACAACATCCACTGCCCTACCTGCATCAATCATCTTTGTGACCTCTTCGAAAAACTCCATCAAGTTAGTGAGACACAACCTTCCCTTTACAAAACCATGCTGCCTCTCGCTAATATGTCCATTTGCTTCCAAATGGGAGTAGATCCTGTCTCAAAGAATTATCTCCAGTAATTTCCCGATCACTGATGTAAGGCTCACCGGCCTGTAGTTCCCTGGATTATCCTTGCTGCCCTTCTTAAACAAAGGAACAACATTGGCTATTCTCCAGTCCTCCGGGACATCACCTGAAGACAGTGAGGATCCAAAGATTTCTGTCAAGGCCTCAGCAATTTCCTCTCTAGCCTCCTTCATTATTCTGGGGTAGATCCCATCAGGCCCTGGGAACTTATCTTCCTTAATATTTTTCAAGATGCCCAACACCTCATCTTTTTGGATCTCGGTATGACCCAGGCTATCGATACACCCTCCTCCAGACTCAACATCCACCAATTCCTTCTCTTTGGTGAATACTGATGCAAAGTATTCATTTAGTACCTTGCCCATTTCCTCTGGCTCCACACATAGATTCCCTTGCCTATCCTTCAGTGGGCCAACCCTTTCCCTGGCTACCCTCTTGCTTTTTATGTACATATAGAAAGCCTTGGGATTTTCCTTAACCCTATTTGCCAATGACTTTTCGTGACCCATTTTAGCCCTCCTGACTCCTTGCTTAAGTTCCTTCCTACTTTCCTTATATTCCACACAGGCTTTGTCTGTTCCCAGCCTTCTAGCCCTGACAAATGTCTCCTTTTTCTTTTTGACGAGGCCTACAATATCTCTCGTTATCCAAGGTTGCCGAAATTTGCCGTATTTATCCTTCTTCCGCACAGGAACATGCCGGTCCTGAATTCCTTTCAACTGACATTTGAAAGCCTCCCACATGTCAGATGTTGATTTACCCTCAAACATCCGCCCCCAATCTAGGTTCTTCAGTTCCTGCCTAATATTGTTATAATTAGCCTTCCCTAGTTGGCCGATCTACATATTGTTTTAAGATGCCCTCCTGGATGCTCCTTACAAACTCTGCCCCGTCCAAGCCCCCAGCACTAAGTGAGTCCCAGTCAATATTGGGGAAGTTAAAGTCTGCCATCACAACAACCCTGTTGTTTTTACTCATTTCCAAAATCTGTCTACCTATCTGCTCCTCTATCTCCCGCTGGCTGTTGGGAGGACTGTAGTAAACCCCCAACATTGTGACTGCACCCTTCTTATTCCTGATCTCCACCCAAATAGCCTCGCTGCCCTCTGAGGTGTCCTCCCGTAGTACAGCTGTGATATTCTCCCTTACCAGTAGCGCAACTCCGCCACCCCTTTTACATCCCCCTCTATCCCGCCTGAAACATCTAAATCCTGGAACGTTTAGCTGCCAATCCTGTCCTTCCCTCAACCAGGTCTCTGTAATGGCAACAACATCATAGTTCCAAGTACTAATCCAAGCTCTACATTCATCTGCCTTACCTGTTATACTTCTTGCATTAAAATATACGCACTTCAGGCCACCAGACCCGTTGTTTTCAGCAACATCTCCCTGTCTGCTCTGCCTCAGAGCCATTCTGGCCCAATTCCCTAGTTCTCCCTCAATGATTTCACCTTGTGATCTGTTGCTCCGGTACCCACCCCCCTACCATACTAGGTAAACCCTCCCGTGTGACACTAGCAAACTTCGTGGCCAGGATATTTATGCCTCTCCAGTTTAGATGCAACCCGCCCTTCTTATACAGGTCACACCTGCCCCGGAAGGGCTGTTGCACGTTTTACTTGAGTGTATTACACGTTTATTGGAGTGTATTAACACGCCTCCGTTTAAAGGCCGTGTGCTTAACACTACTACAGCTCTGTGTATGTAATTTCAGCTCGGAGTCGCCAGGTGCCGTATTTAGACACCTCACAAGTATATCAAGGTCAGGTTCAAAGTAATAAAACTGTACACCGATTAGTAAGTTCAAACGATTAATATTTATTATAACCAATATAATAAATACACATGCATACGCTAAAGACTAATACTTATTTCTACTATTAAACGACTAAATACTTATCTAAGTAGGAACCAGCAAGGTCAGGGGACAAGGCCTTTGTTCCTTTCTGGACTGCACCTTCTGTTCACTAATAGTCGACTAGAGTATAAGCAATGCCAGGTCACGTAGCGAGCGTCGTTTTGGCAGTTACTGAACGATGGCTGGTGCTCAACGGCCGGTGATGAAAGACAGGATCTGGAGGCTGGGGTCGGAGTCAGGATGCAACAGCCTAGGCCGGAGTCTGGAAGCAACAGATCTGGGCCGGAGCAACAACAGCAAGCCGGAGCAACAACAGCAAGCCGGAGCAACAACAGCAAGCCGGAGCAACAACAGACAGAACCATGTGCGGGGTCTACCTTTATAGGTCCCCCAAAGTCCGTGCCTCTTCGGGGCGGGCCTTTACCTGCCATGTATCGATTGGGTCATTTCCCAATCGATATCTTACAAATCCCCCAATCTGAGGGTCTCTTCTCGATGGGTGGGGCGGTCTCTATGGTGCTTTGTGATGGATACTTCTGGTGCCGTTTCGTCTGGGCGTCCACTCAAAGTATCCATTCAAACCCAAATGTTGCTATTGTGTGGGCCTAGATCTGGATCACCTCATTACTATGCAAATCGTTGTTGCCATTTACACCTTAAGCTGAGATCCTGCACCTGGCCATAAATTGGTTTCGATACGTGCAGAATGCTAATTAGCCTTCTGCAAACTGCTTGTCCTGGCTAAGACTGTTTTCTCCCTGCAGCCTTAGCAGTTCTCCATTTTGGTAGCTCAGTGTCCATCTTAGGTAGCTACAGGGCTCCCAGTGGTCCAGATAACAGAAACCCTCCCTCCTACACTAGCTGTTTAGCCACGTGTTTAGCTGTTCTATCTTCCTATTTCTAGCCTCACTGGCACGTGGCACAGGGAGTAATCCCGAGATTACAACCCCAGACGTCCTGTCTTTTAACTTTCTGCCGAGCTCCCTGAACTCCTGCTGCAGGACCTCATGCCCCTTCCTGCCTATGTCGTTAGTATCAATATGTACCACGACCTCTGCCTGTTTGCCCTCCCCCTTCAGGATGCCCGCTACCTGTTCGGAGACATCCTGGCACCAGGGAGACAACATACCATCCTGGAGTCTCTTTCACGTCCACAAAAGCGCCTATCTGTGCCCCTGGCTATAGAGTCCCCTATGACTATTGCTCTTCTGCGCTTTGACCCTCCCTGCTGAACATCAGAGCCAGCTGTGGTGCCATTGCTCTGGCTGCTGCTGTTTTCCCCTAATAGGCTATTCCCCCGACAGTATCCAGAGGGGTATACCTGTTCGAGAGGGGGACAAACACAGGGGATTCCTGCATTGACTGTCTGTCCCTTTTGGTGGTCACCCAGCTCTCTGCCTGCACCTTGGGTGTGACCGCATCTATATAACTGCTATCTATGACGCTTTCCGCCACCTGCATGCTCCTAAGTACATCCAACTGCTGCTCCAACCGAACCATGCGGTCTGTGAGGAGCTCCAGTTGGGTGCACTTTCTGCAGATGAAGCCACCCGGGACGCTGGAAGCCTCCCGGACCTGCCACATCTCACAGTCAGAGCACTGCATCCCTCTAATTGGCGTTGCATCAATTAATTAGTAAACTAAGTTTAAAATTTCTTTTTTTGTAAAGTTACTGTTAACTATATGTTTCCGAGCACTAGATTTCTACTATAAGTATGAAAGCTAAATACAGTACTCTCTGATCTCTGGCTTAGATACCCCTCTAAATTATAATTAAATAATTGTTTAATTAGTTTAACAATGCTTAATTTTTACATTTAGTGTAGATTCCCAACCAGCCAATCAGGTCACAGCTTTACTGTGATGTCACTTCAGTTTCCCTCCCCCCCCCCCCTCAAAAAATTTTTTGAAAAAGTAACAAAAATAAAAATCACTTACCTTCCCAGGATGCTCTCTGGTTCTCTCCCTGCAGATTAACAGTTACAGGCCAGAAGAAAGAGAACAAAATGGTAGGGAAAAAGCACCTTCTCCCACTCTGCACCGAATTACCTCACTGCACCAAATTACCAAGTTCCAATTCGAATTCCCACTCTGGATGTGTTTCACTCAGGCTGTGTCTCCTTGACCTGCGGAAAGCTTGAGCAACTTCAGTTCCGTCGGAAGATTGGAGAAGTTGGGACTATTATCTTCTGGTCAAGAGAAGGTTGAGAGGAGATTTGATCGAGGTGCTTGGAATCATGGAGGGGTGTGGACAGAGCAGTCGGGGAAACTGTTCCCACTGGTGGAAAGGTCGAGAATCAGAGGGCAAAGACTTAAGGTGATTGGGCAAAAGGAGCCATAGAGACATGAGAAAAAGCCGTTTCACACGGCGAGCGGTCAGTATCTGGAATTCACTGCCTGAGAGTGAGGTGGAGGCAGGTTCACTTCTAGAGGAATTTGGATTATTATTCAAAAAGGAAGTGTGTACAGGCCTGCGGAGAAGGGGGGGGGGGGTGAATGGCAATAGGTGAAGCGTTCCTTTGAAAAGCTAGCACAGACGGGATGGGCTGAATGGCCACCTTCTGTGGTGTAACCGTGCTGTGACTCTATGAATGAGTTATGGTTGCCGTGGTGACATGTAGCAGTGAGAGGATTCCGGGATTGAGGGGGCGAAAGTAGAAGGACAGCTATTCCAGTTATCCCAGCGGACTGAGGAACAACAACCCATGTTGTGGGGGGCCGGGGCACGCGGCGGTGGGGCAACAGAATATACAGCAGGATCCCGCGAGAGGAGAGCAAGGGGACTGCTGCTCAGAGATGCCATCTCCCGTCTCTGAGCGTGGACCCTGGGCTCAGCTGCAGTATCGTCATTGTCTCGCACAATTTCGGCAGGGAACAAGCAGGAGATGACCGTTTATTCGACTCAAGCCCACCTTTACTGAACTGTGCATTGTAACGTGCTCGAATGTATTAATGGAGGACCTCCTGAAACCTGGTTGCCAAGTCCCAGTTGAAATCCCTTATTAATAAAGCCCTCGGGACGTCCCAAAGTGCTTTATTTCCGAGTGACAATTTAATAGTAATGTGTTGGAACAATAATAATCTTTATTAGTGTCACAATTAGGCTTACATTAACACTGCAATGACGTGACTGTGAAAAGATGTCAAGGTCTAGAGGAGATTTAACAGAATGATACTGGGGATGAAGGATTTAAGCCCAGATAAGATTGGATTAACTTTGCTCAGAACAGAGACAGTTAATGGGAGAGTAAGAGAGGTATAGACAGAGTATGTGGACCAGGGAAAACTGTCCGAAGGTAGGAGAGGAGACAGATTTAAGATAATTGACAGAATAAGTGGGGGTTGATGATGGAACATTTTTTTTAACACGGCTGATTTGCTATTATCTAGATTCCAGAATGTACTGTCAGAAAGGGCAACGCAATCAAATTTAATGGTAACGTTCAAAAGGGAATAAGATGTACACTGTACTTAAATCAGAAACAATTGCAGGGCTTTGCGGAAAGAGTGGGATTAATTTGCTAGCTCTTTCAAAAGAGTTCACAGACTAATGGCTTCCATCTGTGCTGTGAGTTTTAGAATTATTGACACAGTCCCCGTGATCACTCCACTATACCACTGAAATATGCATTTTGTTTCTAAATGTGTCCTTTTGAAGCTTTAAAAGTGATAGGACCACCAGACGCGGGCGAAGAAGTAGGCCACTTGGCCCATCGAGTCTGCTCCGCAATTCAATGAGATCCCGTCTGATCTGAAATGATAATCCTCAACTTTACTTTCCCAACCTTATCCCCATAACCCTTGATCAACAAGCGTGAGATATCAGAATCCATTTTGGCAAACCTGGACGATGAGCATATGAAGAGGAAATGCCGCCATCGAGAGACGATTGGTGGCAACTTAACCTCTAGCGGGTCTCCATATCTCAGCTCATGGATAACCTCAGCTGGCACAGGAATTAAACTCAAGCTGGTGGCCTCGCTCTGCGTCCGAAACCAGCTGTCCAGCCCGCAGAGCTAACTGACCAAGTTCCCAATGAGCATTTAATTGTGAAATGAATTTCAATTCAGGCAATCACATTTTGCTGTGACTAATGAGGTCCCATATAACCTGGAAAATCAGAATCTAAATGACGTAGAGCTACAGAAGGAATTTGGGAGCACGGATACAGAAATCGCGAATGCAGTGGCAGAGGTCAATGAGAGGTGAAGAAAAACATTAAGGTTTATTTCTAGGTGAATGGAATTGAAAAGCAGAGATGTTAAGCAGACTGGGAACTCCAAACTCTGAGCCTGTGACCTCGTGGACTCCTCTCTTGTTGGGACTTGGACGGTCAATGTTACCCAGGAGAAAAGGCTGAACAGTTTCCACCTTTGCTGTCTCAGACGTATCCTCGGCAGCTCCCATCAGGATAAGGTCACTAACTCAGAGGTCCTGGATTATGCTAATTCCATCAGCTTACACTCGACATCTGAGCTGGCTCAGTCACGTTCACTGATGGATCACAGGTGTACACCGGAAGACTACCTGTACGGTGAACTGGCCATTGGGTCGCAACCTCCTGGGTGTCCCTACCTCTGCTACACGGACACCTGCAAGTGAGATATGAAGATGATGGACACTGGGAGCTGGGGGACAGTCGCTGACGGTCATGACCTCTGGAGGCTGACTGGCAGGACATTGGAAGAGGTGAGCAGAGACCAGAAGCTCAGTTCAGAGGCCAGTGGATTGTGCACCTTCTCAGCTCAGAGTCTTTCCCTGCTGTGACTGTGGCAGAGACTGTGGTGCTAGAGGGGGGGCTCCCGAATCACACCAGGCGATGCTCAAGAGAGCTGACCATCATGGCACAAGCCATCATCATACTAGACTGAAGGCTGCCAAGTTGCGTTTTGGTTCGACCACTTGGCAGCCTTCCGTATTATATAGAGGCACTCGAGGGGGTGTGAGAAAGATTACTGAGAGTTTATAACCATCAGGGAAGGAGAATCAGGCTGGGTCTCCAATGCTGATTGTTTTTCATTCATGGGATCTGTACATCGCTGGCTAGGCCGGCATTGATTGCCCATCCCTAATTGGCCTTGAGAAGGTGGTGGTGAGCTGCCTTCTTCAACCGCTGAACCTTTGTAGTCCATTGACCGAATTCAAATTGTGAAAGGTTTTTAATAGACACAGAGAATGGGTGTGATTTTTCAGCCTCTCCCACCGGAATTGTTCAGCTCTCCGCCAAACATCAATAGACTTTGGCTGAGTTGCCATGTCCCACCATGGTGGGACTGGAAAATCCCAGCCAATGCTTCCACAAACACACAGCAAGAATTTTTATCAATTACAAACATGAATACATCCCCCCCCCCCCCCCCCCCAGCTACAGTAATCTATGTATAACGCTTGATGAATTTCCCCCTTAACTGTTCCAATTCAAAAACCAAATTCCATAAACCAATAAACCCTTTTCAAGGGTGTGGCCCAGCACTCTGCATTCTCACTCGAATAAGACGGACTTTTCCTGAGATTCTGACCCCGTCTCACCAGCAGGTTTAAACCCTTCCGGAAAGCAAACCACATTTTTCAAATTACCAAACCTGCTACAGTATAATCAATGGGGTTTTTTTTCTGGAACAACTCTTTAAAATGAAAACAGACTGATACAGGTTTCTCTGGCTGTAGTCCAATGCAGTAAAAACTGAAACCAAAACGGGCACAGCTCAGCTCCACCCACAAAATGACATCACTGAAACCATGTGATCAAACAAAAACCTTTCTTAAAGAGACAGTCACATTGCACTATACTGAGCCTAGGGCCTGATCTTTGAGAAGAGTCGTCATGAAAGAAAGAAAGTACGTATAGTAGGGAGAAATGAAGATGCGTACACTGATAGACGAGGTAGGTTGCGAGATGGCTTGAGTGGAGAATTAACACAAATGGAGTGATTGGGCTGAATAACTTGTTTCTGTGTCATACGCCCTCTATAATTATATAATTGTTGAAGAAAATGTCAGTGGAAAATGTACTCCTCTCTCCTGAAGACAAGAATGTATGTTGAGGAACCACTCCTCCACTACCTTACCCAAATGATAATTCATCACCTGTAAGCTTGAACCAGTCATTCAACTTGGTACCTGCTCCAGAGGTGCAAAATCCAATTTTAACAGCGTCACTGCTGCCTTAACTGACCTAGGCCTAAACCAAGATGCCTTCTAATGTGTATGAACATAGGGTGCAGAAGGAGGCCATTCGGCCCATCAAGTCTGCACCGACCCACTTAAGCCCTCACTTCCCCCCTATCCCCGTAACCCGATAACCCCAACTAACCTTTTTGGACATGAAGGGCATTTATCATGGCCAATCCACCTAACCTGCATGTCTTTGGACTGTGCGAGGAAACTGGAGCACCTGGAGGAAACCCACGCAGACATGGGGAGAACGTGCAGACTCCACACAGACAGTGACCCAACCGGGAATCAAACCTGGGACACTGGCACTGTGAAGCAACAGTGCTAACCCCTATTACTGTGTTGCTTGTGAAAAACACCAAATCGTGCACTTTATAGGAGGTCATAACCTGGGCATGACTCTGCGTGACCTTTGCTGGAGTTATACAACTGGTCCCACTAACTTGTCCTTCTCCACAGGGCCCTGGAACCTTTGTCTCATCAAATACAAAACTCTAGGCTGATGTTGCCGTACACAGAGAATGCTGCACTGCTGGAGCTCCTATCTTTCAGATGAGACATTAAACCAAGACCCTGAGGCGGATGTTAAAGGTTCCATGGCACTATTTTGATAAAGAGAGAAGAGTACGCACTGATGGTCTGGCCTTAATCCGCATCAGAGATTTCCTGACCATTTATCACTGTTTTTGGGCACAGTCTGTGTGCAAACCGATTGCCATATTTCCTCATTTATAACCGGGAGTAAACTTCAGAAGTATTGACAATAACGTGCTGTGGGATAACCTGAAGTTCTGGAAGCCACTATATCAATGCAAAGCTTTTTTTAATTGACCCAACTCCCTTTTGAGAGCTCCCCTTGAACCTGCTTCCATTTCAGGCAGTGCATTACGATGTTCCAGTAATTTGGAATTCTCTCTCTCAACCTCCCCACCTCTCTCTCCTCCTTGAAGCGTACCTCTGTGAGTAAGTCTGTAGCCAAAAATCCTAATATCTCCTTCTGATTACACTCCAGTGAAGCGCCTGGAGATGTTCCTCTCGGTTATGTTCTTACGCCATTCATGTTATTGATGCATAAGATAAAGATGTATGGCATTAAGGGTAAAGTAGTAGCATGGATAGAGGATTGGTTAATTAATAGAAAGCAAAGAGTGGGGATTAATGGGTGTTTCTCTGGTTGGCAATCAGTAGCTAGTGGTATCCCTCAGGGATCCGTGTTGGGCCCACAATTGTTCACAATTTACATAGATGATTTGGAGTTGGGGACCAAGGGCAATGTGTCCAAGTTTGCAGATGACACTAAGATGAGTGGGAAAGCGAAAAGTGCAGAGGATACTGGAAGTCTGCAGAGGGATTTGGATAGGTTAAGTGAATGGGCTAGGGTCTGGCAGATGGAATACAATGTTGACAAATGTGAGGTTATCCATTTTGGTAGGAATAACAGCAAATGGGAATATTATTTAAACAATTAAATATTAAAGCATGCCGCTGTTCAGAGAGACTTGGGTGTGCTAGTGCATGAGTCACAGAAAGTTGGTTTACAGGTGCAACAGGTGATTAAGAAGGCAAATGGAATTTTGTCCTTCATTGCTAGAGGGATGGAGTTTAAGACTAGGGAGGTTATGCTGCAATTGTCTAAGGTGTTAGTGAGGCCACACGTGGAGTATTGTGTTCAGTTTTGGTCTCCTTACTTGAGAAATGACGTACTGGCACTGGAGCGTGTGCAGAGGAGATTCACTAGGTTAATCCCAGAGCTGAAGGGGTTGGATTACGAGGCGAGGTTGAGTATACTGGGACTGTACTCGTTGGAATTTAGAAGGATGCGGGGGGATCTTATAGAAACATATAAAATTATGAAGGGAATAGATAGGATAGATGCGGGCAGGTTGTTTCCACTGGCGGGTGAAAGCAGAACTAGGGGACATAGCCTCAAAATAAGGGGAAGTAGATTTAGGTCTGAGTTTAGGAGGAACTTCTTCACCCAAAGGGTTGTGAATCTATGGAATTCCCTGCCCAGTGAAGCAGTTGAGGCTCCTTCATTAAATGTTTTTAAGGTAAAGATAGATAGTTTTTTGAAGAATAAAGGAATTAAGGGTTATGGTGTTCGGGCCAGAAAGTGGAGCTGAGTCCACAAAAGATCAGCCATGATCTCATTGAATGGCGGAGCAGGCTCGAGGGGCCAGATGGCCTACTCCTGCTCCTAGTTCTTATGTTCTTATGTTCTTATGTTTAATTCAAATGCATTTTGAAGAGTTCTACTTTGCGGCCAAATGGAAAACCAACCATTTTCCAGCAATACTGTTGCTTTTTAGTGAAGGTACAATAATGTGCTCTTGCTAATCCATGCAACTGTGGGTCAGCTGTGCAGTAAGTCACAGTGTTAATGCATCCTGTTAACACCATGTCTAACACCTATAAACAGATGCACTTTCCTTCTCATCAATCATCAATGGGTGATCCCATCTTTCATAAGGACAGGCACCAAACAATTAGCAATATTTATAGTCGCTGATACATGTGTGGATCAGTCCCATAGGTGAATGACGAGAGAAGGACAATACATGTTGTTGCATGTCCATCACGAGACAGAGTCTCTAGTCTGGGAATCTCTGCTCTCTCACGACTATTATTTATTGACTAACGTTAAAAAAATTTTTTTAAGTTACTCAATGCACTAGGTGGCACAGTGGCGCAGTGGTTAGCACTGCTGCCTCATAGCGCCGAGGACTCCGGTTCAATCCCAGCCCCGGGTCACTGTCCATGTGGAGTTTGCACATTCTCACCTTGTCTGCGTGGGTCTCACCCAAAGATGTGCAGAGTAGATTGATTGGCCATGCTAAATTGAAATGAAATGAAAATTGCTTATTGTCACGAGTAGGCTTCAATTAAGTTACTGTGAAAAGCCCCTAGTCGCCACATTCCAGCACCTGTTCGGGGAGGCTGGTATGGGAATCGAACCGTGCTGCTGGCCTGCTTGGTCTGCTTTAAAAGCCAGCGATTTAGCCCAGTGAGCTAAACCAGCCCATAATTGCCCCTTAATTGGAAAAAAGAATTGGGAACTCTAAATTTATTTAGAAACAAAGATTTTTAAAAAAAATTATTTAAATTTACTCAACGCATTAATTCACACAGCGTCTTGGATGTGCATGTGTCAAAGGAAGATCATCTTTCACAAAACAAGGAGGACCAATAGCGACAAATTGCAGTTATATAGCACCCTTAATGTAGGAAAGCATCCCAAGTTATTTCACAGCAATGTAATCAGACAGGAACTGACATTGAGCCAGAGAAGGAGACGTGAGGAGCAATGATTAAAAACCTAATCACAGGAAAAGAGATAGCCAGAGAGATTTAGGAAGAGAATTTGAGTGCTTGTGGGGACTAAATGGTTGGAGGTATGGCTTCCGATGGTGGAGCAGAGAGTGTCTGTGCAGAAGGAGCGAGAATCATCACCGAGATCACGAGGGTACGGGGCTGCAGAAGGTTACAGAGATAAGGAAGGGTGAGGTCATAGAGTAACTGGAGTCCTAATCATACAGACGAGTTTCTGTAGGCATCAGAAAACTGGCTGAGACTTCAGGTGTGCACCATGGAGTAAGTGGTCACACACAAGGCAGCTCTTGCCCAAGGTTACAGAAAAGAGCTCTTTTTTAATCAATACGGGATGGAATTTTGATGAAAAGATGCAGGTGAATGTTAGAGGAGTACTTTCCCCCAGGGATGGTATGTCTCTTGGTTACCAGACCCGGCACAAACAGTGAAAGATTTGGCTGGAGCTGCAGCAAAGACAAAAGCCTCTTCCAGCATTCAGACAGGCGAAGGGCGAACTTAAAGGCTTCAAGCTGACTTGAGGGCCTTTATTTAAGCTGAATTCTAGCAGCAGAGGGAACAACTGTGAAAAGATCTCGCCAAGCCCATTGAAGAAGCGGCGACGAGACTTCCGGTGGCGGCCATGGAGGAGTAGGTCGCGCATTCGGCAGCTCCCGTCTGGAACTGATTCTCGGACCTTTTTCAGGAGTTTCCACGGACTTGTTGGGGCAGATTGGTGAAGCGAACACGGCCAAAAGGATTCCCTCTCTGTTGTATGGATCGCTGGACCAGGAGCGGCCGGGTGCAGCGTTTAAGTCCCAGCAGGCAGAAGCGTGCGGAGCGGGCGCCGAGGCATGGCATGGCGGCTGGTATAGATCAGGGTCCATGGGCGCCGTGGGCACAGGAGCAACAGGAGTTCCTTGTGGGCTGCTTTGCTGATCTGAAAAAGGGCATGCTGGCCCCGATGAAGGCATCAATAGACCAAATGATGGCAACTCAGGCGACACGAGGGAAAGCAATTAAGGAGATGGAGAAAAAGCTATCCGACCATGAGGACGAGTTGGTCATATTGGCCCTTAAGGTGGAGGCACAGGATGACCTCTACAAGAAGTGGCAGGAGAGGCTGGAAGACCTAGAAAACAGGTCCAGAAGACAGAATTGAGAATTGTGGGCCTCCCCGAAGGTGTGGAGGGGTCGTATGCGGGAGCAATTGTGTCCAAGATGCTGGAGACGCTGATAGGGACGGGGATATTCCCTCGACTCCTGGTGCTGGACGGGGCACACCGAGCCCTCGCAAGGAAACCCAAGGCAAATGAACCGCCGAGGGCCATGGTGGTGAGATTTCATCGCTTCTCGGACAAGGAACTTGCCTTGCGGTGGGCAAAAAAAGAACGGAGCAGCAGGTGGGAGAACAGCGTGCTACACGTCTACCAGGACCTGGGTGCGGAGCTGGCCAAGAGGCGTGCTGGATTCAACCGGGTGAAAGCAACCCGCTTCAGCAAGGGCGTGAAATTTGGGATGCTACACCCAGTGAGGCTATGGGTCACGTACAAGGAACGGCATCACGATTTTGAGACGCCGGACGAGGCGTGGTCATTCGTCAAACAAGAAAAGCTGGACTCGAATTAAAGGGCAGTTAAGCTTTGGTGGAATGCGGCGGTGGGGCTGGGTAACACGGTACCGTTTCTAATATAAGATTGTATACAATGTTGGGTTGGGTGTGTGTAAGGGATGTGGTGGTGGCTGCAGTGTTTGCGGCAAAGTTGAGATACGGAGTGGGGGGGAGGGGGCCTTGTACTTAGTGCAAATGTTCGGGAAGTTGGAGCCTTGGTTCAACAAGTGTCTCCTCACGGGGTAATGTTAGTGTCTTCTGTTTATTTTTTGTTTCGTATTACTATTTACTCACTGGGGCTGGAGACGTAGTTTAATTGGTTTATTCACGTGGGGAGAAGGGTCCGGACAATGGGGTGACAGTCTGATCGGCGCCAGGGGCGGGAGCTGCCAGGGTCAGCATGGGTCAGCTGACTCGGGAGCGTAGTAGGGGGGAGCAAGTGCCCAGCTGGTGCTTGGCGGGGGATTTTGGGTCGTGAGGCTGTTGGGGGGAGGGGGGGGGGATGCTGCTTTGCTGACAGAGGAGGTATCAATTACGGGGTAACAGCGATGGACGCAGAGAAAGCCTTTGACCGGGTGGAGTGGGAGTACCTGTGGGAAACGCTGGGGAGGTTTGGGTTTGGTGAGGGCTTTATTGGCTGGGTGAAATTGCTGTACCAGGCGCCTGTAGCAAGTGTGTGTACAAACCGACTGAGGTCGGGGTACTTTGAGTTTCACCGGGGAACGAGGCAGGGGTGTCCCCTCTCCCTGTTACTATTTACCCTAGCTATAGAACCACTAGCTATGGCGCTGAGAGCCTCGAGGAACTGGCGGGGACTGGTTCGGGGGGGGGGGGGGGGAACATCAGGTCTCGCTATATGCGGATGATTTGCTCCTGTACATTTCGGACCCTGTGGAGGGGATGGGGGAGGTGCTGCGGATCCTGAGGGAGTTGTTTGTGATCCAGGCCAAGGGGCAAGAGGAGAGACTGAAAGAGCTGCCACTCAGGATGGTAGAGAAAGGTTTTCGTTACCTGGATATACAGGTAGCCAGGAACTGGGATGCCCTGCACAGGCTCAACCTGACCCGGTTGGTGGAGCAAATGGAAGGGGACTTCAAAAGGTGGGACATGCTCCCGCTGTCACTGGCAGGGAGGGTGCAGACCGTGAAAATGACTGTCCTCCCCAGACTTTTGTTTGTCTTTCAGTGCCTCCCCATCCCCAAGGCCTTTTTTAAGCGGGTGAGTAGGATCATTACGGGCTTTGTGTGGGCGAATAAGATCCTGTGAGTAAGGAGATCGCTGTTGAAGCGCAGTCGGGGGGGTGGGGGGGAATAGGTTGGCGCTGCCGAACTTTCGCAACTACTACTGGGCGGCCAATGTAGCTATGATTAGGTGGGGGGCGGACGGGGGGTGGCGTGGGAGCAGCTGGAGGTGGCGTCGTGTAAAGGTACTAGTCTGGGAGCTTTGATAACGGCTCGTTTGCTGTTCTCGCCGACCCGTTACTCCACAAGTCCGGTGGTGGTGGCGACACTGCGGATCTGGGGACAATGGAGGAGGTACAGGAGGGCGGAGGGAGCGTCGGTCTGGACCCCGATATGCAACAATCACAGGTTTGTCCCAGGTAGGATGGATGGTGGGTTCCAGAGCTGGCAGAAGGCAGGCATCAGAAGGATGGGAGATTTGTTCATAGACGGAAGCTTTCCCAGTTTGAAGGCGCTAGAGGACCAATTGAATCTGCCGCCAGGAAACACCTTTAAATATCTGCAAGTGCGAGCCTTCCTGAAAAAACAGGTAGTGGCCTTTTCGATGCTACCGCCACTGAGGATACAGGACAGGGTGGTCTCCGGCACCTGGGTGGGGGAGGGGAGGGTGTTGGATATCTACCAGGAATAACAGGAGGTGGAGGAAACCCCGGTGGAGGAGCTCAAGGGCAAGTGGGAGGAGGAGCTAGGTGAGGAGTTGGAAGCGGGTCTGTGGGCAGAGGTCCTGGGCAGGGTTAATTCCTCCTCATCATGTGCCAGGCTCAGTCTAATTCAATTTAAGGTGGTTCACTGAGCACACATGACGGCAGCGAGAATGAGCAAGTATTTTGGGGTAGAAGACAGTTGTACGAGTTTCAAGGGCAGCCCTGCAAACCATGTCCATATGTTTTGGGCATGCCCGGAGCTTAGAGTGTTTTGGCAAGGGTTCGCGAGGGCAATGTCCAAGGTGCTTAACACACGGGTGGTGCCGAGTCCAGCGATAGCGATCTTTGGAGTGTCAGAAGACCCGGGAGTTCAGGGGGCGAAAGAGGCCGACGCCTTGGCCTTTACCTCCCTAGTAGCCCGGAGATGGATTTTATTAATGTGGGGGGACTCGAACCCCCGAGTGTAGAGACTTGGGTTACCAACATAGCTGGGTTTCTCAGCCTCGAGAAAATAAAGTTTGCCTTAAGAGGGTCTACGCTAGGGGTCTCTCGGAGATGGCAGCAGTTCGTCGACTTTCTCAGGAAAAATTTAAATGTCAGCAGCAGCAGCAATCCGTAGGGGGGGGGGGGGGGGGTCGGTGGTGAGTGTTACATTGGGATGGTGTGGGAAGAATGGGTCATGTGGGGTAATGTCTATTTAATTTTTATTGTATATTCTCTTTTTGCACTATGTTAATGTTCACTCTCGTTTCTTTTGTTATTATGGTTACTACTGTTTTATTATGAAAAATTCTGCAAAATCTTAATAAAAATACTTTTTTTTTAAAAAGAAGAAAACTGTCTGAGGAAACAATGAAACAGCAATCTGCATTCGTCAATCATCTCTAATGGTCTAGCTAGCCCACAGGAACGTAATCAGACAGGAACTGACACTGCCAAAGAAGGAGATATTTGCACAGAAATCGTGGCTGAAGTACCATATTTTATGGAGTTGTGGATGAACGTAGGAATTTCAGATGCGTTATCGGTATCTGGTGCAGTAAGGATTAAAAGCCTGGGTTAGAGTGTGTGACTGCTGCAATCACGGTTTAAAAGAATCTTGGTTTGAAACGTTGAGAACCAGGGGTGCAATTAAAGCACCGTAAAAACCTTGAGCAAATGGAATTTTGTTTTGTTTGAGGGGATTCCCTGTGGAGGTAATTTGATTTCAGCTTGGTAAGATGATGTCATTACTGGGCGGAGTTAAGGTATCAGGCATTTCATAGGAAAAGCAACTCTGTGCCGTTCTGGATGAAGCTGTGACAACAAGTCAAGCACTTTGTCCGCTGCAGTTCAGTTAAAAGAGATTAACAGTATTTAAAGCAGTGCAGACTTGTCTGAGAACAAGGGGGAGCTGACACAAGTTGAGAAACAACTTCTGAAGACATACGGTCAGACATTCTGCATGGGTCTGACAGGTGTCAGATCTTATCTTTAAAGCAATGTCAAAAATTTGTCTTTCTCAAAGAATGAAAAAATGAAATGAAATGAAAATTGCTTATTGTCACGAGTAGGCTTCAATGAAGTTACTGTGAAAAGCCCCGAGTCACCACCCCGAGTCCGGGGAGGCTGGTACGGGAATCGAACCGTGCTGCTGGCCTGCTTGGTCTGCTTTAAAAGCCAGCGATTTAGCCCAGTGAGCTAAACCAGCCCCAGAATAAAGCAAATATTCCTCTGTGACTTTGGTAGGTACAGTGGAGAGCTGAGATGGGTTTAATTTATTTTTGTTTAAATGAGAATAAAGGTAGCAATTAAGTATTAATTGTATTGAATAGTATTGTTTACGGGATAATTGTAAGATATTTTCTGGGGTGATGTTAAAGATTCTGATACTGTTAGTAATAAAGTTTATTTTAATATAACCTTTATTGTCACAAGTAGGCTTATATTAACATTGCACTGAAGTTACTGTGAAAAGCCCCTAGTCGCCACACTCCGGCGCCTGTTTGGGTACACAGAGGGAGAATTCAGAATGTCCAATTTACCTAACAAGCACGACTTTTGGGACTTGTGGGAGGAAACCGGAGCACCTGGAGGAACCCACACAGACACTGGGAGAACGTGCAGACTCCGCAAAGACAGCGACCCAAGCCGGGAATCGAACCTGGGACTCTGGTGCTGTGAAGCAACAGTGCCAACCAATGTGCTACCGTGACTACCATATCCCTAATTCTTTGTGCAATCACTCCTGGAGTGAAGTATCAAATCCTCAGTCTTGTAAAATAAAACATTGGGGTTTCAGTCCAGTATCCTATCCACTGCTGGGGTCTTGTCTGGGATTGTAACGGAGGAAAGAGAGACAGAGAGGATTAGGGAAGATAGTCCCGAGATTGGGCCCTTGGCGAGAATGCGTTGCTGCCAATTGTGGGGCGAAGGTTTGGCACAATAAGCCAGAGATGGCGGAACGGGATGGTGGGGGTGGAGGAAGTCATGGGTGAGGCCATTGAGGGATTTGAATATCAGCATGAGAATTTTAAATGCCACACCATTTTGGCCAATGGGTGCCAATGTCGGTCATGAGCATGAGGGCGATGGGTGAACAGGGCATAGTGCAAGTTAAGCTATGGGCAGCAGAGTTGTGGCCAAGTACAAATTATGAAGGGCGGCAGACAGGACGTCACCCAAGAGAGTGTTACAACAATTGCATCTGGAGGTAATGAAACAATGAATGAGGGTTTCGGGAGCAGAAAAAAATAATTGTTTGGAGGTGGAATTAGGTGGATTTTGTGATGAAGGGGTATCGAAGCAGAGGCTAAACATACCTCACCGAACCACAGCAAGGAACTGCTGGGGCATTCACCTTTTACATCAGAAACGTAATCCCATTGACGTACTGCTATCACTGAACAAAGATGAGGATGATCACCTGTATGTCATCTTGGTGTTGTCACAAGAAGCTGTGACTACAGTAGAACGGGCATTAAGCAGAACCTCTGAGGTACACGATTGAATCAACAACGGTGGGTGCGATCTAACAAAACAAAAAAAAACCTGTCCTCGTCAGGAGCTATCTATCGGCACCTTTTTTAAAGTGCCCTGGCAGGGAGAAAATATGTCCTGACCTCTCAATGCCCCAACTCACCTATAAAGGGGTCATCGAGCCTCTCCCCCACGCACCATCTCTCACATGGGTAGGGTAGCCTCCCTGGGTCTAAAATGTCAACCTGGCACCTGGGTGAAACTGCCAGACTGGAAATGCCAAGGTGTCTGGGAGGCATCGGCATTGCCAGGGTGTCACCCTGCCCAGAGGCCAGCTACCCTCTGATCGCCGGGGGGGGGGGGGGGGGGGGGGTAACCTGTCCAGATAGTGCTCCGCCTGGTTCCTGTTTGTGTCTCGATGCTGGGGGGGGGGGGCCGTTAGATCTGGCACAAGCACAACTAAGTAGCTAGATCTCGCGAGGCGTAGCGGCCATTGAGAAACCAGGGGGAGGCCACTCCCGGGATCTACCGGCCCCTATCATGTCCCGGTTCCCGCAAAATAAGCTATGATGACACGAGGAAAACATTTTTCACACAGCGAGAGGTGAGGATCAGGAATTCACTGCCTGAGAGTGAGGTGGAGGTAGGTTCAATCGAGGCTTTCACGAGGGAATTGGGTCATTATTTAAAAAGGAAGAACGTGCAGGGTTTTCGAGGAGAAGGCAGGGGAGTGGCACAAGGTTAATTGCTCCTACGGAGAGCCAGCACGAGTCGAACAGGCCGAATGGCCTCCTCTGCTGTGTAACCATCCTGTGATTCTATGGTTGAGGTAAATTGTGTTCAGTACAATTGTCCATTTTGGAAAACAAACTCCCATGTTCTATTCCTTGAGAATTGATCTTGTCGGTGAAGGAGGCTAACCGATTCAATAATGAATCCTCGCTACCATTTGAAAACTTTCTGGATGGCCATCTCTGGCTCTCTGACAGATAGAGGTTCTGTGAAGGTGCTCTATCCCAGGCTAAACCTACAACTGAGTTCATTAAGAAATAACTAACAGAAGTGTTATGTTTGTGCACTGTGATAGTAAATGAATCAGTGTCCGACAGAAGATCTAGTTCAGGACTAGTTATTTAATGTTGAATAAACTGTGGGTCGACCAAGCTATTGCTAACCAAATTGTGGAGCATCGAACCATGTTACTAACAGCTCCTGTAATTCTCCTCAAGACTGGCTCTGTTTGGTTCCAGTGCCCTGTTCCTCTTGCATGACACCTAGTGGTCGGAGGTTATATACACTTGTCATATACACTGGGCGGGATTCTCTCACGCCGGGCCGGAGAATCGCCGGGATGGGCGTGAAACGCCCCGCGCTGGTCCGCCCTTTCTCTGGAGAGCGGAGAATCGGCGCCATTGGCGTGGCGCTGGTCGGGGGCCACGTAGACCCCCGTCGATTCTCCGCTTGGGATGGGCCGAGCGGCCACGCAGTAAAAGGTGAATCCCGCTGGCGCCGTTCACACCTGCTCTTACCTGGCGGGACCTAGGCGTGGATCCATGCGGCAGCCTGGTGGGAAGGGGGGTCTGACCCCAGGGGGGCCTCCGCTGTGGCCTGGCCTGTAATCGGGGCCCACCGATCAGCGGGCCAGCCTCTCGGCCTGGGGACCTCTTTTGTTCCGCGCTGGCCCCTGTAGCCCTATGCCATGTTCCGTCGGGGCCGGCGCTCAGAAGGGAGCCACTGCGCTTGCGCGCCAATCGCGCCAGTCCCACTGCGCATGCACAGACTCGCGGCGCCCATCTGACGCCAGGATCGGCAGCTGGAGCGGCGTGGGTCGCTCCAGTGCCGTGCTGGTCCCCCGTGGGGGTCAGAATCGCTGCTCCTGAGGCCATGTTGACGCTGTCCAGAAACGCGACGGCGTTTATGACGGCGTCAGCACTTAGCCTCAGGACCAGAGAATCCCGCCCATTGTTCCTGCATATCCCTTACAAGAAGCAGATTGACTAAAGTGAATGGGGAAATTCACTCAATCTTTCACTAACAGATTATCGCTTTCAAAACAAAAGCTTCAAAACCGCAGTGATTTCTTAATACATAATATGAAAAATAAAAATCGCTTATTGTCACAAGTAGGCTTCAATGAAGTTACTGTGAAAAGCCCCTAGTGGCCACATTCCGGCGCCTGTCCGGGGAGGCTGGTACGGGAATCGAACCGTGCTGCTGGCCTGCTTGGTCTGCTTTAAAAGCCAGCGATTTAGCTGAGTGAGCTAAACCAGCCCCTAGTGAGCTAAACCAGCCCCTAATATGCCTGTGAGGTTATATATTACCTGAGCCTGAATTATGTGGAATATTGTACCTTCTCCCAGTAAGTATAAAGCCAAAGGCAGATTGGGAAAACACCCAGGGCAGGATTTTCACCCGGAGTTAGGAACACGAATGGGCGCGGGCAGATGGGTCACTTCATGCCACCAGCTTGGTTTCCCAGTACCGTCCCACCCTCGAGCTATTCTGCTGGAGGTTGGTTTGGGGATAGAATGACTGCCCCTCCACAAGCAGTGTGTCGCTCCAGGGAAGGTTCCGTATCTCTGCCTCCGCCCACTCAGCCACAGTGAGGGCCGCAGACTGGCGGTAAAGGCCCCTCCACAATGGTGACCTGGCAGCCTGCCAGCTGTGGCCATTTTGTAAATGCCAAAGGGTCGAGACTCACATTTGACACCAATATTGGGGTCCTGGCCCCAAAGGCATAATCCTCTCCTCCCTATCGAGATTACTTATCCAGTTTATGTTAAAACTTGCGAAACAATAAACTAAAAGTACCCTTCGAACTTCCCCAAAATTCTCAGAGGTGGGTTCACCAACAATATAAGTAGCTAGAATTTATATAGCACATTGAACACAGAACAGTACAGCACAGAACAGGCCCTTTGGCCCTCAATGTTGTGCCGAGCCTTGTTCAAAACCAAGATCAAGCTCTCCCACTCCCTGTCATTCTGGTGTGCACCATGTGCCTTTCCAATAACCGCTTGGAAGTTCCTCAAGTGTCCGACTCCACTATCACAGCAGGCAGGCGATTTCACACCCTAACCACTCTCTGAGTAAAGAACCTACCTCAGACATCCCTCCTATATCTCCCACCCTGAACCTTATAGTTATGCCCCCGTGTAACAGCACCTTTGATGTATAAAGTGTCTTGTTATGCTCTAAGTGTGGCATAGACGGCATCCTTGTGGTGCACTTGACAAAGAAAGGATCAGACGTGGAGATGACTTCAACACGTTTATTAAACTATTTACACTTCTATTACTCGGGTTCGACACTACTGCTAATCCTACTATAGCTACTCAGACTATCTAACCAGTCTGCTACAAGCCATGTGGTGGGAGTGATATTGAATCAATCCTGTGTCTCTATTCACTGACTGTCTCCACTGGAAAGAGGCAGATCATGTTTGTGGTGTCCTTTATATCTGGGTTGGTGTAATGCCCTCCTGTGTTCGTGTCACCTCTGTGTGTATCGTGAATGCCCATTGGTTGTGTCCTATCTTACTGACCTATTGGTTGAGTGTGTGTTTCTGATGTCTCTGGTGCTCCCTCTAGTGTCTAGCTAGTCTACATGTATTTACATTAACCCCTTGTGTATTTACAGCGATGCACATCACCACATAAAGTTCCAAGTGGCTTCACAGGAACATTACCAAACAAAATGTGACTCCAAGGCACATGAGGGGATATTGGGGCAGGTAACCAAGATTTGGTAAGCCAAGTAGGTTTTAATTAAGGGGAGTAGAGAGGTTTAGGGAATACCCTTCACAGCTTTGGGACAGTGGAACACATGGTAATGGGAACGAATAAAAATTTGGTTTGTACCACAGCTCAGGGATCTGGGAGGATTGTACGGCGAGAAGAGATTATACCCACCACTGGGGCAGAAGTAACTGATCTGCCTTTGAAGTGGCAGCTAAACATGACCCAAGGAGAGCAGGAGATTTAGGCAGCCAGTCCTGCACCCTAAGCAGCGAAATTTCTGATTCCATTGGTTACATGCACATCCAGATCAAAGAGACTGGTTTGTGAGGATTTAAGGGAGGCTGGAATATTTGCCTAGCTTGGGCTCGAGGGAAAGAATCTCTGGTTTAACCTTGACAGCAAAGTCAGTTCTGAGATTAAACCAGGCTGGGAAAGGGAAAAGAGGCAGCCATCAGGAACTGAGAATCGCTTTTGTCTGGGCTCGGAAGTGTCAACTTAAGGGACAGAGTAAAGGATAATCTTAGCAAGAGATTTTCAATTGCGCTGCGAGTTAGATGGAGTATTTGTTTTGTGTAGTGTATACGTTGCCTGCCGAATAATTTGCACTGTGGTTGCTTTTAGTTTGTTTGTTACAGTAAATGTCTTAAAATCTTGTCAAGTGATTCTTCCCCCACTGAAAGCTTCAGGTATCATTCTAAAGTTATCAGTATCAGTGGGGATCAATGCAACATTGAAAATGAATTGGGCAGACATTTGAAAAGGAACATGGCATGAACATGGAGAAAGGGATGTGGTGAATTGCAAATTACTTTCAAAGGGCCAACAGCAGCAAGATGGAGCGAGTGGCCTCCTCCAGTGCTGTAAGATTGATTCTCAATTTTTTTTCTTTTCCACCGTGTTTTCTTTCTGAATTAAAAAAAAACAAATCCTTCGCACTTTGGTGAACTTTAGCTCATGAATCAGAAGCCAACCAGTTTAAACTGGTTCAGGTGATAAATAGCACCTTCACATTTCATAAACATTCCAGACACGGCGAATGTAACACGGTGAAAAAACAAACTTCACATTTTTAAATATTTCCACAACTGGATAAAACCAAGCGGAGATCAATATTTAGTCAAACTTTTACTTTGATTATTTAAAAACTCAGATTTATTGCCTGCTCGGAGAACTTCAAGCGTTTGCCTCGAGCGCGTGGATTTATACTCGGCCTCTGACTGTCAAAACATTGAGAAATTAAACAATGGAATCTTCAACCAGATTAAGTCTGATCGCCAGAGCGTGGCTGCCCCAAGAAACTCGCTGGTCTTTGAGGGCTCCGCAGTATCTGCTCCCTTGTCCTGCAGCATTGGAAGTGACCACCGTTATTGGTGGCCAGGTTATTTGGCACTTTCAGCCAAATGAGGTGGTGCTTTTTAGTGTAGTCACTGTTTTACATAGCAAGCGCGGCAAGCTCCCAGGAACACCGATGTGGTATTGGCCGGATGGTTTTGCTAATGTAGGTTGAGGGGTAGATATTGGGTCAGATTTCCCCTGGGCAAGTTAACCCGCTCCTTTTCAAAATGGTGATGTTGGGGGATGGGATTCTCCATTTTTGAGACTAAGTGTTGAGGCTGGCGCAGAATTTGTGGAGTTCCACGACAGCAAAACTGGCGGCTCACCTGGACCGATTCAGCTATTCTAGAGGGGCGCGCACTGGCGGAACATGGAGCAAATCGATCCCAATGAGAAACGGTGCCGGATTCCACGGATTTGCGATTGACACTAGGGAGGCTGATAAGCTGCAGCCGCACGTACACACTGTACCTCCCCCCCCCCCCCACCCCGCCCCCACACGCCATCCCAGCCAGCAAGATGGCAGCAAGGAGAGCGGCTCCATGCTTCACCGACACCGAGCTGGAGGCAGCGGAGGAGAGGAGGATGACCCTGTACACTGGCCCAGGAAGGAGGCTACCAGCCATCACCATTCGCTCTGCCTGGGCGCAGGTGGCAAAGGCGGTCAGCGGGTGGGCAAAACAGGCCAGCAGTGCCGGGAAAAAACTGCATGATCTATGGGTGGCCAGAGTGAATAGGTAGCACTGTGCCAACCCCTGTATTGCACACTCTAAAACCTACCCCCCCCCCCCCCCAACCCAGAGGGCGGCCAAACCCCCACATCCTGCGCCACATGCTGGCACCCATACCTGGGTGCCATGATAACTGATGCCACCAGCTACCCACTCCCTAAGCTGCATGCACTGGATTGCCTAACACTGTTGTTTTCCATTTGCCCCCCTCCCCCCCACCCCCCTCCCACGCCCAGGAGAATGCGGAGAGCGGGAGAAGACTGGGAGGGGGACTGCCGGACCTGCGGTCCCTCACCGTGGCAGAGCAAAGGGCCCTGGACGTGCATCGCAGGCAGCGCACCAGCGTTTGCAGTCTGTTCCAACCGCTTCTGGTCCTCAGCTCCATGCCCCAGTGGGTCACCCTCTTCTCCCACCATTCCTGTACCTTTGTTCCTCGTCACATCCACCCGTTAACCAGGGAATAGGTCCGAAAAAACCGCTACGAGCGGGAACCACCAAATGTGCGACCACTCTCACCAGTGGACGTCATCAGGCCCACTCATGACATACAAACGGTAATCACTACACGTGCGCTCCGTACCACATTGGCGCTGCTGTCGTGGTGACGTGGAATTGCGGTTTGTTGTCAAATCGACAATTGGCACGATTTTGCCGGCCAAACCGATTCCCTGCCCGATCGTGTTTTGTGATTTCGGCGTTGGCAAAGGAGAATCCCTGGATCTTTTCATCCCACCGGAGGCAGCAGACGGTAGCATTGTGGTTAGCACAATCGCTTCACAGCTCCAGGGTCCCAGGTTCGATTCCCAGCTTGGGTCACTGTCTGAGCGGAGTCTGCACATCCTCCCCGTGTGTGCGTGGGTTTCGTCCGGGTGCTCCGGTTTCCTCCCACAGTCCAAAGATGTGCAGGGTAGGTGGATTGGCCATGATAAATTGCCCTTAGTGTCCAAAATTGCCCTTAGTTTTGGGTGGGGTTCCTGGGTTATGGGGATAGGGTGGAGGTGTTAACCTTGGGTAGGGTGCTCTTTCCAGGAGCCGGTGCAGACTCGATGGGCCGAATGGCCTCCTTCTGCACTGTAAATTCTACGTAATCTATGTAATGTCACAATCTATGATATTACTGGAAATCTGCCCCAAGTGAATTCTCACATCTGATTCCCTTTTCCTTGAAAAGCACCCAGGAACCTCGGTGAAATCTCTTTGGAAATAATCAAATAGAAATGGAAAGCGAGACCGTAATGCATGTCGCAATTGGGAGATGTCGCAATTCGTGTCCCAGATAAATGAGATCAATTGAACAGGAAGACCTGAATCATCCAAACCTATTTCAGGGAAAAACAATATTTACACTGAACGGCTGTCTGGCTGTTTGACTGCTATAAACAATTTGTGTCTTTGATGAGGCAGTTCAAGTTCGGATGTACCTTCCCCGTGACGAAGGATAGAGGTTTGATGGCACAGGATTTGCAACTTGTCGAATCATGTGTCAGTACTAGCAGTCTAACTGAGCTCTGTTGTATTGGGAGGTTCCAATAAGAAATGCCACTGGAAATGTGCTTCCAACAACTTACCTGTTTGCTTTGGGCAGGGTGTAACGAGTACCTCGAGCTGGCTACAAGGCCACGATCCCATTGAAGCTTTGATGTGGATTATATTTACATGGGTGCAGTAGTTGGAAATGATGCAAATCCAGTAATCTAAATAGACCTTAAGTACATCTTAGAGAAACCTCATAAATTATACTGAAGTTAAAAGGTGGAGGATTTGAGAAAGTAGACAGGGTAATTCACTCACTGTTACACCACTGAACTCTCGTCTATTTGTTCATTGACAGACTTTGGGTGGGACAAACTAGAAATTGTTCAAAACCCCTTCACCTGGCCCCACTTGCATTTGTCCATCACTCCCATTCCTCCCTGATCTACATTGGATTCATCCTGCAGGGCAATTAGGGATAAATGTTTTATTAGACCATCAACGCTGGCCGAGCCAGCGATGCTCACATCTCGTACATGAATGTAAAAAAAAACTTTAAAATCCCCATTCTTGCTTCAATCCTCTCCATGGCCCGGCCTTGCGTTCTCTACAACACCCACTCCCGTGTCCCATCCACAACACTCAAAGCATCAGTTCATGCCTTTTGTCCCACCATTCGTGGCAGCTTTGGTTGCCACAGCCTTACTGTTTGGAAGCACTTGGCTGAACCTCAGGACCACTCTTATCTGTGGCATTATGGGAAATGTTCAGAATACAAAGGGTTAATGTCATATCATAATTAGCCACTAGATGGAGCTAGGTGCCGAACTATATAAAGCACTGACTCACAGACTTCTGGGAGAGAGCTGGAGAGGAGCGGTGAGAGAGTGTCGAGTACAGTTATAGATAGAGTGTAGAGACTAGTGTTTGTAGATTGTAGATTACTAGATTATTGCTTGCTATAGGAGTAAATGGTCAAGCTTTAATAAGTAGTGTAAATAAATGTTAGCTTTGTTAATGAACTTAGCTTCTGTGAACACTACGGCATCCATCTTCCGAACAGAATCACAAAGAACACCGCATTATCCACCTTGCCGTGTCCTCACATCGACATGAATGGTCAAGGTAATGGTGCGGAGGGGGCAGCATGGTTGGGGGGGAGGGGAGGAATTATCAGGTGTAGAGGCCCGTTAAATATATTCAAATGTATTCTAATGGGGATCCTGAAGTTCAACGTTGGGATTCCCATTATTGCATTCGTGGGAGGGCAGGAATAATCTCTACAGGAAACGGGAATGAAAAACTTGCCCCCCACCCCCACCCCGACCACTGGGTTTAACAGTAGAATCACCAAAACACGACAAATGGTAACTTGACATTAACATTCGGTACAACTCCTATGGTGGCACAGTAGCACAGTGGTTAGCACTATTGCTTCACAGCGCCAGGGACCCGGGTTCGATTCCCGGCTTGGGTCACTGTCTGTGCGGAGTCTGCACGTCCTCCCCGTGTCTGCGTGGGTTTCCTCCGGGTGCTCCGGTTTCCTCCCACATGTCCGAAAGACGTGCTGGTTAGGTGAATTGGACATTCTGAATTCTCCCTCAGTGTACCCGAACAGGCGCCGGAGTGTGGCGACTAGGGGCTTTTCACAGTAACTTCATTGCAGTGTTAATGTAAGCCTACTTGTGACACTAATAAAGATTATTATTATCAATAACTTAAATCACTATATTTAGAATATAGGAATGTTGAACACCTAAAGATTTTGTAACCAACTGAACTCCACTACTTTTTATTTATTCATTTACAGGATGTGTTTGTCGCTGGCTAGGCCAGCACTTACTGCCCATCCCGAGTTGCTCTCGAGAAGGTGGTGGTGAGCTGCCATCTTGAACCGCTGCAGTCCATGTGGTGTAGGTACACTCGTAGTGCTGTTAGGGAGGATGTTCGAGGAGTTTGACCCAGCGACAGTGAAGGAACGACAATATATTTCCCAGTCAAGGTGGTGAGAGTCTGGGGGGGGGGGGGGGGGGGTGAACTTCCAGCTGGTGGTGTCCCCATGCGCCTGCTGCCCTCGTCTTTCTAAGTGGTTGAGGTTTTATTGCTCTTTATTCTGCAGAGAATATAAGAGGTTAACCCTTTTTTTTGGCCAATTTTGAAAGCATCACCCTTGATGACACATTGAATCAAAGTCCATCTTCTCCGACTGTGGAGGTGAGTGGTCTTTCTGACAAAGTTCCTGTTTGCGGTCAAAAAGATATTTGTCACGATGTTGTTGCCCTAGCTGGGCGCAGAGGTAAATGTTTGCTGTACAGAGTGTTAGCTGCATCAAACGTATCTCAAAAATCCCCAATTATTTCTAAACAGGTTGTTTTACTTCCATGCCTTGTGTGTGCTTTTCCCATGTAGGTCACGGACTCTGTAACTTTCATCCGACTGTTTGCTGACGATATTCAAATTCTCACCCAATTTTATTCACCCACCAGCCCCCTACTCGTACCCCTGAGCTTTTCATTTTAAAAAAATATTTTCATTCTGATTTTAACGTTAACAACACACAACATGAAAAAGTAAAGCCAACACAAAACCCCAAACCCACCCCCCCCAACATCCTAACCAACCTTCCCATCTTGCTCTCTCCCCTCTCTTCTCCCCTAGCAGTTGACGGTAACCAGCTCATAGACATAGAACATACAGTGCAGAAGGAGACCATTTGGCCCATCGAGTCTGCACCGACCCACATTAAGCCCTCCACTTCCACCCAATCCCTGTAACCCAATAACCCCTCCCAACCTTTTTGGTCACTAAGGGCAATTTATCGTGGCCAATCCACCTAACCTGCACGTCTTTGGACTGTGGGAAGAAACTGGAGCACCCAGAGGAAACCCACGCAGACACGGGGAGAACATGCAGACTCTGCACAGACAGTGACCCAGCGGGGAATCGAACCTGGGACCCTGGCGCTGTGAAGCCACAGTGCTATCCACTTGTGATACCGTGCTGCCCATGAAGCTCCTTGAAATGTAATATAAACAAACTCCATCTCTTATGGAACCCCTCACTCACCCACTTTAGAGCAAATTTCACCTTCTCTCAGTACAAGAACTCCATTAGATCGCCCAGCCACACGGAGGCACAAGGTAGAAAAGCTGACCTCTACCCCGACAAAACCCACCTGCGAGTGATCAACGAGGTGAAGGGTAAAACATCTGCCGCCGCTCCCGTCTGCTACTCCGGCAAGTCTGACACCCAAAATATGACCCCCGGGGAACTGGGCTCCAACTCCATGTGCAAGATGGCCGACATGGTGCTGAAGAATGACCTCCAAAATTTCTCCAACTTTGGGCAGGGCTGGAACATGATTGGCTGGGCCCCTCCCACACCGTTCACAAATATCCTCCACCCCCTCGAGCAACTGGCTCACCCTCAACTCCGTCTGTTGCCCTCTGGTCCAACCCCAGCCTCGCGCACGAGTTTGAGGCATTCACCCTCCGCAGCACCTCACACCACAACCCGTCCTCCAGCGCCATCTACAGCTCCTCCTCCCACTTGGCCTCCAACCCCCCCCCCCCCCCCCTTATCGCCTTATCCTCCTCCAAAATTCTCCCATAAATCGACGCGATACCCGTCCTCTTCTCTCCGCCCCCCCCCCCAACCCCATCGCTGACAACACCCCCTCCAACAACGAGGAGGACCCGTGTTACCGTAAAAGTCGGGGGAATCTTTTTTGCAAAATCCCGCACCTGCATATACCTGAAAACCCTCCCCCACGGGACCCCAAAGATCTCCCCCAACTCCTTCAAACTCACAAATCACCCATCTAAAAATAAGCCCTTCCCTGAGTGTTTCAAATGTAATATTTTTGCCCTTATTCCTGTCTGATTATGCTTCTGTGAAGAGTCTCGTCAGTTTTTATTATGTTTAGAGGTGCTATTTAAATGCAAGTTGTTGTTTTACTGTTTGCTTGTTGTTTTACTGTTTGCTTGGCTAGGTCTCTGACATGCAGAAAACCATCAATAATCCCACTGTGCTACCAGTGAATAATCCCACTGTGCTACCAGTGAATAATCCCACTGTGCTGCCAGTGAATAATCTCACTGTGCTACCAGTGAATAATCCCACTGTGCTGCCAGTGAATAATCTCACTGTGCTACCAGTGAATAATCTCACTGTGCTGCCAGTGAATAATCTCACTGTGCTACCAGTGAATAATCTCACTGTGCTGCCAGTGAATAATCTCACTGTGCTACCAGTGAATAATCTCACTGTGCTGCCAGTGAATAATCTCACTGTGCTACCAGTGAATAATCTCACTGTGCTGCCAGTGAATAATCTCACTGTGCTACCAGTGAATAATCTCACTGTGCTGCCAGTGAATAATCTCACTGTGCTACCAGTGAATAATCCCACTGTGCTGCCAGTGAATAATCTCACTGTGCTACCAGTGAATAATCTCACTGTGCTGCCAGTGAATAATCTCACTGTGCTACCAGTGAATAATCTCACTGTGCTGCCAGTGAATAATCTCACTGTGCTACCAGTGAATAATCTCACTGTGCTACCAGTGAATAATCTCACTGTGCTACCAGTGAATAATCCCACTGTGCTACCAGTGAATAATCTCACTGTGCTGCCAGTGAATAATCTCACTGTGCTGCCAGTGAATAATCTCACTGTGCTACCAGTGAATAATCTCACTGTGCTACCAGTGAATAATCTCACTGTGCTACCAGTGAATAATCTCACTGTGCTACCAGTGAATAATCTCACTGTGCTACCAGTGAATAATCTCACTGTGCTACCAGTGAATAATCTCACTGTGCTGCCAGCGAATAATCTCACTGTGCTACCAGTGAATAATCTCACTGTGCTGCCAGTGAATAATCTCACTGTGCTGCCAGTGAATAATCCCACTGTGCTGCCAGTGAATAATCTCAGTGCTGCCAGTGAATAATCTCACTGTGCTACCAGTGAATAATCTCACTGTGCTACCAGTGAATAATCTCACTGTGCTACCAGTGAATAATCTCACTGCTGCCAGTGAATAATCTCACTGTGCTACCAGTGAATAATCTCACTGTGCTGCCAGTGAATAATCTCACTGTGCTGCCAGTGAATAATCTCACTGTGCTACCAGTGAATAATCTCACTGTGCTGCCAGTGAATAATCTCAATGTGCTGCCAGTGAATAATCTCACTGTGCTACCAGTGAATAATCTCACTGTGCTGCCAGTGAATAATCTCACTGTGCTGCCAGTGAATAATCTCACTGTGCTACCAGTGAATAATCTCACTGTGCTGCCAGTGAATAATCTCACTGTGCTGCCAGTGAATAATCTCACTGTGCTGCCAGTGAATAATCTCACTGTGCTACCAGTGAATAATCTCACTGTGCTGCCAGTGAATAATCTCACTGTGCTACCAGTGAATAATCTCACTGTGCTACCAGTGAATAATCTCACTGTGCTGCCAGTGAATAATCTCACTGTGCTGCCAGTGAATAATCTCACTGTGCTGCCAGTGAATAATCTCACTGTGCTGCCAGTGAATAATCTCACTGTGCTGCCAGTGAATAATCTCACTGTGCTGCCAGTGAATAATCTCACTGTGCTGCCAGTGAATAATCTCACTGTGCTACCAGTGAATAATCTCACTGTGCTGCCAGTGAATAATCTCACTGTGCTGCCAGTGAATAATCTCACTGTGCTGCCAGTGAATAATCTCACTGTGCTGCCAGTGAATAATCCCACTGTGCTACCAGTGAATAATCCCACTGTGCTACCAGTGAATAATCTCACTGTGCTACCAGTGAATAATCTCACTGTGCTACCAGTGAATAATCTCACTGTGCTACCAGTGAATAATCTCACTGTGCTGCCAGTGAATAATCTCACTGTGCTGCCAGTGAATAATCTCACTGTGCTGCCAGTGAATAATCCCACTGTGCTACCAGTGAATTTAACCCAGATTTAGGTTTGCTTTATACGGATGCTTCCTCAGTGTACAAGTACCATTGGACCGGTCTGTGCAGGGCAATAAAGGAAAGAGTTTGCATTTATATAGCACCTTTCATGACCTCAGGCTATCCCAACGTGCTTTACAGCCAATAAAGTACTTTTGAAGTGCTGTTGGAATATAGAAAATGCAGCAATGGTGGTCTACCACTCAGTGAAGGAACTCCATCCCGCATCCTAGTTGTGGTGGTATGATTTGCATAGCTGTCTGCCATTGGTGCAGAACACCGGCTTACCATTGGCCCTGGTCGGTCATGTGCCTCTTGACCGATTGGTTGAGACCAGTCATGTGACGGCTCTCCGATTGGTCGAGAGGCTGAGTTAACCACGCCTCCATACCGAGGTATAAATAGTCAGAACGCCCGGCGGTCATCCATTTATTGTAGTCGACCACAGGGCTAAGCTCTAGCTTATTAAAGCCTAACTTTTGTACAGCAACTCGTCTCACGTGCAATTGATGGCTCATCAATTTAATAAGCTAGATTTTTGAAGATGGAGTTCTGGATCAAGCCCGAATGCCTCTGCATCAGCCCGCAAACTTAGAACGCTTCAGAAATCTTTAAACATTGGCTGGCATGTCTCGAAGGATACCTGGAGTCTGCAACCAGCCCCCCCACCATGGCACAGAAGCTTCACATCCTCCACTCCAGCGTGGGCACGGCAGCCTACGCGATAATCAAGGAAGAGGAAGATTACGATGCGGCCATACTTAAACTGAATGGACAATTTCTTAAACCAGTCAACAGAGTATTCGCCCGATATCTGCTGGCCACCAGACAACAGCTGCCCGGTGAGTCATTAGGCCAATTTTACCAGGTCCTCGCTGTCCTGGGGAGGAATTGCTCCTGCCTCCAAGTTTCAGCCACGGAGCACATGGAACTGCTGATTAGAGACGCTTACGTGGCTGGGATGCAGTCTGCCGCTACCCGCCAGCGGATGCTGGAGAAAGACGACCTCAGCTTAACTGAGGCACGGACTCTCTCCACCTCCCTGGAGGTCGCCGCTTTACACGCCCGCGCCTATGTCCCCAGCCGCACTGCAGCGCCCTGGGCTTCCTGGCACGCTACCCCACTGCCATCTGCCGCGCCAATCCCCCCCCCACCCCCGCCGCCCCCGGGTCCCTACGCCCGGCCTGCGCGCCTCCCCCTCTCCTCCGGGACCTTCCGGGCCCTCCCAGTGCACCGCGCAACTCTCTCCCCCCGGGCCCCTGCGCCTGGCCTACGCGCCTCTCAGCCCCCGCTCTCAGCCGCTCCGGTCGGCCCGCCGGCACCGCTAACCCCGCCCCCAGCAACCACGAGGGCCCCGCGGGCGCCGCCACCTTGGGCCCCGGACGCCACGTACGGGTCATGGGCGCCGCCACCTTGGGCCCCGGACGCCACGTGCGGGTCCTGGGCACCACCTTCCGGGACTGGCACACAAGGTTCTTCCAGCACCTACTCAGCCGCCGACGATGGATCTTCTCCACGGCTCGCGGCCATTCAGCTCGACCAGTCACATCCACGCACATTCGCCAAAACGACAACGCTGATCCACCTCAACGGCCACGAGACGGGCTGCCTGCTGGACTCCGGGAGCACGGAAAGCTTCGTTCACCCTGACACGGTAAGAAGCTGCGCGCTCCCTGTCCATCCGGTAAAACACAAAATCGGGTTAGCCTCAGGTTCGCACTCCGTCCACATCACCGGGTGCTGCATCGCGGACCTCACGGTCCAAGGGAAGGTTTTTTAAAATTATAAACTCCTCGTCCTCCCTGACCTTTGCGCACCGGCACTCCTAGGACTGGACTTCCAGTGCAACCTGCAGAGCTTGACCTTTCAATTCGGCGGCCCTATACCCCCCCTCACTGTCTGCAGCCTCGCGTCCCTCAAAGTGGACCCCCCTCCTTGTTTGCTAATCTCACCCCCGATTGCAAACCCGTCGCCACACGGAGCAGACGGTACAGCGCCCAGGACCGGACCTTCATCAGGTCTGAGGTCCAGAGGTTGCTGACGGAAGGGGTCATCGAGGCCAGCAACAGCCCCTGGCGAGCCCAAGTGGTCCGAACTGGGGAGAAAAACCGGATTGTCATCGACTATAGCCAGACCATCAACCGGTTTATGCAACTGGACGCGTATCCTCTCCCCCGTATTTCCGCCATGGTAAACGATATCGCGAAATACAAAGTCTTCTCCACTGTGGACCTTAGGTCTGCTTACCACCAGCTCCCCCTCCGTGCGAGTGACGGCAAATACACCGCGTTTGAGGCAGATGGGCGCCTCTACCACTTCCTTAGGGTTCCATTTGGTGTTACAAATGGGGTCTCGGTCTTCCAACGGGAGATGGACCGAATGGTCGACAAGTACGGATTACGGGCTACCTTCCCGTATCTTGATAATGTCACCATCTGCGGCCACGATCAGCAGGACCATGACGCCAACCTCCAGCAATTCCTCCAAACCGCAAAACTCCTTAACCTCACATACAATAAGGATAAGTGCGTGTTTAGCACCGACCGTCTAGCCATCCTCGGCTACGTAGTGCGTAACGGAGTGATAGGCCTCGACCCCGAACGCATGCGCCCCCTAATGGACCTCCCTCTCCCCAATACCCTCAAATCCCTCAAACGCTGCCTGGGTTTCTTCGCTTACTACGCCCAATGGGTTCCCAACTACGCTGACAAGGCCCGTCCTCTCATTCAAGCCACGACCTTCCCGCCGTCGACAGAGGCCTGCCAGGCCTTTAGCCGCATCAAAGCGGACATCGCAAAGGCCACGATGCGCGCCATCGACGAGACCCTCCCCTTCCAGGTCGAGAGCGACGCATCAGAAGTTGCTCTGGCGGCCACCCTGAACCAAACGGGCAGACCCGTGGCCTTCTTCTCCAGAACTCTCCTGGCTTCCGAACTCGGCCACCCCTCTGTGAAAAAGGAAGCCCAGGCCATAGTCGAAGCTGTGCGACATTGGAGGCATTATTTGGCCGGCAGGAGATTTACCCTCCTCACAGACCAACGGTCAGTAGCCGTCATGTTTGATAATGCACTGAGGGGCAAGATTAAGAACGACAATATCTTACGGTGGCGGATCGAGTTGTCCACGTACAACTATGAGATCTTGTATCGTCCTGGGAAGCTCAATGAGCCTCCTGATGCCCTGTCCAGCGGTACCTGCGCCAGCGCGCAGATAGACCGCCTCCGCTCCCTCCACGCGGACCTCTGCCATCCAGGGGTGACCCGCCTCTACCATTTCATTAAGGCCCGCAACCTGCCTTTCTCCATCACGGAAGTCAGGACAGTAACCCGTGACTGCCACATCTGCGCAGAGTGCAAACCGCACTTCTACCGCCCCGAGCGCGCACACCTGATCAAAGCATCCCGCCCCTTCGAACGTCTCAGCATTGACTTCAAGGGGCCCCTTCCCTCTAACAACCGCAAAATTTACTTCCTGGCGGTAATCGATGAATCCTCCCGCTTCCCCTTCGCCATTCCCTGCCCCGACATGACCACATCGACCGTCATTAAGGCACTCCTCTCCATCTTCTCCCTGTTCGGCTGCCCCGCGTACATACACAGCGATCGGGGGTCCTCCTTTATGAGCGACGAGCTGCGTCAATTCCTGTTCAACAGGGGCATTGCCTCTAGCAGGGCGACCAGCTATAACCCCCGGGGTAACGGACAGGTCGAGCGGGAGAATGGTACCATCTGGAAGACCATCCTACTGGCCCTCCGGTCCAGAGATCTCCCTATTTCCCGATGGCAAGAGGTGATCCCCGATGCCCTACATTCTATCCGCTCACTCCTCTGTACCGCAACATATCAGACACCTCATGAACGTCTTCTTGTCTTCCTAAGGAAGCCGTCCTCCGGATCCCCTCTCCCGACGTGGCTGGCCGGCCCCGGACCCATCTTGCTCCGGAAGCATGTGCGGGTGCACAGGTCCGACCCGTTGGTGGAACAAGTCCAGTTACTCCACGCTAACCCGCAGTATGCGTATGTGGAGTACCCCGACGGTCGACAGGACACGGTCTCCCTCCAGGACCTGGCACCCGCCGGCGTGCGGCCTCCCCCCCCCCCCCCTTCACCACAGACCCCCCCCTGTTTTTTCCCCCCAGCGCCCCACCCAGGTCACCCCTTCCCCATCCATGGCGTCTCCACAGCCAGCTTGGGTGACGGAGACTGTTCAAGGACCATCGCTCCCAGACTCCAGGACGTCAGCGAAACCTCCACCATCGGCTGAACCAACGTCACCAACTCCACTGCGGCGGTCTGCCAGGACGTCACGGGCCACGAAAAGACTGATCAAATCGATTTAAATTACAACAGCTCCATGGACTTTGTTGGGACTTTGTGTAATATTGCTAATTGTCTGGGCCAGTGGGAAGCCAAAAATGTAATAAAAGAAAAGAAGAGAAAATTTTTGTTCTCCCGGCTGCTACTCATACCACCCATTCTCTCCCCCCCCCCCCCCCCCCCGGCTTCTTTCTCCGCAAGGGGTGAATGTGGTGGTATGATTTGCATAGCTGTCTGCCATTGGTGCAGAACACCGGCTTACCATTGGCCCTGGTCGGTCATGTGCCTCTCGACCGATTGGTTGAGACTAGTCATGTGACGGCTCTCCGTTTGGTCGAGAGGCTGAGTTAACCACGCCGCCACACCGAGGTATAAATAGTCAGAACGCCCGGCGGTCGTCCATTTATTGTAGTCGACCGCAGGGCTAAGTTCTAGCTTATTAAAGCCTAACTTTTGTATAGCAACTCGTCTCACGTGCAATTGATGGCTCATCACCAGTGTCTGAGCCCGAACCTGGAAGGTGGCGAATCCCAACCTCAGTGAAACGGGAGGCAACTACGTGAGGTGTTGGACAGCTGTGGACCTGATTGGAACAGTACCTCAGCGTGAGCCAACCTGCGCAGGGAAACAAGGAATTTAATCACGGAAAATCTTTCAAACGCCACATAAACTGAAATATTTTGAAAGATTACATTTGCTCGAACTTCAACTTCATTCTCCCATTATGGGTGCAGCATTTGTATACAGCAGGAGCACTGCGTTACTGCCCCAGTCTTATTGAACAGCTCTTTTTATAGATGTCTCCTTTTCCCTTGCTCCACCTTAGTTTCTTCATTTAAGATACTCCTTGAAGCTCACCTCTATGGCTATCTGTCCTAATATTGTTTTACGGGGACTGGCGTCCATTTTGCTTCACAACGTTCCTGTGAAGCGCCTTGGGATGTTTGATTACATTAAAGGTGCTATCGGTTGTTGTTGTTGTTCCTTGCTGAACAATGCATGTGAAGTTGAGGCCTGTTCTGTTTTCTGGGTCTGGGCGTAGGCCAATGGTGCCAAGGTCTCTTCAGAGGACCTTCCTCTAACAGATTCACAATGAATTCACAAATACAACACCTCAGCCAGTTTTCTACCAGTGATTGTCATCACCTTCACAATTACGTATTGGCTGACTAGAGACATGTGACGTTGGGGAAGATCTTGCATTGGAAATGGACTTGTCACCAGCGTGCGGTGCTGCAGGAGTTATTTCTGGTTGGTTTTCCCTCTCTTAATCCTCCTCCATCCCTAATGGTCCACTCTGCTGAGTCCCACGCGTCACATTGTCCCCTTCCTAACTTTGTTATTTCCCTAAACTTCAAACTTGACTTCCCCAAGTCTCTCCTTCCCTTCTGACAGTGCACACTGCTTTTTAAGACTCAAACATGGCCTCATTGTCTTCTTGATTGCTGCATCTTCTCTTCTAACCTTTTGTACTTTGTCCCAGAAAAAGGGTGAAGCTGTGATGAGTACGCAAGGAGACTGTGAAAGACTTCAGACGGGGTAAGTGAGCGAGCAAGAATGTGGCAGATGGAATATAATGCAAGAAATTGTTACCCACTTCGGTAAGAAAATTAGAAAAGAAGAGTTATTTTTAAATGGCAAAAGATTGGAAAATGTTGGTATTAAGGTACAAGGATCAAAGGAAGTTAACATGCAGGTACAGAGAACCATTAGCAAAGCAAATGGAAGGGCAGAACCGTGGCACAGTGGTTAGCACTGCTGCCTCACGGCATCAAAGTCCCAGGTTCGAATCCCGGCTCTGGGTCGCTGTCCGTGTGGAGTTTGCCCATTCTCCCCGTGTTTGCCACGCTAAATTGCCCCTTAATTGAAAAAAATGAATTGGGTACTCTGAATGTATAAAAAGAGGAAAGCAAATGGTGTATTAGCCTTTATCACAAAGGGATTTGAATATGAGAGAAAATAAGTCTTAAGACAGTTGTATAGGACTTGGTGAGACCACATACATCGATACATAGAATGCAGAAGGAGGCCATTCAGCCCATCGAATCTGCACTGACCCACTTAAGTCCTTACTTCCACCCCACCCCCATGACCCCTACTAACCTTTTTGGACACCAAGGACAATTTATCATGGCCAATCCACCTAACCTGCACGTCTTTGGACTGTGGGAGGAAACAGGAGCACCCGGAGGAAACCCACGCAGACACGGGGAGAACGTGCAGACTCCGCACAGGCAGTGACCCAAGCCGGGAATCGAACTTGGGACCCTGGCGCTGTGAAGCCACAGTGCTAGCCACGTGTGCTACCGTGCTGCACATGGATGTGCAATTCTTGTCTCCTTACCTGAGGAAATAATGACTTACGGTAAGTTCTACAAGATTGATGCCTGGGACATGGGAATTCCCTGAGCAGGGACTAAGTAGGCTAGGCCAATATTCTCTGGCGTTTAGAAGAATTGAGGCAATCACTCTCATTGAAACATAAATTACTTAAAAGGGGCTTGACAGGGCCGAACCGGGAGGATGTTTCCCCCTCGCCAGGCAGCTTGCTGTGCACAAATTGGCTGCTGATTTTCCTGCATTAACAGCAGTGGCAATAAGTCTGCTTCAAAGTTAATTCATTGGCTGCAAGGAGCCTTGGGATAGCCTGAGGTTGTAAATGGGGCGAGATCAATTTAAATTCTTTCTTTCAGTAATATTGTGACCCTGATCTGAAGATTGTGCTTTTGCAATGAAGTCATGAGGTTGTAATTACTGGAGCGCATTCTATTAGTCACGTGACCCTGTCACATGTTTTTGTGGTGAAACACAACTCTAATATTAATCTGCTTTCTGCTGAAATAATTTTTTTAAACTTGGCTGTGCTTCATATCAATCAACAAACAGGACACTTCTCTTTCTCCCCCCCCCAGTGTGTTAAGGGCGGCAGATGTCAGGTTAAATAAAACATTCGGAGTCTTTTTTTCTGGCTCACAAAGAAAGAATTCCACAGCGGACATGCTTTGGCCTATTCCAGTGCGACATCCTGGGAGAATTCTGCAGCTATTGCTTCACCATCGCATAGTGTGGAGGCAGTGAAAGTGCTTGTCTGTGCAAAACAACCTTCTTGTCCCCATAAACAGAGTTGAGGGGGTTTGTAAACACTTTTACTGTTCATTGTTTTCCACTGGGTTTGGAGACGAGACCGGCTGCCTCAGCAGGCCGAGAGGGAGCTGCTCTCTGCGTCTAACCCGTACTGCGCCACCAGTGACTCAGTCATCTGGTGATCCTGGGCAGGAAATCGGCTCACTGCAAACCACACATTTCAGCTGATGAAATACAATCCACTTAAGTCATTGTGCGTCTTTTGATCTCCCAATAAATGTGCTTCCTGGGAGAGCCAGGATTGGGAAATTCACTTCATTTACTCTGGAATTGTCGGATTATAACTTGGAGCATTTGTTTTTTAAATTCTTTCCTGGCATGTGGGCGTTGTTGGCTGGCAAAGCACTTGGTGCCCGACCCTAATTACCCTCGAACTGAACAAAGAACAAAGAAAAGTACAGCACAGGAACAGGCCCTTCGGCCCTCCAAACCTGTGCCGACAATGCTGCCCGTCTAAACTAAAATCTTCTGCACTTCCGGGGTCCGTATCCCTCTATTCTCATCCTATTCATGTATTTGTCAAGATGCCCCTTAAACGTCACTATCGTCCCTGCTTCCACCACCTCCTCCGGCAGCGAGTTCCAGGCACCCACTACCCTCTGTGTAAAAAAAACTTGCCTCGTACATCTCCTCTAAACTTTGCTCCTCACACCTTAAACCTACACCTCCTAGTAACTGACCCCTCTACCCTGGGAAAAAGCCTCTGATTATCCACTCTGTCTATGCCCCTCATAATTTTGTAGATGTCTATCAGGTTGCCGCTCAACCTCCGTCATTCCAGTGAGAACAAACCAAGTTTATTCAACCTCTCCTCATAGCTAATGCCCTCCATACCAGGCAACATCCTGGTAAATCGCTTCTGCACCCTCTCTAAAGCCTCCACATCCTTCTGGTAGTGTGGCGACCAGAATTGAACATTATACTCCAAGTGTGGCCTAACTAAGGTTCTATACAGCTGCAACATGACTTGCCAATTTTAATACTCAATGCCCTGGCCAATGAAGGCAAGCATGCCGTATGCCTTCTTGATTACCTTCTCCACCTGTGTTGCCCCTTTCAGTGACCTGTGGACCTGTACACCTAGATCTCTCTGACTGTCAATACCCTTGAGGGTTCTACCATCCACTGTATATTCCCTACCTGCATTAGACCTTCCAAAATGCATTACCTCACGTTTGTCCGGATTAAACCCCATCTGTCATCTCTCCGCCCAAGTCTCCAAATGATCTAAATCCTTCTGTACCCTCTGACAGTCCTCATCGCTATCCGCAATTCCACCAACCTTTTTGTCGTCTGCAAACTTACTAATCAGACCAGTTACATTTTCCTCCAAATCATTTATACATACCATGAACAGTAAAGGTCCCAGCACTGATCCCTGCGGAACACCACCAGTCACAGCCCTCCAATCAGAAAAGCACCCTTCCATTGCTACTCTCTGCCTTCTATGACCTAGCCAGTTCTGTATCCATCTTGCCAGCTCACCCTGATCCCGTGTTACTTCACTTTTGTACCAATCAGGGGCAGCATGGTGGCACAGTGGTTAGCATTGCTGCCTACGGCGCTGAGGACCCGGGTTCGAATCCTGGCCCTGGGTCACTGTCTGTGTGGAGTTTGCACTATTCTCCAGTCCTCCCGGACATCACCTGAAGACAGTGAGGATCCAAAGATTTCTGTCAAGGCCTCAGCAATTTCCTCTCTAGCCTCCTTCAGTATTCTGGGGTAGATCCCATCAGGCCCTGGGGACTTATCTACCATAATATTTTTCAAGACGCCCAACACCTCGTCTTTTTGGATCTCAATGTGACCCAGGCTATCTACACACCCTCCTCCAGACTCAACATCCACCAATTCCTCCTCTTTGGTGAATACTGATGCAAAGTATTCATTTAGTACCTCGCCCATTTCCTCTGGCTCCACACATAGATTCCCTCGCCTGTCCTTCAGTGGGCGAACCCTTTCCCTGGCTACCCTCTTGCTTTTTATGTACGTGTAAAAAGCCTTGGGATTTTCCTTACCCCTATTTGCCAATGGCTTTTCGTGATCCCTTTTAGCTCTCCTGACTCCTTGCTTAAGTTCCTTCCTACTTTCCTTATATTCCACATAGGCTTAGTCTGTTCTCAGCTTTCTAGCCCTGACAAATGCCTTCTTTTTCTTTTTGACGAGGCCTACAATATCTCTCCTTATCCAAGGTGCCTGAAATTTGCCGTATTTATCCTTCTTCCTCACAGCAACATGCCGGTCCTGAATTCCTTTTAACTGACATTTGAAAGCCTCCCACATGTCAGATGCTGATTTACCCTCAAACATCCGCCCCCAATCTAGGTTCTTCAGTTCCTGCCTAATATTGTTATTGTGGTGAATGAGATTCACACGGTGTTATAAGTTACCAATGTCACTCTGTTCCCATTGTATATACGTACTGATATTGTAAGTGCAGTTGCACTACCTGACCACCAGGGGGAGTAGCTCTGGGAGTACTCGAGAATTTGTACTGGGCTCCCCCCTTGGCTCCGCCCAGAACTCCTCCCCCTGGAGCTGCTGTATAAAGATCCGTGCCACAGCCAGCCAGCCAGTTCATCGAAAGTTCAACAGTGAACAGGCTGGCTCTGTTGTAAGTATATTAAAACCGCTATTCTAATCCTACAAGCACGTGTCCGTAGAATTGATGGTTCCATCAGTTATAATTAGTTTCCTCCAATTTAGCACATTCACCCGAGGACCACTCTTATCCTTGTCCACCAGCACTTTAAAACTTACTGAATTGTGGTCACTGTTCCCAAAATGCTCCCCTACTGAAACTTCTACCACCTGGCCCGGCTCATTCCCCAATACCAGGTCCAGTACAGCCCCATCCCTAGTTAGATGATCTACATATTGTTTTAAGAAGCCCTCTTGGATGCTCCTTACAAACTCTGTCCCATCCAAGCCCCCAGCACTAAGTGAGTCCCAGTCAATATTGGGGAAGTTAAAGACTCCCATCACAAGAACCCTGTTGCTTTTACTCCTTTCCAAAATCTGTCTATCTATCTGCTTCTCTATCTCCGACTGGCTGTTGGGTGGCCTGCAGTGAACCCCAACATTGTGACTGCACCCTTCTTATTCCTGATCTATACCCATATAGCCTCGCTGCCCTCTGAGATGTCCTCCCGCAGTACAGCTGTGATATTCTCCCTAACCAGTAGCGCAACTCCGCCACCCCTTTTACATCCCCCTCTATCCCGCCTGAAACATCTAAATCCTGGAATGTTTAGCTGCCAATCCTGTCCTTTCCTCAACCAGGTCTCTGTAATGGCAACAACATCATAGTTCCAAGTTCTAATCCAAGCTCTAAGTTCATCTGCCTTACCCGTAATACATCTTGCCTGAAAACATATTCACTTCAGGCCACCAGTCCCGCTGTTTTCAACAACATCTCTCTGTCCACTCTTCCTCAGAGCCATACTGGCCCTATTCCCTAGTTCTCCCTCATTTTTTTCACCTTAACTGAGTGGCTTGCTGGGCCATTTCGGAGGGCAGTTAAGAGCCAACCACATTGCTGTGGGTCTGAAGTCATATGTAGGCCAGACCAGACCAGATTTCCTTCCCTAAAAGATCTGAGTGAACCATATGGGATTTTACAACAATTGTTGATTGTCAACATCACTTGAGACAAATTTTCAATTTCTTTATTGTTTAAATTCAATTTCCCCCCAACTACCATGATGGGGTTTGAACCCATGTCCACAAAGCTTTAGCCTGAGCCTACTGGGTTACAAGCCCAATGACATTATTGCAATGCCACCATCTCTCTCCTTCAAAGGGAGAAAGTGTTCAACTTTCTTTCCAACGCTGATTAACTTGCAACTGAAAGATTCTGAGTGGACGTATAGAGGATGTTTCCACTAGTCGGAAAAAACAGAACCTGAGGCCACAGCCTCAGATTGAAGGGACAATCCTTGAAAACTGAGATGAGAAGCAATTTCTTCAGCCAGAGTGTGGTCAATCTGTGGAACAGTTTGTCGCCGAAGGCTGTGGAAACAAATCACTGAGTATGTTTCAGCCAGAAATAGATATCTTCTTGATTAATCAGGGGCTGTGGGGAGAATGTAGCAAACTGAGGATGAGACACATGTCAGCCATGATTGAATGGCAGAGCAGACACCATGGGCCAAATGGCCTAATGTGAGTAAATTTAAGGAAGAGATACACAGGTTTTAATTAGTAATGAGTTGAAGGATTGTGGAGAACGGGCAGGACGGTGGAGTTGCGGCTGAGGGAATTAGTGACAACTTCATGTTTATGGAAGTTTGAAGATGGGAGGCCATCTTTGGAATTTGAGCTTTGAATAGCCTTGTCTAGGAATAAAGGAAAAGCAGGGATGAGGGTTTTGGCTGCCGATCAGCTGAGTCCGGCATTGCTATGGCGGTGGAAATAGATGGTTTGGGTGATGGAGCAAGAAGGTGGTGGGAAGCACATCTCAAGGTCAGCGATGATACTAATTGCGAACAGTCTGGTTCAGCTCAGGCAGTGGCTGGGTCGGGAGATGGGGCAAGATTTTGCTCCCAGCATCTGAATCCTGGCTTTTATGCCCCAAAAAAGTTCTGAAGCCCACACTGTGTGGGAAACAGTCATTCACTGAGATTGTCTCTCATTTGACCGATTTGTTTTGAGGGGGACTGCGGGGTGGGTGGGGGAGGAGGGGGGGGGGGGGGGGGGGGGGGGGTTGGAAGGAAGCTCACTGAGAGCTGGGCTTTGGAGATTGTTGCCAGCAATCGGAAGGCATCATCTCTGGAACCACAGCAGGCCCACTGGGAGAGGTTGGTGGGGCTGAGGTTGTTCAGGAACTGTGAGGGTGCCTCAACGTGGAGGCTCGGTCACTGGCCATTGAAGGAATAAAAAGCAACTCTGGCCATTGGGACGGCTGGGTAACCCCTTCACTGAATCAGGGTCGGACAAGAATCTGGGGCGGGATACTCCGACCCCCCCCGCCGGGGCGGAGAATCGCCTGGGGCCGGCGTCAATCCCGCCCCCACTGTGTCCCGAATTCTCCGCCACCCGGGAATCGGCGGGGGCGGGATTCGCGCCGCGCCGGCCGGCGGGCCCCTCGCGGCGATTCTCCGGCCCGCGATGGGCCGAAGTCCCGCCGCTGACCAGCCTTTCCCACCGGCGTGGATTAAACCACCTCTGGTACCGGCGGGATTGACGGCACGGGCGGACGCTGGGGTCCTTTGGGGTTGCGGGCCGATCTGGCCCCGGGGGGGGTGCCCCCACGGTGGGCTGGCCCGCGATCGGGGCCCACCGATCGGCGGGCGGGCCTGTGCCGTGGGGTCACTCTTTTTCTTCCGCCTTCGCCATGGTCTGCACCATGGAGGAGGCGGAAGAGACCCCCTCCCCTGCGAATGCGCCGGGATGGCGACAGCAGCTGCTAACGCTCCGGCGCATGCGCGGACGTCCGCCGGCCGGCGAAGATCCTTTCGGCCCCGGCTGGCAGGGCGCCAAAGAGAATTCCGCACCTTTAGAGAGGCCCGACGCCCGGGTGGTTCACGCCACTCCATCCCTTCGGGACCCCCCGCCCCGCCGGGTAGGGGAGAATCCCGGCCGAAGTCTTTCAGACTCGGGGGCAGAGACCCAGACGACACCCTTGACCTAGCTGACACCCTTGCCCGCCCACTTTATTCACCTGTGAATGGCCAGCTTGTCCAGTGGGTTGCTCTTTATAATGAATGTTTAAATCTGGATCTTTTGCCAGTGAGGGTAGAGGCTCCAACTTTCCATGATATGGCTTCCCAGGAATCTCTCCCACTCTCACCATTCCCATTGGTGTGTGTTGGAAGGATTTGCAAGTTGATAATCGATGTTTCGAATGCAACTTTCCTGCTTGTCGAATTCCAGGGCGAGACTTAAACCCGGAGCCCCCGGTTCAGAGGCAGGGTCACAGTATCCACTGCATTCCCGTCCGGCTCTGACACAGTGACGGGGTATCCCCTCTGTCCCAATGGCCACGCGACCACAGTCTCTCTTTATGTTATTGTGCCCAGCATCGATGAAGTCATTGTTGTCGTCTCTCTTCCCACACCTCGTGGTACACAAGGCAGACTGTTCCCATGGAACAGATCGCCAGCCTGTTGCCAGAGACTTGACGCCTGGTTGACCAGGAGTCCGTCCCACCCTTACTGACTAATTGTGCTGTGGGTTGGAAGGATTGTGCAAGTTAATACTCAACCTGTTTGGCCTCGTTACAAACATGCCTTCCTTGGCCGCCAAGTCCTGGGTTGAGGCCGAACCCAGAACTCTGACTCAGAGACAGGGACGCGACCCACTGCATCACCCAGTCTCTCTTCATACTCCTCTGAATAAAGCAAATGATTAAAACAAAACTGACAGGGGTAACAGCGCCTGGTGAGGCACCGTAACTAAAATAATACATCAAAGGAAACTTAATTAACCAAAATATAATCCCCACGGGGTGACGATGCACTCCAGCCCCTGTGGTGCCCACCAGCCACGGAAGGTCTCGATGATGTGGGTGGCCACCTCGTATTCCCTCTCCTAGGCCACCCGCCCACCAATGTAGCCACAGTAGAGGGTCTGTCAACCCACTGACTGGACCTGTTAATGGCCAACATGGTCAGACCCAGGAGCAAGCTTATAAGGAGGCCTCCTCCTCACCCTCCCCACTGGGGAGTCTCGCGCTATAAGTGCTACAAGTACTTTATTAAACAATGCACATATTAAACATACACCTGTGTATGTCAACAATATAATTAATGCCCCATTAACAGCACAGAAGATTAATTATTATAATTATATAGTTGCATTCCTCCAGGTTTTGAATTTTGCAGCACCATTTTTAAAACATGTCAGATTGTAAATTCATCTTATTCTGCCTCTCTTTTCTGTCTCTTTTCTTTTTCTTAATCTAATATTTCCCTCTCTTTATTTATTGTTCGGTTCCTGATTTAACAGTTAATTCATCCCCTTTCTCTGTGCTTCAGCTGTCTATTCCCCGGTCATTCAATCTCATCACTCAAGAAGATTGACAATTAGTTGCCCAGTTCACTCAGCACCGCTCCGTGTCCAAAGATGTGCAGGTTAGGTGGGGCTATGGGGGTGGGGCTATGGGGATAGGGCAGGGGAGTGGGCTGGGGTCCGATGCTCTTTCAGAGGGTGGGTTGTTGCCCGTCCTGGACCAGAGTCGCAACCGACACTTCACACAAACTACTTACGCAGGTATTCTTGAATCAAGTTTACTTTATTTGATCAAATGTGTTACCCAGACTCTTGTGCAGTTAATTATTGTCACAGAGACTTTTACTCAATAAGTGATAACTGTTACTTGACGCACAAATCAAACTCGAGTATTATCCCAAGCTGAACAGCTGGCCTGGCTCTTCTCGAAGGATGCTTTATTGGTTACCGAGACCCTGACTCGGGGTAATCTTCTGCAATGGTTATTCCCAAGTTTTCTGCTAACAAAGTTTCGAATCCCTGCTCCTTTAGATGATTTCTTACAGCTTTTTGAAGGTGCAATGATGTCAGTTTTGTGACCCTCTTGTTGCTGAGGATGTGTTTGGCAGATCCTGTCAACAGAATCCATGGGCGGGATTCTCCAATAATGGGGCTATGTCCCCACTCCAGCATCAAAACACGGGCGTTTCACTCTGGACTTTCCTTAAGAAAGTCCTGAGTGATTCTCCGAACCTGCAGGGGGCTAGCAGGGCCCCGGAATGCTTCCCGCAGCTCTGGCTGTGGATACGGGGCCCCACACTTCCGGCCGCCCTGTGCGACATGGCGGAATCACACCGCGGATCATAGTGAACGAAGTGGGTCCCTCCGAGATCGCGTGCGCCCGCGGATCGGTGCCGCCCGATCGCGCCCTGGCCGTCTGTGAGGCGCCCCCCCCCCCGGGTGAAAGATTTCCCCGCCCCCCCCCACCAAGGCGGCTGCGGACTCCGGCTGTTCCCGACAGGCAAAACCATGCCATCAGGAACACGGCTAGTTTTCCTGGGAGAATTGCTGCCGGGGCCTCTGTCAATGGCCCCCTACACACAGCGTGTAGACCGTGCGCGTGCGATTTATGGCGATTCTCCGGGGACCGGAGAATCGCGGGAGAGGCGCCAGACCGGATTTCAGCGTAAACGTCCATTCTCCGTCCTCGCGCCCATCGCGATTTCGGTGCAGGGGCTCGGAATCCCACCCCACTTGCTCTGACAGATCCCAGAAAATGCTGATCGGTCAAACCACAGCAACAGCTAATGTTTTATGGCCTGCTATTCTGCGCACACTCATCCTGCCTCTGCCTGGAAGACTATTCCCTGACCTTGTTCCTCGGGTTCCTTGAGCTGATAATGATCTCCTTTAAGGCCAGGGGCCACCTTGCCTCCTGTTATAGAAACTGCATTTCCAGAAGATCTTCAGAAAGCCTCTTTGAATACTTTAGTTTCTTTGTTACTTGGCCACATTTCCCATCAGGCTACAGTGTCTCTTGTAACTGGGCCCTTTTTACCCAGTAGGCTTAGGGCTAGGGATCCAAGGTGCTGATTCCATGGGCCGAATGGCCTCCCTTCTTCACTGTGGGGATTCTATGGATTCTAGTTGCCCTCATGCACTGCTATCAACTCGCACTCTCAGAAACTTGGCAAGGCAAACATTTCTTTGAGCTAAAGGGAGCTGGGGACAGGCCCAGCTAATGGTTGGCTCTGTTTGATTTCCTGCTCCAACAGTAGCGGGTCCAATGGGCTGAATTGTTCTGGCAACAGAGCCAGGAAAATAGGGTAGAGCGAACATCAGGGTGGTGGTTCCCCAAAGCATTCCCGCTGCCCGGAATGGGAATTGGGTAAACTCCCTGCTCCATGGAGACTGGTAGACAATTGCGCTGGTTAAGACCCTATGAGGGCTGGGTTGTTGTGGCTCACTGGCAGTTTTCCAGCTATGGGATGGTCTCCACATTGTACAGAGACGCCCACCTCAATGACCGTCTCCCTGAGGTAGGTGGGTAGCCTTGGGAGCTGGAAACTGAAAGCCCCACTGACACTTCCCACTGGCGCATTTCAGGCCTCCTGTGATTGGTGGGCACTGCGGAAGCCCCAAAATAACATTTTAATTTAGTTCGATAAGCCTCCCTGAAAACGTCTGCTTTGTTACAGCGCCCCTTTAAGGAGCTATCACTGAAATTTGATTTGTTTATTTCTTCTATTTGTCAATTAAGTGTGATTGAAAGCGTATGATGAGCCATCAATTGCACAAGAGACGAGTTGCTGTACAAAAGTTAGGCTTTAATAAGCTAGAACTTAGCCCTGCGGTTGTCTACAATAAAATGGACGACCGCCGGGCGTTTCGACTATTTATACCTCGGTAAGGAGGCGTGGTTAACTCAGCCTCTCGACCAATCTGAGAGCTGTCACATGACTGGTCTCAACAAATCGGTCGAGAGGCACATGACCGACCAGGGCCAATGGTAAGCCGGTGTTCTGCCCCAATGGCAGACAGCTATGCAAATCATATCACCACAGAGTAAAAATGGAGACTGCTGGTACACTGTGGTGGGGTGGAGGAGGCAGACGTATGCAAAGCTGCGTTGTGTGAATAAACCTACTATCAGGACAAGGATTTGTGTCTAGTTTCATACTTCACCCACTAGCTTGTGATCAGAATAACAGATGCCAGAGAAGTTAATGGGAAGTCATTCATAATTATCATGTTGCGAAAAGGATACTTGTGTGTAAATATTGGCTCTAACTATCTTTGATGAACTTATTTCATATCTACCAGATAAATATATGAAGAAATGACCATCTTCGATTCCAAAGTGATGGTGAAGACCAGGTAAATGCAGCCAGCGAGGATCTCCGTTTCACAAACTAAGTGTTGACCCCGGCGCTAGATTTGTGGAGTTCCACGACGGCAAAACTGGCGTTGCACCCAGATTGATTCAGCTACTGCGGAGGGGATAAAACATAGAACAGTACAGCACAGAACAGGCCCTTCGGCCCTCGATGTTGTGCCGAGCAATGATCACCCTACTCAAACCCACGTATCCACCCTATACCCGTAACCCAACAACCCTCCCCTCCCCCCTTAACCTTACTTTTTAGGACACTAAGGGCAATTTTAACATGGCCAATCCACCTAACCCGCACATCTTTGGACTGTGGGAGGAAACCGGAGCACCCGGAGGAAACCCACGCACACACGGGGAGGACGTGCAGACTCCGCACAGACAGTGACCCAGCCGGGAATCGAACCTGGGACCCTGGAGCTGTGAAGCATTTATGCTAACCACCATGCTACCGTGCTGCCTACTAGGATAGTACCGGTACCACATGGAACACATTCGAAACAGGAACTAGCTGCCGTCTAGATGGGTTTCGGGATCTGGAACGGACAGTCCCATCGATAGTGGAGATGCAGTCACAGAGCCAGGGGCTGCATGAGGGGTTGTCAATGAGCATCCAGCCACCTGCAGGTGCAGCTGGAGGAGTCCAACCGCCTGGAGGAGCAGGAGGTGGTGCCGACTATGCTTGCACCCAGACCAACACCGCAGGGGTGGGGTCTGCAATAGACACATTGGGGGCGAGGGTTTTGGCCATGGATCGGCAGGTCTAAGGCCCGGGGCATTCTGTGCAGGCGCTGGCTGAGGCCCTGGATAGGGCTGCCGCCTTACAGGCAGCCATGTGCCAGAGCCACCTGGATATTGCAGTGGCCCTTCTGAGCCTGGCCCAGTCAGAGCAGGCCATGGCTGGAAAGTCGGCGGCATTGCCCAGGCGCTGGCTGACATGGCACAGACCTACAGGGAGATGGTGGAGTCGCTGGCTGATGTGTCACAGACCCAGAAGGTGATGGTACAGCTTGAGGTGGTGCCATCCCAGACGGAGATGGTCCACTCCCCGTGCTCCATGGCTGCGAGCCTGCAGACCCTGGTCACGACCAGAGCGGGCCTCCAGGACTGAAACCGCCAGCTGGCGATGGGGGCCTCAGGGGATGGCTCCACTTGCACCCCTGTCCCATGGAGTAGCCCGGGGCCCCCTGGGCATCCCGAGGGAGAAGGATGTGATAGGGCCCGTGTTATTTAATCCTGCAGGGGAGGTGCCGGGACACTGCAGCACCTCCGACTCCATGCTGCACCCCCCCCCCCCCCCGGCCCTCACCACCACTGTCACCACCGTCACCCCAGGGATCCGATGGCACTGTGTCCAGCTCGATGCAGGGATCACCCAGGTGGACGGTGGAAAGTGCTACCGTGAGCAGGAGTCAGGCGTTGTCAAACGATGCGGGAGCAGCAGAACTCATCGCTGAGCGGGTTGTCATCATCCTCCATCCCATGGACCAGATCTGGTGTTAGCGCTAAACCAGGGCGTGCACATTCGCACCTTCCAACAGGAATGTATCGCGGAGGGGGTTACAGGCTGGGGGCGTGGCCGGGGTGAGTGAGGAGGGTGTGGATTTGGGATGCGGTGTCTGTTCCCCTGGCCAGTCCTCCCCCCTCCCCCCTACAATCGGTGAACCTGGGGGTGATCAGTGTGTCCCGTGCCTGTTGGCGTGTTGTGCAGTCTCCCATGCCTGCCTGGGCGCCATGTCCTGCCCATCCTCCCCCTGCCCTGCATCCTCCTTGTTGGTTGAGGCCGGGCCTTCATCCTCTTCCTCCAGCACGTCACCCCTCTGCTGTGCGATGCTGTGGAGGACGCAGCAGGCTGCCACAATGCAGGAGACTCTCTCAGCATCATACTGGAGGGCCGCTCCAGAGCCGTACAGGCTCCTGGGCCGTATCTTCAGGAGGCCAAAGCACCGCTCGATTACACCCCTGGTCTCGGGTCTCGGCGTTTGACTGTGGCCTCCGGGTAGGTGTCATCAACCACAGCCGCAGCGGGTAACCCCTTTTGCCCAGGAGCTCCTTTCGAGGTCAAGTGTGACAACAAGTTTTCAAAAAGTCTAGTTCAGCCGAAAAGAGTTTCCAGGGAGGGGGATGGAGTCTGTACCTGGGATGAAAACAATGACTAACATGTGAAAAGGGTACTCGCCGGAGCACATGCTCTATTACAATTGTGCAGTTATTCCCTGAGTCTTTTCCCTGCCAAATTAATGCTGTCACCAAGCAGGTGAAAAAATAAATCTTGAATAAGATCTTCCATCTTGATGAGGAGGATTCAGGACAATCCACATCAACTCTGAAAACTGCTCACTCTTTGACAGCTATGCCAAATTCTATCCCAGCAGCTGAGACAATAAAAAAGTTCATTCATCCTGTTCCCCACTTTTTAAAATGTATATTTTTATTAGTTTTATTATTTGTACCGATAATGGAACAAACTTTCAAAACACAAACTGGTACCGTAGTGACAATTATTTCTCCAAATGTAAGAACAGCGAAAGGTTAGATAATCTACAGCCAGTGCCTCTAATTACATAATAGATCAGCCAGAGGACCGGGGGGGGGGGGGGGGGGGGGGGGGGGGGGGTGTAGAAGAGGATAAAGCCATCCAAACATGGCAGACATAAGAAGATGCACGCCTGTATGTTTGGTGAGATCAAGGCTTGGGAAACCTTGCAGGAGCAGGTCAGAGCGGAGCCTATAAATTTGAGATCGGGGTCCCACGCTTTACGGAATGTATCTGACCTGGAATGACGTACTGGAGTCAGGAATTCCATAGGAATACAATCCATAACTATTTTATGCCCGTTTAGAATTGAAGGAGACATCTCGCTGGTCCAGAAGTAGAGGATATTTTTCCGAGCTGCTAAAGTTAAGGAGCGCGATTCTCCGCAAATGCAGCAAGTCGTAAAGGCTGCCGTGAAACTGGCCGTGTTTCACGGCAGCCTCCCCGCCCCCTCCCGGGACCCGATTCTCCCCCCCCCCCCCGGGCGGGGCTAGCAGCGCGGCCCCGTGAAGCATGGCATCGCGGGCTTAGCGACCGTCGCTAAGCCCATGTGCCAAGCGTCACGGCGGCTGACGCGCACGATGACGTCAGCCGCGCATGCACGGGTTGGACGGCTCCAACCCGCGCATGCGCGGATGATGTCATCACGCATATGCGTCAAACCCGCGCATGCGCGGGCCGTCATGCCCCTCAGCCGCCCCGCAGACTGATCCTGCGGGGCGGCGGAGGAACAAATAGTGCGCGGGTATCGGACCCGCTGCCCGCGATCGTGCCCACCGATCACAGGCCCATGCCACCCTTGGCACGGCCGTGCCAATCGGTGCCATGGTTGTTCGGGACGGCACTTTGCAACCGTTTTCACGAACGGTGAGAGCAGATGTGTTTGCGTTCTTGAAAACGGCCGTAAAGGCCTGGGAACTCGGCCCATCGGCCAGGGGAGAATCGCTGTTCGCCGTCAAAAATGGCGAGCAGCGATTCGTGTCGTGGGGCGGCCGTGGTGGGGGGGGGGGGGAGGGAGAATAGCGGGAGTTTGGGAGAAATGTCGGGAAGGCCCTCCCGCTATTCTCTGACCCATGGTGGGCAGCGGAGAATCACGCCCACGATGTTAGACAGCTTTGTTTTCATTAGCATGAATAATTTTCCAGTCTGGAAAGCCCAGAATTAGGAATAAAGGATCAAGTTCCCAGGCCGTGCCAAATATCCTCTCAAGCTCCTTAACTACACCAGACCGATAAGACTGAATCTTAACATATTCCTCCCGCAGCCCAAATCCCTTCAACGTACAATAGTTCCATTCCACACTGTCAAAAGCTTTCTCCGCGTCCAGGGAAATCCCTCCGACGCCTGCATTTGAAAGACTTGGAAAACACTCTGTAACCTTCTGACATTGTTGCAAGAATTCCGACCCTTTTGTGGACTCAGTCTGCTGCCCCGGATGACCAACCAGAGAATTCCCTCTGAACACCACTTTCAGAAGTGGGATTGGCCGAGAGGAAACACACCCTTCTGCACTCTGACCTGCCCTCAAAGTCAAATAAATATTTGTTACCCAGAATGTCAGTGGCCTCAAACCTGCCTTAAATAAATGACAATACCTCACAATTAATGGATCTATCAGCAAATCTTTAAATTCCCTGCACAACCCACATTCAAAACAACCCAGTCCGGGAATCTCCCTAATGACCACAGCCACCTCCCTTTTAGAGATGGGAGCATTTTGTTTTGTTTTGATAGGATGATGAACACCGCACACATTCCATGGTAGCATTGTGGATAGCAGAATTGCTTCACAGCTCCAGGGACCCAGGTTCGATTCTGGCTTGGGTCACTGTCTGTGCGGAGTCTGCACATCCTCCCCGTGTCTGCGTGGGTTTCCTCCGGGTGCTCAGGTTTCCTCCCACAGTCCAAAGATGTGCAGGTTAGGTGGATTGGCCATGATAAATTGCCCTTAGTGTCCAAAATTGCCCTTAGTGTTGGGTGGGGTTACTGGGTTATGAGGATAGGGTGGAGGTGTTGATCGTGGGTAGGGTGCTCTTTCCAAGAGCCGGTGCAGACTCGATGGGCCGAATGGCCTCCTTCTGCACTGTAAATTCTATGATAATCTATGAAATAGTTTGAAATGAGCCATTGCGCAATCAAATCAAAACCAATATCAGACAGGATTTTTGCGCCACATTCAGGTACGCACTAAACCACACCTCTCCCATTTCAACTCCCACCAGAGGCGCCATAATGTCCTTATAAACATTATTTTCTCAGATAAGAGACCTGCCTGTGCCATTGCAGGATCCAGTCAACACTTCACAAACCACAACACAACAAAAATACAAAGCAACCACGGCCACAATAGTTCTAAGGGGACATTGCCAACACAGGTGAGGACCCATAAGGCTAACCCTACGGCCACATCATCATTACCATCAGGAGACATACTCCTCGAGGAGGAAAAGATATGATCCAAAAAGAGAATGGGAACCAAATGTCCCACTTGTATTTTGGACCTGATGCGACCATCAATTCACTCAAAGACACGAGTAGAAGTAAACCGAGGTTTTAATCAGCTTAGAACAGTGCCTGCCTGCGACTGGTACAATACAGTGACCCACCTACAGGTCAACTGCTTTTTATACTTCCTTTCATGGGGAGGAGCCATGGGCGGATCCCGTACATGCCCCAACATATCCCCCTGTGGGTGAAGCCACACAATGGCCCATAGGGTGGAGTCCACAAGGTCAACAACATAATATAGCTGTAACACATAACATGGCAGAACATGATACTAATACACGGGTGAATTATTAGTACTATACATTTACCACAGGACCCACTCATAAAGACCTGAACCTTCCATCCATCTCCCGGCAGTGGAACCACTCGCTTCTATCGTGATCAAAGTGAAGGTACCAAACAGCCAGTATTACCATCATGAAGATACAGATAGGAAGAGAAAATGGTGGATAATCAACACGCGACACAGCTACTATTAATGAAGGTCCCTGAGATTCTTGAGGCAAAACATTCAGCATGTGCTCAATTGTTAACGCCCTCCAATAAACATGATCTCTGATAATATAATATAATATTAAACAAAGCCATTACAACAAGGAGAAAATCCAAATATTTCAACGAGCTGCAGACTGTCAGTCTAAATCCTCGCTCCCTATAGATTTTCCGATGACCAAGACACTAGCCGGATTACGGAAAAGCTTGACTGAGTTGTTGGATATCACCCTCAGGATCGGAGGATAAAGCTGGACATAATTCACTCCAGCTGCCTTGAGCTGTTTTCTAACGTCATCGATGCTTCCACTGTGGCTGCCCCGAATTCCTGGAGAAATGAGATCCCCGCCTCGCCCCTCATGGAGTCATGTCCCGCCACGCCTCGCCGCCTCTTGGTGATCTTTGAAGTTGTGAAAGAGGATGATTCTGGGTCTGGAACGTTGATTGTCCCTAAGTCCCGAAAGACGTGCTTGTTAGGTGAATTGGACATTCTGAATTCTCTCTCAGTGTACCCGAACAGGCGCCTGAGTGTGGCGACTAAGGGCTTTTCACAGTAAATTTCATTGCAGTGTTAATGTAAGCCTACTTGTGACAATAATAAAGATTATTATTATTATGACCATAGACTGCTTTCCCCCTTTTTTTTAAAATTTAGATTACCCAATTATTTTTTTCCAATTAAGGGGCAATTTAGCGTGGCCAATCCGCCCACCCTGCATATCTTTGGGTTGTGGGGGTGAAACCCACGCAGACATGGGGAGATTGCGCAAACTCCACATGGGCAGTGACCCAGAGCCAGGATCGAACCTGGGACCTCAGTGCCATGAGGCAGCTGTGCTAACTACTAGGCCACCCTGCTGTCCGGCTGCTTTCCCCTTTGAGGGGAGAGAGCTGACTGGTGGTGATTTAACCAGCGGGTCACCACACCTCAGGCGAGGGGTAAGGTTGAACCCTTTCCAACTTGAAATGGCCAACCTTCACATCCAGCTTAAGGAACCGTGGTAGCCAGCTCTCAAAACTCTGAGCAGGGATCTTACCCTCCACTGCTTCGGGCAGGCCAACGATCCGGACAGTCATCCTCCAATCCCTGCAAATCTTCCAGGGATTTCTGACATACCACGTAGCTGGTTTTCCAAGGATTGAATGTGAGCTTCCGCTGAGGAAGCAACTTTTCCGACATTCAGGACCCTTCACTCTGTTTCATTGAGCCCTTTGTTAGTATTCCGCAACACGGCCTCCTGAGCACTCAGATTCTGGTCAACAAGCCGAGTCTGTCTATTACCTTGATAGCGTTCGCAGGCACCGTGTGCAGCGCCTTCAAGAATCCGCTCAAGGACCAGTTTGTCATGGTAGCACAGTGGTTAACACTGTTGCTTCAGGGACCTTGATTTGATTCCCGGCTTGGGTCACTGTCAGTGTGGAGCACATTCTCCCTGTGTCTGTGTGGGTTTCCTCCAGGTGCTCCGGTTTCCTCCCACAAGTCCCTGAAAGATGCGGTAAATTGGACATTCTGAATTCTCCCTCAGTGTACCTGAACAGGCGCTGGAGTGTGGGACTAGGGGATTTTCAAAGTAATTTCATTGCAGTGTTAATGTAAGCCTATTTGTGACACTAATAAAGATTATTATTATGACCATAGGCTGCTTTCCCCTTTTGAGGTGGGAGAGCTGACTGGTGGTGGTTTAACCAGCAGGTCACCACATCTCAGGTGAGTAGTAAGGTTGAGAAGACGGGGCCCTTATCAATAACCATAGCCGGTATGGGAATTGAACCCTCGCTCCACATCACAAGCCAACTGTCCAGCCAACCGAGCTAAACTATGGAGTATTAACTTCCAGATGAGACAAGCATGTGCCTTCCAAATGGATAACAGAATGAATAAAAGATGAGTGGAAAAGGAAAAGCTGTTATTCCCGAGCCCGCATCACGTAATCCCTCCCCGTCTCCCATTATTAATGGCTCGGACATAAAATCCAGGACCGGGCTGTGGATTGACATCTTCACCAAAAACAGATCAGTTCTTCCTATTTCTTTTTGTTTAGGCTGACAATCAGGGATGGAAACATTAAGCCTACAAAAAATAATCCAGGTGTCCAGACCAATCATTCAGAAAACGTAGGCCTGATTTTCACACCATGGGGGTAACCCCCCGGGGTCAGATCGCCCCGCGCCTGCCCCCCAGGACCCCGGAGCCCGCCCGCGCCACCAATCCCGTCATTCGGAGAACATAGGCCTGATTTTCACAGAGACTGAGTGGGTCTTTCCAAATGGCAGACTGGACCCGGATACCAAAGACCCACCCCTATTTCCAACACCTCTGATTTGTTTTGGGTTCAAATCTCATTCCAGTACAAAATGTGGGCTAACGCGCTGAGTAGTGCCACACTGTTGGAGGTTTACATAGAATTTACAGTGCAGAAGGAGGCCATTCAGCCCATCTAGTCTGCACCGGCTCTTGGAAAGAGCACCCTACCCCCTACCCAAGGTCAACACCTCCACCCCATCCCCATAACCCAGTAACCCCACCCAACACTAAGGGCAATTTTGGACACTGAGGGCAATTTAGCATGGCCAATCCACCTAACCTGCACATCTTTGGACTGTGGGATGAAACCGGAGCACCCGGAGGAAACCCATGCACACACGGGGAGGATGTGCAGACTCCGCACAGACAGTGACCCAAGCCGGAATCGAACCTGGGTCCCTGGAGCTGTGAAGCGATTGTGCTATCCACAATGCTACCGTGCTGCCCTTAATGCTACCGTGCTGCCCGTGTTGCAATGTTAAACCAAGAACCTCTCTCAAGGTCTATAGGAACCAATGGTACTATTCCAAAGAAGAGTAGAGGAGATATCCCTGGTGTTCTGGCCAATGTCTTTCCCTCAACCAAAAACGGATCATCTGGTCATTGTCGCCTTGCTGTTTGCCGGATCTCACTGTACAAATTGATTTCCACATTGGCTACATTATAACAGTGATTGTGGTGATATGCCTGTGAATAATATTGTACATAGTTAGCAATATGACCTCCAACCAGCTGATGGCGTCAGACATTGGTCATGTGACATCCGCCTCTCGCCAGTTGGTAGTAAGGCAGACAACAGGGCAGCCGCACATAGGGTAATTCTAGCAGAGTTGACGATACTCAAATAGTAACCTAGTCTGTTCAGCATTCTGTTTGATATCTTTCCATGTGTTAATCAATAAATCATCATTCCAGTTAAGTCACCAGCAGTTCTGTGTGCATCGTTGCAACTGCAAGGTCACAGGACACAACAGCGATTAAACTTCAAAACAGCACTTTGTTGGCTGGAAAGGTATCTTGAGGTTGTGAAAAGTGTCAAGTAAATGCAAATCTTTGTTTTTCGTAACTAGCCATGGACGTGATTGACTCTTTTACAGTGTCAGAGTCACCATCTTTCTCCCTTCCCCCTGAATTGACCGTTCACAGAGCCAATTTCCATTGTCCACTTGCCAGAGTGACTCAGAGGTGTTCCGTACACCAGGTTTGGGAATGATTTATTTTGTCTTGTGCAAGAATGGCTCCATTTAGTACGCGACAGAAGACATTGTTCTCTCGTGGTTTCACTGTCCATTTATTGGAATTGATGATAGATTGTGAGCTGGGAGCATTCTGTGCCTTCAGGCCAACAGATTGCAATCAGGGCTGGGGTAGGTTAGACCCCCCTCCCGCCCCACCCGCCCTATTAGCTTCTAGGCAACCACAGCCACACAACATGTCATTTTCACCCAGGTTGCAAGTCACACACCGGCCCGACTTGAACATATATCTCTGTTCCTTCATTGTTGCTGAATGACTATCCTGGAGCTCTTGACGCAGCAGTGTTCTCGTACAGCCCATTCCCACATCACAGGAAAGACATAATTACGCAGGAGAGAGAGGGCAGAGGAGGTTTGCAGGAATGTTGCTAGGGCTGGAAAATGGCAGCCATCTCTGAGGAGAGATTGGATAGGCTAGGGTTTTACAATCAGAGAGTTTTACAGCACCAAAGGAGGCCCTTCGGCCCATTCTCTCTATGCCGGCCGTCAAGAGCCTATCTACTCTAATCCCATTTTCCAGCACTTGGTCCTTAGCCTTGTATGTTTTGGTGTTTCAAGCAGCACGGTAGCATTGTGGATAGCACAATCGCTTCACAGCTCCAGGGTCCCAGGTTCGATTCCCGGCTTGGGTCACTGTCTGTGCGGAGTCTGCACATCCTCCCCGTGTGTGCGTGGGTTTCCTCCGGGTCCTCCGGTTTCCTCCCACAGTCCAAAGATGTGCAGGTTAGGTGGATTGGCCATGATAAATTGCCCTTAGAGTCCAAAATTGCCCTTAGTGTTGGGTGGGGTTATGGGGATAGGGTGGAGTTGTCGACCTTGGGTAGGATGCTCTTTCTAAGAGCCGGTGCAGACTCGATGGGCTGAATGGCCTCCTTCTGCACTGTAAATTCTATGATTCTGTGATCTAAATGCTTCTGAAATGTTGTGAGGGTTCCCGCCTCCAACCACCCTTTCGGGCAGCGAGTTCCAGACTCCCACCACCCTCTGGGTGAAAAGGTTTCCCCTCAAATTCCCTCTAAATCTCCTGCCCCTTACCTTAAATCTATGCCCCCTGGTTATTGACGCCTCTACTAAGGGTAATGATTTATTTCTACCCTATCTGTGTCCTCATAATTTGTACGCCTCGATGATGTCATAATATACATCTATGTATATAATGGAGTGCAGACAGGCAGTGATTGACACACAGGATGACCAGTAAGCACACAGAACACAGCAGCCAATCACCAGACAGGACACGACCACTATAAAGCCAGAGGGCACCAGGTTTCCCGCTCTCTCTGGACCCAGCCACTGAGACAGTCAGAGTTCGTGAGCCAGCCAGTGCAAACACCATGCGGTAGCTAGTCAGGAACGGCCCTAGGGTTGCTGGCGCCCCGGGCAAGCTGAACTTCGGCGCCCTTACAAGCCGAGGGCTTGCTTCTCCACGGCCCCTTCACCAGAAAACCCAAGCGGATTCGAACGGCCTTCTCCCCGTCCCAGCTCCTGCGATTAGAGCGAGCCTTTGAGAAAAATCACTTCGTGGTGGGAGCCGAGAGAAAACAACTCGCAAACAGCTTGTGTCTCACAGAAACCCAGGTAAGAATGTTGAAGTAGACAGTCAGAGAGAGAAGGAGAGGGGCGGATTGATACTTGGGGTTGGCAGGGAGCAGCGTGGTTGGAGGGAGGGTGTGCTGAGAATGCTTTCCATGCAGGGATTTCTGACTTTAGAATGCACTCGCGGAAGAGGCGGTGCCAGCAACTTTCAGATTGCGCCCCCTAGCACATGGCGCCCCGGGCGACTGCCTGAGTTGCCGGTACCTTGAGCCGGCCCTGTAGCTAGTAAGTCTGGTCAAGCTAGTACTAGGTCTCCAGTCAAGTCAGTATAGTGTCAACCCACAGTTGAACATGTATAGTAGTTAAGACGTTAAATAAAATCGTGTTGCATCTTATCAAGTGTTGGAAGTCTGTCTCTCGCTACACTGCATCAAGTGCAGTCCACATCGACCCAGCCTGCCTAGCACATCAGATGAGGTCCCCACTCAGCCTTCTCTGCTCTGAGGAAGGCAACTCCAGCCTCTTTTCATAGCTGAAACGCTCCAGCATAATCCTGGTGAATCTCCTCTGTACCCTCTCTAGTGTAATCACATCCTTCCTATAGTGTAGCGACCAGACCTGCACACAGTACTCCAGCTGTGACCTAACCAGCGTTTTCTGCAGCTCTATCATAACCTCCCTGCTCTTATAGTCTATGCCTCAGTTAATAAAGGCAAGAATCCCATGTGAAAGTGACGAACGTAGAGGACGACGGAAATAGGGCTGGGGAATGGGAGCCGATGCAGACACCATGAGCTGAATGTTCTCCTTCTGTCGTGTAAAAAACAAACAAACAAACCTTCTTAACCATGTTATCACCTGTCCTGCTGCCTTCAGCGATCTTTGGACATGCACCCAAGATCCCTCTGATCCTCTGTACTTCCCAGCGACCTGCCGTTCATTGTGTATTTCCTTGTTTTGTTAGTATTCCCAAAATGCGTCGCCTCACACTTTTCAGGGTTAAATTCCTTTTGCCATTGTTCTTCCCATCTGGCCTGCCCATCAATATCAGCTTGTAATTGAAGGCTTTCCACACCACACCACCAATGTTCGTGTCATCTGGGAACTTACTGATCATACCTTCCACATTCACGTCTGGATCTTTCATGTACACGACAAACAGCAAGAGATCCAGCACTCATCTCTGTGGTTCACAACTGGACACAGGTTTCAGGCACAATCTTCGACCACCACCCTCTGTCTCCTGCCACCAAGCTAATTTTGGTTCCAATTTGACAAATTGCCCTGGGTCCCATGGGCTTCTACCTTCTTGACCAGTCGCCCATGTGGGACCTTGTCAAAAGCCTTACTGAAGTCCATGTAGACTACATCAACTTCACTGCCCTCATCTACCCACCTAGTTTTCCTTAGTACAGAGGAGACCAAAGGTGACCTAAATGAGGTGTACAAAATTATGAGGGGCCTAGACTGGGTAGACAGGAAAGGTTTGTTGCCTCGAGCTGAGGGCTCTGCGGCATAGATTTAAGGTGATTGGGAGAAGGTTTAGAAAGGACATGCGGAAAAACCTTTTTACCCAGTGGGAGGAAGGGTCTGGATATCACTGCCTACGTTGGTGGTTGAGGCTGAAAAGATCAACTGGGTAAAAAGGTACCTGGATCTTCATCTGAAATGCTGAAACCTGGAAGACTAAGGAGCAGGTGCTGGAAAATGGGATTGAAATGAATGGCTGGTTTCTTTTCTTGTCTCATAGAATCATAGAATTTACAGTGCAGAAGGAGGCCATTCGGCCCATCAGGTCTGCACCGGCTCTTGGAAAGAGCATCTCTACTTAAGCCCACACCTCCACCCTAACCCCGTAACCCCACCTCATCTTTTTTGGACACTAAGGGCAATTTATCATGGCCAATCCACCTAACCTGCACATCTTTGGACTGTGGGAGGAAACCGGAGCACCCGGAGGAAACCCACGCACACACTGGGAGAACGTGCACACTCCGCACAGACAGTGACCCAAGCCGGGAATCGGACCTGGGACCCTGGAGCTGTGAAGCCATTGTGCTATCCACAGTGCTACCGTGCTGAAGCAACTATGCTAGCCACTGTGCTACCGTGCTGCCCTCATTTTGTCCAGCACAGACACGGGGCTGAGTGGCCTCATTTTGCATCTTAACCTTTCTATGGTTCAACGCTCTGCAGCGTCAAGGAGGAGGCGGACTATCAGCAAAATCAACCGTGCCTGCAACAGTCACATTCTGGGAACCGATTTGAAGAGGGAACACAAGTATTGGGTTGTTGGATTTCCCATCTGTCCTCATGCTAACCTGATTGTCAGGCTACTGTGTGACTTGCGGGAACTTGGATGACGATGACATGCGGTGATGCTGTGGTTGCCTGGAAACCAATGGGAGAAAAGGTTTAACCTACCCCAGCCCTGATTGCAATCCATTAGCCTGGAGGTACAGAATGCTCCCTGCTCTATAATCTATTCCAATAAATGGACAGTGAAATCACACGAGAGAACAATGTCTTCTTTGTACAACACTGGAGCCGTTCTTACACAAGACTAAATCAACCCCCCCAACGTTTGAACACCTCTGAATCACTCTGAAAAATGGACAATGATAATCGCCTCTGTGTCTCTGACCAGTCAGGGGAAGTGAACAAAGATGATAAATCCCTAGTTTATGAATCTGACGCTGTAGAAAGAGTCAGTCGCACCCAAGTCTAGTTTTGCCTTACTGTATGTAGAAAAAAAAGTTTGCATTTATACAACACTTTTCACGACCTCCCAAAGCACCTTACAACCAATCCAATCGGTTTTCAGGTGGCCGCTGTTGTAGCATGTGTGTTTAGCGCCCAGCACGCCCTCAGAAACAATGATGTGCTCGTGGCCAGATCTCCTGTTTTAGCGATACCGATTGAAGGTGTTGGGCCACAACTTCTGCTGAACATACAGGATACTGCGAGGCCTGGATAGAGTGGACGTGGACAGGACGTTTCCACTTTTAAGAAAAACTAGAACCAGAGGACACAATCTCAGACTGAAGGGACGATCCTTTCAAACTGAGATGAGGAGGAATTTCTTCAGCCAGAGGGGGGTGAATCTGTGGAACTCTTTGCCGCAGAAGGCTGTGGAGGCCAAATCACTGAGTGTCTTTAAGACAGAGACAGATAGGTTCTTGATTAATAAGGGGGTCAGGGGTTAGGGGCAGAAGGGAGGAGAATGGGGATGAGAAATATCAGCCATGATTGAATGGCGGAGCAGACTCAATGGGCCGAGTGGCCTAATTCTGCTCCTATGTCTTATGCAGGTCTTATGTCTTGGGCAACACGGTAGCATGGTGGTTAGCACAATTGCTTCACAGCTCCAGGGTCCCAGGTTCGATTCCCGGCTTGGGTCACTGTGCGGAGTCTGCACGTCCTCCCAGTGTGTGCGTGGGTTTCCTCCGGGTGCTCTGGTTTCCTCCCACAGTCCAAAGATGTGCAGGTTAGGTGGATTGGCCATGCTAAATTGCCCTTAGTGTCCAAAATTGCCCTTAGTGTTGGGTGGGGTTACTGGGTTATGGGGATAGGGTGGAGGTGTGGGCTTGGGTAGGGTGCTCTTTCCAAGAGCCGGTGCAGACTCAATGGGCCGAATGGCCTCCTTCTGCACTGTATGTTCTATGATTCTATGATTATGGTCTTATGCTCTTAAGGAAGTGGTAATTGAGTCGGAATGCCATTCCACTCAAATGTTCTGACCTTGAAATCCAAGCAATTCCGTCTCGCCCGACGTTACGACTCAGGCGGGCAAGATCTGCACAGTGCAGGGTGTCCTCGTCACCTAGTGTCCAAGGCTGCAGAGTCACAGGTAAGTTAGCCACGGTCCCATTTTTAAACAGGATAAGCTTAAATGTCCAGTCAGGTTTAAAGGTCCTTGACAAGCCAGGAAAAGGTAAATATTAACGGGTAAGTGGGCAGGATTGGGATGGGGAGAGGGGTGTGTCGGGTTATCTCAGACCTTGTGAGGGGTGTGGGGTAGGGCCTTGGGTGGGGGAGGGGGTATCGGGTTGGGTCTTGGGATGGTGTTGGATCAGGCCTGGGAGTGGCGGTGATGTGAGGGGGTGGGGGGAGGGGTTGACGGTGTCTGGTCGGGCCTTGTGGGGAGGGGGGGAGATGGTGGGAGTTTGTTCTGTCGGGTTGTTCCTTCGATGGTGGAGGTGGGGGGTGGGGAGCAGTGTCAGGTCGGGCCTTGGGGAGGTGTGTAGTGTTGGGTCAGGTCTTTGGGAGGGGTGGTCTCGGATTTGGTCAGATCTTTTGGGGGGGGGGTGGTTGGTGTCGGGTTGGGTCAGGTCATTGGGGGTTTGATCTTGTCTTGAGGTGGGTGGGTAGGGCCGGGGATGGGTGCGTGGGGAGGTGGGGGGACGGTGGGTGGGGGGGACGGGGGGAGTGGGGGGGCTGTTTGTGTGGTCAGCATGACAACCTAAATTGAAATGAGGGCAAAGGAGCGGCATTTGAATGGACAGGAGTGCTCTCATGTGATTCACCTCGTATGTTGCCAGGACTGGAAGGGTGTAGCTACGAGAATAGATTAGATAGGTTGGGGTTATTTTCCCTGGAACAAAGGAGGCTGAGGGGTGGCTTGCTTGAGGTGAACAATGTTATGAGGGGAACAGATAGGGTAGACAGGATAAAACTGTTTCCCTTAGCGGAGAATTCTAGAATCAATATAGATTCAAAATAAGTGGCAGAAGGTGTCGAGGGGACATGAGGAAGAACTTTCTTTACACAGAGGGTAGTGGAAGTCTGGAATTCGCTGCCCGAGTTGGTGGTGGAGGCAGAGACCCTAAACTCTTTTAAAAACTACCTGGATCTGCACCTTAAGTGCTGTCAGCTACAGGGTCATGGACCAGGTGCAGGAAGGTGGGATTAGAAGGGGCACCTGGGTGCCCTCAGTCTGGCATGGACAAGATGGGCCAAATGGCCTCCTTCCGTGCTGTAACCTTTCTTCGATTCTATAAAATTTCTGATCCTTTAATACCGACAATAACTCGTTTGTCACAAAATGGGTTATCACCGGCGTTTAAAATAGTGCCAATAGGTTGATGCAGACTCGATGGGCTGAATGGCTTCCTTCTGCACTGTAGGGCCTCTATGGTTCTATGAAGGCAGAGAGTCAAGATAAATCTGTCTTTTTCTGGTTGGCAAGATGTAACTAGCGGGGTGTCACAGTGTTCGGTCCTCGGACTCCAACTATCTACAATCTATATTAACGACTTGGATACAGAAGATACTGTAACCAAATTTACAGGTGACACTAAAATAGGCGGGACAGTAAGTTGCAATGAGGAAATAAGAAAGTTACAAATGGATATAAATAGGTTAGGTGAGTGGGCCAAAATTTGACAGCTGGAGTTTAATGTAGATAAGTGTGAGGTTATCTATTTTGGGCGTAAAAATGGAAAGGCAACTTATTATCTAAATGTAGAGAGACTTCAGAGTGCTTCGGTGTAGAGGGATCTGGGTGTCCTTGTGCATGAATTGTAGAAAACTAGTGTGCAGTTACAGCAGGTAATAAGGTAAATTGAATTTTGGCCTTTATAGCTAAAGGGATAGAGTATTAAAGTAGGGAAGTGTTGCTGCAACTCTACAAGACATTGATTTTTAATTAGTAATGGGTTATAGAGAGTGGAGTTGAGGCTGGGAGGAGATCAGCCATGACTGTATTAAATGGTAGAGAGGGCTCGAGGGGCTGAGTAGGATACTCCGGCTCCTTATGTTCTTATGAAATACATCTAGCTTGTGACTTTACAAACTGAGTCCCCATGTTTGGGGGGAGGGTGGGTGGTTTGTGGTGGTGGGGGGGGGGGGGGGGGGGGGGGTGCTGATTTCTGAAATCACAATTTGGACATTGGGTCAGATTGTTCTGCTGAAGAATCAATCATCATCTCAATCCTTCGATGAAAAATCAGTTGTAACGTACCGAACGTACCCCCACATTGATTGTGTATTCACCTCCCGCTGCCTCAGGAAGGCAGACAGCATTATCAGAGACCCCTCCCACACAGGCATTGCCTTCTTCCAGACCCTTCCATCAGGCAGAAGATACAAAAGTCTGAAGACTCGCACATCCAGACATAGGAACAGCTTCTTCCCCACAGCTACAAGACTCCTCAATGACTCCCCCTCGGACTGATCTGTTGCCTGTAAGAACACTATTCACGACGCCCTATGCTGCTCTTGCTCATGTATTTGCTTTGTTTGGCCCCTTGTTCCGCACTGTGACCAATCACTGTTTGTCAATGTACCATTTGTCAATGTTCTCTGTTGATTATTCTTGTATCTACTATGTACGTATCCCTCAGCCACAGAAAAATACTTTTCACTGTACTTTGGTACATGTGACAATAAATCAAATCAAATGTTCACCGGAATCACTGCTTATCGTTGCAGCCTGATGTGCACCTTACCCAGTCAAATAGCTTCCTAATAGCCACTGCAATGGGATCCCTTTGGTCGGAAAGGGCAGCACGGTAGCATTGTGGATAGCACAACTGCTTCACAGCTCCAGGGTCCCAGGTTCGATTCCGGCTTGGGACACTGTCTGTGCGGAGTCTGCACATCCTCCCCGTGTATGCGTGGGTTTCCTCCGGATGCTCCGGTTTCCTCCCACAGTCCAAAGATGTGCAGGTTAGGTGGATTGGCCATGATAAAAATTGCCCTTAGTGTCCAAAATTGCCCTTAGTGTTGGGTGGGGTTACTGGGTTATGGGTAGGGTATGGGTTATGACCTTGGGTAGGGTGCTCTTTCCAAGAGCCGGTGCAGACTCGATGGGCCGAATGGCCTCCTTCTGCACTGTGACTTCTATGAGGATGACCATTTCATTAAAAAATATTCTTCCTGAAATGGATGTTGTGCCAATGTGCGGTTTATTAAAAATTTATTTCATGGTGTGTAGGCATCGCTGCTGGGTGTTGCCCATCCCCAATGACCCTTGAACCACATTCATGAACTGCTGCACTCCATGGGGTGCAGTCGCAGCTACACTGCTGTTACCAACTCTCCCAACTTCACCTGAGGAAGGAGCAGTGCTCCGAAAGCTTGTAATTAGAAACAAACCTGTTGGACTTTAACCTGGTGTTGTCAGACTCCTTACTGTGCCAACTCTCCCTGGTTGAGGAGATGGTGTTCTTTGGGGTGAGGGCACCAGGTGATATGTCACCTGTCAAAGGAGCTGCTAATTAGATGCAGGAAAGCAACGGAGAAGAATTTTAAAATAATGAAAGACGACTCTTAAAATTCAAGAAACAAAACTTGTGAATTCTTTCCATTTACCCATCACAGAATCACACAATGCAGAGGAGGCCTTTCTGCCCATCGATGCAGCACCGACACATGAATAACACTGACCTGCCTACTTAATCCCATTTACCAGCACTTGGCCCATATTCTGGAATGTTATGATGTGCCAAGTGCTCATTCAGGTATGTTTTAAAGGATGTGAGGCAACCCGCCTCTACCACCCTCCCAGGCAGAGCGTTCCAGACCGTCACCACCCTCTGGGCAAAATGTTTTTCCACAATTCCCTCCTAAACCTCCTGCCCCACATCTTGAACTTGTGTCCCCCTCGTAACTGGCCCTTCAACAACTGCTCTCTATCCACCCGATCCATGCCCCATATAATCTTGTCCATCTCGATCAGATCACCCCTCAGTCTTCTCTGCTCCAATGAGAACAACCCAAGCTTATCCAACCTCTCTCCATAACTTAAATGTTCCATCCCCGGCAACATCCTGGTGAATCTCCTCTGCACCCCCTCCAGTACTTATATTCTTCCTATAACGTTCCGACCAGAATTGCACACAGTATAGGGCATTTAAATGGTCATTGGATAAACATATGGATGATGATGGAATAGCGTAGGTGGGCTTTATATGGGTTTCACAGGTCGGCGCAACATCGAGAGCAGATGGGCCTGTACTGCGCTGTAATGTTCTATGTACTCCAGCTGTAACCTCACCCAAGTTCTATATAACTGCAACATGATTCCCTGCTTTTGTAATCTATGCCTCGATTGATAAACAAGATGTGGAGATGCCAGCGTTGGACCGGGGTGAGCACAGTAAGAAATCTTACAACACCAGGTTAAAGTCCAACAGGTTTGTTTCAATCACTAGCTTTCGGAGCACAGCTCCTTCCTCAGGTGAATGGTGAGGTAGATTCCTTCTTTACTCGATTGATAAAGGAAAGTGTCCCATATGCCTTTTTAACCACCCTATTAACCTCCCCTCCTGCCTTCAGAGATCTATGGACAAACACTCCAAGGCCATTCATTGAATACTTCCTTGTCAACTTGCTCCTTCTAAAGTGTAACACCCTACATTTTGCAGGGTTAAATTCCATCTGCCACTTTTCTACCCATTTGACCATCCCGTCTGCACCTTCCTGAAACCCAAGACTCTCAGCCTCACTGTTAACCACCGGCCAATCTCTGTGTCATCTGAAAACTCACTGATCGTACCCCCCACATAGTCACCCAAGTCATTTATATAAATGACGAATAATAGGGGGCCCTGCACAGATCCCTGTGGTACGCCACTGCACACTGACTTTCAGCCATCTGTCATCACCCTCTGTCTCCTACAGCTGAGCCATCCCTGGGAGAAAGGGCAGGATTTGTCATTTACAGAGCGTCTTTCAGGATGCACGAGGTCCCAATGCAATTTCCAGTCACTGGCGTACTTTTGAAGCCACTATTTTGCTGCAATTGAAACATCACGTCTGAATGATGTAGCACTGATGTAATGGGAAATGATGACAGATACTTGTGGTTTTAGAGATCAGCCGATTATGATAGTTTGGATAGGGTGCAGAGCTTAACGAATGCCGACGAGATCTGTGTGACGCATTCTTGCTTCCAGTTTGGAAAAATATCCTTTGACGGGATGTGGGTGCAGCTGGTATTTATTACCCTGAGGGGCTGGTGGTGAACCACCTTCTTGAAGGCACTGCAGTCTGTGTTCCTTGTAACGGTTCGATACACCTGAGTGACTTGCGAGGCCAGAGGGCAGTTCAGAGTCAACCACGTTAAAGTATTTTGGAATTCTCGTCACGACGGTCATGAAGGAATTCACACACAGCAAGATCCCAGCAACCAGCAAGCACGCTAAGTGCCAGTCTGTTTTTCTAGTGATGGTGGTTGGACAGAATGTTGAATGAGAAGGAGTTTTCCTTCTTCTCCCCAGTGCACAGCGTATACACCAGAATTGACTTCTTTGTGGTGGGGAAAACGGTGCTTCCGGCGATAGACTAAGTGGAATACTCCGCAATGGTGATATCAGACCACGCTCCACACCACATGGACGTGAGGCTGGAGACGGGCAGGGCCCAACGCCCCACATGGAGGTTGGACGTTGCCCTACTGGCTGACAAGGCCTTCAACAAAAAGATATTGCAGAGTACACAGAGAACAACCAGAAAGGGGAGGTCTCACCCTCCACGTTCTGGGAAGCGCTAAAGGCCGTACGAAGAGGGGAAATCATCGCTTTCAAAGCGCAAAGAGATAGGGAGGAAAGGGCGGCTAGGCAGCAGCTGGTCGACTCCATACTGGAGGTAGACCATAAATACTCCGAGGCCACGACCGTTGAGCTCCTGGCGGAGAGGAAAGAGTTACAAAGGAACTTTGATCTGCTCTCCACCAGGAAAGCAGCGCACCAACTCCGCCAAGCACATGGGACCCTATACGAACACGGGGACAAAGCCAGCCGCCTGTTGGCACACCAGCTGAGAAAGCAGGCAGCCACCAGAGAAATTGCACAAATCAGGGATACCAGAGGCACATTAGAAACAGAACCAGAAAAGATCAACAAGGCATTCAGGGCCTTTTGCCAAGGGCTGTACACCTTAGAGCCCCCAGTGGGGAAGTCCGGGATGAAACGGTTCCTTGATGGACTGGACATACCAGCCATGGGGGAGGGCAGAAAACGGGGCCTGGAAGCACCACTAGCACTGGGAAAGATCATGGAGAGCATTAGCTCCATGCAGACAGGGAAGGCACCGGGACCGGAAGGGTTCCCTGCGGATTTCTACAAAAACATTTGTGACAGCGCTGGCCCCGCACCTGCGGGAGATGTTCACAGATTCGCTAGCTAGGGGCACACTGCCACCCACGCTAGCACAGACCTCAATCTCGCTGATACCTAAGAAAGATAAAGACCCAACGGAATGGGGGTCATACAGACCCATCTCACTGCTGAACTCAGATGCCAAAATACTGGCCAGGATTCTAGCCAAAAGGCCCGAAGACTGCGTACCAGAGGTGGTCGCAGAAGACCAGACGGGCTTTGTCAAAGGTAGACAGCTTACCTCCAACATCAGGCGCCTGCTGAACGTGATAATGACCCCATCCAGGGAGGGAACACCAGAGGTGATCGTCTCCCTAGACGCAGAAAAGGCCTTCGACAGAGTCGAATGGAAATACCTCATAGAGGTACTGGAGCAGTTCGGGCTTGGAACAGGATTCTCCTCCTGGGTAAAGCTCCTGTACAACGCTCCCATGGCGAGCGTACGGACAAACAACACCAACTCCCAATACTTCCAGCTGTACAGGAGCACCAGACAAGGATGCCCACTGTCCCCGCTGCTGTTCGCCCTAGTGATCGAGCCACTAGCAATTGCGCTCAGAGCAACAAAAAGCTGGAGGGGGATCCGAAGGGGAGGCAGAGAGCACAGAGTCTCACTCTATGCAAATGACCTGCTCCTCTACATCTCAGACCCACAAAGCAGCATGGACGGAATCATCGCGCTCCTGAAAGAGTTTGGCGCCTTCTCGGGCTACAAACTCAACATGAACAAAAGCGAGATCTTCCCGGTACACCCACATGTAGGGGGGGGGGGGGGGGGCAGCACTAACGGGATTGCCGTTTAAACAAGCCCGACACAAATTCCGCTACCTGGGGATCTATATAGCCCAGGACTGAAAAGGGATCCACAAATGGAACCTCACCAGTCTGACGGAGGAAGTAAAAAAGGACCTGCAAAGATGGAACACACTCCCACTCTCCCTCGCGGGGAGAGTCCAGACGATCAACATGAACATGTTGCCCAGGTACCTCTTCCTATTCAGATCCATTCCGATCTACATCCCCAAGGCCTTTTTCAAAGCAGTAGACAAACTAATCATGGCGTTCGTATTGGGGGGGGGGGGGGGGGGGGGGGGGGAAGAATGCTAGCATCCCAACGAAGGTCTTACAAAAAACAAAATCTAGCGGGGGCTAGCCCTCCCAAACCTACAATTCTACCTTGGGCGGTGACGGCCGAGCGAATAAGGGGATGGATCAGGGAGCCAGTAGCCGAGTGGGTGCACGCGGAATAGGCCTCCTGCAAGGGGACCTCCCTCCGGGCCCTCGCCATGGCGGCACTCCCATCCCCACCCAAAAAACACTCCAGCAGCCCAGTGGTGACAGCCACCCTCCAATCCTGGAACCAACTGCGGCAGCAATTTGGCCTGAACAAAATGTCGGACAGGGCTCCCATCTGCAACAACCATAGGTTCAAACCAGCACTGACTGACGCCACCTTCAAAAGGTGGAGGCAGGACGAGGGGACACTGACAGTCAGGGACCTATACACGGACGGCAGGGTCGCGACTGGACGAACTGACGGAGAAATTCCAGCTAGCCGGGGGGAACAAACTAATGTACCTGCAACTCAGAAACTTCCTACGAAAGGAGACAAGGACGTACCCACAACCGCTACGACAGACACTACTGGAAGAACTACTGGACGCAAGCATACTAGAGAAAGGAAACAGTAGCGACATGTACGACCGACTGGTAGAAAGGGACGACACCGTCCTGGACGCAACAAGAAGGAAATGGCAGGAGGACCTGGGGATGGAGATAGGGTGGGGACTCTGGAGCGAAGCACTGCATAGGGTCAACTCCACCACCACGTGCGCAAGGCTCAGCCTGACGCAGCTAAACTTGGTACATAGAGCCCACTTAACAAGAACCCGTATGAGTAGGTTCTTCCCGGAGGTGGAGGATAGATGTGAACAATGCCAAGGAGGCCCGGCCAACCATGCCCACAGGTTTTGATCTTGTCCCAGACTTGTGGAGTACTGGACAGCCTTCTTCGAGGCTATGTCCAAAGTGGTGGGGGTGAGGGTGGAGCCATGCCCGAAAGTGGCGGTCTTCGGGGTTTCAGACCAGCCAGATCTATTCCTGGGGAGGAGGGCGGACACCCTTGCCTTTGCCTCCCTGATCGCCCGCCGTAGAATCCTGTTTGGCTGGCGGTCAGCAGCACCACCCAGAGCTGCAGACTGGCTGTCCGACCTCTCGGATTCTCTCCAAATGGAGAAAATCAAATTCGCCATCAGAGGGTCAGACGTCGGCTTCCACAGAACGTGGGAGCCATTCATGCAATTGTTCCGGGACCTGTTTGTGGCCAACGTATTAGCAAAATAATAGGCAGGTAGCCAGGAACCAGGGGAAAGCAGCCAAGGCCTGAGAGGGAGAGATAGACTGGGAGAGGGGGTGGGGGTGGGAGGGGGGCAGCTAAATCTCAGAGGAAGGAAAGGCGAACCACGGGGGGGGGGGGGGGGGGGGTTGAGGAGGCGGGGGGGAGAAAGAGCGAAGAGACTGGGAACAATAGAGGAGAGCCAGGGATGTAGTGGGGGGGGGGGGGGGGGGGGGCAGGGAAACTTGGCATCCACAGGTACAGAGAAAAAGGAGAATACAGGCGGAAGAGGCGAGGGCCGGCTGAAGCAGTAGTGAGCACGAGACAACAACGGCAGCAAAATCCGTCCGGGAGAAGCGAGGGGCAACACCGGCACCAGACCCACACGAGGATTGCCCTCTGAAATTGTCTCTCCAGAACCCAATTGTATATCTGCCATCCCGCCCCTCCCCCCTACAAACAGATGCCTACTTATGTGTGTAAATAATTTTGCCAAGTGTACAGAGTTGCTGTGGCTGGGCGGGTGCATTGTACCCCACCAGTTAATTATTTGATTTTGTTCTCTCGTGCTGTTACTGTCTTTTTTTTTCTTTTCTCCTCTCCCTTCGTGATTTGTGTGTGTGCGCCCTTCTCTTCCAGACATAAATATATCATATCCTGTGTACATAACGGCAAATATACCGTATTTGCCAATAAAAAACATTTAAAGCCAATAAAAAACATTTATAAAAAAAGAATAACAAGCAAAAAAACGATATTCTCCGTTGTTCAGTATTCGTTTACCCGTTCCTGCAGTTGCATAACCAGTGAACTCACTGCTGATGTCATCTGTTTGTCTTCTCCTTTTGAACAGCCCGTTCCAAAGAGAGAAGAGGAACTTCCTCTTTAAATGCTGTAAACAACATATCAGAATGTCTGCGCATTGACCGATTACACTGACAAACTGCTCAGTGCCCCAGGCTCTGCTGCTTTGCTGACATGGTGGAAAGCACAATTGCTTCACAGCTCCAGGGTCCCAGATTCGATTCCAGCTTGGGTCACTGTCTGTGCGGAGTCTGCACGTTCTCCCCGTGTGTGCGTGGGTTTCCTCCGGGTGCTCCGGTTTCCTCCCACAGTCCAAAGATGTGCAGGTTAGGTGGATTGGCCATGATAAATTGCCCTTAGTGTCAAAAATTGCCCTTAGTGTTGGGTGGGGTTACTGGGTTATGGGGATAGGGTGGAGGTGTGGACCTTGGGTGGGGTGCTCTTTCCAAGAGCCGGTGCAGACCCGATGGGCCGAATGGCCTCCTTCTGCACTGTATGTTCTATGATGGTGACTCGTCGATTGCTGCCTTTCCACTCGGCTTATCAACTCAGGTTGGACGCATTCTGGGGGTGTCTTCGGCGGACCTCCTGCCCGCATGCTGGCACTATTGGTCACCCCAATAAGGGGAATCCTCACGGTGCCCCGTCCTCCCACAGGCGACCGGAAGGAAACCAGGTTTTTCATCACCTGATTGGATTCTTCACTATTTTCCATTTTTAACAAATATGTTTATTAAGAACTTTTTCATCATTGTCAACGCAACCTGAAACAAACAAACAGAAAACATCACAATCAATAAAAAGGGAATGGTGTCCCAATCTGACTGACGAGCGGAGCCCGTGATGCACAATCAATGGGCACGAAACGTAGATGAAGTCCGAACGAAAGGCTTTTATTAGCAAGAAGTCAGCCCGGCAGCAGGCGTACAGAAGAATGGCTGGCTGCTGGGGAACACGGGTTCTTATACCCCGGCTACCTTCCTCTTAGCCAATCGGGCTGAGAGGCACACAATACCTGGGCCAATGGGCAGCGAGTCATCTGCACCAATGGCAGCTCACACTCCCAGGTACCGTAATACCCCTAGTCATACTACACAGCCCGCCCCTGTAAATAACAGGGCTATGTGCGGCCTTGGCCGCCTGTTCCCCATTGACGCCCCTTGTACAACACAAGTTGCGTTCAATAACCATATGTTTCTCTGCACTGCACGTGCCTGGTAACACACAGCTCAACACGCTCGCTATGGGACTTTGTTCCCATTTGGTTGAACTGAGCCCTTTATATTGTCTGTGGCGGGGGCTGGATCCGTAATATAAATAAGTAGGTGGTCTACATAAAAGGGCACCTGATGCTCCACCCCTCCCTGACTAACCCCCTCCATTTACTGGAGGATCCCAGCACTATAGTGAGCAGCTCTATTGCCACCGCAAACAGGAGCGCGGACAGTGAGCAGCCCTGCCTCGTACGCTTATTCAGAAGAAAATGGTCAGATAATAATAATAATCTTTATTGTCACAAGCAGGCTCACATTAACACTGCAATGAAGTTACTGTGAAAAGCCCCGAGTCGCCACATTCCGGCGCCTGTTCGATTACACGGAGGGAGAATTCAGAATGACCAAATTACCTAACAGCACGATTCACCCGAGGAAGGAGCAGTGCTCCGAAAGCTAGTGATTTGAAACAAACCTGTTGGACTTTAACCTGGTGTTTGTAAAAATGCTTTTTCGGCAGCGAGAGATAAAATTACCTCAGGTTCGGGCATGGAGGAGGGGGAAAGGACAACTTTTAACAGGTGACGTATATTGTCCGACAATTGTCAGCCCTTCACGAGGCTTGTTTGATCCTCCGAGATCACATTTGGGAGGCAAGGCTCCAGCCGATGCTGCAGCACCTTAACCAGTAGCTAGACTTGCGTATGAAATGGGACGCTATGAACCACACTCTGTTGGGTCTTTGTCCCTCTTAAGAATCAGGGATATAAAGGCTTGAGAGAGGGTCGGGGGCAACGACCCCCAGGGAATCTTCGAACATGTCGAGAATTAAAGGTACAAGCTGCTCCGAGAATTTACTGTAGAATTCAATCGGAAAGCCCACCGGACCAGGGGCTTTGCCAGATTACATCAACCCAATACGTTTTAAAATCTCTTTGGGGCGTAACTGTGATTCCAACTCACCGCTCCTGTCCGACTTGCCAGCAGCAAGCTGGTATGATCAAGCAGGTACTGGGGATCCACCACAAGAATGGAGTCTACCAGACTCTGCTGCTCCACCCAATTTGTCCTCAACACATGCGCTCTGTGTGGTGTCCTCTGTGTTGCTTATTTCAGGGTGGTTGGTGCAGTGTTCACAAAGACCCCAAAATAACTTTAACTTAAACAAAGCTATAAATTTATTAACACTACTAACTTGGATTCGACAGGTACTCCTGCAGAATACACAGTTGGTTAATAACATCTAGACTACACTCACCTACAGCTAATCTCACTCCTGATTTAAACTATGATCTGCTCTCACTTACACTATCTGCTCTTCTGACTCTCACTGGCTAACCCCTGCACACACTCTCCCACAAGTGCCTGATATTATTGTAGCTGTAGCTCCCTTTAGTGGCTACTCTCAACACTTCACCCTTGCAGTTCTAATAGTTATGCTAATACTACACTCTGCAGGAGATCATTTCCCCCCGGGACCACTTTAAGAACCATGAGGATGGTGCTTGGAGGACTTGGATCTGTTAAATTTTATCTTGTCCTCCATGACAGTGGACATACGCTCACAAACTTCTTTATCCACTATCAATGTTGTGTCCAATCTCCAGGGTGGACATTGTGTGGACATGTGAAAAAACGGAGAGTCTTTAACGATTGGGTGCAAGAAGCGCCAAGGATCTATCCCCACCATCTCCATCATGAAAGACGACAAAGCCCTGGGCATTACCGAGGGGGCAAGAGATTTAGGAACCATCCAATCTAGACCCCAAGACACAATTCAGGTCCCCATTTAAGATAAGCCAATGCGAGTCTAAATTGGTGAGGGAGGTCAGCAGGGAATTAATAAAATTTGTATCATCCCATTTGGGGGAGTAAATGTTAACCGTGACAACCGGGGAGCTCACCAGGGAGCTGGCCTGCCCTGGTCTGCTTTCAAAGCCAGCGATTTAGCCGTGTGCTAAGTATTGTTCGCGGTGTACAGTTTATCAAGGGCCTTCTTCACTTCCCTTCACCGTGAGGTGGCTGAGTGGGTCAAGTCACTCCCCGTCGCCTGGGCCTAGGCTTTTGATCGCTGGGGCATCGGGGCGCTGGCCTGGTGGAATGAAGGTGTTTCGTTCGTCTGTATCCTCGAGAGATCCTGAGGGGTGGTCGATGATCCTGTCGTGGCTTTGGCCTTTTCGAGCAACATACATGGTGTTTCTATTCCTGGGGAGGAGGGCGGACGCCCTTGCCTTTGCCTCCCTGATCGCCCGCCGTAGAATCCTGTTTGGCTGGCGGTCAGCAGCACCGCCCAGAGCTGCAGACTGGCTGTCCGACCTCTCGGATTCTCTCCAAATGGAGAAAATCAAATTCGCCATCCGAGGGTCGGACGACGGCTTCCACAGAACGTGGGAGCCATTCATGCAATTGTTCCGGGACCTGTTTGTGGCCAACGTACAAGAGGAAGAATAGTCGGGGGAAGGTAGCCGGCGGGGAGGGGGGGGGGGGGGGCTACGGGCTCGTTACGGGGGTTTGATGGCTAGCTAAGGCCCAAAACCAAACTAAATAAATGCCAATAAACATGTTGGGGAATGTAAAATATGTATGCCGGCAAAGAGGGGGAGGCCACAGTTATTACTACGAAGATGCTCACCTGTAAATATATATGTTAATTTTTGCGTGTTTTTTTTTTCTCTCTCTAACACTTTGTAATTTGTTTAATATAAAACATGAAAACTGAATAAAAAACATTTATAAAAAAAACATACATGGTGTTATTATCCTACAATTCGTCAATAATCGTGGACGTTACTCCCTTGTGATTATGTTGTTGATTATTTATTGTTGTCTTTTCTCCTGCAAGGGTGTACGAGGTGGGAGCACGAGGACGAGAGACGCCCGCAATGTGACCATCAATTCACAAGACACATGGTTGGACGTGAACAGTGGTTTTAATAATCTCACAACGGAGCCTGCCTGCGACGAGATGAACTGGCAGGCGGGCTCAGACTGCCAAGCTTTATACAACCAGTTGGTGGGAGGAGCCATGGGCGGCGCCAAGGGTGGAGCCCAGTACAAACACCCGTACACTCCCAGTACATCTCCCCCTAGGGGCAGAGCCGCGCAACTGCTCGTGTGCCGAGCTTACACAGACATAGTACATCATATGTAATAACAGTGTGAATTACGCTACTGTGATCCCACAGCCCGTTATCCAGTTCCAGCAAAAGCCGTACTGAGTCGATTATGTGAGGTGTGGTCTGTGCACAATTTTGCTCCTTTTTATATTATGCGCTGCAATCCTTGTGGTTAGGAAGGGACTTCTTTCTCGACACCACTTATCTCATTTATAATGAAGGTGAGTGGAGCCGTAGCAGGGTGATGGGCAGGTTAGTTGGTGTGGAGTTGGGTAGTAGGCTTGTTGTCAGGCAGAATTCAAAGCAGGTGACGTGCCCTCCCCCTTCATTTTACCCTAAATTAAAGAGGCAGTCCCAAACATTACACACATTTCTAACACTGTTTACAGAGGTAACTTCAATAGTAGACCGATGAACACTCAGTTCTCCAGAACAGGATTCTCAATGACTCAGAGAAACCCAGCAAGGTGGAAGGGCAGAACTTGGGATAATCCAACACTAATACCAACAAGTGTAAACTATTTTTGTTCTGCGGAAGAGACATATCTGATCATAGATTTAGGCTCTGCTGCTGTCACATCTCTCAAAAGAACCATGCCTAAATTCAAGTGCTTATCATGTCATAATCTCCATCGTAAATCACTACACTAAGCAGAGTCTTGACGGGGCACCTCTAGGGGATTCAAACACGTCTGTTTTTGTAACACTTTGTCCTTTCACAGCAGGTTAGGCAGTATTTTGCTTCCTGCTGTACTTACACGGCAGAGGTACTGAGCAAAATTTGCAAGATATATACTTGGGAGACAGCTGCGTTCAGGATGGGAAATCTGTTTGATTAGAGTGTATGTCTTGCCAAAGATAGAGCGGGTCTTTTCTGTTCTTTATTCCCAGCCCTTGCCCTAGGGGTGCTGACTCAGAGTGTGCTAAGGTGTCAAGGGCACCTGTGGCCTCTTGGTACTTTGCCAAGTCATCATTCTGGACTAAGTTGCCAGGCTAGCCGACCTTTCCAAGCCATTTGTACAGGTTAACATAGAATCATAGACATTTCCATAGCATAAGGAGTCTATTTGGCCCATTGTGTCTAAGCTGGCCAACAATAAGCATCCAGCCTTATTCCACTTTTCAGCTCTTGGTCTGCAACCTTGTATGTTACGGTGCTTTAAGTGCATATTCAAGTGCTTTATTTATTTATTTTTTCAAAATTTAGAGTGTCCAGCATAAATCTAACTATAGGTTTTACCCTTCCAGGCACAGAAACATTAAATTAACTTAAAACTACCCTATTTCTAATGTTTATGAATACACATATAAATCCCTTAAAACTACTTCTGGTTTCCAAACATCACTCAGTAGTTTGCAAAACTGACCCAGAGGTTTGTGGCTGCTTCATCGTTGATATACCACATCATGGGGAATCAAGGTATAGAACATAGAACTGTACAGCACAGTACAGGCCCTTCGGCCCACGATGTTGTGCCCAACTAGTCTGAAACTAAGATCAAATCAACCTATTCCCAATCATTCTGGTGCACTCCACATGTGGGAAGCAGGAGGGAAAGTGGGGTTGAGGCAGAAGATCAGCCCTGGTCATATTGAATGGCGGAGTAGGCTTGAGGAGTCATATTTCTTATGTTCGTATAGAACAGGCAGATGCACAAGAAAGACCCTCTGCTCTATCCCAAGATGTTTATCAGCTCAGACATCGGGCATGTCCTTCTCAGGTGACGTGACATTTCCTATTACCTACAACAACCCCTTACTTGAGGTTGAATAAATGACATTGCCGTTTTACAATAAACCAGAGCTATCTTTGTGATGTACCTCTACTTCTGTCATTTCACTATTGATCGTCTGTCCTCTTAGGGGCTGGTTTAGCACAGTGGGCTAAACAGCTGGCTTGTAATGCAGAAAAAGGCCAGCAGCGCAGGTTCAATTCCCATACTGGCCTCCCCAAACTGGCGCCAGAATGTGGCGATGAGGGGCTTTACACAGTAACTTAATTGAAGCCTACTTGTGACAGTAAGTGATTATTATTATTATTATATCCCCTTCTATTGCTCAGTGTCAAATGTTGTGTTATAACGCTGGACGTGAATGTGAGTGGTATGATCAGTAAGTTTGCAGATGACCCAAAAATTGGTGGTGTGGTAAATAGTGAGGAAGAAAGGCTTGGATTACAGGATAATATAGACGGGCTGGTCAGACGGGCTGAACAGTGGCAAATGGAATTTAACCCTGAAAAGTTTTGGGAGGACTAACAAGGCGAGGGAATACACAATGAACATCTTGATAATCGACAAGCAGGAAGCGCCGCCGTCCCATCAGGCTCGGGTAGGATTTGAGGTGGAGTTAGGAAGTCGATGCCTAACCCTCGTACATGCAACTGTTGTAGAAGTGGACATTCTTGTGCAGAATATATCCTGTGGTTATCCTTATTAAGTTTTGTTCGAGCAACACTTGATTCACTTGTTCGTGTGACGATGCCCAGTTCGAATCGAGGGTCCTGCCTTGAAACTTCATATTCTCTTTCTCTTCCAGACATTAGTTATCCTGTCTGCACTGCCAGTGCTCTCTGTATCCATGGGGGTTGAATCCTGCTGCAAGACGTTTAGTGACGAATGGTTCTGTATGAAATCCCTCTGCTGCCAATGAAGGGTCATAGAGATGGTCACAGGGAAGCTCTCACATTTCTGGAGGCTGCCTCCCTCGGCGGTATATGGGGTGGGGCACCATTGGAATCATGTCCAAAAAAGGTGCTGGTAGGCAGGAAGGCTAGCCCCCACAATAACCCCCTCCAGCATCCGACCTGCCTGACCTGTGTGGGGGGGGGGGGGGGGGGGGGGGTGGGGGGGGGGGGGGCTGAGGTTTCAGGCCAGAGGGTCGGCAGTATTGTTCCCGAAACTGCACCGAAGGCCCGGTGACAGCCAATGAGGAGACCTCTGGTAAAATCTGCTGCGTCAGCCCCAATGCCACTATTTGATCGCAACATTGGGGTCCCCAAAAGCCAGCGGTAAATTTCAGCCCATTGTCTTCTGCACCTGTCACAGAGTCTATCCTGCTACCTGGCCCATCGGCGTCGTATTTGATCACTGGCTTTCAGATCCCTCCATCACCAAGCCCTATTTCCACTCTGTGTCGCTGGCTGTCTCTATCCCTGCCTCATCCATGCCTTTGTTATGTCCACGCTCTACCATTCTAACAATCGGCCCATTAACTTCAAATTTTGAACTCTGTGTGAACCTAAGCCCATCCAATACTGCTCACCAGGGGCTATTCGGCCTCTGGTCACTGGCCCCATAGTGTAACAACGCCTTGTCCTCATAAGCCAATCCCTCAATTTCGTCCCTCCCTGTCTCTGTAACCTCCTACAGTCTTGCAACCCTCCGATGTCTCTGTGCGTTTCCAACTCTGGCGTCGTGTACATCTCCGATTTTAATTGCTCCACAATTGGTGAGCGTAGCTTTGGTTGGCTAGGCCAGGCCTGCCAACTCTGATTAAATGTATTCCTGGAGGTTTCGTCGCATGATTCTCCCGCCCGCCCACGCGCTCCAGCCGCTAGTCAGCGAACACTTCCATTCTTGCGATGTTCGGCCTTCCTACACCAATTGGACAACAAAAAGACTCATTGCTCAATGCCGAACGGTCAGAAAACATCCTTTTCTCTCCACTTTCAAAATGTTTATATCTGGGAAAGAGAAATATTCAATTTTTAAAAAAAATACCTGTCTTTTTTAATGTCTCGATAATTTTTCTCTCAGAGTTTCACACAATGTCGTGGAACGTGGGGCGAGATTCTCCCATCGGGAGACAAAGTGCCGACGCCGGAGTGAAAACCGGAGTGTTTCACTCCAGCGTCGGAGGCCGCTCCCCGCCCCCTATTCTCCCACCCCCGGGGGGCTAGGAACGGCGTTGCATCATTTACGCGCGTGAATGACGTCACCCACGCATGCGCGGTTGCCGTCTTCCCGCGGACGCCCCGCAAGAAATGTCGGAGTGATCTTGCAGGGCGACGGAGAAAAGGAGTGCGTCCTTCAGACAGGCTGGCCCACCGATTGGTGGGCACCGATCGCGGACCAGACCCCTTTTGAGCTCCCCCCCCCCCCCGGTGCTGGATCCCCCACAGGCCGCCCCCCCCCCCCCCCCCCGTCGTTCCCGCATATTGGGTAGGACGCTCGGCCCATCCAGGCCAGAGAATCGCCGCTCACCCGTTACAAACGGCGAGCAGCGATTCTCCGAGGAGCCAGCTGTAAATCTCGCCGCGCCGATTTGGGTGGGGTGGGAGAATCGCGTGCATGCGCCAGGGCGGCGTGGCGGGACTCGCCCGGCGCCCCCGCGATTCCCCCACCCGGCGTGGGGGGGGGGGGGGGAGAATTGCGCCCTTGATCTTCAATTCCTGGAGACTCCAGTTCAATCCAAGGGACTTGGCAACCCTCGGGCCTAATTGTTGGAATTTCCCCCCTAAACCTCTCCACTTCTCCTCCTTTATGCCATTTCTCAAGAGCTGTTTCTCTGACCAGTAACTGAACAAATATCCCATTCTTTGTCTTGTCTCAAATTGTGTCTGTTACCATTCTCGTTAAGTGCCTTGGCTGTTTCACAAGGTTAAGGACACTTGATAAAGGCAAGTTGATGTTGTATAAGAGTCCGGCACGCAAAGGGTTAAGTGGGACTGAGTGCTGTACCACTCACAAGTGGTGTAAGAGAGCACACGACCCAGACCCAGGGTCAGTCTGGTACTGGACAGAGCTGTGTGTACGAGCAAGAACGGAGACAGCTCTTAGCTTATAACCTTTACTGTGCGTTTGTCAATAGTTCTAAGAGTCATTAAAGGCATACGGTTAAACTACGTCTGACTCTGCAGACCTCTGCCAACACCTTCCAACAGTTGCTGATGGACCTGCGGAACTCGAGCAATAACTGAGCTTTGATGCAGCAGAACAAAACATTAACTCATCTCTGCAACCTCCCCCCCCCCCCACTCCCCCACTCCTCCCCCCCCCACTACCCCACTCCTCCCCCCCCACTCCCCCACTCCTCCTCCCCCCCCACTCCTCCCCCCCCCCCCCCCACTCCCCCACTCCTCCCCCCCCACTCCCCCACTCCTCCCCCCCCCACTCCCCCCCTGCAGCTTCTGACTGTACCCCACATTTCTTGTTGACTTTTAACTCGAACAGTGGAAGTTACATGGACACGCTTTTCATTAAACACCACTTCACAGAATTTCGTCACGATGAAAATAATGTGAGCTTGGGATGGTTTGTCCTCTGAGGTTAAATGGGTTTCATACTGTTGAGTGTGCGGAGAAAACAGCCAACTATTCGGCATCTACAATAAAGCTTATTTAAGTCAAGTGACAGATATCTTTCCTGTAATGTTCTATGTTCTGTTACATCAGGCTGCCGACCCAACAACTAAAAATAGTAGGGGTCATGTGACCAACCCAAGCATTTAAAGTTCTTGTTTGGCTGATTGAAGTGTCTCACGGGCCCCTCCCCACCCCCATTCCTATCTTCCCCTCCCACGTAAGAGCCAACCTTCCCCCCCCCCGCCCCCATGAGAATGTTATTGGAACAGCATTTTCTGTAACAAGAAATACAGGATGTGCACAAGCGACTGTTTGAGATCAGCTGCCAAACACGGAATATAAATGGGTTTGTTTTCACTCGGTGTACTTAATGAGACATCGAATGTTCCTTTTCAAAACAGAGATGATTTCTTTAACTCGTTGTGAGCCAATGAACTTTGTCAGTGTGGGTCACAAGTCATTTGTCTTTTTATTTATTCTGAATCTGACGCAGGGAGGTCTTGTTTTTTTTTATAAATTTAGAGTACCCAATTATTTTTTCCAATTAAGGGGAAATTTAGCGTGGCCAATCCACCTACCCTGCACATCTTTGGGTTGTGGGGGTGAAACCCACGCAGACACGGGGAGAATGTGCAAACTCCACACGGACAGTGACCCAGGGCCGGGATTCGAACCCGGGTCCTCAGCGCCGTAGGCAGCAATGCTAACCACTGTGCCACCGTGCTGCCCAGGGAGGTCTTGTTGCGGTGGCTTCCCCACCACCGAACCAGGAATGCCAGGATCATTTCCCACTTCGGAACTCAACGGCCATGGGAGGCGTGTTCGGAACGTGGCCAAACAATCTGATCATCAGCCTGTAAATCCTCTCAATGTGCCGGCGGTAAGAGAGCCAGTGTTTCCTGGTCGGCCAGACTGCAGAAGCCAACAGCAAGCACCTGCCAAGCATTATCACGGACCAGGCCAATGGAACTCCATGGTTGCAAATGCCTTCTGAAGGCCCATTACCGGGAGGAGGAAGAGAAGGAGTAATGTGATGCACACTGATTTGTTTTCAATTTGGTTGCTGTGTTTTACTAATGTACAAACATAGGGATTTTAATAATAATAATCTTTATTGTCACAAGTAGGCTTACATTAACACTGCAATGAAGTTACTGTGAAAAGCCCCTAGTCGCCACATTCCGGCGCCTGTTCGGGTACACTGAGGGAGAATTCAGAATGCCCAATTCACCTAACAGCACGTCTTTCGGGACTTGTGGGAGGAAACCGGAGCACCCGGAGGAAACCCACGCAGACACGGGGAGAGCGTGCAGACTCCGCACAGAGTGACCCAAGCCGGGAATCGAACCTGTGAGCCTGACGCTGTGAAGAAACAATTGGGAGCAGGAGTGGGCCAATCGGCCCCTCGAGCCTGGTCATTGCTTATCTGTTTCAGACCTCAACCCCACATTCCTGCCGACCCCCATTTCTACATTGTGTCTGTTAATGTACTTCAAAAGTATCTCATTAACTGTAAACAAAGGGATTGGTGTAGCCTAACGAAAGGGCCTTGGTAACGCTACACCTGGAGCCCTGTGCTGTATATATTCTTGGTCTTCGCTCATGGAAGGATATGTTTGCCTTAGATTGTTCACTAGATTGACTCTTGGGATGTGGAAATTAACCGACGATGAGAGATTGAGTAAACCAAGCCTCTAGGCCCTAGAATTTAGAAGAATGAGAGGTTGTCTTGTTAAAATATATAAACTTCTTAAGGGGTTTAAAGGATCAATATTGTACTGAGATGAGGAGCAATTTCAGGACTCAGAGGGTTGTGAATCTTTAAGATTCTCTATCTGGATGCTCTGTTTTTGAGTTAATTCAAGGCAGATGGCAATAACATTTTGGACGCTAAGGGAATTGAGAAATCTGCGGTTATGGTGGAATTGAGATAGAAGGTCGGCCGCGATCTTATTGAATGGGCTCGAAGGGCTGAGTGGTCTGTTTCCTATATTCTTCTATTCGAAAAGTGCAATGGGATGTGAGCCCTGACGTTGTGGAAGGCGCCATGTGAATACTAGTCTTTCGTTCTTAATATCGCGGCAAAAATAGTGGGCAAAACATTTGGGATGGACTTTGAAGCATTTTTCAATTTCATCTCCAACTTTTTTTGTATTTTCACCTTCAGCATGTTTTGCTGAAATGTTCGTGTCGGCAATCATCCAAATCTGATGTCAACAAAGCTGACATAGTTTGTCACTGGGGATGGGTAGGTCATAGCCGCCTGATTGACTGCTCTTTGTGACTAAATGTTTTTCATGTCTTTCTGTGCTGTGTTCTAACAAGCTCACTTGAAGGGCCGGTTCCTTGAAGAGAGTTCATTAAATTTTGCAATCATTTTTTTTTTTTGGAAAACATTTTATTGGAGACATTTTTAAAATCATTACACAACAAAGAAGAAAAATACAAAAACCCAACAGCAAATGGCCAAAATATCCTTCCACCCCACCCGCACAACTATCTGCCCCCTGCCACTTTTAACTTTTAACCCAACGGAAACAGAAAAAACAGCCCCCCCCCACCCCCGCTGACGACTCAATACCCCTTAAAGAAGTCAATGAACAGCTTCCACCTAATAATAATAATAATCTTTATTATTGTCACAAGTGAACTTGCTAATATCCCCCCTATCTAATTGCAGGGCCATATCTATTTTGGCACAATTTGACAGACCGAGGGATTAAGATGGTAGGAAAATGAACTATTTTCTAATGAGGTGCCAAGTGATCGTGTTTATTGCCTTAATGTGTTTACAGCAAAGGTTTAACCCAATGCTCACTTATCCTACCAAGGCATCCCTTGCGAAGGTTGCATCTCCTGAACTCAGCGGTAATGTCATCTGGACCCAGGGAGCTCAAAATGAGATTAATTAAGTTTGCATCTGAGTACAGCTGAGCATGTGAATCACAAACTGTGATAGCGCGGCCCCTTTAAGGGGGTGGGCTCCACATACCATGTGACGGCCTCTGGGCCAATCGCACAGGAGCATGCGACCCTGACCAATAGGAAGTTTGCGTGGGGCTCTGGGAGCAGAGCCCCGGGCAGAGTGGACTAGGGAGTCGAAGCGGAAAGACCTGAGGCGCGATCGAACCGCCACGCTGCATCCGAATAGCAGCTCGTTGCAGCGCAGCGTGGCTGATGGAAGCCAGGAGCCCTTGCTCCTAGGATCTACCCAGCTCGCAGCGCAGGATCTCACGAGATTTTGCGATGTGAAAGCTGCCCATTCTGGTCGGGATTACTTTTTAGCAAATCTGCACATTGGAGCGAGAGTTAGTCTCACTTTAATGTGCAGGTTCCTGAGTTACCCGAGGTGTGGGATCAATCTCCCTTCCATCGGAGATCTCGGCCGAGCGCCATTCAGTACAGGGGTGAAATTCTCTGACCCCCAGCAGGGTCAGAGAATCGCCTGGGGCTGCCGGAAATCCGGCCCCCGCCGTGGCAGAGATTCTCCGGGAAGTGGCGGTGGCAGGAATCTCGCCACTCCGATCGGAGAGGTCCCTGCAGTGATTCTCCGGCCCGGATGGGCCGAAGTCCCGCCGCTGGGAGGCCTCTCCCGCCGCAGAGGTTTGAACCACCTCTGGAACGGCAGGATCAGCGGTGCGAGCGGGGTCCTGGGGCGGGGGCGATCAAACCCCAGGGGGTGCCCCCGCGGTGGCCTGGCCCGCGATTGGGGCCCCCCACTCAGACTCCGGGCCAGTGCCCTGGGTGCACTATGTTCCTCCGCGGCTGCCACGGCCTTCGCCATGGCGGAAACGGAAGAGAACCCCACATCGCGCATGCGCCGGCAGTGACGTCAGCGGCCAACTGCTGCTGACGTCACTGCCGGCGCATGCGCCGACTGGCGAAAGCCTTTCGGCCAGCCCTGCTGCCGGGGGCGCCGGTTTTTTGCGCCAGTCTTCTGGTGCAAACCGCTCCAGCGCGAGGCTGGCCCCCAAAGGTGGGGAGAATTCCCCACCTTTGGGGAGGCCCAACCCCTGAGTGGTTGGTGCTACTCCCCTACGCCGGCACCCTCCGTCACGCCGGGTAGGGGAGAATGCCGCCCCAGGTGTCCACAAACGGGAACCAGGCGGAATAGTATTTGTGGGGGTCTCCCGGGGGATCGGAAGCCCCCAGGTGCATGCCCTTTTGACAGGGTGGTACTCTGGCACTGCTGGTATCACCTGGGCACCCTGACACTGGCACCCTGGCACTGTTGGCCAGCCTGGTAACTTAGCAGTGCCACCTGGGTGCCTGCTAGCAGGGGCATTGTCAGGATACCAAGCTGGCGTTTTCTGCACGGGTGTGATAGGACCGGGGGTGCCCTGCATGGATGTTAGGAGGTACGGAGGGTACTGGTGACCATCCCTTAGTGCATTGGGGCTTGGGGAGAGGTTGGGGGTCGCTTTGGGGGCCTCGGAGATTGGGACAGCATTTAGAAATGGCATCCCGATCTCTTGCTACACTGGGGAGTTCAGACGAGCAGAGTTCCTCAGTGTACAAAACACGTCCCCCGTGAGGCCCCTTATCAAATGCGAGTCGCATTTTATGGTTTTGTGTTTCTCGACGCTGTTTGCTATTGGACTTTGTTCCCATTTAGTTAAATCCCACCCCTGTTGTATAGTGTTCCGTGGCTGTTACTTAACTGCCTTTGCCTTTCATCAATAAACCCCTTTGTTAATGACTGGAAGCCTCCAGTGTGTGTCTGAGCCACCACACAGAGTCACCTCACAGCCGTACACATGTTAGCAATCCTATTAGGATATAAAATGCACTCAAAATAACACCCAATCTAATTAAGCATTTAACATTTAAGTGCGACATTTCAAGATGACATTAACCGTTATGACCCTCTGCACCATCTGTGAAGCCCATTTGCCTGATTAATCAGGGAGATTGGGAGGACCTGCAATCCCGCAGCAGTGTGAGTGGAGACCCATAAGCATTGTCGATTGGCACTCGTGTGCTGCTATCATATCATATCCACATCGGCATCGCCTTTGGAAACATCCAGCAATGTAGACAATCTGGCACTGATGCGAGTAATAGGCCTTATCAGGCCCATGCAATTGGTCCGTTGTCTGGTTGGTCAGCGTTGTTCTTACAGCTGGGGGCCGGGTAGTGGATCCCTTAGATATCAGACATAAAGAGGGTTCTAATAGTTTAGAAAATGCGCATTGCCTGTAATCCTATTGCCATTAGCTCCTTACAGTTTGACATTGGATAATATCAGATGCGGGAGGTCATGCAATGCAGTGGATGGCGGCCCTGCCTCTTGTCCAGAAGCTCTTGGTCCAAGTCCCACTCCAGGACTTGATACCCAAGGGAAAATGAGTTCATTATGCAACTAAACAGGTTGGGTATCGACGTGTAAATCCTTCCAAAACATACAACTGGATTCCGACACATTCCTATGTCAGGTGGTAAGAGATTCCAGGTGGGTCACGTGATGGAAATAAATTAGAGCCTTACCATCACTGTCCATAGCTCCAGGCTGCAACATACATTTAAATGTGACGCTGCCACAGATAGCCCAGTGTGCATCAGATTGGTGTCAACAGCACAGGGTCCGATCCCTGTTCTGGCTGGGGCAGATCTTTATTTAAAATGATACATTTGCAAATCATACAATTTACAGTGCAGAAGGAGGCCATTCGGCCCATCGAGTCTGCACCAGCCCTTACAAAGGGCACCCTACTCAAGCTCACCTATCTACCCTATCCCCATAACCCCTACTTAACCTTTTTTTTGGACACTAAGGGCAATTTAGCATGGCCAATCCACCTAACCCACACATCTTTGGACTGTGGGAGGAAACCGGAGCACCCGGAGGAAACCCACGCAGACACGGGGAGAACGTGCAGACTCCGCACAGACAGTGACCCAGCCGGGAATCGAACCTGGGACCCTGGAGCTGTGAAGCAATTGTGCTAACCAATATGCTACCATGCTGCCCATGGTATTGAAGATCAATATATCAATCCTGTGAGTATTTATTTGTTTAAGTGCTATGACCATTAAAGGCATGATCAGACAGTTTACTTGATTCTTTTTTAAAGGGATAGTTCAATTTATCCCACACCCGCGGATAAAGTAAAATAATAAAAACACTGACTTTCACACACACACACACACACACACACACAAATTGATTACAGAGTGGGGAAAATAGAAGAAGCAAGCTTGATTCCAGTAATAATAAAGGGGGTATTAAAGGGTTGGCATGTCACAAGGCCGCCTCTCTCCAACTGCCCAGGGACCCAAATATGGGCACGGCAAGTGTATTTCAGTTACCTTGATTAGATCACGGCTGGGAATTCATCCCTCAGCCAGGTCCCATTGACCAAGTGATTATATCAAATGGTTCGTCTCCACCCATGCGATTGTCAGGACGCTTTGCTAATTTGATCGGAGATGGTCCTCATTCATCTGTTCCAAGGCAATTATTCCTGGTTCCCTTTTGCAGTCAGGCTATCTCCATTTCAATGGCTTTAGAATGTAGACAGTGATGCAAACGTGCAGCCATCTTTGACTGCAATCCCAAGTCACTTGAATGTGACTGCAGTTGCTTTTTTAAAAAGCCAGCAAATTCAAAAGTCAGTGATTTATATGAAACATGCTTTCGCAAACATGACATGAACTGGTTTAGCTCAGTGGGCTAGACAGCTGGTTTGTAATGCAGGACAAGGCCAGCAGGGCGGGTTCAATTCCCGTACCGGCTCGTTACCCGAAACGGGCGCTGGAATGTGGTGACTGTGGGCTTTTCACAGTAACTTCTTTGTAGTGTTAAGCCTACTTGTGACAATAAAAGATTATTTTTCGGATATCAGTTCTGACAAAGAGTTATATTAGACTCTGTTTCTCTCCCACAGATGTGGCCAGACCGGCTGAGGTTTTCCAGCATTTTCCATTTTTATTCATGACATTGGGCGAGTGGCTAGCAGAGACCTGACGGGCCGAACGGCCTCCTTCTGCACTGTCGGTGTTCTGTGGATTCTATGGACGAGGGAGAATCACATTTTAAAGTACCTGCAGTTTACTCCCCACAAGGAAACAGGTTTTAACAGTAATTAAAATTAGGCAACCTTCATTTGAAGCCAAATGAGCTGATAAACAATCATGAGAGGGCTTACACATTAAAACGTCACAGTTAAGCGATCATTAAACATGACTGAGTTTAATGGCCCGTGCAGTTTCCCTGCAGCCACAGTTAAATGTGCTGATAAAGGATTTACGGCTACTGTCTAACTTAACATCAGGAACAAACAAATAACTGATTAATTTTCAGCAAGGAGTAGATTGATCTGACTGCTCATAATTCATCGCTTCTGTCCTTGCCCTCAAATTTCCCATCATAGGCCAACTTTATCAGAATGCCCACCTGCAGTGCCAGGCTGCCAGCAGTCTTACCCACTTTCACATGAACAATGGGCAGATTGATGTTTTTAAAATAATTAATGCCTTAGCTACCCAAATACAAAAGTGACCATAACTTGAGCACAACATCAACGCTTGTACTTTTCCAACATGAAGTTGGCTACAGGTCAGGATTTGGGCCTCATGAAAATTTCTAAAAAAAATAAATAGAACAACATGATAACTGGTGGGCTTTTTTCCAACACCCCCCTCTGAGTCCTTTTCACACCACCCCCCTCCCTCCCTCTTTGATTCCTCACTGTCAGACAGACGCTCGACATCTCATTTCAGTCGTCAGTTCTTCATGTTTGACCAAACCAGCTTTCCACCAAACGGGTCTCCCTTGCCCCACCCCCCTACCCTCACCCTCACCCACTTTCTGTCCATTTCTAACATGATGGAGATATTTATAATGAAGTGTTTTAGTGTTTGTTTTTTTTGTTATAAATTGAGAGTATCCAATTATTTTTCTTTCCCTTTAAGGGCCAATCAATCTACCCTGCACATCTCTGGGTTGTGGGGGTGCAACCCATGCAGACACGGGGAGAATGTGCAAACTCAACAGAGAATGACCAGAGCCAGTATCGAACCTGGGACCTTAGCGCTGTGAGACTGCAGTGCTAACCACTGCGCCACCGTGCCGCCCTTGCTTTAGATTTGTTGATGAATCTCTGGCCTTGTAAAAGCAAACATCTGAATTTAAGAGGTGGTCGAACAAAGGAAGAAAAACCTGCATTTAACTAGCACCTTTCTTGACCTGAGGATGTTGCCGAGTGCTGTCCAGCCATTGAGATACTTTTGAAGTGCAGTCACTGTCACAATGTTCAAAACGCATTTGCCAAATTGTACCCAGCAAACTCCCACAAACAGTAAGGGGCAGAGAAAGTTTCTTTCAAGTAATGTTTTGTGAGGGACAAATATTTACCAGGACATTATGTTCATGTTAGAGATATTGGGTTGAGATGGTCGAACCCATTTCACTTTCTTGCATAATCACGAGTACAATTTCTCCCATTAGTTTACGCTCCAAGTGAACTCAAGTGCTGTCACAATACGCTATCTGATAAATAGGTGTGCTCTTAGAGGGGACGCCGACAGCCAGGCCCAGGTTTTCTCTGAAATAGGCTTGGACAGCAGAATGGGACGTGCTGTGATCCAGAATTCAACTGCTCCCGATTCACAGAAAAACACCAATAATAACTGGTTCCACACATACTGACTCTGGATCTGGTGCCTGGTGGGCGTTAATCATCAACAAACAGCTGGGGCGGCCGGCCACAATTAAAAACCTGCTACGCGATCACTACACTGTCACTACTTGTTGACTGAGCCCTGACGTCTAGTAAAGCCGTAAACATTTAATTGTTCCCATGTTAATGTCACTTGCATTTCTATCCCGCCAATTGCGTTGAAATGTGGCCGCAAAGTTCTTTTAAAAATGTAGCGACTATTGTTGTGAAGGCAACAAGCATTAAGCTCCACCAAGATGGCCACTGGGTCTGCTGAACCCCCAGGGCTGACATGGAGTATCCAGGAAAAAGAAACAAAAGGACGTTCATTTATCTAGTGCGATAGTCACCACTGATGTATATATTGTACATAGACGATATCGATGTAGGTGCTTTATGGTAAGGCCCCTGTACTACAGGTACGGGGGTAGTTCCCTGCCTGCTGGCTCCGCCCGGTAGGCAGAGTATAAATATGTGTGCTCCCCGTACAGCAGCCATTTCGCCAGCTGCTGCAGGAGGCCACACATCTTAGTGTAATAAAGCCTCAGTTGTATTCAACTCTCGTCTTTGCGTAATTGATCGTGCATCATCAAGCACTTTTCATGACTGAAGTGCCAGTGAAGTACCTTTTTGAGGTGTAGTCGCCGCTATAATGTAGGAAATGTGTCAGCCAATTTGAGCACAGCAAGCTCCCACAAACAGCAATGTGATACTAACCTGAAAATCCGTTTTTTTTTGCCAGGGCACAGGTGAAAACTCCCTTGTTCTTCTGCAAAATGACACGAGGGTTGTATTGCATTCACTGCAATTCAGTTTAGTACCTCAATTCAATGGCAAGTTTCAAATGGAAATTGGATGAATACTGTACGGTTGTGGAAAAGAGAAGGGTGTGTGAGAGCCAAGTGCATAACTCTTTCAAAGACCTGACACAAGAGTCCGAATGACCACCTTTTGTGCCGCACCATTCTGTGAACCTATGAATCAATTCGAGGGCAAGTGTTTCGAACAGGTTAGAAGTCGAAGCGGGTAGACTTGCCTATCAACTGAGAAGCTTGTTCACATGTTCTATCAAGGAGTGCAAAGGGTGCCCTGAAAACCTCTCCAAATATGGGAACAAGCTCTGATTACATGGCATGTTAGCTGCAGAATGCCATCGGCCAATTTTCAAGAATTGTGTTTGGTTAGTCCCAGAGGATTAAGAGGATATTACGTATGGTGGAGAGCCTATTATAGTTCAAACTGTGCATGATCGATTGTTCTTGATGATTGAAGCAACAGATGGGAGGGAAGGTGGATTTTAATCTGGGGCAATAATGTAAAATGGGCAATATCAAAGTAAACATTCCTCTTGATTTCCCTTTCTGTTGATTTGGAGTGGCGCGGTGGCACAGTGGTTAGCACTGCTGCCTCATAGCACCTGGGACCCAGGTTCGATTCCGGCCTTGGATGACTGTGGAGTTTGCACATTCTCCCCGTGACTGCGTGGGATTCCTCCGGGTCCTCTAGTTTCCTACCACAGTCCAAAGATGTGCAGGTGCCGGTGGATTGGCCATGATCAATTGCCCCTTAGTGTGTCCAATGGGGCTGGTTTAGCACACTGGGCTAAATCGCTGGCTTTTAAAGCAGACCGAGGCAGGCCAGCAGCATCGTTCAATTCCCGTACCAGCCTCCCCGAACAGGCGCCGGAATGTGGCGACTAGGGGCTTTTCACAGTAACTTCATTTGAAGCCTACTTGTGACAATAAGCGATTTTCATTTTCATTTCATTTCAAAGGTTAGGTGGGGCTATGGGGATAGAGCTGGGGCGTGGGCCAAGATAGGGTGCTCTTTCAGAGGGTTGGTGCAGACTTGAAGGGCCGAATGGCCTCCTTCTGCACTGCAGGGTTAGGATACTATGATTTCAAAATGAAAGAAAATCGTGCAGGGGGTTGGCCATTTTGCATTGCCACCTAAACCTGTTCCCAATGTGCCAGTACTCATTCTGATCCCAACCTCTTTGCCCAACTCCATTCTTACCTGTGTGGCCGATCATTAAGAAGCACATCAACAAAGTCAAAGAAGAATTGTCTCCCCTCTCCGCCCCCCCCCCCCCCCCCCCCGCCCCCCGCCCCCCACACATGCTCAATGTTCTAAAGCACATTCCGTTCTCCCTCTAATTCACATCCACACCCATTAGCTGACAAAAAGAACATTCTTCTCGGTAAATTAAAAAACAATCCATCGCTACAGCTTGCAATTAGTTTTGCCTTCTAAATGTTCCCTCCCTGTAGCTTTAGAATGAAGACAGTAAAATCACCACCAGACAATCTGATTTAATTCCCCATTAAACTCACTAATTTCTTTGATTTATCATGTACAATTCTTGGTTCATGTAGTAATCCACGGGAGGCAGGAATTCCGTCACCACACCAATATTTATTTACAATAACGATATTACAGGAGCAGCTACAAACAGTGCTGCTAGCAGTCCAGTCAACTTAAGACTGGCTCACAAAGCCTACACAGGTGATTATATGGGCCCCCTCAATGAGCTATCATTGAGGGAGCTCATTCTCCAATTGGCCAATCAATAAAGCCAATTGGAGTTCATTACACCCCTCCCCCCCAAGGTCCGAGGAATTCCTGCCAGCTGGCATTCCTCTGAGCTTCTTCCTGCTCCTCATGTCTGGGTCTATCACCTCTGTGTCGTCCGCCGGGTCGTTCTCCGACGTGGGCGGGGTGTACCTTATAGGTGCACGTCTTTCCTTGATGAACTCCTTGGAAGTTGTTCTTCCTCCTCCTTGGGGAGAGGTGTCGCGGCGGCCTCGTCGAGTGTGTCCATCTCCGACTCTGATGACTGGATGACGGGGTCTGGAGAAATTGCTCGGGGCTGGGGTGAGGGTATCCTTTCCGTCTGGGCTCTCCCAGCTTGAGGCGGTCCTGCTTCGCCTGCCTCCAAGTGTGGTTCCGCTGCCCTTATTTGGTCTAGGTGTTTCTTCAGCACCTTACCTCCTATTGAAACCTCATAGGATATGGGCCCTGTTTGGGACTCTACCGTGCCTTTGACCCACGTTGGTCCATTCCCATAATTCTTGACCCAAACCGGTGCCCCCACCTGGAAATGTCTCTGCTGCCGACTATTATCATGCCCCCTGCGTTGGGCCTCCTGTAGTTTCTCCACTTTCCCCGTTAAATTTGGGGCCTCACGGTAGCATGGTGGTTAGCATCAATGCTTCACAGCTCCAGGGTCCCAGGTTCGATTCCCGGCTGGGTCACTGTCTGTGTGGAGTCTGCACGTCCTCCCCCTGTGTGCGTGGGTTTCCTCCGGGTGCTCCGGTTTCCTCCCACAGTCCAAAGATGTGCGGGTTAGGTGGATTGGCCATGCTAAATTGCCCGTAGTGTAAGGTTAATGGGGGGATTGTTGGGATATGGTTACGTGGGTTTGAGTGGGGTGATCATTGTTCGGCACAACATCGAGGGCCGAAGGGCCTGTTCTGTGCTGTACTGTTCTATGTTCTATGTTCTAAATTTGGGAAAAGGAGACTCAACCTCGTTCGCAGCCGTCTTCCCATTAAGAGTTCAGCTGGCGGTATGCCCGTTGTGGAATGCGGTGTGGTCCTGTAATCAAACAGCCAGTGGAAGAGCTTTATGTCTATTGACACTGCCGGCTGCTTCTTGAGTCCCGCTTTAAGTGTCTGGACCGCTCTCTCTGCCAGGCCGTTGGTCGCTGGATGGTAAGGGGCCGTTTTGATGTGACGGACTCCGTTTTCCTTCAGGAATTTTCCAAATTCCCCACTTGTGAATGCCGTTCCATTGTCCAACACCAATACCTCCGGAAGTCCATGTGTTGCAGACGAGGCCCTGAGCTTTTCAATTGTCGATGCTGTGCTTGCCGTGTTTACCCGGTGGACGTCCAACCATTTGGAGTGGGCGTCCACTATCACCAAAAACATTGAACCCATGAAAGGGCCGACATGGTCAATATGCAGGCGGGTCCACGGTCTGCCTGGCCATTCCCACGGGTGCAATGGCGCCGCTGGTGGCACTCTTTGCCCCTGTTGGCACTCCTGGCACCGACGTACCAAGGCTGCTATGTCTGTGTCCAAACCTGGCCACATAACGTAGCTTCGAGCTAGCATCTTCATTTTAGACACCCCTGGGTGTCCGTGATGTAACTCAGTTAAGATTGCCTGACGGCCCTGAGCTGGGACGATTACCCAGGCTCCCCATAATAGGATACCGTCTTCTACGGTTATTTGGTCCCTTCTGCTCCAGTATGGGTGCATCTGGGGCTCCACTGGTCTTTCCAGTTCCCCTGTTAGCAGTAAATGCTTCATCTTGGCTAAAACTGGGTCTTTTTGCGTCCACAACCAAATATGTTGTGCGTCTACTGGTAGGGTGTCCAAAAAATTTAGAGTCATTACTGTCTCCTCTACTTTTGGTATTTGCGGCTGAGTGTCCGGGAGGGGAAGTCTGCTCAAAGCATCTGCATTTGCTACTCGCGTTCCCGGTCTGTGCTCCAGAACGTATCTATATGCCGCCAGTAGCAACGCCCAGCATTGGATTCTAGCTGATGCAATCAGGGGTATTGACTTGTCTTCTTTTAATAACCCTAATAACGGCTTATGGTCCGTCACTATGGTGAATTTCCGCCCGTACAGACACTGGTGAAATTTTTTTACTGCGAATATCACCGCCAGTCCTTCCTTCTCGATTTGGACGTACTTCCTCTCAGCCATCGCCCAAGGTCCTCGAAGCATAGGCTATTGGCCGTTCTTCCCCATTCCTTCCTCTATGGGCTAAGACGGCTCCTACCCCATTGGGGGATGCATCACAAGTGACCACCAACTCCTTCCTTGGGTCATAATGCTCTAGGACATTTTTGGATGACAGCTGTTCCTTAATGTCCCTAAATGCTCGGTTTTGGCGGGTGGACCATTTCCATTCTTGCCCCTTTTTTAGTAGCTGGTGGAGGGGTTCTAGGATGGACGCCCTATTTTCAATAAATTTTCCATAATAGGTTACCAACCCTAGAAATGATCGTAACTCCTGGACCGTGGTGGGAGCTGGGGGCTTCTTTTATTCCCCTTACTCTGTCTTCTAATGGATGTAAGCCTGACTCGTCTACTTTATATCCCAGGTACGTCACTTGTGGGGCCAGAAAAACACATTTTTCCCTTTTTAGCCGTACGCCTGCCTTTGCGAAACACCTGAGCACTTCCTCCAGGTTCCTTAAGTGTTCCCTGTTTGTCCTACCCGTGATTAAGACATCGTCCAAATAAATCGGCACCTGTGGTAGTCCCTGCAGAATATTTTCCATCATACGCTGGAATATAGCGCAGGCTGATGACACTCCAAAAGGTAGCCTGGTATAACGAAAAAGGCCCTTCAGAGTGTTGATCATAGCGAACTTCTGGGAGCCCTTGTCCAGTTTTAACTGCAGGTAGGCTTGACTCATGTCTAGTTTCGTGAACAAAAGCCCACCTGCCAATTTGGCATATAGGTCGTCTATTTTCGGGATTGGGTATTTGTCCAGCAGTGCGTATTTGTTTACTGTCCGTTTGAAATCTCCACAGAGACATATCGAGCCGTCTGGCTTCAAAATTGGTACCACTGGCGCTGCCCATTCCGTGAACTGTACTGGTCTGATAATGCCGTCGTGCCGTAACCTTTCTATTTCATCATCTACTCTCTTCCTTAATGCAAAAGGTACCGGCCTGGCCTTACAAAATTTCGGAAGGGCTTCTGGGTCCACGTGCAAAGTTGCTTTGGCGCCTATGATTTCCCCCAAACCTTCCTGGAAGACCTCCGGGTATTTTTGGAGTACTCCACTCAACTGCCCACTTCCACTCTGGAAAATTTTTATCCAATCTAATTTCAGGTCTTTCAGCCAGTTCCATCCAATTAAGCTCGGTCCGGAGCCCTCTACTATCGTCAACGGTAATCTGAGCAATTGTTTCTCATATTCCACAGGTACATGAGTCGTGCCTAGAACTTCCAGGGGTTCCCCCGTGTAGGTTTTAAGTTTCGTCGATGTTTTTGTTAGGGTTAGTGGCTGGAGTCCATCTTTGATTTTTCTAAATGCTGCCACTCCCATTACTGATACGGCCGCACCCGTGTCTATTTCCATTATTGTCGGCCGCCCGTTCACCCGTGGGGTAATCCTAATGAGTTGTGCTTTCTTCGTTGTAATATTATATAATTGTTCCCCTTCGGAGGAGGATGGGGCGTCTAGGTTGTGTACTTCCCTGCGTCCCCACCTGCTATTCCTCTTTTGCCACCTCCTTCTAGGGTTTCTGTCATTGTTACCCCACTCTGTCTGGTGCCAGAAACGGTCCTTCTCTGGTGGGGGAGCCTCAGCCGGTACTTCCCTCTGTCTCCAGTTAGTCCTGGCAGACTTGGGGGCAGTTCTGGGGTTTTCCTTTTTCCCTCTATTCCTCAGGTTTTTCCTGAGAGTGGCTATCTGGTAGCAGGACCCGTTGTGGTAGTCCCTCTCACAGGTATCTACCTCCATTGGCATGCCCTGTAGTTCCTGCGCCCCACTTGCTGCCTTTTCTAGGGACAGTGCGAGCTGTAACGCCGGCCTGCAGTCTAGCTCCGTTTCTGCCAACAGGCGTTTCTGTATTGTGAGGTCATTTATACCACACACTAACCGGCCCCGAAGCATTTCATTTAGCGTCGGGCCGAAATCACATTTTTCCGCCAGCCTTCTCAGACGGGTCAAGAAATTTGTGACTGACTCCCTGTCTTCCCGCTTCGCTGTGTAGAATCTGTACCTACGCAAAATGAGGGGTGGTTTTGGGTCGTAGTGCTCTTTCACCAATTCCGTTACTTCTTGGAAAGTTTTCGTGTCCGGCGCATCGGGATAAGTCAGACTACGTATAATGGCGAAAGCGGAGGGTCTGCACGCCGACAGCAGGATAAGCCGTCTCCTTTCGTCCGTCAGTATGTCATTTGCCCGGAAGAAGTAACACACTCTCTCCACATACTGGGACCAGTCCTCAATAGCCGGGTCGAATGCCTCTAACCTCCCAAAAAATAGCATTTTTAAAATGGCAAGGCTTACCCTTCGAGTGCGGCAGCTGGTCTCCGCAAAATTCGTAGTTTACCTCGTCGCCACTGTAGTAATCCACGGGAGGCAGGAGTTCCGTCACCACACCAATATTTATTTACAATAACGATATTACAGGAGCAGCTACAAACAGTGCTGCTAGCAGTCCAGTCAACTTAAGACTGGCTCACAAAGCCTACACAGGTGATTATATGGGCCCCCTCAATGAGCTATCATTGAGGGAGCTCATACTCCAATTGGCCAACCAATAAAGCCAATTGGAGTTCATTACAGTTCACATTGATTCATGCCAGCTCGTCAAAGTGATTAAAAAATGGAGGTTTGTCATTTTCCCCTTCTTTCCCCTGGATAGTTGCTGGCTGTTCCTTCAGCCAATGAGTCCCTCGCCCCTCACACTGCAACTCCCTCCCTGAACCTCTCCACACCCTTCTCCTCCAAAAAATACCCTTTTTGAAACCTGACTCTTCGAACCAAGTTTTGGCCACTCAATCCTAATATCTCCTCCTTTGGCTTTTTCCATTGTGCCTCAGTGAGGTCATTTCTTTACTTCAAAGGTGCCACATAAACACAAATCATTGTTGAGCTTCTCTGCCTCTCACTTGTAATACGTCGTTACTCTCCTGCTGACGTCTAGAATGGTCTGATGGTTGTAGTTCAGTAAAACTATCAGTCTTCAAATTAAGCAAATAACATTTATTGAATAACAAATATAAATAGCTATGAGTTTGTTCACTCTTCTACAACTATAACTGATGATAAAGTAAATCAGAAGAAGTACAAGTAATGTTCAACTACACGTGCTAACTAAGCTATATCTCTCTAACACTGTTATCATAGAATTTACAGTGCAGAAGGAGGCCATTCGGCCCATCGAGTCTGCACCGGCTCTTGGAAAGAGCACCCTACCCAAGGTCAACCCCTCCACCCTATCCCCATAACCCAGTAACCCCACCCAACACTATGGGCAATTTTGGACACTAAGGGCAATTTAGCATGGCCAATCCACCTAACCTGCACATCTTTGGACTGTGGGAGGAAACCGGAGCACCCGGAGGAAACCCACGCACACACGGGGAGGATGTACAGACTCCGCACAGACAGTGACCCAAGTGGGAATCAAACCTGGGACCATGGAGCTGTGAAGCAATTGTGCTATCCACAATGCTACCGTGCTGTTCTCTAGTCACTCCTGATACAAAGAGACGGGAAACTCCGCTGACTTCAGTTTATATACATGGATCTGGTGCTGCCATCTAGTAGATGTCTAGCACTATGATACAGTTGTTAACCCTTTACATGCCAGCAGATATACCGATCACTACATCACTCACATTTAGTATGCTCCTCTCTGACCAGAATTTTAGTCACCGCTCCGATTGTCTTACATGACTCGTTGTTACGTTTTCTCCAGAAAGCTCCTGTAAAGCACCGGTGGACATTTTACTGCGGTACGATATGAATGAAAGTTGTGGTTGTTCACAGCGATGAGGAACAAGATGGAGAATAATGGTCAAATTTTGAAAACCTTTGGGTTCACCTACGAAAGGTACTCTGTCCACAGTCTTTTTGCTTCTTGACCCACTTTGGTAAGAAATGGCAGAGCATTATTTAAGGGGCCTGTTTAGTTTAGCTGACTTGGCTGGACAGCTGGTTTGTGATGCAGAGCGAGGCCAACAGTGTGGCTGAGGTTATCCATGAAGGCCCCGCCTTCTCAACCTTACCCCTTGCCTGAGGTGTGGTGACCCTCAGGTTAAATCACCGCCAGTCAGCTCTCCCCCCTCAAAGGGGAAAGCAGCCTGTGGTCTGCGGCAGCCTTACCTTTACTTAAATAGTGATCGATTGGTAAATATTGATCCAGTATACAAAGGGATCGGGGTGTCCTCGTACACCAGAACTGAAAGCAAGCATGCAGGTGCAGAAAGCAAATGGTATGTTGACCTTCTTTCCAAGAGGACTTGAGTACAGGAGCACGGATGTCTGACTGCAGCTGTACAGGACCTTTGTGAGACCACGGGCGGGATTCTCCGACCCCACGCAGGGTCGGAGAATCGGCCGGCAGCGGCGTTATTCCCACTTCCGCAGGGTTTTTAAATCTCCCACCGGCCAAAAACCGGCGTTGTGCAAATCCCGCCGGTAGCCTCTGAAAACAGCTGGCGCCGGCGGGATGTCATTATATTTTTAGATTGCACAAATCTCCGGCCCGGATGGGCCGAAGTCCCGCCGACGTGGCCACGGGTCACGTCGGCGAAAATCACAGTTGCTTTAAAACGGCGTCAACCATTGATGATGGTTGACGCCGTTCAGTGTCGGGGGGTGGGTTGCGGCATCGGGGGGGGGGGTGTGTTGCGGCATCGGGGGGGGGTGTGTTGCGGCATCGGGGGGGTGGGTTGCAGCATCGGGGGGTGGGTTGCGGCCATCGGGGGGTTGCGGCATTGGGGGGGCATCGGGGGGGTGGGTTGCGGCATGGGGGGGGCATGGGGGGCATCGGGGGGGGTTGCGGCATCGGGGGGGCATCGGGGGTGGGGGTTGCGGCATTGGGGGGGAGGGGGGTTTGGGGGCAGCGGTGTGCAGAGAGGGGGGGCTACGGATGCCCTGGGCCAACGCACCGTCGCCCCCCCCTCTGTACGCCGCTGCCCCCTACCCCAACCACCCCCCCTCACCACCCCTACCCCCTTCACCACCCCTACCTCCCTCCAACGCCCCTACCCCCCTTCCCACCACCACTACCCCCTCCCCACCACCCCTACCCCCCTCCAACGCCGCCCCCCATCTCTCGCAACGCCGCAACCCCCCCTTAACGCCGGGTTCCCTCCCCCCCTCAACGCCGGGTCCCCCCCCCCTCAATGCCGGGTCCCCCCCCCCCTCAACGCCGGGTCCCCCCCCCCCTCAACGCCGGTACCCACACCCCGTCCCCCTCCCTCTGAAGGCCGGTACCCACACCCCCCCCTCTCTCCTCCTCCCCCACTTCCTTCCTCCTCCCCCCCTCCTTCCTCCTCCCCCCTTCCTTCCTCCGTCCCCCCCTTCCTTCCTCCCCCCCTTCCTTCCTCCGTCCCCCCCTTCCTTCCTCCGTCCCCCCCTTCCTTCCTCCGTCCCCCCCCCCTTCCTTCCTCCCCCCTTCCTTCCTCCGTTAGTGGGGGGGGGGGTACGGCGTTAGTGGGGGGTGGGGGGTGGGGGGGTGCGGCGTTAGTGGGGGGTGGGGGGTGGGGGGGTGCGGCGTTAGTGGGGGGTGGGGGGTGGGTGGGTGTGGCGTTGGAGGGGGGTAGGGGTGGTGAAGGGGGTAGGGGTGGTGAGGGGGGGTTGGGGTAGGGGCAGCGGCGTGTAGAGGAGGGGGGCGACGGATGCCCGGGGCCAACGCACCGTCGTCCCCCCTCTGCACGCAGCTGCCCCTACCCCAACCCCCCCTCACCACCCCTACCCCCTTCACCACCCCTACCCCCCTCCAACGCCGCACCCCCCCACCCCCACCCCCCACTAACGCCGCACCCCCCCCACTAACGGAGGAAGGAGGGGGGGAGGAGGAAGGAGGGGGGGAGGAGGAAGGAGGGGGGGGAGAGGAGGAAGGGGGGGTGGAGGAGGAAGGGGGGGAGGAGGAAGGAGGGGGGGAGGAGGAAGGAGGGGGAGGAGGAAGGAGGGGGAGGAGGAAGGAGGGGGGAGGAGGAAGGAGGGGGGAGGAGGAAGGAGGGGGGGAGGAGGAAGGAGGGGGGGAGGAGGAGAGAGGGGGGGGAAGAGGAGAGAGGGGGGGGGTGTGTGGGTACCGGCCTTCAGAGGGAGGGGGACGGGGTGTGGGTACCGGCGTTGAGGGGGGAGACCCGGCGTTGAGAGGGGGGGTTGCGGCGATGAGGGGGGGTTGCGGCGTTGCGAGAGATGGGGGCGGCGTTGGAGGGGGGGAGGGGTGGTGGGGAGGGAGGTAGGGGTGGTGGGGAGGGAGGTAGGGTGTGGTGGGAGGGCGGGTAGGGGTGCGTGGGAGGGAGGGTAGAGGTGGGTGGGGGGGGGTTGGCGTAGGGAAGCATCGGCGTTCAGAGGGGGGTGGCGACCTGGTTGCGTTGGCCCCCCTCAGGCATCTGTCGCCCCCTCCCCTCTCTGCACGCCGCTGCCCCCCAACTGTCCCCCCCCGATTGCCGCAACCCCCCCCATAATGCCGGAACCTCCCCCCCCCCCTCCAATGTCCGGAACCCCCCCCCCACCCCCTACCCCCAAATTGCCGGAACACCCCCCAATGCGGAACACCCCCCCAAATGCCGGAACCCCCCCCCCAAATGCCGGAACCCCCCCCCCCCAAATGCGGAACCCCCCCCCCAATGCCGGAAACCCCCCCCCCCAAATACCGGAACCCCCCCCAAATGCCGGAACCCCCCCCCCCCCCAAATGCCGGAACCCCCCACCCCCAAATGCCGGAACCCCCCCGCCCAAATGCCGGGTCTGTCTCTCTCCTCCTTATCCTCCAAAAGACGCCGGGTCTCACCACTTCCGCAGCTGGTGAAACTGACGCGTATCGCGTCAGTCAGCTGCTGGCCCCTCCGGGAACGGAGATTAGCCGCCTAAAAGAAGGCCCCCACGCCGGAGTGATTAACACCGATTTTTCTCGCCGGAAACCCGCGTTACGACGGGCAACGGAGAATCCCGCCCCACACCTGGAGTCTCCTTATCTAAGAAGGATATACTTGTCATAGCGGGAGCGCAGTGTTTAAGGGTGCTTCTGATGATTCCCTTTCCTTATTTTTGCTGTTATCATTTTGATCCATGGATGATTAATGGACATATATCTTTAATTTGAGCAAGGGAAATGAGAAACTTGAACGGTATAACATAGTACACTGTACTAGTTCTGGACAACAGAACTCAGACTCTGTGGCACCTGAGGGATGGGGTGGACTCAGTTCGATTGGTTGGCTGGTAGCCAATGAATCGGCCTAAAAGCATTATTTTGCCGAGTAACAAGTGGTGATCGGATTCTGCCTGAGTGGGAAGATTTCCAGAGACGTGAGGAAAGCAGAGTCCGGTCGCTGGACACTCAGGAGAAAGGACCTGCTCTCTTCCTCTCTCTCTATAGGTTATAGGGGCTGGTTTAGCACACTGGGCTAAATCGCTGGCTTTTAAAGCAGACCAAGGCCGGCCAGCAACACGGTTCATATTTCCATACCAGCCTCCCCGAACAGGCGCCGGAATGTGGCGACTAGGGTCTTTTCACAGTAACTTCATTGAAGCCTACTCGTGACAATAAGCGATTTTCATTTCATTTCATTTTCTGTATCTCTCTCTCTCTCGTGCTTTCTCCAGAATAACTGCAGTATTTCTAAAACTGCAGAGATTCAAATGAATCTACAGTGTCAACCATGACAGACTGGGAAGCAGAAATCTCGACCTGAAAGCCTAGTTTGAAGGCGAGAAACAACCATCGGAAACAAAGACTTTTATCTTTTGCTATTACTTGTTATTTTACCCCTATTTTCCCCTCATGGATGGGTCCATGAATAGGGAGGAAATAGGGGGATGTGAGGCGAGTTGGGGCAGGGGTTTTGTTTTTAGTTAGAGCATCATGATCAGTATGGGCTTAGGGGGCCAAAGGGCCTGTGCTGAACTTTGTTCTTTGTTCTTCAGTTAACCAGCTGTATATGCTACATATTTAATTATTGTTATTATTAATAAACTTAATTGTGTTTAAATTTACAAACCTGGTGACTGTAATTATTGGATAGCTAAGGGCCAGAGACTTTGGGTGGTTTTCTCAGACTTATTGGTACATTCAATTGTGTTGTGACTTTGTGGGTCAAGGAGGGGGACGGGGGGTGGGGGGGCTGAAATTAAACGTGCTCGAGCCCAGGTTGTCCGAACAAGCGAAGGTTCACCTGACTGGGATGGCAGGATCCTCTTATGGGGAGGGATTGAGTGGACTGGGCCTGTATGCACTGGAGTTTAAAAGAGTGAGAGGGGATCTCCTTGAAAGGTATAACATTCTGATAGGACTGGATAGATTGGATGTAGGGATGTCGGTTCCTCTGACTGGGGCTGGGGGGGTGGTAGTGTTCTCAGGATACAGGGTTGGCCATTGAAGGCCGAGATGAGGAGAAACCTCTTCATTCAGAGGGTGGTGAACGTGTGGAATTTTCTACCACAGAGGGTTGTGGAGGCCGAGTCACTGAGTGTATTTGAGAAGAAAATAGGTAGATTCTGGACTCTAAATGTGTCAAGAGATATGGGGCGAGCGAGGGAGTATGGCCTCGAGATAGAGCCGCTGCTGTGAGTGCCGGCTCACTCCAGAAGAGGACAGTGTCGTGAGAAGATGAATGATCTTCGTGCAGCCAGGGTATGGCCACCTTCTCTCGTGTCCCACAGCATCCCCCAGCACACCCCTCACACCTCCACGGTGATCTCACGCCCACCCATCTCACAGGACCCCAACACCTGCCATCCCGACCCCCCCCCCCACCCCATTCTCCCCCAGTACCTCCTCTGCTCCTCACATCTTCGCTACCTCTCACCCCCCCCAATGCATGCTACACAACAGTACCATCTGACCTGACACGGGGGCTCATTGGGTAGCACTACTGCCTCACAGCGTCAGGGACCCGGGTTCGATTCCAGCCTCGGTGATTGTAAGTGTGGAGTTTGCACGTTCTCCCCGTGTTTCTTCCGGGTGCTCCGGTTTCCTCTAAAGATGTGCAGGTTAGGTGGATTGGCCATGATCAATGCGTGGGGTTACGGGGTTACGGGACTAGGTAGGGTGCTTGGACAGATGCCAGAGCGCAGGCCGATGACATGCCCCTGGGTTGGGTTGTCCCAAAGCTGCTGGAGTTACAAAGGCAGAGTCATGACCTTCAGCAAGGGGTGACAGCACCTCTCCAGGTGTTGCAAGGCTGACTGGAGGAGTCCCAGTGCCCTTCTGTCTGAGGAGATGATACCCTCTTTCCAACACAACAGGGCAAGCATTGTGAGGGTGGCATCTGCTACAGAGACCTTGGCGCAGGACGTGCCCGCCATGGCTGAGGGCATGAGCTTCATGGTGCAGGGCTCCAACTGCATGGGGGGAAGGCACTAGTGTGAATTCACGAGTGTTGGCGGCAGAGGATTGTGGGGCCTCTGGATCTCACTCCAGCTGCCCCCGGGAAGAGGGAAGGGAAGAGAGGATCGCTGGACCGCAGCCTGGGGCCTTCCACCCAGGAGGCCCTCGGGGTGTCCAGCCCACCTGACACCCCCTTCCCTGTGACCAACACACCCAGCCCCGCACACCGAGGAGGGCAGCACTGCAACACTCATGCAGCCTGAATGTAGGCCCGGGAGGCCCAGGCCCCCCCCCCCCCCCCCCCCCCCCCCCCCCCCCCCCCCCCCCCCCCCCCCCCCCCAGGGGATGGCTGCCGAGATCATCTCAGGCATCAGGGCATGGGAGTCAGCAGGCTGCCTCAACCTTAGCTGTGGATCCTGTGGACTCACCTCGACATAGCGGGAGGGTGGGGAGGACTCAGAAAAGGTAGGCGCCTCGTGGGCTTGTGTAAACATAGGCACCAGTAGACAAAAGTCACTATTGTAATAACTAACTCGTATTAAAATCAATTTGTTCACCCATACAGATTCTCCACAGTGTCATGTCATGGTGCCATGCTCCCCCCCAGCACCCCCCCCCCCCCCCCCCCCGGCGCTAACCTAGTGCTTCCTCTCTGTGCAGTGTGAGAATGGCAGCTCTCTGTCTCTCCCACCTCCCACACTGACTATATGCAGTAGTGCGTGCTGCTCCTGGAGCGGGCCCTCTAGGCTCCCTCTCACCAACCCTCCAATCCATGGAAGACTCCCCCCCCCAACCACCCTCCCCCTCGACATCAGTGGTCAGGCCTCTCATTTCTGCCAGTATTCTCCAATTATGAGGAGGCCATTGGCTGAAAACGTGTTGGAATCTGTCCACCTCGCCAGGAGGTGCTGAAACACACCGGGACCCCTGACCTCGGAGTAGCAGCTGAGATGTGTCATTCAGTCCCCCTGAGCCCCGAGGTCAGACCGGTCAGTGGTGGGTCGCAATCAGCTCTCTCTCTCTCTCTCTCTCTGTCAGGCACGAGTCAGATATTTTGCGGAGGTTAAGATGTGCACTGCTCTGTCCTCATTATCGTTCTCCTGCAGCATCCGGCCAATCACTTTAGCGCCCTGCCCATGAATGCAGCTACCATCATGATGACCTCCCACAGGAGTGAGAGGATGGAAGACTCCATGGTGGGAGAGGTCTTGACGCCGCAGTCCTGGACTTCCCTAGGCTGAGAGGCTATAAAGCCGTTCCTAGCTCTGCACCCCCTGCGGGCGCTGGCCATCGCCCGAGGTCCTTCCTGCACCTCCGCCCCCTCCACTGGTTGCCCCTCGCCACCATCCTCGATATCTTGCTCATCCGAGGAGATGTGACCCTCTTCCATCTCCTCCAGGTCCAGCTACTCACCCCTAATACAGCCGTACAGAGTGCAGCAGGCCACTATAATGCGGGGCACCCTTGGGGGTCTGTAATTGTGGCCCCCCCCCCCCCACCGGCATTGGAATCGCATCTTGACCAATCCGATCACCTGCTCAACCAGTGCACACGTTGCTGCGTGAGCCTCGTCGTAGCGAGTCCCAGCGGGTGTTTGTGGTCTTTGCACTGGCGTCATCAACCACCTCCAAACACTGCTCTCCCTCAAACACAGCTGCGATGTGTGAGCGTCTCAAGATGTAACTATTATGGATGTTTCCAGGGAAACGGGTGCACGCCTACATAATTAGGTTGCACAAGTGGCTAGCACTGTGGCTTCACAGCACCATGGTCCCAGGTTCGATTCCCCGCTGGGTCACTGTCTGTGTGGAGTCTGCACGTCCTCCCCCTGTGTGCGTGGGTTTCCTCCGGGTGCTCCGGTTTCCTCCCACAGTCCAAAGATGTGCAGGTTAGGTGGATTGGCCATGATAAATTGCCCTTAGTGTCCAAAAAGGTTAGGAGGGGTTCCGGGGATGGGGTGGAAGTGAGGGCTTAAGTGGGTCAGTGCAGACTCAATGGGCCAAGTGGCCTCCTGCACTGTATGCTCTATGTTCTAATGCACATCGCGAGGTCACACATCATCTGAACATTGAGGGAGCAGCGGTAAACCTCGCAGTTTACAAACAGTGCCCCTTGCCGGCATTGTGAACTCAGTCATTAACACCCTCAACCTGGTGCAGGCCAGCTATGCAAGCGAAGCCTAAGACCCGCCTGGTCCCAGTCCGAGTTGATGTACATGTGAGCCCCACAAAAAAGCACATCTGTGACCTCCCTCAGACACTTGTGCACAGTTGACTGGGAGATGCCACCCAGGTCACCCATACAGGCCCGAAGCGAGCTGCCGGCACAGAGGTTCAGAACGCTTGTGACTTTCGAGGCCACAGGCTAATAGTGAAGACCCACTCGTGTGGTGCCAACTCTTTCATCCCCTCACACAGGTGGACCACCATCCCTTGGGTCAGATGCAGTATTCCCTGGCACTGGACCTCTGACATCTGGAGGTAGGAGGTTCTTTGGCAGTTTACCCTGATCGGCAGTGTCTCCACTGAGGTTCCACCATTTGTGGCCCTGCTCCCTGTAGATCAGTGGGACCAGCCTCTCCCTCCTTTGCAGGGCGTTGGTCCTGGGCTCGTTCAGCTGCATGTTGATGTCGCCGCTGCTGCTCGCTATCTATCAACAGAACTGCCAGCTCCACAGGCTCCCTGATTCTCTCGAATCAAAAAACTGAAAGAAAAACTGAAAATGAGCGATGAGGAGCTCTGACAACGCCCTGACACGCGGCCCTCTCAGGCTCTGTGACATCCACCCATCCACCCACCATGAGTGACTTTCTAATGAGCCTCACTTCTCCCCCCTCTCACACCGTGGCCAATCGCCCACAGCTACCCCTCTCAATACCGCCTGACTCAGCCCCTTGAGAGCTTCAATGGACCACATGTCCCCTTCAAGGGTGAGGACTGAGGGCAGTTAACTGTTTTCAATCGATCTGCATTCCAACCTCACGGAGGAACAAAAAATTGTCATGTCCTAAACACCGCTACTCTCTGCCTTGCATTAGCACGGTAGCATGGTGGTTAGCATAAATGCTTCACAGCTCCAGGGTCCCAGGTTCGATTCCGGCTTGGGTCACTGTCTGTGCGGAGTCTGCACGTTCTCCCCGTGTCTGCGTGGGTTTCCTCCGGGTGCTCCGGTTTCCTCCCACAGTCCAAAGATGTGCAGGTTAGGTGAATTGGCCATGATAAATTGCCCTCAGGGTCCAAATTGCCCTTAGTATTAGGTGGGGTTATGGGGATAGGGTGGAGGTATGGGCTTGGGTAGGGTGCTCTTTCCAAGAGCTGGTGCAGACTCGATGGGCCGAATGGCCTCCTTCTGCACTGTAACTTCTATGAAATTAGAGGCAACATTTGTGACACCCCTCCGTCATGGAGAGGTGAGTGTGAACCTTGGAGTTCAATGTCCGGGGGCTCAGCTCCCAACTATTTTGATTAATATAAACGACCAAGTAAACTACATCAAATAAACTGAGGGGAAAATTAAAGGGACAGTCCCTTAAAGGGAAACTATTAAATGAAACACGAATCACCAATGAGACTTAAAACATCAAACCAAAATGTGATTTACAGGGTCAGCCCCGGCGGCGCCCAAATGGACTAGGAAAGCCTCAAGGCTGCCAGTGGATACCCCATGGTCTCTCTCCAGGGCCTCCCAGCCATGAATGTAGCTGCGGTAAAGGGGCAGACAATGGGGTCGGACAACCCCCGCGATCGCCTGCTGCCTGGACCTGTTGAAGGCAAGTTTGGCCAGGCCTGGGGCATGCCCATGTGGAAACCCTCCTCCTTCGCCTCCACTCTCTGCACGAGGTGCCTGTTGATCAGGAGCATGGGGCTGACTTGCAAACAGAACTGCAACAAAGGGTTTCTTAAATAGCCAGCAAGTGGGTGACAGCAACCTCTACAGACTTGGTCCACGGACACCACAAGGCATCAACCTCCGTCAAGCCCTGAGAGGGCCGTGTGTCAGGGTGTTGTCAGGGGTGTCTGGGTGACAGGCAAGGGCGAGATAGGGAAGGGTGTGCAGCGGCAGCCCATACAGGAAACCCTTCTGCGCCGTGTGAAAGGGCACGTGGGGCATTTCCGCGAGAGGCTCAGGCTGTGGGGCTCCAGATCCCAATGGTCGGCGATCGTGACTTGAAGCCAATATTCAATTCCATCTGAGCAGGGGCAGGCTTGGGCTGGAATCCCCCACACGCCTGTGCTGCTTCAGTACCACGTGTGTCGTCGGGTCTGAGCACGATTGTTTCAGGGATCATGGATGCCTCGGTCACGTGCTGGACAATCACCGCCGCACCTTGCGCCAATTCGCGGGATGTCAACCAGCCCAACTCTCCGCCACCCAGCGGATCCCCGATGCTGGTGACGCCAGCAGCCACAGTCCATCCCTCCACCAGCCACCGGTGGGGGGGCAGATTCCTAAGCAACGGCTCCCTGACGACAGCCGCTACTCCAGACAGAGGAGAGCTGTGGCGCGAGGTGACCATGTTCCAGACCTTGAGCAGGTTTAGGTAAAAGACGGGCAGCGCCTGCAAATAAAGGGTTAACGATTGGGCGCCAATCAGTGGCACACTCAGACATTGCAGAACTGACCAGATTGGCAAAATAGACTCGTCAAGGAAGGGTCAGACATTGATCAGGCAACTAGCTTCCCCCTGTGGCAGGCGGGGCCCACCTGATTCAGGTTGAGACAGCAATTTGCAGTCACCTCCATCCTGAGAGGCTCCCCCATTCCCCCAGCTCTCCTGGGCTGTGGATTAAACGAGCTTCCCATCTTGAACAGCCGGCCAGCCACACTTTACTGGCTGATAGGCCGGCCTCCGTAACCAGTGTCTTCTCCCTTCCGGGCAGCTCATGGCCCGAGGCACTTTGCTGCCTGAGGGTTGGGGTTCATTCTCACTGCACTCATCCTCCCTCCCTGTGTGAGGGTCTTCTGCCCTCGTGTAGCTGCTCAGCATCCCCTGTCAGAGTCCCCCACTCTGCTCCTGCAGCCTGACATTTCATGGGACCCCACCCAGGGACCTTACAGCTGTCAACCCCCCCTCCCCCAACCACTGTGCTGACTATGCTTTCTCCCCGCTCCTACCTACCGCTAGCTGCCATTCGAGTAGGGCGATCCCTTTGCAGTGGAATAGCCACAAGCTAAGTGGAGGGGGAGCTGAGATGCAATGCACCCCAACCGCCAGACCCCTTGAGACCTGGAGGACCAAAGCAGTGAAGGGCAACACACCGACTGCCCGGAAATGCTGAGACACTACTCCACCCCCCCCTCCCGCACCCTCCTATAAATGATGACTATTTAGCGTCGGGTAAGTCCCAGTGGGTGGACCACTATTGATATAATAATTTATTTAAATGTGGTCCCGAGCTTCCTGGGTGGGATCTGTGGTAGTCGGTATTAGGGGTATTACGGTACCTAGGTTGGAGGTACCTGATACTCTAAGTTCATTGGTGAAGCCTGCCTGCTGGTTCTGCCCAGTAAGGCGGAGTATAAGAGTCTGTGTTTCCCTAGCTGCTGCATTCTGTACCTGCGCTGCTGGGGGAAACATCGAGTGCAATAAAGCCTTCAATTGTTCTACAATCTCGCTTTGGGAGTTATTGATCGTGCACCAGGATCCTCGTTCCGCCATCAATGAGGTGTGTGGAAAGTCTGGAAATGCGATCTGGCCTGCGAGAGTAGCGTTTCCCAGTTCGTGCGGGATCTTGCATCTGCATCACCATTTTCGCTGACGGCTAATGCAGGCTCAAAATGCCGCCTGAATTTTCATTCGTTTAGGTCTCTTCTGTATCACTCACTCTTCTTCGTGCTCAGAATCTGTAACAGATGACCATACATTTGGAGAAAGCGGTATTTTTTAAAGACAGTCCGATGATGACACTGATTTCCCATCACAGCTGTCTCCAACACCCTCCATCGAGTCAGAGACACTCACCCCGGTTGGGCACTTTAGAGAAGAGACTCCTGGGAAACGCTCTGGTGCTCACCACACAGCTGATCCGGTACAACAGGTGGCGGTAGGAACACCCGAGGGGGCGAACGGTCAGAGGGCAGCCGATCCCAGGTATTAGCTGCCGTCCAGACGGGTTTCGTGCTTCTGGGATGGGTGGTCCTATTGATCGTGCAGATGTAGTCACAGAGCCAGAGACAGATCGGATTTTCTGAGCCAGTCACAACAGGCCATGGTTGAGAACATCGGCGCATTGCCCAGGCGCTGGCCGACGTGGTGCAGACACAGAGGGAGGTGGCCCAGTCCCAGAGGGAGATGGCACAGTCACTGGCTGATGTGACACAGACCCAGAAGGCGGTGGCACAGTCATGGCGTGATGTGACGCAGTCCCAGCTGGAGATGGTCCACTCCCTATGCTCCATGGCTGCGAGCATGTAGACCCAGGTAAAGACCAGAGTGTCTGACCTGGCGGCCACAGTCGCACCTCTCTGTGTCCTACCTCCTCTCTCCCCCTGATCAGCCACGATGTCGGTTTCACGATTTTTAAAAGCACTGGTGCACCTCGCCTTCAGGAATTCGGTCCATTGGAGGTGTGGAATCGCGGAGGCCCCGGAGAATACCAGATCGGGCCCGCTAATGATTTGGAAACGGTGTTTACTGTACGTGCATTCCGGAACGCATTGACGGCACTTTCGAGGTGACGGAGAATTGTGATTTGGTGTCAAATCGGCGCCCGCAGCGATTTCGGCATTGGAACCGATTCTCTGCCCAATCACGTTTCCCGATTTCAGCCGATGGAGAATCCCGTCCATTATGTTTCAACTTGGAAAGATAATGTAGTTAAAGGGAGAAGCTAAGGTACCAGGCAGTTTAGTTGGATGTTAGATTGAGATGTGAGCAGAAGTCAAGCATCTGCTCTCACTGCAGCTCAGGTAAAGATATGTCTGTAGACGGATTAGCAGTTTCGTTCCAAGCAGTTCAGGGTTGTGTGGCTGGAAGGTGGGCTGGAACAAGCTGAGAAGCAGCTTCTGAAGAAATGCAGCCAGAGTTCCTGCTTGGTTCTGATAGGAGTCAGGTCTTTTCTTTACCGCAGTGTCAAAAGATCTCTCGTTCTCAAAGTAAAGTATCCAGACATCTCTGTACAGAGGGTATTCCTGAGTGCTAACTGTATTTGAAAATGGATTGAGATCTGAGAGGGTTGTGTTGTTTGAGTGGGAGTAAAGATAGCAGTTAAGGTCAAGTGTGTCACTGTGTTGATTAGAATTATTTAAGGGATAATTGTAAACTATTTTTCTTGTGTGATTTTAAAGATATTTTAATACTGTGTTAGTCTTAAAGATTGTCCGTATTTCTTTGTGAGATCCCTCCTACAGTGAGGTATCATTTCCTCACAGTCTTACAAAACTAAATATTGGGGTTTACGTCCAGTATCCCAATCAATATTGGGGTCTGATCCAGGGCTGTACTATTCTACACGGCACAGAAAGAAGCTGCTATGCTGCACGGGTCAGAGGTCTGGGCGGGAAAGGTACTGCTCCTGACTAAAAAGGAGCGGAGTGCCAACCGATTTCCTTGGGAAATCCAGCCTGTTGTTCTTTTTAACAAACAACCCTATGGTTTGTGAGCTCGGTCCCACACCTTTCAATGCATTAATAAAAGGACAGGTTATATAATATTTTCAAGTAATTGTCCTTCGCTGAATGTGCAAGAGGAAACGGGACAGTCTGTGAATTGTTTTAAATGACAACATTTTCAGGCAGAGAAACCGAACTCAAGGCGTGAAATTTCACCCGCTTTATTCACAAAAGACACATTTTTGCTGTAGATTGCTAGTTCTGAAAGGAATTCACAGAATCAAGCAGCAATGAATGAGGCCATTCAGCCCTGTGCTGCCTCTGTGAGCTGAGAAAATATAGTTACAAGGTTAGGTTGCAAAATCTGGGTTGTTCTCCCCGGAGATCAGACAGATGAAGAAAACACCAGGTGACACGGTGGCACAGTGGTTAGCACTGCTGCCTCACAGCGCCAGCGACCCGGGTTCAATTCAGGCTTTGGGTGATTGCCTCTGTGGAGTTTGCACTTAATAACAATAGCTTATTGTCACAAGTAGGCTTCAATGAAGTTACTGTGAAAAGCCCCTAGTTGCCACATTCCGGCACCTGTTCGGGGAGACCGGTACGGGAATTGAACCTGCGTTGCTGGCACTGTTCTATATTACAAGCCAGCTGTTTAGCCCACTGTGCTAAACCAGCCCCTAACTTTCTCCCCCGTGTCTACGTGGGTTTCCTCCGGGTGCTCCCCTTTTCTCCCACGCGTGTGGGTTAGGTGGGCTGGCTGTGCTAAATTGCCCGTGTTCCAAGGTTAGGTTGGGTTTTGGGATGACGGGGATAGGGTGGGGGAGTGGGGCTAGGTTGGGTGCTCTTTCAGAGGGTGGGTGCAAACTCGATGGGCCGAATGGCCTCCCCCAACATTGTAGGGATTCTGTGAAAAGCCGCCTCCTTCAGCTGACGGTACAAAGAATGGGGACCACAGATTTAAATTCTGGGGCAGAAGGGAGTGGGGGTTGGGGGCGGGGTGGCGGGGAGGGGGAGATGGGGGAAGACCTTTCTGACACGGTGAGTGATAATGACCTGGAGCTCACTCTATACAAGGGCAGTGGAAGCATCAATCATTTCAAAAAGAAATCGGATGGGCACTTGAGGGAAATTGACCTGCAGGGTATGCAGAGATAGAGCAGGGCCCTGGGGCTGGCTGGATTACTCTACAGAGAATGGGCAAGGATTCAATGGGCAGAATGGCCTTCTCCAATGGCCCTCCGACTCTGTGTTCCATCAGGTTGTTAAGTTGGGCTTCTAAGGTGACCAGTCCAGTAATAAACCTCCAGACCAGGGAGGACAGAATGTTTTCAGGTGTTTGCTTTTGGCATGAGCCACGTTTGTACAAGTTAGAGGACATGTTACTCAGAATAAACCTTTAATAAAATAGTAGCTGGAGAAATTCCAAACATTGGTAGCTGGTATCACCCAGCATCATTTGAAAATTGCTTGAAATCCAGTCTCGCCACGCCTGGTTTGGGCCTGCTGGGTACTGACACTGGGGACTTGCAATGGAGACTTTCCATATCCCAGCATTCAACAGAAGATTCTCACAAATTTGAAAAATGAAGTCACCATCATGTCTAAAGGAGTTGGAGCCAAGCCATTGGCTTGAGTATTGGGAACAGAATCCAGCAGCCTGATTCTTGGAATAACTTCCAGGCTCTGTGCCAGCACCTCTTCCTTGAATTACACAGGAGAACAGGGCCTGTGCAAACATGTCTTGCTGCAAACTGCTTCTGCAAGATTGCACACTCTCTGTGATGTGTTGGGTGAGCTGGGTCTATGTCGACTGCGTTTGATGCAGTGCAGAGAGAGACAGGCTTCCAACACTATTTATTTCGCGGGCCGATAACGAAAGATTATTTACAGAAATGAAAAGGCTTGATTTTAAAACGCAGCTTGCAGGGAACTGATTCTTATGGTTGAAAAAAAATGCCATGCCCCTGGTGCGTCCGTCAGGTAGACCCCCCTGCAGGGAGGCAGCCAATCAGGAGGCCGTGTCAAGGAGCTCTGTCAAATCGGGGGCAGAGGACGGCTTTCAAACCAGTGGGGTTCAATGCGCTCTGTGGATTTGGCTGCCTGTTGCTTCTATCGTGTTCACATTTCAATCCATCAACACAAACCACAATCAGTCCTTCTGGCTTTGCAGCATATAGCTTCTGTAATTTACTCATATTCCATTTATAATGTACAATGGCCTCCTCATGCACTGCATGGGGCAGCACAGTAGCATTGTGGGGCAGCACGGTAGCATTGTGGATAGCACAATTGCTTCACAGCTCCAGGGTCCCAGGTTCGATTCCGGCTTGGGTCACTGTCTGTGCGGAGTCTGCACATCCTCCCCGTGTGTGCGTGGGTTTCCTCCGGGTGCTCCGGTTTCCTCCCCGCAGTCCAAAGATGTGCGGGTTAGGTGGATTGGCCGTGATAAATTGCCCTTAGTGTCCAAAATTGCCCTTAGTGTTGGATGGGGTTACTGGGTTGTGGGGATAGGGTGGAGGTGTTGACCTTGGGTGGGGTGCTCTTTCCAGGAGCCGATGCAGACTCGATGGGCTGAGTGGCCTCCTTCTGCACTGTAAATTCTATGAGAATTCTATGAATTCTACGGAATCTATTTAAACATTGTGTGGGTGATGCAACAACCAAATAAATGGGCTTAGTTTTGTACTTTGACAGCATGATCTGACAGCATAGAGAAAATGACCTTTCTCGTTTTGTCAGAAAGACAGACCATTGTTAAGTATGTGCGCAATTAGTCTGCCAGAGGAATTCAATATTCAGTCAGCTCATGTGGGTGGTGAATTTAAAAATGAAATAAGCTTGCGAAAAATGGCTCGTATCTGACCTTCAAAATCTGAAGCGGGAAACATCATTTTGGGCAATTTTAAGGACGAAGGGGCCTCTTAGGGTGAAAATGATGGACAGGAAGCACACACATATCAACGGTTAGAGGTGCACGACCTGCTACATTGGGGAAGGACAAACAAAAAGTGTCCTTTGCACACGTCTCAAGCAGACAATCTGAGTTTGCAAATAAGGAGCACAAAACACCTGTTTCTTGCCATCGCGGAGATTTTTGGCAGCGATCCACCCGAATGGGAACAGAGACCCGTAACGAGTACGTATAGCCGGGTGCTTTCCAGCCCTCGGAGCGCCGGGAAACCCCAATTTATAGAACAGGACTCTGGCCCATTCAGATAGATTTGGGACCTCACCAGGCAACCCCGGGATGAGGTCGCACTTAGAGCCGTTTCTTACACTGAGCAGCTCCGCTCGCCAGGGGAGGTTTTTTAAATGCCATCCCGATCTCTCGACACCCCGACGTGACCCTCGAACCTCCCCCCCCCCCCCCAAAGTCCCAACTCACCCATAAGGGGCTCCTTGGACCTCCTCACACCCACACAGCTCGCCCCCGGGCCTGATCCCCGTTGAGGGAGAAGTGCCAGCTTGGCACCTTGGCACTGCCCGTGTGCCAGGGTCCCTGGCATCAAGGTGGTAGTGCTCAGGTGGCACCAGCAGTGCCAAAGTGTCACCCAGCCCAGAGGGCAAGAACCTGGGGGCCTTCAATCCCCTGGGAGACCCCCACCAGTGCCGTCCTGCCTGGCTCCCGTTCGTGGAGACCAGCACTGAACCACGCTCGTCCAAGATCTCCAGGGCGAAAGGGCTAGATCGCAACACCTTGAGTAGATCATGGGCAATCATGTTAGGTGAGACTAGCTGCCTCACTCTAATATGCAGATTTTCTAAAAAGTGAACCTCCCACAATGGGCAGGACTCACATCGTGACGTCTCACGAGTTTACGGGAGGTGTGGTGAGCCGGATAAATTCCAGAAGAGGGATATTCCTGTGGTAGTCGTTATTAGGGGTATTACGGTACCTAGGTTGGAGATACCTGATACTGTAAGATCATTGGAGCAGTCTGCCTGCGGGTTCCGCCCAGTAAGGCGGAGTATAAGAGTCTGCGTTTCCCTAGCTGCTGCATTCTGTACCTGCGCTGCTGGGGGAAACGTCGATTCAATAAAGCCTTCAATTGTCCTACAATCTCGCTTCGGGAGTTATTGATCGTGCATCAATCCCGGCATCTACCGCTGAGCCGCGCTGCCTTTCAAGCGCAGTGGCCGGAAGATTATGCCCTTTGACTTTTCCCTGAGATAGCCAGCACAAATGCTGGTTACTGACAGGAAAACCGAATGTATGCACCACATAGGCAAGCATTGAACTCACCATGATCACGGTCATTCCTGGTCGCAATGTCTCTGACCCCACTCTCATGACCCTGACCTCTCGCACCCCTCTAATCATCTCCCCACGCGGCTCCCAACTTTGCCTCCGACCTCACTTCAGAGCCCATGACAGACCTCCCGAACCGATCCCCCCAAAACACTCCTGACCTCAACACACAAAGTCCTATTGAAACTCGACCACAGGATCCGAGGCCCACCCCTGCCTCATTTGGGCCCAGGCCCATGATCCAACCTGATAACTGAGCTGAAAGTTGGAGCAGTTACCCGCTGGGCCTCCAACTGTGGAACACTCTACATTTTGATTGGGTCTGAGGGGAAATGCTGAAGTTCCTCGCACCTCCCCGTTTCAGTCCAGACTGTTAGTGCTGTGCACCCGCCTGCAAGAAGTCAGGTGGTACTGCGCATTCAGCCCAGACCCTAGTGATTAATACTGTGTGCACCCCGCTACCCAGACCCTGGTGATTAATACTGTGTGCACCCCGCTACCCAGACCCTGGTGATTAATACTGTGTGCACCCCGCTACCCAGACCCTGGTGATTAATACTGTGTGCACCCCCTAACCCAGACCCTGGTGATTAATACTGTGCGCACCCCCTAACCCAGACCCTGGTGATTAATACTGTGCGCACCCCTCTATCCCAGACCCTGGTGATTAATACTGTGGGCACCCCGCTACCCAGACCCTGGTGATTAATACTGTGTGCATCCCCTATCCCAGACCCTGGTGATTAATACTGTGCGCACCCCTCTATCCCAGACCCTGGTGATTAATACTGTGTGCACCCCCTACCCAGACCCTGGTGATTAATACTGTGTGCATCCCCTATCCCAGACCCTGGTGATTAATACTGTGTGCACCCCCTAACCCAGACCCTGGTGATTAATACTGTGTGCATCCCCTATCCCAGACCCTGGTGATTAATACTGTGTGCACCCCGCTACCCAGACCCTGGTGATTAATACTGTGTACACCCCCCCTAACCCAGACCCTGGTGATTAATACTGTGCACACCCCTCTATCCCAGACCCTGGTGATTAATACTGTGCACACCCCTCTATCCCAGACCCTGGTGATTAATACTGTGTGCACCCCCACTAACCAAGACCCTGGTGATTAATACTGTGTGCACCCCCACTAACCAAGACCCTGGTGATTAATACTGTGTGCACCCCCACTAACCCAGACACTGGTGATTAATACTGTGTGCACCCCCCCTAACCCAGACCCTGGTGATTAATACTGTGTGCACCCCCCTAACCCAGACCCTGGTGATTAATACTGTGTGCACCCCCCCTAACCCAGACCCTGGTGATTAATACTGTGTGCACCCCCCTAACCCAGACCCTGGTGATTAATACTGTGTGCACCCCTCTATCCCAGACCCTGGTGATTAATACTGTGTGCACCCCTCTATCCCAGACCCTGGTGATTAATACTGTGTGCACCCCCCCTAACCCAGACCCTGGTGATTAATACTGTGTGCACCCCTCTATCCCAGACCCTGGTGATTAATACTGTGTGCACCCCCTAACCCAGACCCTGGTGATTAATACTGTGTGCACACCCCTCTATCCCAGACCCTGGTGATTAATACTGTGTGCACCCCCACTAACCCGGACCCTGGTGACTAATACTGTGTGCATCCCCTAACCCAGACCCTGGTGATTAATACTGTGGGCACCCCTCTATCCCAGCCCTGGTGATTAATACTGTGTGCACCCCCCTACCCAGACCCTGGTGATTAATACTGTGCGCACCCCCCTATCCTAGACTCTGGTGATTAATACTGTGCGCACCCCCTACCCAGACCCTGCTGATTAATACTGTGTACACCCCCCCTAACCCAGACCCTGGTGATTATTACTGTGTGCATCCCCTATCCCAGCCCTGGTGATTAATACTGTGTGCACCCCCTACCCATACCCTGGTGATTAATACTGTGTGCACCCCCTACCCAGACCCTGGTGACTAATACTGTGTGCACCCCCCTAACCCAGACCCTGGTGATTAATACTGTGCGCACCCACCTAACCCAGACCCTGGTGATTAATACTGTGTGCACCCCTCTATCCCAGCCCTGCTGATTAATACTGTGTGCACCCCCCCATCCCAGACCCTGGTGATTAATACTGTGTGCACCCCCCCAACCCAGACCCTGGTGATTAATACTGTGTGCACCCCCCCATCCCAGACCCTGGTGATTAATACTGTGTGCACCCCCCCAACCCAGACCCTGGTGATTAATACTGTGTGCACCCCCCCAACCCAGACCCTGGTGATTAATACTGTGTGCACCCCCCCAACCCAGACCCTGGTGATTAATACTGTGTGCACCCCCCTACCCAGACCCTGGTGATTAATACTATGTGCACCCCTCTATCCCAGACCATTGGTGATTAATACTGTGTGCACCCCCCCTAACCCAGACCCTGGTGATTAATACTGTGTGCACCCCCCTATTCCAGCCGTGGTGATTAATACTGTGTGCACCCCCTACCCAGACCCTGGTGATTAATACTGTGTGCACCCCCCTATCCCAGTCGTGGTGATTAATACTGTGTGCACCCCCCCAACCCAGACCCTGGTGATTAATACTGTGTGCACCCCCTACCCAGACCCTGGTGATTAATACTGTGTGCACCCCCTATCCCAGCCCTGGTGATTAATACTGTGTGCATCCCTCTATCCTAGACCCTGGTGATTAATACTGTGTGCACCCCCTATCCCAGCCCTGGTGATTAATACTGTGTGCATCCCTCTATCCCAGACCCTGGTGATTAATACTGTGCGCATCCCCTAACCCAGACCCTGGTGATTAATACTGTGTGCACCCCTCTATCCCAGACCCTGGTGATTAATACTGTGGGCACCCCCCCTAACCCAGACCCTGGTGATTAATACTGTGGGCACCCCCCCTAACCCAGACCCTGGTGATTAATACTGTGTGCACCCCCATCCCAGACCCTGGTGATTAATACTGTGTGCACCCCCTACCCAGATCCTGGTGATTAATACTGTGGGCACCCCCCCTAACCCAGACCCTGGTGATTAATACTGTGCGCACCCCTGGTGGACAGTTGGTTTCAGCCACCATTGGTGGGGCTGCCCTGGGTAGGGGGTTTGAGGGGCTTGCCGCCGTAGGTATGACCTGCACCACCCTCTGGTGTATCCCTGTACCAGGGGCAACTTCACTTCCTGCCAGTTTGTCTCACAGAACACCTCCAGGACAGACCCCCGTCTGTGATAATATGGAGAAGGCCACTTTAACCCCCACTCTCATTGGCGGCAGGGAAAGGTCCCCCAGCATTACTGGCTTGTTGGATGGCTCCCTGTGGGATGGCTGGGAATATAAGGGTGACGAAGGCTTGGGGGATTTGAGGGCACTGGGGTGGAAACCATAACTGGTTGTAGGTCTCTGACCCTCTCCAACTCCTTACGGATATCACATTATGGATGATATTGTCGACCACAGCTGCCCCCATGGTGGCCGTAGGAGTGTTTTCAAGGCCTGAGTATTGAGCCAGCCTTAACGTGGGGTTTGTCCCTTATTGTTAGGCCTTAGCTTAATAAACAGCAGACACACAACAATCTTGGATAAGATGGCTATTTATTATCTCAAGCTTTATTTCATGTACACGGAGATGGACCTGGATAATGCCAAAATCTATCCACTAAACCCTGATGAAAACACTTCAATTATACAATTTCCAAAAAATCAATAGCCAACCCCAGTTGGAATCGATCCAATCGCTGAAGCTGTCATGTCCAAACCTATCCAATAAAATTGCGATCAACCCATGATTGAGCCTCACCCTGTCACCTGTTGTTTGCCAAAAGCTTTGTGTTAACCTTAAGTTGTTTTCCCCATCCTAGCAACCTGCCCAGCCTTTATTCAGTTAAAACAGGATGGCAGAATGGCATCCTCTGCACTCCATGGATAGTTTCAGAGGGACAGGATATCAGAAGTGGCTTCCTTTTCACTTCGCAGATTGTTCCAGATGATATTGGAGGCCACTGATAAAAATGTTTTTATCTCCATGATGTAATCTGCTGATCACCCATTTTGTGTGTCTCAAAAACATGGGCAAGTTAGCTAGCCTAAATCCCACCATGCATTGCGGCCTCTGCTTGTAGCCGGCGTTTACATGATTGTCACTGTTATGTCCCAAAATACAGGTTTAATGGTTCATAATGATTCCCCAGTACACTTTCTGTAATTAATCTCAATCCTTAATAAACTAACTTATGTAAACCTACTCTAATGGCATCCTAGCTATTCAGTTTTAAGAGGACTCATCGCAGGAACCCCCCCCCCCCCCCCCCCCCTTCAGTCGCGGTGGCCGTCCAGCCAGCCATTCGCTGATGAAGGCAGCGGCTGCAGATTCAACCGAGGTTCTCGAGGCAGCAGCCCATGTGTAGGGCGTCACCCCTCACCCTGAGGATCCGGCCGCCCATCAGGCCGAGGAGAGACCCAGAGGGGAAGGCCGGTGACGGCCCAAGGTGTACAGGTGTCGTTGGTCATTTGAAGAGATGTCAGACAGGATGTGCTGCAAGAGGCTCCGTCTCAACAAGGAGATGGTGCGACGCCTGTGCCATGTCCTTGTGGACGTGGCACCGTGTGGAGGAGGATACCCGCTCCCGGGGGCTGTCAAGGTCACCGCAACCCTGAGCTTTTACGCCTCAGAATCACTCCAGGGCTCGAGTGGGGACTGGTGCGGCATATCCAAACCTAAAGCCTTACAGTGACGTTACGGCTGACCTGTTTGCCCGGGCAGCTGACTGTATACACTTTGAACTGGATCAAACCCATCAAGATGCCTGGGCATCAGGATTCTCTGCTATCGCCGGGGTGCCCAGGTCCAGGGGTAATACATTGCACGCAAGTCGCCTCACGCACACTGGGCGGTCCAGGAGGGCCCTTCATTAACAGGAAGGGCTTCCACTCCCTGAATGTTCAACTTGTGTGCGACCACCAGCTCAAGATCATGCACGGGTCTGCAGGTTCCCAGGGAGTGTGCAGGACAGCTACATCCTGGGACAGTCGGAGACCCCGGCATCCTCAAAGGACACCCCAGGATGACCAGTTGGTTCTTGGGATATAAGGGGTACCCGCTTAGGTCCTGGTTGATGACACCAGTGCAGAGCCAGTGACCGATGCGTAGACCCGATTTAACAAGGCCCGTGTGGCCACTCGGGCTGCTTAAAATGCAGCTCCGATGCCTCGACTGCTCCGGTGGTGCACAGAAGCACCCCCTGCCCCCCCCCCCCCCCCCCCGGAGGGCCGCCCACTTTGTGGTGGTCTGCTGTGCCCTACACTACCTGACACACAAATGGGGTGATCTGCTAGACGTGGAGGAGGAGGAACAAGCAGCTTGGTCAGAGGAGGATGATAGAGAGCAGATCCAGGAGGGGCTGGAGGTTGAGCCTTGGCAGGACCCACGGGAGCACCGGGGACAAGGTTGGCCTCTGGCGCTCCCTCCTCCTGGTCTGTGCCTGGGACACGCGGTGTCGCTGGGACTGGGACACGCGGTCTCGCTGGGACTGGGACACGCGGTCTCGCTGGGACTGGGACACGCGGTCTCCCTGGGACTGGGACACGCGGTGTCGCTGGGACTGGGACACGCGGTCTCGCTGGGACTGGGACACGCGGTCTCGCTGGGACTGGGACACGCGGTGTCGCTGGGACTGGGACACGCGGTGTCGCTGGGACTGGGACACGCGGTCTCCCTGGGACTGGGACACGCGGTCTCGCTGGGACACGCGGTCTCGCTGGGACACGCGGTCTCGCTGGGACTGGGACACGCGGTGTCGCTGGGACTGGGACACACGGTCTCGCTGGGACTGGGACACGCGGTCTCTCTGGGACTGGGACACGCGGTCTCTCTGGGACTGGGACACGCGGTCTCGCTGGGACTGGGACACACGGTCTCTCTGGGACTGGGACACGCGGTCTCTCTGGGACTGGGACACGCGGTCTCGCTGGGACTGGGACACGCGGTCTCGCTGGGACTGGGACACGCGGTCTCACTGGGACACGCGGTCTCGCTGGGACTGGGACACGCGGTCTCGCTGGGACTGGGACACGCGGTCCTCGCTGGGACTGGGACACGCGGTCTCTCTGGGACTGGGGCACGCGGTCTCCCTGGGACTGGGACACGCGGTCTCACTGGGACACGCGGTCTCGCTGGGACTGGGACACGCGGTCTCGCTGGGACTGGGACACGCGGTCTCGCTGGGACTGGGACACGCGGTCTCGCTGGGACTGGGACACGCGGTCTCTCTGGGACTGGGACACGCGGTCTCCCTGGGACTGGGACACGCGGTCTCACTGGGACTGGGACACGCGGTCTCGCTGGGACTGGGGCACGCGGTCTCCCTGGGACTGGGACACGCGGTGTCGCTGGGACTGGGACACGCGGTCTCGCTGGGACTGGGACACGCGGTCTCGCTGGGACTGGGACACGCGGTCTCGCTGGGACTGGGACACGCGGTCTCGCTGGGACTGGGACACGCGGTCTCGCTGGGACTGGGACACGCGGTCTCGCTGGGACTGGGACACGCGGTCTCGCTGGGACTGGGACACGCGGTCTCACTGGGACACGCGGTCTCGCTGGGACTGGGACACGCGGTGTCGCTGGGACTGGGACACACGGTCTCGCTGGGACTGGGACACGCGGTCTCACTGGGACACGCGGTCTCGCTGGGACTGGGACACGCGGTCTCTCTGGGACACGCGGTCTCGCTGGGACTGGGACACGCGGTCTCACTGGGACACGCGGTGTTGCTGGGACTGGGACACGCGGTCTCGCTGGGACTGGGACACGCGGTCTCACTGGGACTGGGACACGCGGTCTCTCTGGGACTGGGACACGCGGTCTCACTGGGACTGGGACACGCGGTCTCTCTGGGACTGGGACACGCGGTCTCTCTGGGACTGGGACACGCGGTCTCTCTGGGACTGGGACACGCGGTCTCTCTGGGACTGGGACACGCGGTCTCGCTGGGACTGGGACACGCGGTCTCGCTGGGACACGCGGTCTCGCTGGGACTGGGACACGCGGTCTCTCGCTAGGACTGGGACACGCGGTCTCTCTGGGACTGGGACACGCGGTCTCGCTGGGACTGGGACACGCGGTCTCTCTGGGACTGGGACACGCGGTCTCGCTGGGACTGGGACACGCGGTCTCACTGGGACACGCGGTCTCGCTGGGACACGCGGTCTCGCTGGGACTGGGACACGCGGTCTCGCTGGGACTGGGACACGCGGTCTCGCTGGGACTGGGACACGTGGTCTCGCTGGGACTGGGACACGAGGTCTCGCTGGGACTGGGACACGCGGTCTCGCTGGGACTGGGGACACGCGGTCTCTCTGGGACTGGGACACGCGGTCTCACTGGGACTGGGACACGCGGTCTCTCTGGGACTGGGACACGCGGTCTCTCTGGGACTGGGACACGCGGTCTCACTGGGACAGGGACACGCGGTCTCCCTGGGACACGCGGTCTCACTGGGACTGGGACACGCGGTCTCACTGGGACACGCGGTCTCTCTGGGACTGGGACACGCGGTCTCGCTGGGACTGGGACACGCGGTCTCTCTGGGACTGGGACACGCGGTCTCGCTGGGACTGGGACACGCGGTCTCACTGGGACACGCGGTCTCTCTGGGACTGGGACACGCGGTCTCGCTGGGACTGGGACACGCGGTCTCGCTGGGACTGGGACACGCGGTCTCGCTGGGACTGGGACACGCGGTCTCGCTGGGACACGCGGTCTCGCTGGGACACGCGGTCTCGCTGGGACTGGGACACGCGGTGTCGCTGGGACTGGGACACGCGGTGTCGCTGGGACTGGGACTCGCGGTCTCCCTGGGACTGGGACACGCGGTCTCCCTGGGACTGGGACTCGCGGTCTCCCTGGGACTGGGACACGCGGTCTCTCGCTGGGACTGGGACACGCGGTCTCGCTGGGACTGGGACACGCGGTCTCCCTGGGACTGGGACACGCGGTCTCCCTGGGACTGGGACTCGCGGTCTCCCTGGGACTGGGACACGCGGTGTCGCTGGGACTGGGACACGCGGTCTCCCTGGGACTGGGACACGCGGTCTCCCTGGGACTGGGACTCGCGGTCTCGCTGGGACTGGGACACGCGGTCTCTCTGGGACTGGGACACGCGGTCTTCCTGGGACTGGGACACGCGGTCTCACTGGGACACGCGGTCTCGCTGGGACTGGGACACACGGTCTCGCTGGGACTGGGACACGCGGTCTCACTGGGACTGGGACACGCGGTCTCGCTGGGACTGGGACACGCGGTCTCGCTGGGACTGGGACACGCGGTCTCGCTGGGACTGGGACACGCGGTCTCGCTGGGACACGCGGTCTCGCTGGGACTGGGACACGCGGTCTCGCTGGGACTGGGACACGCGGTCTCGCTGGAACTGGGACACGCGGTCTCACTGGGACTGGGACACGCGGTCTCGCTGGGACTGCGACACGCGGTCTCTCTGGGACTGGGGCACGCGGTCTCCCTGGGACTGGGACACGCGGTCTCACTGGGACACGCGGTCTCACTGGGACACGCGGTCTCACTGGGACACGCGTTCTCGCTGGGACTGGGACACGCGGTCTCGCTGGGACTGGGACACGCGGTCTCTCTGGGACTGGGACACGCGGTCTCGCTGGGACTGGGACACGCGGTCTCTCTGGGACTGGGGCACGCGGTCTCCCTGGGACTGGGACACGCGGTCTCACTGGGACACGCGGTCTCGCTGGGACTGGGACACGCGGTCTCGCTGGGACTGGGACACGCGGTCTCTCTGGGACTGGGGCACGCGGTCTCCCTGGGACTGGGACACGCGGTCTCACTGGGACACGCGGTCTCGCTGGGAATGGGACACGCGGTCTCGCTGGGACTGGGACACGCGGTCTCCCTGGGACTGGGACACGCGGTCTCCCTGGGACTGGGACACGCGGTCTCCCTGGGACTGGGACACGCGGTCTCGCTGGGACTGGGACACGCGGTCTCACTGGGACACGCGGTCTCGCTGGGACTGGGACACGCGGTCTTCCTGGGACTGGACACGCGGTCTCGCTGGGACTGGGACACGCGGTCTCACTGGGACACGCGGTCTCCCTGGGACTGGGACACGCGGTCTCACTGGGACACGCGGTCTCCCTGGGACTGGGACACGCGGTCTCACTGGGACTGGGACACGCGGTCTCGCTGGGACTGGGACACGCGGTCTCACTGGGACTGGGACACGCGGTCTCACTGGGACACGCGGTCTCACTGGGACTGGGACACGCGGTCTCACTGGGACTGGGACACGCGGTCTCTCTGGGACTGGGACACGCGGTCTCGCTGGGACTGGGACACGCGGTCTCGCTGGGACTGGGACACGCGGTCTCACTGGGACTGGGACACGCGGTCTCACTGGGACTGGGGCACGCGGTCTCTCTGGAACTGGGACACGCGGTCTCGCTGGGACTGGGACACGCGGTCTCCCTGGGACTGGGACACGCGGTCTCACTGGGACTGGGACACGCGGTCTCCCTGGGACTGGGACACGCGGTCTCACTGGGACTGGGACACGCGGTCTCTCTGGGACTGGGAAACGCGGTCTCGCTGGGACACGCGGTCTCACTGGGACTGGGACACGCGGTCTCGCTGGGACTGGGGCACGCGGTCTCACTGGGACTGGGACACGCGGTCTCGCTGGGACTGGGACACGCGGTCTCGCTGGGACTGGGACACGCGGTCTCACTGGGACTGGGACACGCGGTCTCACTGGGACTGGGACACGCGGTCTCACTGGGACTGGGACACGCGGTCTCCCTGGGACTGGGGCACGCGGTCTCTCTGGAACTGGGACACGCGGTCTCGCTGGGACTGGGACACGCGGTCTCCCTGGGACTGGGACACGCGGTCTCTCTGGGACTGGGGCACGCGGTCTCTCTGGGACTGGGACACGCGGTCTCTCTGGGACTGGGACACGCGGTCTCGCTGGGACTGGGACACGCGGTCTTGCTGGGACTGGGACACGCGGTCTCACTGGGACACGCGGTCTCGCTGGGACTGGGACACGCGGTCTCGCTGGGACACACGGTCTCGCTGGGACTGGGACACGCGGTCTCGCTGGGACTGGGACACGCGGTGTTGCTGGGACTGGGACACGCGGTCTCGCTGGGACTGGGACACGCGGTCTCGCTGGGACTGGGACACGCGGTCTCTCTGGGACTGGGACACGCGGTCTCACTGGGACTGGGACACGCGGTCTCTCTGGGACTGGGACACGCGGTCTCTCTGGGACTGGGACACGCGGTCTCTCTGGGACTGGGACACGCGGTCTCTCTGGGACTGGGACACGCGGTCTCGCTGGGACTGGGACACGCGGTCTCGCTGGGACACGCGGTCTCGCTGGGACTGGGACACGCGGTCTCTCGCTAGGACTGGGACACGCGGTCTCTCTGGGACTGGGACACGCGGTCTCGCTGGGACTGGGGCACGCGGTCTCTCTGGGACTGGGACACGTGGTCTCGCTGGGACTGGGACACGCGGTCTCACTGGGACTGGGACACGCGGTCTCGCTGGGACTGGGACACGCGGTCTCACTGGGACTGGGACACGCGGTCTCTCTGGGACTGGGACACGCGGTCTCTCTGGGACTGGGACACGCGGTCTCACTGGGACTGGGACACGCGGTCTCCCTGGGACACGCGGTCTCACTGGGACTGGGACACGCGGTCTCACTGGGACACGCGGTCTCTCTGGGACTGGGACACGCGGTCTCGCTGGGACTGGGACACGCGGTCTCACTGGGACACGCGGTCTCTCTGGGACTGGGACACGCGGTCTCGCTGGGACTGGGACACGCGGTCTCGCTGGGACTGGGACACGCGGTCTCGCTGGGACTGGGACACGCGGTCTCGCTGGGACACGCGGTCTCGCTGGGACACGCGGTCTCGCTGGGACTGGGACACGCGGTGTCGCTGGGACTGGGACACGCGGTGTCGCTGGGACTGGGACTCGCGGTCTCCCTGGGACTGGGACACGCGGTCTCCCTGGGACTGGGACACGCGGTCTCCCTGGGACTGGGACTCGCGGTCTCCCTGGGACTGGGACACGCGGTCTCTCGCTGGGACTGGGACACGCGGTCTCGCTGGGACTGGGACACGCGGTCTCCCTGGGACTGGGGACACGCGGTCTCACTGGGACACGCGGTCTCTCTGGGACTGGGACACGCGGTCTCTCTGGGACTGGGACACGCGGTGTCGCTGGGACTGGGACACGCGGTCTCCCTGGGACTGGGACACGCGGTCTCCCTGGGACTGGGACTCGCGGTCTCCCTGGGACTGGGACACGCGGTCTCGCTGGGACTGGGACACGCGGTGTCGCTGGGACTGGGACACGCGGTCTCCCTGGGACTGGGACACGCGGTCTCACTGGGACACGCGGTCTCTCTGGGACTGGGACACGCGGTCTCTCTGGGACTGGGACACGCGGTGTCGCTGGGACTGGGACACGCGGTCTCCCTGGGACTGGGACACGCGGTCTCCCTGGGACTGGGACTCGCGGTCTCCCTGGGACTGGGACACGCGGTCTCGCTGGGACTGGGACACGCGGTCTCACTGGGACTGGGACACGCGGTCTCGCTGGGACTGGGACACGCGGTCTCTCGCTGGGACTGGGACACGCGGTCTCTCGCTGGGACTGGGACACGCGGTGTCGCTGGGACTGGGACACGCGGTCTCGCTGGGACTGGGACACGCGGTCTCGTTGGGACTGGGACACGCGGTGTCGCTGGGGACTGGGACACGCGGTCTCCCTGGGACTGGGACACGCGGTCTCGTTGGGACTGGGACACGCGGTCTCGCTGGGACTGGGACACGCGGTCTCGTTGGGACTGGGACACGCGGTGTCGCTGGGACTGGGACTCGCGGTCTCCCTGGGACTGGGACACGCGGTCTCCCTGGGACTGGGACTCGCGGTCTCGCTGGGACTGGGACACGCGGTCTCTCTGGGACTGGGACACGCGGTCTTCCTGGGACTGGGACACGCGGTCTCACTGGGACACGCGGTCTCGCTGGGACTGGGACACACGGTCTCGCTGGGACTGGGACACGCGGTCTCACTGGGACACGCGGTCTCGCTGGGACTGGGACACGCGGTCTCGCTGGGACTGGGACACGCGGTCTCGCTGGGACTGGGACACGCGGTCTCGCTGGGACTGGGACACGCGGTCTCTCTGGGACTGGGACACGCGGTCTCGCTGGGACTGGGACACGCGGTCTCGCTGGGACTGGGACACGCGGTCTCACTGGGACTGGGACACGCGGTCTCCCTGGGACTGGGACACGCGGTCTCGCTGGGACTGGGACACGCGGTCTCGCTGGGACTGGGGCACGCGGTCTCACTGGGACTGGGACACGCGGTCTCACTGGGACTGGGACACGCGGTCTCGCTGGGACTGGGACACGCGGTCTCGCTGGGACTGGGACACGCGGTCTCGCTGGGACTGGGACACGCGGTCTCGCTGGGACTGGGACACGCGGTCTCGCTGGGACTGGGACACGCGGTCTCGCTGGGACTGGGACACGCGGTCTCACTGGGACACGCGGTCTCCCTGGGACACGCGGTCTCGCTGGGACTGGGACACGCGGTCTCCCTGGGACACGCGGTCTCGCTGGGACTGGGACACGCGGTCTCTCTGGGACTGGGACACGCGGTCTCGCTGGGACTGGGACACGCGGTCTCCCTGGGACTGGGACACGCGGTCTCTCTGGGACTGGGGCACGCGGTCTCACTGGGACACGCGGTCTCGCGGGGACTGGGACACGCGGTCTCTCTGGGACTGGGACACGCGGTCTCGCTGGGACTGGGACACGCGGTCTTGCTGGGACTGGGACACGCGGTCTCACTGGGACACGCGGTCTCGCTGGGACTGGGACAACGCGGTCTCGCTGGGACACACGGTCTCGCTGGGACTGGGACACGCGGTCTCGCTGGGACTGGACACGCGGTGTCGCTGGGACTGGGACACGCGGTCTCGCTGGGACTGGGACACGCGGTCTCGCTGGGACTGGGACACGCGGTCTCTCTGGGACTGGGACACGCGGTCTCTCTGGGACTGGGACACGCGGTCTCACTGGGACTGGGACACGCGGTCTCTCTGGGACTGGGACACGCGGTCTCTCTGGGACTGGGACACGCGGTCTCTCTGGGACTGGGACACGCGGTCTCGCTGGGACTGGGACACGCGGTCTCGCTGGGACTGGGACACGCGGTCTCGCTGGGACACGCGGTCTCGCTGGGACTGGGACACGCGGTCTCTCGCTAGGACTGGGACACGCGGTCTCTCTGGGACTGGGACACGCGGTCTCGCTGGGACTGGGGCACGCGGTCTCTCTGGGACTGGGACACGTGGTCTCGCTGGGACTGGGACACGCGGTCTCACTGGGACTGGGACACGCGGTCTCGCTGGGACTGGGACACGCGGTCTCACTGGGACTGGGACACGCGGTCTCTCTGGGACTGGGACACGCGGTCTCTCTGGGACTGGGACACGCGGTCTCACTGGGACTGGGACACGCGGTCTCCCTGGGACACGCGGTCTCACTGGGACTGGGACACGCGGTCTCACTGGGACACGCGGTCTCTCTGGGACTGGGACACGCGGTCTCGCTGGGACTGGGACACGCGGTCTCACTGGGACACGCGGTCTCTCTGGGACTGGGACACGCGGTCTCGCTGGGACTGGGACACGCGGTCTCGCTGGGACTGGGACACGCGGTCTCGCTGGGACTGGGACACGCGGTCTCGCTGGGACACGCGGTCTCGCTGGGACACGCGGTCTCGCTGGGACTGGGACACGCGGTGTCGCTGGGACTGGGACACGCGGTCTCCCTGGGACTGGGACACGCGGTCTCCCTGGGACTGGGACTCGCGGTCTCCCTGGGACTGGGACACGCGGTCTCTCGCTGGGACTGGGACACGCGGTCTCGCTGGGACTGGGACACGCGGTCTCCCTGGGACTGGGACACGCGGTCTCACTGGGACACGCGGTCTCTCTGGGACTGGGACACGCGGTCTCGCTGGGACACACGGTGTCGCTGGGACTGGGACACGCGGTCTCACTGGGACTGGGACACGCGGTGTCGCTGGGACTGGGACTCGCGGTCTCCCTGGGACTGGGACACGCGGTCTCCCTGGGACTGGGACTCGCGGTCTCGCTGGGACTGGGACACGCGGTCTCTCTGGGACTGGGACACGCGGTCTTCCTGGGACTGGGACACGCGGTCTCACTGGGACACGCGGTCTCGCTGGGACTGGGACACACGGTCTCGCTGGGACTGGGACACGCGGTCTCACTGGGACACGCGGTCTCGCTGGGACTGAGACACGCGGTCTCGCTGGGACACGCGGTCTCGCTGGGACTGGGACACGCGGTCTCGCTGGGACTGGGACACGCGGTCTCGCTGGAACTGGGACACGCGGTCTCACTGGGACTGGGACACGCGGTCTCTCTGGGACTGGGACACGCGGTCTCTCTGGGACTGGGGCACGCGGTCTCCCTGGGACTGGGACACGCGGTCTCACTGGGACACGCGGTCTCACTGGGACACGCGGTCTCGCTGGGACTGGGACACGCGGTCTCGCTGGGACTGGGACACGCGGTCTCTCTGGGACTGGGACACGCGGTCTCGCTGGGACTGGGACACGCGGTCTCTCTGGGACTGGGGCACGCGGTCTCCCTGGGACTGGGACACGCGGTCTCACTGGGACACGCGGTCTCGCTGGGACTGGGACACGCGCTCTCGCTGGGACTGGGACACGCGGTCTCTCTGGGACTGGGACACGCGGTCTCCCTGGGACTGGGACACGCGGTCTCACTGGGACACGCGGTCTCGCTGGGACTGGGACACGCGGTCTCGCTGGACTGGGACACGCGGTCTCTCTGGGACTGGGGCACGCGGTCTCCCTGGGACTGGGACACGCGGTCTCACTGGGACACGCGGTCTCGCTGGGACTGGGACACGCGGTCTCGCTGGGACTGGGACACGCGGTCTCCCTGGACTGGGACACGCGGTCTCCCTGGGACTGGGACACGCGGTCTCCCTGGGACTGGGACACGCGGTCTCGCTGGGACTGGGACACGCGGTCTCGCTGGGACTGGGACACGCGGTCTCACTGGGACACGCGGTCTCGCTGGGACTGGGACACGCGGTCTTCCTGGGACTGGGACACGCGGTCTCGCTGGGACTGGGACACGCGGTCTCACTGGGACACGCGGTCTCCCTGGGACTGGGACACGCGGTCTCACTGGGACTGGGACACGCGGTCTCGCTGGGACTGGGACACGCGGTCTCTCTGGGACTGGGACACGCGGTCTCGCTGGGACTGGGACACGCGGTCTCGCTGGGACTGGGACACGCGGTCTCACTGGGACACGCGGTCTCACTGGGACTGGGACACGCGGTCTCGCTGGGACTGGGACACGCGGTCTCGCTGGGACTGGGACACGCGGTCTCACTGGGACACGCGGTCTCACTGGGACTGGGACACGCGGTCTCACTGGGACTGGGACACGCGGTCTCTCTGGGACTGGGACACGCGGTCTCGCTGGGACTGGGACACGCGGTCTCACTGGGACTGGGACACGCGGTCTCGCTGGGACTGGGACACGCGGTATCACTGGGACACGCGGTCTCGCTGGGACTGGGACACGCGGTCTCCCTGGGACTGGGACACGCGGTCTCGCTGGGACTGGGACACGCGGTCTCACTGGGACTGGGACACGCGGTCTCGCTGGGACTGGGACACGCGGTCTCACTGAGACTGGGACACGAGGTCTCTCTGGGACTGGGACACGCGGTCTCGCTGGGACTGGGACACGCGGTGTCGCTGGGACTGGGACACGCGGTCTCCCTGGGACTGGGACACGCGGTCTCGCTGGGACTGGGGCACGCGGTCTCACTGGGACTGGGACACGCGGTCTCGCTGGGACTGGGACACGCGGTCTCACTGGGACTGGGACACGCGGTCTCACTGGGACACGCGGTCTCCCTGGGACTGGGACACGCGGTCTCACTGGGACTGGGACACGCGGTCTCCCTGGGACTGGGACACGCGGTCTCGCTGGGATTGGGACACGCGGTCTCTCTGGGACTGGGACACGCGGTCTGGCTGGGACTGGGACACGCGGTCTCTCTGGGACTGGGACACGCGGTCTCACTGGGACTGGGACACGCGGTCTCACTGGGACTGGGACACGCGGTCTCACTGGGACTGGGACACGCGGTCTGGCTGGGACTGGGACACGCGGTCTCTCTGGGACTGGGACACGCGGTCTCACTGGGACTGGGACACGCGGTCTCACTGGGACTGGGACACGCGGTCTGGCTGGGACTGGGACACGCGGTCTCGCTGGGATTGGGACACGCGGTCTCTCTGGGACTGGGACACGCGGTCTCACTGGGACTGGGACACGCGGTCTCACTGGGACTGGGACACGCGGTCTGGCTGGGACTGGGACACGCGGTCTCGCTGGGACTGGGACACGCGGTCTCGCTGGGACTGGGACACGCGGTCTCGCTGGGACTGGGACACGCGGTCTCACTGGGACTGGGACACGCGGTCTCCCTGGGACTGGGACACGCGGTCTCACTGGGACTGGGACACGCGGTCTCGCTGGGACTGGGACACACGGTCTCGCTGGGACTGGGACACGCGGTCTCGCTGGGACTGGGACACGCGGTCTCTCTGGGACTGGGACACGCGGGTGTTGCTGGGACTGGGACACGCGGTCTCGCTGGGACTGGGACACGCGGTCTCTCTGGGACTGGGACACGCGGTCTCACTGGGACTGGGACACGCGGTCTCGCTGGGACTGGGACACGCGGTCTCTCTGGGACTGGGACACGCGGTCTCACTGGGACTGGGACACGCGGTCTCGCTGGGACTGGGACACGCGGTCTCTCTGGGACTGGGACACGCGGTCTCGCTGGGACTGGGACACGCGGTCTCTCTGGGACTGGGACACGCGGTCTCACTGGGACTGGGACACGCGGTCTCGCTGGGACTGGGGCACGCGGTCTCTCTGGGACTGGGACACGCGGTCTCGCTGGGACTGGGACACGCGGTCTCCCTGGGACTGGGACACGCGGTCTCTCTGGGACTGGGGCACGCGGTCTCTCTGGGACTGGGACACGCGGTCTCTCTGGGACTGGGACACGCGGTGTCGCTGGGACTGGGACACGCGGTCTCGCTGGGACTGGGACACGCGGTCTCTCTGGGACTGGGACACGCGGTGTCGCTGGGACTGGGACACGCGGTCTCGCTGGGACTGGGACACGCGGTCTCGCTGGGACTGGGACACGCGGTCTCGCTGGGACTGGGACACGCGGTCTCTCTGGGACTGGGACACGCGGTCTCACTGGGACACGCGGTCTCGCTGGGACTGGGACACGCGGTCTCTCTGGGACACGCGGTCTCACTGGGACTGGGACACGCGGTCTCGCTGGGACTGGGACACGCGGTCTCACTGGGACACGCGGTCTCGCTGGGACTGGGACACGCGGTCTCGCTGGGACTGGGACACACGGTGTCGCTGGGTTGACCATCGAGAAACACCTGGCAGTTCCTGCTTGTTACCACACTTAGACCTTTTCCGTTAGATCAAGCTCAATTTCTCCTTAGAACATAGAACATAGAACAGTACAGCACAGAACAGGCCCTCCGGCCCTCGATGTTGTGCCGAGCAATGATCACCCTACTCAAGCCCACGTATCCACCCTATACCCGTACCCCAACAACCCCCCCCCCCCCCTTAACCTTACTTTTTAGGACACTACGGGCAATTTAGCACGGCCAATCCACCTAACCCGCACATCGTTGGACTGTGGGAGGAAACCGGAGCACCCGGAGGAAACCCACGCACACACGGGGAGGACGTGCAGACTCCACACAGACAGTGACCCAGCCGGGAATCGAACCTGGGATCCTGGAGCTGTGAAGCATTTATGCTAACCACCATGCTACCGTGCTGCCCCTAATGTCCTTGTGTGGCATTAGTGTCACACTTTGTTGTATAATTCTCCTGTAAATTGCCTTAAGAATGTTTAATCACAGGGCAGCACGGTGGCCTAGTGGTTAGCACAACCGCCTCACGGCGCTGAGGTCCCAGGTTCGATCCCGGCTCTGGGTCACTGTCCGTGTGGAGTTTGCACATTCTCCCCGTGTCTGCGTGGGTTTCGCCCCCACAACCCAAAAATGTGCAGAGTAGGTGGATTGGCCATGCTAAATTGCCCCTTAATTGGAAAAAATAATTGGGTAATCTAAATTTTTAAAAAAAGAATGTTTAATCACATCGCATATAGATATAATGGGCAGCACGGTAGCGCTGTGGTTAGCACTGTGGCTTCACAGAGCAGGGTCCCAGGTTCGATTCCCCGCTGGGTCACTGTCTGTGCGGAGTCTGCAGGTTCTCCCCGTGTCTGCGTGGGTGTTCTCCGGGTCCTCTGGTTTCCTCCCACAGTCCAAAAACGTGCAGGTTAGGTGGATTGGCCACGCTAAATTGCCCTCAGTGTCCAAAACGGTAAGGAGGGGATATTGGGTTACGGGGATAGGGTGGAAGTGAGGGCTTAATGTGGGTTGGTGCAGACTCGATGGGCCGAATGGCCTCCTTCTGGCACTGTGTGTTCTATACGAATTGACGCTCTATACGAATAAGTTGTTGCAGTGAGGTTTCCAAATCTAAATATTGCATTGGGAAGAGTTTCAGGGGGAATTAGGGAGTGACCCATGAATATTTGTGACATATCTTAAACATATTCCTAACCGCAGTAATGGCAGGTGCCCGGCTGCTCCTTCCCTTTCTTCCATTTCCTCATCTCCCAAATCCCACCACATTATGTCTAATTACACTTGGAACAATATTCCCTCCTAGAGGTTTCCGACTTTATTTTCCTGGTTCTTTTTCCATCCACGGTTTCAAATTGCAGCACGTGGGTTCGTCCTCGAGACGCTCAGCTTTAAATCCTTCCCGCCTTTTTCAACTTGCTCAGCCATCCCTGGCCTGACCTCCTGGGCTTCCCAGAGGAAGTAGACAGTTGCCGGCAGGGTCACCTGTCCAGCAGTGTTGAAAAGAGCTTCCCTCAGGATGTACAGGTGGGGTGAGTGTGAGCTGCATTTAGATGGTGCATGGGAATCCTGGGCAGCTTTACTGAGGGCGGCCTGTCACTGAATTAGGAATTTCCTATCCACTAGTTTAAATAGTGCGTGGGAAGTTCAATCCAGCAAACCGCTTATTGCGGTCAGGGTAATTGTTAATCCTCAGGCCACGAAACGCTGTGAAGGCAGATTACAGTTTCCGGATCTTGGAGGATTAAGGTGGCCTCTGGGAACCACGGGAAAAGCTTTGAGCGAGGAGACACGTAAAAGCCTAAATCTGCAACACGATCGAATTGCAAACAAGGTTTCAGCCAGCGTCACCAGACAGGCACCTGACGCTACCTAATACACCCAGAACACCGCTCTGTTTAAAACAGCAGCTGGCTACTCAGGCGAGGGGGAGGCGGAGGCCTTTTGGTGACGTCCCTGGGCTATTAACCCAGAGACCACGTCTAATGTCCTGGAGGCAAGGATTCAAAACCGCCCCTCCCTGCCCCACCCCCAGCCCAGCAGGAGGAATTTGAATGCAGTGAATAAAACTAGAATATGAAGCACCTCCCAGTAACGGTGACCGTGACAACCATCATCGATTGTTGTTTAAAAACCCATCTGGTTCACTGATGTGCCTTTCGTGTCAGAATCGGCCGTCTCTGACTTAATTAGAATCATAGAATTTACAGAGCAGAAGGAGGCCATTTGGCCCATCGATTCTGCACCGGCCCTTGGAAACAGCACCCTACTTAAGCCCACGCCTCCACCCTATCCCCGTAACCCCACCTAGCCTTTTTGGACATTAAGGGCAATTTATCATGGCCAATCCACCTAACCTGCACATCTTTGGACTGTGGGAGGAAACCGGAGCACCCGGAAGAAACCCACGCACACACAGGGAGAACATGCAGACCCCACACGGACAGTAACCCAAACCGGACTCGAACCTGGGACCCTGGAGCCGTGAAGCAACTGTGCTAACCACTGTGCTACCGTGCTGCCTACTTGTGACTCCGGACTGGTTGGTTCTTAACTGCCATCTGCAATGGCCCAGCAAGCCACTCAGTCTGAAGGCAATTAGGGTTGGGAAACATATGCTGAGCAACACCCACATCCCATGAAGCCACATAGCCAATGTTGTTCCTTTGTTTAAGAAGGGTAGCAAGGATAATCCAGGGAACTACAGGCCAGTGAGCCTTATGTCAGTGGTAGGGAAATTACTGGAGAGAATTCTTTTAGACAGGATCTACTCCCATTCGGAAGCAAATGGACGTATTAGTGAGAGGCAGCACGGTTTTGTGAAGGGGAGGTCATGTCTCACTAACTTGATAGAGTTTTTCGAGGAAGTCACAGAGATGATTGATGCAGGTAGGGCAGTGGATGTTGTCTGTATGGACTTCAGTAAGGCCTTTGGCAAGGTCCCTCATGGTCGACTGGTACAAAAGGTGAAGTCACACGGGATTAGGGGTGAGCTGGCAAGATGGATACAGAACTGGCTAGGTCATAGAAAGCAGAGACTAGCAATGGTGCTTTTCTAATTGGAGGGCTGTGACTGGTGGTGTTCCGCAGGGATCAGTGCTGGGACCTTTGCTGTTCGTAGTATATATAAATGATTTGGAGGAAAATGTAATTGGTCTGATTAGTAAGTTTGCAGACGACACAAAGGTGGGTGGAATTGCAGATAGCGATGAGGACTGTCAGAGGATTCAGCAGCATTTAGATCGTTTGGGGACTTGGGCGGAGAGATGGCAGATGGAGTTTAATCCGGACAAATGTGAGGTAATGCATTTTGGAAGGTCTAATGCAGGTAGGGAATATACAGTGAATGGTCGAACCCTAAAGAGTATTGACAGTCAGAGAGATATAGGTGTACAGGTCCACAGGTCACTGAAAGGGCAACACAGGTGGAGAAGGTAGTCAAGAAGGCATACGGCATGCTTGCCTTCATTGGCTGGGGCATTGAGTATAAGAATTGGCAAGTCATGTTGCAGCTGTATAGAACCTTAGTTCGGCCACACTTGGAGTATAATGTTCAATTCTGGTCGCCACACTACCAGAAGGATGTGGAGGCTTTAGAGAGGGTGCAGAAGAGATTTACCAGGATGTTGCCTGGTATGGAGGGCATTAGCTATGAGGAGCGATTGAATAAACTCGGTTTGTTCTCACTGGAATGACGGAGGTTGAGGGGCAACCTGTTAGAGGTCTACAAAATTATGAGGCGCATAGACAGAGTGGATTGTCAGAGGCTTTTCCCCAGGGTAGAGGGGTCAATTACTCGGGGGCATAGGTTTAAGGTGCGAGGGGCAAGGTTTAGAGGAGATGTACAAGGCAAGTTTTTTACACAGAGGGTAGTGGGTGCCTGGAACTCGCTGCCAGAGGAGGTGGTGGAAGCAGGAACGATAGTGACGTTTAAGGGGCATCTTGACAAATACATGAATAGGATGGGAATAGAGGGATACGGACCCAGACAGTGCAGAAGATTTTAGTTTAGACGGGCAGCATGGTCGGCACGGGCTTGGAGGGCTGTACTTTTCTTTGTTCTTTGTTCTTTGAAAGGAGGGAGAAAAGTTGTAGTCACCATGGCCATTCAGCCCATCAGGTGTGTGCTGGGTGTGTGTGCTCCTGATTTCCTGTCTGATGTTGGCCCAGTTTGAAAGTGCCACCTGGTTTATGAAAAAATGTTTTAATATTCTGGAAGGGGGTGGCGGGGACGGTGTCGAGGGTGGTTGGATCCAGGGTAAAAACCAGGGTGGGGACTCGCGATTTTTGGAGTTGCGGTAGAGCCGGGAGTGCAGGATGCGAAAGAGGCCGGTGTCCTGGCCTTTGCGTCCCTAGTAGCCCGTCGAAGGATTCTGTTACAATGGAAGGATGCGAGGCCCCCAAGCGTGGAGACCTGGATCAGTGACATGGCGGGATTTATAAAATTGGAAAAGGTCAAATTTGCCCTGAGAGGATCAGTACAAGGGTTCTATAAACGATGGCAGCCTTTTCTGGATTTCCTGGCTCAGAGATAGGTAACTGGGTCAATAGCAGCAGCAACCCGGGGGGCGGGGGGGGGGGGTGCATTATTGTAGTGTTTATTCTGTAACTTTATAGTGTGTTAATATGCGTTGTTGTTAAAATGCTGGGTTGTTCATGGGGATGGGGCGAATGTATATGATTGTTAATATTATTGTTATTTTCGGTATTTTGCTAAGGTGCGTCATTGTTGTATAAAATCAAAATTTCTCAATAAAAATTATTTTTTTAAAAAAAAATGTTTTAATATTGAATTTTACAGGGGGGAAATGGACCGACTGGTCTGTGAGCCCACTCCCAGCCTGCTCTAACTCACCCTATCAACGGAACCTTCTATTCCTTTCTCTCTCGTGTGTTTTGCTGACATCCACTTCAGTGCGTTGATGTCAAGGATTCGCAAAAGAGCCTTCAGGGATGTGGACACCCAAGGGGGGGTTGTGAAATGCTCATGTTCCTGGCTGATGTGCACGAATCTCCTGAGGGCCCCGTCAATGATGCCTGATTCCACTCAGTCAGGCCTGAGCAGGCGATGTTCAGTCAATCGTAGCGATGCGTTTCCACCATTTCAAATTCAATTCACCCTCAATAAGGGAAATTCAATGAAGTGTTTCTTTTCAAAGTCTTCTTAAAATTGATCCCCTTCCCTCCTCGACCAGTTGGTATGCAACCCATACCAGCGCATGGCTAGTGTCCTGTAGAAAGAATACTCAATGGGCGGCACAGTGGTTAGCACTGCTGCCTCACGGCGCCGAGGTCCCAGGTTCGATCCCGGCTCTGGGTCACTGTCCGTGTGGAGTTTGCACATTCTCCCCGTGACTGCGTGGGTTTCGCCCCCCCCCCAACCTAAAGATGTGCAGGGTGGGTGGATTGGCCACGCTAAATTGCCACTTAATTGAGAACAAAAAGAATTGGGTACTCTAAATTTATTTTTAAAAATAAGGACACTCCACACGCAAGGAAAGACTTGCATTTATATAGCACCATTCATGACTGTACCTTCCAGCCAATTAAATACTCTTGAAGTTTAGCCAGTGTTGTGGTGTTTGTATTTCGATGTTATCATAACTAGCCTGCCGACATGTGGATCTACCAAACTTAACCCCAGCATAAATTATCCCTTTCGCAAGAGAATAAAATGAAACATATTTTATACAGAGCTCCGAAGTGTGTATCAATTCCCTTTACAGCCAACCAGGTTTTTGAAGTGTAGTCACCAAGGGACTTTTTTTTTCACTTTCAAGGCAGCTACTTTGAGCACAGCAAGCTCCCACAAACAGGAATACGATAATAATTACATAATCTGTTCTAATGATGTTGTTTGAGGGATAAATACTTGCCCAAGACAGAGGGGTGAACTCTCCTGCTCGACTCCAAAGAAACTTCATTGGAGCTTTGGTGAGGTCCACGAGAGATAGTACCTCCGACAGTGCAGCACTCCCTCAGTATGGAACTGAAGGGCCAGCATAGATTGCATGCTTAAGCGTAGGAGAGTGGGACCAGCTGGATTGCATATGCAGAGAGCCAGCACTGGTTCGATGGGCTGAATGACCTCCCCACGTTCAATTCCGGCCTTGGATGACAGTCTGTGTGGAGTTTGCACTTTCTCCCCGTGTCTGTGTGGGTTTCCTCCGAGTCCTCCGGTTTCCTCCCACAGTCCAAAGATGTGCAGATTAGGTACCACAGAGGGAATCATTGATGTGACATCCTACCATCTTGAGCCTTTTAAGGTATCTTTTTGAAGTAGCCACTAACGTCCCTGGAATTTATGTTCAAATCCATCTCGGACAGGCATGTGACAGTTTCCTCTCCGTTTCACGTTACCTCGTCCTACACAAAGTGAGGTTGCACAATGTCAGCTCAGTTCTCAGTGGGCATGGATCTCCAGCACCGTTCTTAGTATGGCTTCAACTGGTACTAAAACTGACAATCCAACTGCAGCAGTTCATGGAATGAGAGTGAGGAAAAATGGCACAATTGTTGTCGATAAGAATGCCAGAAATAGGACCTGAAGTGGGCTACTCGGCCCATCAAGCCAGTACCGTCACAGTGCAACTCCACTTCATTCCACTATCCGTCGTGCCCCATAAATCCCTTCTTATCCAAAATCCGATCGATCTCCGTCTTGAATATGTTCAATGACTCTTCCCTTTGAGGTAGAGAATTCCAAAGATTCACAACCCTTTGAGTGAAGAAATTTCTCCTCATCTCCAACCTAAATGGTCAAGCCCTTATTCTGAGGCTATAACCCCCCTTGTTGTAGGACCCCCAGCCTGGGGGAAACATTCCCCCATCATCAACCCTCGGGGGAACTCTTGAAGTTGGGCTGAGGTACGTCAGCATGGAAGGGAGGGAGATTTGCTCTGAGGGTGACCTTGTTATATCTGATCTGAGAACCATCTGTGTGTGCACATTGGATGCCCACATTAGGGAAAAGTGCACGACCCAGACAACGCTCTGCAGCACGGTAGCATGGTGGTTAGCATAAATGCTTCACAGCTCCAGGGTCCCAGGTTCGATTCCCGGCTGGGTCACTGTCTGTGTGGAGTCTGCACGTCCTCCCCGTGTGTGCGTGGGTTTCCTCCGGGTGCTCCGGTTTCCTCCCACAGTCCAAAGATGTGCAGGTTAGGTGGATTGGCCATGATAAATTGCCCGTAGTGTCCTAAAAAGTAAGGTTAAGGGGGGGGTTGTTGGGTTACGGGTATAGGGTGGATACGTGGGTTTGAGTAGGGTGATCATTGCTCGGCACAACATCGAGGGCCGAAGGGCCTGTTCTGTGCTGTACTGTTCTATATTCTATATATGAGTAGAAATCCATGCAAAAAGAGAGCAGAACTTATCAGATAAAACTATCCTTTAATAAAGCAAATACCAGAAACATTAAGCAAGGTGCGGACCGATGGATTAATATTATCCAGAACCAGTCAATGATTGATTTTCAGGATAATAATCCAGGTCAGTAAACATATTGCACAGCAAACTATGAAGAAGCCTTTGTGCTGTTGATGTTGCCAAATATGGCATCTGGCCATCTGCTCCTCTGATCATCGATCAGGAAATGAAAACGCAAATACAGGATCACACAAACACATGAACGAGCATGTGAATTAGGAGCAGCAAGGAGGCCACTCGGCCCCTCGAGCCTGCCCCACCAATCAATGAGATCATGGCTAATCTAATCGCAGCCTCACCCCCACTCCCATTCCCCCAAATCCCGGGCTGTTCCTGGACCTTTGGCCCGATACCAGCTTTATACAACATATTTTCCATACTTTTCAGAACAGTGTGTTTCATTTGCAGAAAGCTTAATCACCAATCCTCCACAAAAGCAGAAATTTTACTTTTTTTTCTCTCTGATGGTTAAGATTTAGTCCCTGGTAGCTATGAATCAAGGAATATTTGACAGGTTAGTGAGTGTTTCCAACCCTGGAATCCATTCGATTAAAGAATTTATTTTTAAAAATAAATTTAGAGTACCCAATTATTTTTTTTTCCAATTAAGGGGCAATTTAGCATGGCCAATCCACCTACCCTGCGCAGAAATGGGGAGAATGTGCAAACTCCACACGGACAGTCGCCCAGGGCCAGGATTCGAACCCGGGTCCTCAGTGCCACAGTCCCAGTGCTAACCACTGCGCCACATGCCGCCCCAGTCCATCGAAGAATTGAAAGGAGCTGCGGCTCAGTAGGTTAACGCCGTGAGTCAGAGGCTGAAGGCTCACTCCAGGGACTTCATCCTAAATTCTAGGCCGACACTCCCATTAATGTCACTAAGGGAATGTCATGAGTGGGACTGTCTGTCTGTTGGATGGAAAGTTAAGGCCCTGCCTACTCTCTCAGGTAGTGTAAAAGATTCCATGACGTTGGTCTCTCTGGCCCCGGCCCATGCTAATCTCTTGATCGACCTGATTAAAACAGATTCCGGATCTAGATCATTTAACAGTGCTGTTTGTCTTCACTGGAGCACATCGACATCAGAAACAGCCCTGTCCTCTCAGCGTGTGCTGCACTCCCTGTTATCCAAGTGGTGGATAGATCTGCCCATTAGGACTTACCTATCAGGCATCTTGTAACTCATCGAATAGGAGTGGACGTAAAACATCCTCGAGGGACTCGTTAAGAGGGAGTGTGTGTAAAGAAGAGCAAAGAGGCATATTAGTTAAGGAGTTTGCACTGATGAGTCACTTGATCCTCAACTAATCAGCCCCAGTACAAAACGAACTGTACCGCAGCTGGTGTCAACAATGTTGAAGTTGTGTTAAGGAGCAAGTGTAAATTCAGGAGGCAGGCATATCCCGACAACAGAGGATTATTATATCACTATGACGCTTATGCAGCAGATGTCAAGCAAGAAAGAGGTCAGAGGGCATGGAGGAATCTGTGTTGTCAGCTGTGGGCTTATTAGCCCCACTGGGCTTTCATAGCGTGAGACGAGAACTTAGACTAAACAAACAGCATGCAGTTGATCTGCGGGTTGACTTACAGGGAGATTTGGAACTGCAATCTTTACCTGTTCTTAATAAACCCACATTAAGCGAGGTTTCAGTCCCAGTGGAGCTTCTCTGACATCCACCCATCCCCCACCACACCCCACCTCTCTCCGATACCACTCTAAAGGTATACTGACAACTTACAAAGGCACCCCCAGCCCTTCACTACCTCACATAAACAGCTATAGTTGGGATGACAGACAGGTTACAGCCAATGCCACTCACCAGGGCCGAGAGCAGCTTACCCACCAGGGTGGCCACTGAATTTGGGATGTTTTGAGCTCTAATTACTCAGCACTGTGGTGTGACACAAGGCCACGGGGGGGGGGGGGGGGGGGGGGGGGGGGTAGGGAGCTACAAACCTCTCCACATTCGCCGGTTGAAGTCCTTTTGAATGACTGCCAAGTGGACCTGTTTAGGAAAATTAATCAGGTTATTACTGTAATGAGGTGTTCTGACCTTTACAAATTCTTTCCCTTGGCCAAGTGCGTCGAGATCAATTGCAGATCCAAATTGGTTTACTCATCTTTCTCATTTTTGGATAAGTTGCGAAACCTGTCTTTCCCCTTAAATGGACTTTTAAAAATTCCATGACACTATTTCTTAGACAAAGAGCAGAGAACTTCTCTCTGTTATCCTTTCAATATTTATTCCCCAGTCGACAGCACTAATAACTCCCTGGGCATTTACCTTGTCCAGGGCCTTGCTGAGTGTATTGATAAGGACCAGATCATCTGTTTTGACGATGTTGACTGAGGGATCCCAGCACCAACCAGGGCCTCGGTTTAGTTTTTTAAAAATTCATTTATGGGATGTGGGCGGCGCTGGCTTGACCAGCATGTATTGCCCATCCCTAGTTGCCCTTCAGAAGGTGGGGGTGAGCTGCCTTCTTGAACCGCTGCAGTCCCTGAGGTGTAGGTACACTCACTGTGCTGTTAGGGAGAGAGTTCCAGGCTGTTGCCCAAGCGACAAACATTTCCAAATCAGGGTGGTGAGTGACTTGGAGGAGAACCTCCATCTGGTGGAGTTCCCAGGTATCTGTTGCTCTTGCCTTTCCAGGTTGGTAGTGGTCGTGGGTTTGGAAGGTGTTGTCTCAGGAATCTTGGTCAGTTGCTGCAGTACATCTTGTAGATGGTACACACGGCTGCCACTGTTCGACAGGAGGAAGGTTTGAATGTTTGTGGAAGGGGGAGCACTCGAGTGGGCTGCTTGGATGGTATCGGGCTACTGGAGTGTTGAACTCATCCAGGCAAGTGGGGAGTATTCCATAACACTCCTGACTTGTGCTGTGTAGAGGTGGACAGGCTTTGGGGGTTCAGGACGTGAGTTTCTTGCCGTAGGATTCCTATCCTTTAAACTGCCCTGGTAGCAACAGTATTAATGTGGCTAGTCCAGTTCAGTTTCTGATCAACGGGAACACCCAGGATGTTGATTGTGGGGGATTCAGCGATGGTTATGCCATTGAATGTCAAGGGTCAGTGGTTAGATTCTCTCCTGTAGGAGAAGGTCATTGCCTGGCACTTGTGTGGCACGAATGTAACTTGCCACTTGCCAGCCCAAACCTTGATATTGTCCAGACCTTGCTGCATTTGGACATGGACTGCTTCATCATCTGAGGAGTCACGAATGGTGCTGAACCTTGTACAGTCATCTGCAAACATCCCCACTTCTTACCTTATGATGGAAGGGAGGTCATTGATGAAGCAGCTGAAGATGGTTGGGCCTAAGGACACTACCCTGAGGAACTCCTGTAGTGAAGTCCTTCTAAGAGACTGTAGGCTTTCTGTAATGGCACAGCCTAGATTTTGGTGTCCATGTCTTTGGAATGGACCTTAAATCAAATTTGGACTGAAAGACTATAGTTCTATCCTACCGAGACACCATTCATAATATTGGGTGAGGTCAGAAAATAGCGTGGCCAGAAACACCATTGGGGGACGTTGGATCTCTTGATATCTATTCTGTTTATATATTATTACACAGGATATATGGCACAGAACATAAGAACATAAGAACTAGGAGCAGGAGTAGGCCATCTGACCCCTTGAGCCAGCTCCGCCATTCAATGAGATCATGGCTGATCTTTTGTGGACTCAGCTCCACTTTCCGGCCCGAACACCATAACCCTTAATCCCTTTATTCTTCAAAAGAACTATCTATCTTTATCTTAAAAACATTTAATGAAGGAGCCTCAACTGCTTCACTGGGCAAAGAATTCCATAGATTCACAACCCTTTGGGTGAAGAAGTTCCTCCTAAACTCAGTCCTAAATCTACTTTCCCTTATTTTGAGGCTATGCCCCCTAGTTCTGCTGTCACCCGCCAGTGGAAACAACCTGCCCACATCTATCCTATCTATTCCCTTCATAATTTTATAAGTTTCTATAAGATCCCCCCTCATCCTTCTAAATTCCAACGAGTACAGTCCCAGTCTACTCAACCTCTCCTCGTAATCCAACCCCTTCAGCTCTGGGATTAACCTAGTGAATCTCCTCTGCACACCCTCCAGCGCCAGTACGTCCTTTCTCAAGTAGGGAAACCAAAACTGAACACAATACTCCAGGTGTGCCCTCACTAACACCTTATACAATTGCAGCATAACATCCCTCGTCTTAAACTCCATCCCTCTAGCAATGAAAGACAAAATTCTTCTTAATCACCTGTTGCACCTGTAAACCAACTTTCTGTGACTCATGCACTAGCACACCCAGGTCTCTCTGCACAGCAGCATGCTTTAATATTTTATCATTTAAATAATAATCCCATTTGCTGTTATCCCTACCAAAATGGATCACCTTACATTTGTCAACATTGTATTCCATCTGCCAGACCCTAGCCCATTCACTTAACCTATCCAAATACCTCTGCAGACTTCCAGTATCCTCTGCACTTTTCGCTTTACCACTCATCTTAGTGTCATCTGCAAACTTGGACACATTGCCCTTGGTCCCCAACTCCAAATCATCTATATAAATTGTGAACAATTGTGGGCCCATTCCCAACCAGTCCGTTTTAGTGTTTATGTTCCACTTGGGCCTCCTCCTACCTTTCCTCATCTAAACCCGTCATCGGTCCCCTCTATTCCCTTCTCCGTCATGTGCTTTCCCTTAAATGAAACTATACTATTCACTTCAACCCCTCCTTGTCCCGCATTCTCACCACCCGCTGGGTAAAGAGGTTTCTTCTGAATTCCCTATTGGATATCCTGGTGACTATTTCATGGTTTGTAGGTGGCCTCATGATGCAGTGGGCAGTGTCCCTGCCTCTGAGTCACAAGCTCCTAGTTCAAGCCACACGCGGGGACCTAGTGGCCCAGGAAGGTGCCTTCGTAACAAGGCCAAACATATTGAGTATCAACCTGCAAATCCTCCCAACACAGACCAATGGCAGGTGGAAACATTGGGGGAGACTCCTGGCCAGCCATGTGTTGGGCAGCACGGTAGCATGGTGGTTAGCACAATTGCTTCACAGCTCCAGGGTCCCAGGTTCGATTCCCGGCTTGGGTCACTGTCTGTGCGGAATCTGCATGTCCTCCCCGTGTGTGCGTGGGTTTCCTCCGGGTGCTCCGGTTTCCTCCCACAGTCCAAAGATGTGTAGGTTAGGTGGATTGGCCATGATAAATTGCCCTTAGTGTTGGGTGGGGTTACTGGGTTATGGGGATAGGGTGGAGGTGTTGACCTTGGGTAGGGTGCTCTTTCCAAGAGCCATTGCAGACTTGATGGGCCGAATGGCCTCCTTCTGCACTGTAAATTCTATGAATTGTGATATTTAATTAAAAATTTAAAAAACAATCAATAAAAAATTATTTTAATGAATAGTATAAGACATGTTCATTAGCCAATTTGCGAATCAAAACAGCCCTGGGAGTGAAGGTCCTATTATCTACCCTGGGCTCTATAGGGGTTCCCTGCACAAAGCCCTAACACTAAAGAGAGAGCACTCGCATGAAATCTCACGGGAAGAATTACTACCGGCAAATTCTATTTTTCTTTCCCCTCCGATGTTTGTCACAGTGATACTGATCGCACATATTCTAAATTCCTGCCACCCACGATAAAGGAGTCAGTGACAGTTACACATGCACAATGTCACGGTGGTTAGCACTGCTGCCTCACAGTGCCAGGGACCAGAGTTCGATTCTAGCCTTGGGTGACTGCGTGGAGTTTGCACTTTCTCCCCGTGTCTGCGTGGGTTTCCTCCGGGTGCTCCGGTTTCCTCCCACAGTCCAAAGATGTGCAGGTTAGGAGGATTTGTCGTGCTAAATTGTCCAGGGATGTGCAGGTTAGGTTACGGGCTTATGGGAATCGGGTGTGGTGGACCTGGGTGGAGTGCACTTTCCCTGGATCTGTACAGACTCAATGGGCTGAATGGCCTCCTTCTGCACTGTAGGGATTCTATGATATGCCTGTGGTCACAGTGTGGGTCAAATCTGCGTGTGCAACTGTTTCTGGTGCCTTTAATAATCTTTATTATTGTCACAAGTAGGCTTCATTATCGCTGCAATGAAGTTACTGTGAAAGGCCCCTAGTTGCCACACTCCGGCACCTGTTCAGGTACACAGAGGGAGAATTCAGAATGCCCAATTCACCTAACAAGCACGTCTTTTCATGACAGGGGCAGGAGCTACAATGCTATTTTACACCGATGATGTCTAGTTATACCCTACCCCAGAGAAGGAAACACTCTCTCGAGCAAAACCTTTCATCATTATAAAAACCTCTAATAAGTCACGCCTCAGGACCCACATGGTCAAACGCATTAAGAATTTTCAACACATTTCAATTTAATCACCTGTCACTCTTTTAAATTCCAGAAAACATAGATTCATTCTGCTCAACTTCACTGTCCTCACAATCTGGGAATTCATCTCGTGCACTTTGCCATTACCCACAAAAAGCAAGTAATTTTATAATACTGAGGGCACTGGGTTGAATGGGTGAATTAGTATTTTCTTGTTGTTGTTGATTTAAAAAAGAAATCTCTTAGTTAAGGGTTTTGAAAAGCCTCCATGGGTCGGCTTAGCGTGAGCTGTGTTTCTTTCTTAGAAAGCTGAAGATGTGACTAACTGGCCCCAAACAGTGAACTTTCACCCAGTTTCAGCTGGTCCAATAACTAAAGTTGTTATCTAGGTCATCCGCCTTCTTCCTCTTGACCGGAAGGGGGCAGAACAGGGCGGTTACCAACCCCCCCGGGATTGTCCTGGAGTCTTCGAGAATTAAACATTCACTTCCCGGGCACTGCTTGCAAGCAGGACCTGGGAGAAAAGTCAGCGGAGCATTGAAAAAGAAAGTTCTTCTCAGCTCCTTTGAATAATTTTGTTTATATGTGCCCGTGGGGACTGGAGAGGTGGGGGGGGGGCATGTTGTCGGAGCACAAGGAGGGGGCGCGGGTTGGTGGGACGTGGGCTGCCAGCGACCGGCTGAGTGAAATGGGGGATGGGGTAGCAGTGTTAGGAAATCTCTTCAATGCAGTTAAATAATTCCTCATGACTCAGGTTGGAATCACGGCTTGCGTTTTCCAAATGCAAGCTTATTGCTCAGATATCAAGAGCGATAAGAATGTTTACGGCTAAAGAACACAAAGAGTTGTTTGGTAGTCTAGAAAGAGTATTGCAGGAAAAAGGAATTTTGTTGAAGCTTTTCACCCTGCACTCATCAGGACAATTCAAAAGAATAATAATGTCAGGGGAAAGAGCAGCCATAGACTGTATGAGAAGAGAGTGCTGATTGGTTGGAAAGTGGTAGTGATGTTACCTTGAAGAATGCACTAGTTAATGGTGATTGACAGTTAACCGCCAAGCATTTTTTGAAAATTATAGAATTGATTCATGCACCCTGGTTTCTTGCGGGTCCACGGTGATCAAATTTAAAGCCTCTACAGACATTGGACTTCCAGCTGTTCTGTGAGTTCGAAGCTTAACGGGGTTGTTCGCAGATTTTCTGTGCATCTTTTTCTGAGTTATGTCGCATGATACCCAGAATGTACATTGAGGCGATTTCCTTCTCGTTCAGTCTCCACACTTGACATAATGGCTGCCTTGATGGTTTAACTGTTAATCAGTTAATAATACAAAACGAAGCATGGATCTCACCCCCACAACCCAAAGATATGCAGGCCAAGTGGAATGGCCACGTTAAATTGCCCCTTAATTTGAAACATTTTATTTTTTAAAAATATATAACAAAATGAACATGATGACATAGAGACACTTAAATTGCAACGTCTGTGAAACTGCTTGGGGGATTTCTATTCTGGCCAATGCCCAATAGTCACACCTGACATGGGATTTAGACAACATGTTTGCTGTAGCTTCTCTTCCCACTGTTCTGGTCAATAACTGATGTCAGCACAATTTCAAGTTCTGATAACGTGGGGTTAGGAGCAGCACTGACTTGTCCAATTAGACTTCTGCACAAATGTAACAGTAATGCTGGTGTCACACGGGAAGGTTTCAACTAGTATGGCAGGGGGGGTGAGTACCTGAGCACTTGGTCAGAAGGTGAAAACATTGAGGGAGAACTAGGGAAATAGGGCCAGTATGGCTCTGAGGAAGAGCAGACAGGGAGATGTTTCTGAAAACAGCGGGTCTGGTGGCCTGAAGTGCATATGTTTTAATGCTAGAAGTATAACGGGTAAGGCAGATGAACTTAGAGCTTGGGTTAGTACTTGGAACTGTGATGTTGTTGCCATTACAGAGACCTGGTTGAGGGGAGGACAGGATTGGCAGCAAAACGTTCCAGGATTTAGATGTTTCAGGCGGGATAGAGGGAGATGTAAAAGGGGTGGCGGAGTTGCGCTACTGGTTAGGGAGAATATCACAGCTATACTACGGGAGCACACCTCAGAGGGCAGCGAGGCGATATGGGTGGAAATCAGGAATAAGAAGGGTGCAGTCACAATGTTGGAGGTTTACTACAGGCCTCCCAACAGCCAGCGGGAGATAGAGGAGCAGATAGGTAGACAGATTTTGGAAACGAGTAAAAGCAACAGGGTTGATGTGATGGGAGACTTCAACATCCCCAATATTGACTGGGACTCACTTAGTGCTCGGGGCTTAGACGGGGCAGAGTTTGTAAGGAGCATCCAAGAGGGCTTCTTAAAACAATATATAGTTAGTCCAACTAGGGAAGCAACTGTAGTGGACCTGGTATTGGGGAATGAGCCGGGCCAGGTGGTAGAAGTTTCAGTAGGGGAGAATTTTGGGAAGAGTGACTACAATTCAGTAAGTTTTAAAGTGCTGGTGGACAAGGATAAGAGTGGTCCTCGGGTGAAATTGGAGGAAGGCTAATTATAACAATATCAGGCGAGAACTGAAGAACCTGGATTGGGGGCGGATTTTTTAGGGTAAATCAACATCTAACATGTGGGAGGCTTTCAAATGTCAGTTGAAAGGAATTCAGGACCGGCATGTTCCTGTGCGGAAGAAGGATAAATACGGCAAATTTCGGGAACCTTGGATAACGAGAGCTATTGTAGGCCTTGTCAAAAAGAAAAAGGGGGCATTTGTCAGGGCTAGAAGGCTGGGAACAGACGAAGCCTGTGTGGAATATAAGGAAAGTAGGAAGGAACTTAAGCAAGGAGTCAGGAGGACTAAAAGGGGTCACGAAAAGTCATTGGCAAATAGGGTTAAGGAAAATCCCAAGGCTTTTTACACGTACATAATAAGCAAGAGGGTAGACAGGGAAAGGGTTCGCCCACTGAAGGACAGGGGAGGGAATCTATGTGTGGAGCCAGAGGAAAAGGGCGAGGTACTAAATGAATACTTTGCAACAGTATTCACCAAAGAGAAGGAATTGGTGAATGTTGAGCCTGGAGAAGGGTGTATAGATAGCCTGGGTCACAGTGAGATCCAAAAAGACGAGGTATTGGGCATCTTGAAAAGTATTAAAGTAGATACATCCCCAGGGCCTGATGGGATCTACTCCAGAATACTGAAGGAGGCTCGAGAGGAAATTGCTGAGGCCTTGACAGAAATCTTTGGATCTTCACCGTCTTCAGGTGATGTCCTGGAGGACTGGAGAATAGCCAATGTTGTTCCTTTGTTTAAGAAGGGTAGCAAGGATAATCCAGGGAACAACAGGCCGGTGAGCCTTACGTCAGTGGTCGGGAAATTACTAGAGAGAATTCTTCGAGACAGGATCTACTCCCATTTGGAAGCAAGGGGTCGTATTAGCGAGAGGCAGCATGGTTTTGTGAAGGGGATGTTGTGTCTCACTAACTTGATAGAGTTTTTCGAAGAGGTCACAAAGATGATTGATGCAGGTAGGGCAATGGATGTTGTCTATATGGACTTCAGTAAGGCCTTTCACAAGGTTCCTCACGGCAGACTGGTACAAAAGGTGAAGTCACACGCTGTCATGGGTGAGCTGGCAAGGTGGATACAGAACTGGTCATAGAAGGCAGAGAGTAGCTAGCAATGGAAGGGTGCTTTTCTGATTGGAGGGCTGTGACTTGTGGTGTTCTGCAGGGATCAGTGCTGGGACCTTTGCTGTTCGTAATATATATAAATGATTTGGAGGAAAATGTAACTGGCCTGATTAGTAAGTTTGCAGATGACACAAAGGTTGGTGGAATTGCGGATAGCGATGAGGACTGTCAGAGGATACAGCAGGATTTAGATTGTTTGGAGACTTGGGCGGAGAGATGGCAGATGGAGTTTAATCCAGACAAATGTGAGGTAATGCATTTTGGAAGGTCTAATGCAGGTAGGGAATATACAGTGGATGGTAGAACCCTCAAGAGTATTGAAAGTCAGAGAGATCTAGGTGTACAGGCAACAGAGACGGAGAAGATAGTCAAGAAGGCATATAGCATGCTTGCCTTCATTGGCCGGGGCATTGAGCACAAGAATTGGCAAGTCATGTTGCAGCTGTATAGAACCTTAGTTAGGCCACACTTGGCGTATAGTGTTCAATTCTGGTCGCCACACTACCAGAAGGATGTGGAGGCTTTAGAGAGGGTGCAGAAGAGATTTACCAGGATGCTGCCTGGTATGGAGGGCATTAGCTATGAGGAGCGGTTGAATAAACTTGGTTTGTTCTCACTGGAACGACGGAGGTTGAGGGGCGACCTGATAGAGATCTACAAAATTATGAGGGGCATAGACAGAGTGGATAGTCAGAGGCTTTTTCCCAGGCTAAAGGGGTCAATTACCAGGGGGCATAGGTTTAAGGTGCGACAGGCAAGGTTTAGAGGAGATGTATGAGGCAAGTTTTTTTACACAGAGGGTAGTGGGTGCCTGGAACTCGCTGCCGGAGGAGGTGGTGGAAGCAGGGATGATAGTGACATTTATGGGGCACCTTGACAAATAAATGAATAGGATGGGAATAGAGGGATACGGAACCCGGAAGTGTAGAAGATTTTAGTTTAGACGGGCAGCAGGGTCGGCACAGGCTTGGCGGGCCGAAGGGCCTGTTCCTGTGCTGTACTTTTCTTTGTTCTTTGTTCTTTAATATACTGATTCAGATATTAAAATTAGCACCATTATAAAAGCTGTATGAACTGGTGCAGATATTTCTTTGGGGCAGACCCAAGTCTTCCTAAATTAAAACATTGGGCCATACAGACATAAAATGATGGACATTAACATTCAGATATTTCAGTATCTGGTCACCTTTCATCACAGCCAATGATGAATTTGGATCCAGGTCAATGTTTTAGTTGAGCTTGTTTCCAATGAGCAGCACAGAATATATGATGCATATGCATGGTGACATCATTGACGCACGTGCAGAGAGTAAGGGCAGGCTGTGCGCAGCAGAGTAACATGATTTTGCCCAAGTATGGACAAGTATAGATGGGTATTGGTGGTCATCTTGCGTTGGTAAGCGACACAGTGATATTGAAAAATGAAATGAAAATCGCTTATTGTCACAAGTAGAAGTTACTGTGAAAAGCCCCTAGTCACCACATTCCAGCACCTGTTTGGGGAGGCTGGTACGGGAATTGAACCCATGCTGCTGGCTAGCCATGGTCTGCTTTCAAAGCCAGCTATTTAGGCCCGTGCTAAACCTACCATGATGGTCTTGTGCCTGCTGTGGCACATGTAAGGAACACCAGGCCTTCTGTGGGCCTGACTTCCTTGAATGCGGCTACTGTCGTCTGCCTCAGAACAAACCAACCTACAAACAGGTGTTAGGTCCTTTATCGGACTTCACAAATAAAGACCCTAACATCTGTTTCAGCTTTAGTTTGCGGTCGTTCAATATGTTGGATAACGCGCTTCAGGCTCATAATGAGCCCCTGTTGCCACATATGCAAAAGGAATTTTAGATCTGAACAATGAATGGAATGTGGTCATGTTCCTCGGCCATTACTTTATGATGGCGCTGTCTGTCAGCTCATTTGCCACTCTGACTGAATATAGTTTGCGGGCAATTCAGAATTGAAGCCCCTCCCCCCTTCGCAAGAACACTCGAATTAATAAAGGGAAACGTGTTGGATGACAATATCCTTCACCCCATGAGGTTTGAAGACGTGCACCCAAATGTGGAAGAAACGTCACCACTCCCCTTCCTGCTCCAACCTCCCAGCAGTGCTAAGGGTTCCAGAAGCCGCAGCGAGTGTGTGGAGTGGGCAAGCCCCCAATTTGCCGCCTAATTTCCTTCCCCTATCGTACCCAACATTATCCAAAAATCATTCAACAAAAGACTGACTTTGGGCGGTGTACTTATCTGCACATCTGCTGGTATGTAAGGGGTTAACAACTGTATCATAGTGTTTGACAACCACTAGATGGCAGCACCAGATCCATGTATATAAACTGAACTCAGAGGATCGTCCCGTCTCTTTGTAACAGGAGTGACTAGAGAGCAGAGTGTTAGATATAGCTCAGTCGGCACATGTCGTTAAACATTACTTATACTTGGGCAGCACGGTGGCGCAGTGGGTTAGCACTGCTGCCTCACGGCGCCGAGGTCCCAGGTTCCATCCCGGATCTGGGTCACTGTCCGTGAGGAGTTTGCACATTCTCCCCGTGTCTGCGTGGGTTTCACCCCCACAACCCAAAGATGTGCCGGCTAGGTGGATTGGCCATGCTAAATTGCCCCTTAATAGTGGTTCAACCAACGCCCCCCACCCCACCCCACCCTCCACCCCTCACCCCCAAACCCCCCCCCCCCCCCACCCCCCGAGCGCAACCTTAATTGGCCATCAGGACTTGGAGGAAATTTGGAAAGATACCAGGACTTTGAATGACTAAAATCTGTTGCCGCTGACCTAAAAAAACCAATTATTAACATCAGGAAATTATAAGAAGAGTTGCTGGGGAAAGTGTGTCAATTAATTAATGGCACGTGCTCAGTCCCCTTTCAGTCGCAATTCTCCTGGATGGTCCCTCTCGGCGGAATGCGGCAGTGGGACAGAGAAGTGTAAAAATAACCCCTCACAGTTGAAGCGGTTCAACTCCCAGCTTAGGAGTCACACATGCCACGTGAATGGAAATCTGGGCCACAGTGCAGTCGAGAGCACAGGGACTCCGGGGACTCCTGCAGTACGCTGTAAGTGTCAGCTCAGCAACGTTCCCTCAGAGCGAACAAGGAAGAAAGGTGTCAGCGTCTTTGATTGAAATCATAGAATAGAGTTCCTACAGTGCAGAGGGAGGCCATTTGGCCCATCGAGTCTGCACCAACCCTCTGAAAGAGGACCCTACCGAGGCTCAATCCTCTGTAACCCCGTACTCCCAGCTAACCTTTGGACACTAAGGGGCAATTTAGTGCGGCCAATCCACCTAACCTGCATACCTTTAGCCTGTGGGAGGAAACCGGAGCACCCGGAGGAAACCCACGCACACACGGGGAGGAACGTGCAGACTCCGCACAGTCACCCAAGATCAGAATGCAACCTGGGTCCCTGGCGCTGTGAGGCAGCAGTGCTAACCACTGTGCCACTGTGTTGTTGAGGTCCACCAGCTATTAGCTTTAGAAAACAAGGATTGGGGAGGGTGAGGGAGTAGTTGGAATGGAAAACTGGCATTGAGGGTCAGTCTGACCGTCATGCCGAATGGTCCTTTTTGTTGACTTGCTACCATAAGAATTGCACATCACATAAGGAGACCGCTCGGCCCATTGCATTTGTGCTGGTGCTTTGGAAGAGCTGTCCAATTAATCCCACTTTCCTTGCTCTTTTCCCATAGCCCTCAAATTTAACACCAATATATCCAATTCACTTTCCGGGGAAAGGGACGGCTAAAGCAACTCGTTTCTATGACAGGTTCACAATCTGATGTAGAGATGCCGGCGTTGGACTAGGGTGAGCACAGTAAGCTAGGGCTAGCTCTCCCCGCTCTCTCGGCGAACGTTCATCCCTCACAAGTCATCACACTTAAAGAGAATTTGGTTATTATCACACTGACGTTTACAGAACCCTCCTATGCACAAATTGACTGCCACTTTCCAACAGCAAGTATACTTCAAAAAGTGGTTTTGTAAATTGTAATGGGTTTGGTGTTCAGGTCTTTCATTACTGAATGTAAACACAAATACCTGGACAGTGCTCGTTATTTTGGATTTAGTGTGCGTCCCATTTTTTTAATGGTGCTGATGGATATTGTCTGCATGCCCAAACCCTGCTCTTCTGACTGTCATCAGTACAACAGCTGGAAGCAAGGCAGGAGGGCACAGGAGAGCTAAGTATTTGTTTCTCTGTTCACATAAAGACGCTTGCTGGAAGTGCATTTGGCGGGCATTGCGTGTTGCAACGTTCAAGAGCCCCCCCCCCCCCCCCCCCCCCACAAACAACCCTGCCACTAACCACTTTGAGGTCTTTGGTATATCCAGATAATAATAAAAATCTTTATTGTTGTCACAAGTAAGCTAGTCGCCACATTCCGGCGCCTGTTCGGGTACACTGAGGGAGAATTCAGAATGTCCAATTCACCTAACAGCACGTCTTTCGGGCCTTGTGGGAGGAAACCGGAGCACCCGGAGGAAACCCACGCACACACGGGGAGAACGTGCAGACTCCGCACAGACAGTGACCCAAGCCGGGAATCGAACTGAGACCCTGGAGCTGTGAAGCGACAGTGCTAACTACTGTTCTACCGTCAGACCCAGGTAAAGGCGCCATTAATCCACTGGGAGTAAGGATCATGATCATATAAACACACTGTGGCACAGTGGTTAACACTGATATCTCACAGCGCCAGAGACCCGGTTCGAATCCAGCCTTGGGCGACTGTCTGCGTGGAGTTTGCACGTTCTCCCTGTATCTGTGTGGGTAGGTGGATTGACCGTGATAAATTGCCCCTTAGTATCCAGGGACGTGCAGGTTGGATTACAGGGATAGAGTAGGGGTGCAGGCCTGGATTGAATGCTCTTTCAGAGGGTCGGTGCAGACCCGACTGGCCAAATGGCCTCCTTCTGCGTTGTGGGATTTCTGTGATCAAGAGTACGAGAAGGAGTAGGCCATTTGGCCCCTTGAGCCTGCTCTGCCAGTCAATAAAATGAGGGCTCTTTTGATGTGGCCTTAACTCCACTTTCTTGCCTGTCCCCCATAACCCTTGACTCTCATAGGTAAGAAATCTAACTCAGCCTTGAATGTCTTCAATGACCCAGCGTGAACTGCTCTCTGGCGAAGAGGATTCCAAACACTAGCAGAGAATCAATTCCTCCTCATCTCCCTCTTGTACGGGAGACCCCTTAATTTGAAACTGTGCCCCCTAGATCCAGACTCCCCCATGAGGGGAAACATCCCCTCAGCAACTACTCTGCTGAGACCTCTCAGGATTTGATTTGTTTCAGTCAGATCACCTTTCACCCTTCCAAACTGCTCTCGTAAACCAGTCCCTTCCCCTGGGGAATCACGGCGAATCTACTCTGAGCTGCATCGTGGATGGTGTAGGGGGCTGGTCCCAGGGCGGCGGTCAGCCAGGTTAATATTGTCCTGCTCCTCTAGAACCCACAGAAATAACGACATTCTTTGCCTTGTGTGGGCCTCTTTGATTTCATTTGCAGTGAAGCTGGTTGGAGTGAGCAGACTCCAACTTGATGTGATCTAAAATGGCGACGGGGGTCCCATAACTGCAATAGGGTCTCAGCTGCCATATTGGAAAAGGCACCTGAACAGGCCAGCTCATTGGACACCTCCATGTCAAAATGGAGCTGGCGTCATTGGCAGTGTTAACAGGGTGGTAAGGTTAAGGACACCCAGTTTGGAGGTTGCTAACACCTGGATTACCATAGCAAGGTTCATGTGCGCCGATGGCCAGCGAGCTGCTTGGCCATGAAAGGCATCACCGGGGGGTGCGGCACGTGGCGCAGTGGTTAGCACTGGGACTGCGGCGTTGAGGACCCCAGGTTCGAATCCCGGCTCTGGGTCACTGCCCGTGTGGAGTTTTCACATTCTCCCCGTGTCTGCGTGGGTTTCGCCCCCACAACCCAAAGATGTGTAGGTTAGGTGGATTGGCCATGCTATTTTGCCCCTTAATTGGGAAAAGAAAATGATTGGGTACTCTAAATTTAAAAAAAAAATGAAAGGCATCTCTGCCAGCCCAGAGATGGACCACAACTTAGAACTGATGTATTCAAAGACTGATGCACTATCAATTACGACAAGACAAGAGTAGAGAGTAATTGAGGCTTTATTATGCAGAGATGTGTGGCCTCCTGCAGCTGCTGACGAAATGGCTGCTGTACGGGGAGCACACACATTTATACTCCGCCTACTGGGCGGAGCCAGCAGGCAGGGATCTACCCCCGTACCTGTAGTACAGGGGCCTTACCGTAATACCCTCATATGCAGTGCAGTGTATACAATATAATACAACAGTGGCAACTACCACACTCACTCCCTGTTAAAAATGATTCCAGCGGGGGTGGTGGAAACTATTTACATACAGGTTGTCATTAACATTTCAGAGGAGGTTACAAATTTAGACGATCAGGCGCCTTGATCCGTCGTTGAGAGCGCCGCACTGCTGGTGGCGAGTCAGGCATCGGCTCGGTCATCGGTGACTCTGGGGGCGTGTCGACAACCTCTTCATCCTCGGGTGGGACCAAGGAGAGGACAGATTGTCCTGGAGCGGGGGCTGCGGTGGGGTGCGCTGGGGAAGGGAGGGTGGTGCCGGGGCAGAGGGGAGGGGGGGGGGGGGGGAGTGTGTGGGGACCCAGCTGGTGCCACGTCCCTGAGTGAGACTGTGTCTTGGCGGACGTCGGGGTACGCTACATAGGCGTACTGCGGGTTTGCATAGAGCAGCTGTAACCTCTCAACCAATGGGTCAACCTTGTGGAGCTGCACGTGCCTGCGGAGGAGAACGGGTCCTGGAGCTGCCAGCCACGTTGGGAGCGAAACCCCGGAGGTGGACTTCCTGGGGAAGGCCAAGAGACGTTCATGGGGGGTTTCGTTAGTCGCAGTGCACAGGAGCGACCGAATGTAGTGGAGTGCGTCAGGGAGGACCTCCTGCTAGCGGGAGGCTGGGAAAGTTCTGGACCATAGGGCCAGCTGGACAGCCTTCCACACCGTCCCATTCTCCCGCTCCACCTGCCCGGTAGCTCAAGTAGCACAAGTGGATATCACTGTGGCTTCACAGTGCCAGGGTCCAGGTTCGATTCCCCGCTGGGTCACTGTCTGTGCGGAGTCTGCACATCCTCCCCGTGTGTGCGTGGGTTTCCTCTGGGAGCTCCGGTTTCCTCCCACAGTCCAAAGATGTGCAGGTTAGGTGGTTTGGCCATGCTAAATTGCCCTTAGTGACCAAAAAGGATTTGGAGGGGTTATTGGGTCACGGGGGTAGGGTGGCAGTGAGGGCTTAAGTGGGTCGGTGCAGACTCGATGGGCCAAATGGTCTCCTTCTGCACTATATGTTCTATGTTTTGTATGTTCTATGTTTCCCCGGGGGTTGTAGCTGGTCATCCTGCTCGAGGCAATGGCACTGTTGAGCGGGTACTGGCGCGGCTCATCGCTCATAAATGAGGATCCTCGGTCGCTGTGGACGTAGACGGGGAAACCGAACAGAGCGAAGATGGTGTTGAGGGCTTTGATGGCGGTGGCAGACGTCATATCGGGGCATGGGATGGCGAAGGGGAATCTGGAATATTTGTCGACCACATTGAGAAAATACGTGTTGAGGTCGGAGGAGGGGAGGGGGCGTTTGAAGTCCACGCTGAGGCGCTCAAAGGGCAGGAGGCCTTCACCAGGCGCGCTCGGTCTGGCCGGTAGAAGTGCGGTTTACACTCCGCGCAGACCTGGCAGTCTCTGGTGACCGCCCTGACCTTCTCGATGGAGTAGGGCAGATTGCGGGCCTTAATGAAGTGATAAAAGCGGGTGACCCCTGGGTGACAGAGATCATTGTGCAGGGTCTGGAGTCGGTCTGCTTGTGCCCTGGCACATGTACCTCGGGATAGGGCATCGGGGGCTCATTGAGCTTCCTGGGGCGATACAAAATCTCGTAATTGTAGGTGGAGAGCTCGATCCTCCACCTCAAGATTTTATCATTTTTGATCTTGCCCCGCTGTGTGTTATTGAACATGAAGGCAACCGACCGTTGGTCAGTGAGGAGAGGGAATCTCCTGCCGGCCAGGTAATGCCTCCAATGCTTCAACGATGGCTTGGGCCTCTTTTTCGACGGAGGAATGCCGAATTTCAGAGGCATGGAGGGTGCGGGAAAAGAGTGCCACAGGCCTGCCTGCCTGGTTCAGGGTGGCAGCCAGAGCGACGTCTGATGCATCGCTCTCGACTTGAAAGGGGAGCATCTCATCAACCGCGTGCATCGCGGCCATGGCGATGTCGGCCTTGATACGGTTCAAGGCCTGGTGAGCCTCGGCAGTCAGTGGGAAAGCGGTGGAGTAGATGAGTAGGTGGGCCTTGTCCGCATAGTTAGGGACCCACTGGGCGTAATACGAAAAGAACCCCAGGCATCGTTTGAGAGCCTTGGGGAAGTGGGGAAGGGGGAGTTCCATGAGGGGGCGCATGCGATCGGGGTCGGGCCCTAGAACTCCATTCTGAACCACATAGCCGAGGATGGCTAATCGGTTTGTGTTGAACACACACTTCTCCTTGTAGTAGGTTAGGTTGAGGAGTTTGGCGGTGTGGAGAAATTTGGAAAAGTTAGCGTCGTGGTCCTGCTGGTCGTGGCCGCAGATGGTGATGAAGACCCGGTACTGTGCAATCTGATTGACCATATCAGATATGCGTGGGAGGGGGTACGCATCGAGCTGCATGTACCGATTGATGGTCTGACTGTAGTCAACGACCATCCTGTTTTTCTCCCCAGTTTTCACCACTACCACTTGGGCTCTCCAGGGGCTGTTTCTGGCCTCGATAATGCCTTCCCGTAGCAGCCGCTGGACTTCAGACCTGATGAAGGTCCTGACCTGGGCACTGTACTGTCTGCTCCTGGTGGCGACGGGTTTGCAATCCGGGGTGAGGTTTGCAAACAGAGAAGGCGGGTCGACCTTAAGAGTCGTGAGGCCGCAGACAGTAAGGGATGGTAGTGGCCCGCCGAATTTCAGGGTTAGGCTCTGGATGTTGCACTGAATGTCCAGGCCGAGTAGCAAGGCGGCGCAGAGGTTGGGGAGGACGTAGAGCCGGAAGCCGTTGAACTCTACGCCCTGGATGGTGAGGGTGGCGATGCAGTACCCCCGGATCTCCAGGGAATGGGATCCGGAGGCCAGGGAGATTCTTTGGTTAATGGGGTGTACCGCGAAGGAGCAGCACCTTACCGTATCGGGGTGGATGAAGCTCTCAGTGCTCCCGGAGTCCAGAGGCAGGATATCTTGTGCCCGTCGACCTTCACCTTTGTCGACGCAGTTGCGAGGTTGTGCGTCGGGACTGGTCGATCATGATGGAGGCCAGACGTGGCTGATCGGCGGCGGTTGCAGGCGATGAGCGGCCTGTGAGGTGCCTGACGGGCAGGGGTCCTGAGGCGGGAAAGATGGCGGCGCCCACGGGCTGCACGTGTCCTGAGGCAGGCAAGATGGCGGCGCCCTTGGGCCGCACGTGTCGTGAGGGGAGCAAGATGGCGGCGCCCACGGACCGCACGTGGGGGGTGCCGGGACAATAGCGGCGATTGAGCAGGCCTGGCACACAGCAGCGAAATGTCCTTTCTTGCCGCAGGCCTTGCAGAGCGCGCTCCGCGCCGGGCAGCACTGCCAGGGGTGCATTGTCTGTCCGCAGAAGTAGCACTTGGGTCCCCCGGGGTTGGTTGGCTGCCGTGCGGCGCAGGCGTGGGGTTGGCTGGGGGCGGTCGCAGATGGCGTCCACGATGGGGTGGCCGCTGGCGCGGTCCACGACGCCCAGGAGGGGTGGGCCGTGCGGTCGGGGGCATAAGCCTGAACGTTGCGTGAGGTGACTGTGAGCGAGATCGCTAGTTTCTTGGTCGCCGTGAGGTCAAGCGTAGCCCCTTCCAAGAGGTGCAGGCGGATGTAGGTCGACCCTATGCCCAGAACAAACACGTCTCTCATTAGCAGCTTAGAATGATCAGCGGCCGAAACGGCCTGGCAATCGCAGTCTCTCACTAGGAGTTGCAGGGCACGCCAGAAATCTTCCAGACTCACCGGGAAGTTGATGCCGCGTGGACAGGAGGTGCCTGGCGTAGATCTTGTTGGCCTGCTGAGTGTAGTTCTCCTTCAGTAGCGCCATGGCCTCTGCGTAGGTAGGCACGTCCCGGATGAGGGGAAAGATATCGGAGCTCAGCCACGTGTACAGAATCTGGAGCTTCTGTGCCTCTGAGGGTGGTTCTGTCGCAGATCCGATGTATGCTTCAAAACAGGCTAGCCAATGTGCAAAGTTCTTTTTGGCGTTGTCTGCTTGAGGATACAGCTGCAGGTGATCCTGCTTGATGCGGAGATCCATCTTTGTAAAATCTCTGCGTAATAAATTGATGCACTATCAATTATGATGAGACAAGAGTAGAGAGTAATCGAGGCTTTATTACGCAGAGATGTGTGGCCTCCTACAGCTGCTGCCGAAATGGCTGCAGCTCGGAGAGCCCACACATTTATACTCCGCCTACTGGGCGGAGCCAGCAGGCAGGGATCTACCCCCGTACCTGTAGTACAGGGGCCTTACTGTAATACCCTCGTATGCAGTGCAGTATATACAATATAATACAACAATGGTGACTGCCACAAAGACCAATCTCATAGATGTTCCTCATTTGCTATACTACAGCATTTGATTTATACTGCAGAGTTTGGGGGATGGGGGTGGGGGGGGGGGGGAAATCTGTCAGACACCCGCCCACATGTTGGAATTCCCCTGTCTTGTCGTCGCATGAAATCAGCAGACCATAGCGGCCAATCTTTATGTGGCAGACAAGCCCTGTGGCTGCCTGATTTGACGTAAACACCAGAGATGTGGGAAAATTCCCGGATTAGTCTCTTTCCTGGCACAGCAGGAGCAAAGCAAATTAAGAAAATCAACATTGCCCAATTGATCCACTAGATTTATTCCAGTCGGAAGGAATCTGGGCTGGCCCCCCGACATTGGATGTTTGCCCCAGCTATTGCTTTTCAAACTTGTTTTGCTAAGAAGCTGTTGTGAAACACAACCAGAGTCTTGGCAATTCTGCAATAGCTGGGAAGGTCATCCAAGTGAAACAGGCAGCCAGCTTTTACTCTGGGTGGTATAGTGGCTGGGGGCGGGGAGGGAGAGTCGGGGAGCTGGGGAATCCTTGCCTCAAACACGTTGGGGGACAAGCCCCTTCCTCACTCGGACATGTACCACCTTCCGACGTCCGGTGGCGCCATGAGGTCGCTCCTGCTCGAGACTTGATTTTTTTAGAATTTAATTCTAGAATTAAGGAATTAAAGAAAGGACATTTTGCTGCAGTGTGCCAGGCCCGCTCAATCGCCGCTATTGTCCCTGCACCCCCACGTGCGGCCAGTGGGCGCCGCCACCTTCCTCGCCTCAGACCACGTGCGGTCCGTGGGCGCCGCCATCTTCCTCGCCTCAGACCACGTGCGGTCCGTGGGCGCCGCCATCTTCCTCGCCTCAGACCACGTGCGGTCCGTGGGCGCCGCCATCTTCCTCGCCTCAGACCACGTGCGGTCCGTGGGCGCCGCCATCTTCCTCGCCTCAGACCACGTGCGGTCCGTGGGCGCCGCCATCTTCCTCGCCTCAGACCACGTGCGGTCCGTGGGCGCCGCCATCTTCCTCGCCTCAGACCACGTGCGGTCCGTGGGTGCCGCCATCTTCCTCGCCTCAGACCACGTGCGGTCCGTGGGCGCCGCCACCTTCCTCGCCTCAGACCACGTGCGGTCCGTGGGCGCCGCCGTCTTGCTCCCCTCACAACACGGCCGGCCCCCCGTTGGTTACTCCAAAGAATAGAAATTGCCTGGGGCTATTTTCGGTTAAATAAGGGCAGGAAGACATAAGGAAAGAGGATGTTTAAAACCCAAAGGAAAGCTGCCGTGAAGAAGGGGGGCCAATGAAGGTTCGCCGTCGAGTGGAAGGGTCGGCTCGGCAACAGGAAGGGTGGTGGAGGCTGGGTCGCAGGGTGGGGCCGCACTGTTCACGGCCGAAAAGATGATCGAGGTGATGGTCGGGAACTTGAAAAACAGTTGGCAAAGCACATGGAGGTGATGAGGAAGGAGACGATGGCGGCATTGAAGGTGCTGGCGGAGGAGGCAATTGCCCCGGTAAAGGCGGCGATGTCGAGGGCACCGGCCGAGGTGCGGGAGCAGGGTGAGAAACTGAAGGGAGTGGAAGTGGCCATGTCCTAACTCACCTAGATGGGTGAGGAGCTGCAAAGGGTGGTGGAGGCCAACAAGAGTCTGCGAGCCAAAGTAGAGGACCCGGAAAACAGATCGAGGCGGCAAAATCTGAGGATCGTGGGCCTGCCCGAAGGGGTGGAGGGACCGAGGCCGGGCGGGCGGAGTATTTTGCCAAGATGTGGGTGGTGCTGTTGGGCAAGGAGGGAAGACCCCGCTTGGTACGAACTGCATCGAGCTGATAGGTTGTGGAGGCCTAAACCAAAGGCGAATGAGTCGCCAAGAGCAGCGATTATTTATTTCTATAGGTACAGTGTGAAGGAGAAGGTCCTGAGTTGGGCAAAGCAGAAGCGGGTGGTGCAGTGGGCTGGAGCTGGTATACGTATATACCAGGACTTTGCTGTGGAGTTGGCGAGGAGGCGGGAAGCCTTCGGCCAAGTGAAGACGGCACTTTATAACAGCACGGTGCCGTTCGGCACAAAAGAGAAAATGCTGGAAAATCTCAGCAGGTCTGGCAGCATCTGTAGGGAGAGAAAAGAGCTAACGTTTCTACAGTAGTCACAGAAACCAAGGGGAAGGAGTGTTAATGGCAGTCCCCAGAGAGGACAAAAGATGTGAAAGGCCAGACAGCAGAGAAACTAACATCAGAGGATGGACTGTAGGTGTGGGGGGAGGGGAAGGGGGAAGCAAAGTGGAGAAAGGTTAAGGAAAGGTGGATAAGATGGGGGGGGGGGGGGGGGGGGGGTTTAAATATATATTAAGAAAGAAAGAAATGGTAAGAGACAGTTGAAATGAAATGGGATGAAAACAAATGGGTCGAGGTGGGGTAGAGCTAATCATCTGAAGTTGTTGAATTCGATGTTCAGGCCGGAAGGCTGTAGTGTGCCTAACCGGAAGATGAGATGTTGTTCCTCCAGTTTGCATTGAGCTTCACTGGAACATTGCAGCAGGCCAAGGACAGACATGTGGGCATGGGAGCAGGGTCTTGTGTTAAAATGGCGAGCAACGGGAAGGTCAGGGCCCTGAATGCGCACAGACCGAAGGTGCTCAGCAAAGCGATCACCCAGTCTGCGTTTGGTCTCTCCGATATAGAGGAGACCACATTGGGAACAGCGAATGCAGTGGACCAAATTGGAAGAGGTGCAAGTGAAACGCTGCTTAACTTGAAATGGGCACAGTAAGAAGTCTTACAACACCAGGTTAAAGTCCAACCTGGTGTTGTAAGACTTCTTACTGTGCTCACCCCAGTCCAACGCCGGCATCTCCACATCATAACTTGAAATGAGTTGTTTTGGGCCTGGGATGTTAGGCATGGAAGAGGTAAAGGGGCAGGTGTTACACCTTCTGCGATTGCATGGGAAGGTGCCATGGGTGATGGGAGAGGTACTGGGTTTGGTGGAGGAGTGGACTAGATTGTCTCGGAGGGAATGGTCTATGCAGAATGCTGACAGAGGGAGTGAAGGGAAGATGTGTTTGGTGGTGGCATCACGCTGGAGTTGGCGAAAATGGCGGAGGATTATGCTTTGCATACGGAGGCTGGTGGGATGAAATGTGAGAACAAGGGGTCTCTATCCTTGTTCTGGGAAGGAGTGGAGGGGGCAAGGGTAGTGGAGTGGGAGATGGACCGCACACTGTTGAGGGTCGTGTCCACAACTGTAGGTGGGAAATCACGGTTGAGGAAGAAGGAACACATATTCGAAGCACCATTTTGGAAAATGGCATCATCGGAACAAATGCGACGGAGGCGAAGGAGTTGAGAGAAAGGGATGGAGTCCTTACAGGGTGTAGGGTGCGAAGAGCTGTAGTCCAGATAGCTGTGGGAGTCAGCGGGCTTGTAATGGATATTAGTGGCAAGTCTATTGCCGGAAATGGAGACAGAAAGATCAAGGAAGGGAAAGGAAGTGTCTGAGATGGACCAGGTGAAAGTGATGGAGGGGTGGAAACTGGAAGCGAAGTTGATGAATTTTTCCAGGTCCGGGCGAGAACATGAAGCGGCACCAAAATAGTCATCAATGTATCGGTGAAGGAGTTTTGGGAGGGGGCCTGGATAGGCCTGGAACAAAGAATGTTCCACATACCCCATAAAAAGGCAAGTTTAGCTAGGACCCATGCAGGTACCCATTGCTACACCATTGATTTGGAGAAAGTGAGATGAGTTAAAGGAGAAGTTGTTGAGAGATAGAACGGGTTCAGCAAGGCGGAGGAGAGTGGTGGTGGATGGGAATTGTCCGGGTCTCTTTTCGAGAAAGAAGCAAAGAGCTCTCAGGACATCCTGGTGTGGGATGGAGGTGTAGAGGGATTGCACATCCATGGTGAATAGAATGCGGTTAGGGCCCACGAACTGGAAGCTGTCAATCTGCCCCAGCACCTGCTGGGAGTCACTTATCTTGACTCCATCCTCACTGCTCTGGTCCATTCGCTCCCCACCTACATCCGGGATTCCTCTGATGCACTGCGTCACATTGAAGAAACCACTATCCACCAGGTGCAGTTCGGTGTAGCGTACCCAGCTATGTTGAGGGTGACATACAACTGCAAAGACTTTTATTTCAAGACGGTGGAAACGGCGGAGGCATTTGTGAAGGCAGAAGGACTGGGGCAGAAGTGAGAAATGGGACTGAGGATTGGGTTTGGACTGAGGGTGGGGGGGGGGGGGGAGAGGAGTGCATGTAGCTCTATTTTTCACTGCACGTCATATGGGATGTGTGTTGAGGGGGCTTTCTTTGTTTTCCTGGGACAGGGCAGGGGGAAGGGGATTGGAGGGGAGCGGGGCCTGGGCAGAGGCCTCCACACTGGCTAGCTCAAGCTGGCCCATGAACGGGAGTGTGATGGGGGAGGGGTTGCGGCCATCAGAGCCTGGTAGAACAGGTTTCGATGAGCCTAGGAGGAGTGAAAGGTTGCGCGGGGGGGGGGGGGGGGGGGGGGGGGGGGGGGAGAACCGATACTGGGTGAGGTATCTTTTTCGAGAGAACGTGGATGAGAGGATTCTGGGAGTGGGGAGGAGCACGATGGTAACAATGGGATGGGGCGGGCCGTCCAGTGGGCAGGGCCTGGAGTTATGAGGATAGTGGATAGGGGGGTGAGAAGCCCCTGGTTAAGAGAGTTATGTGGAATGTGAGGGGTTTGTTGGAGGGAGGTTTTTCAGGATCTTCTCGAGGGTAGCGCTCGTGAACCTGGAACCAGGGCCACTAGACGCCTTTTCCGGGTATGTCGGACCAGCTCGGGCAGCAGGCAGGTGCTCGGGCAGATGTTAGCCTTTGTCTCCCTGATTGCCCGGAGGCAGGTCCTGTTGGGTTGGGGTTCAGGTCAGCTTCTCTGTCCTGTGGCACGGCTTGGGGGGGGGGGGGGGGGGGGGGGGGGGGGGGGGGGGGGGGGCGGGAGGGGGGCATACTTGAATTTCTTTGACTCTGGGGAAGGTGAAGCCTCAGCTGTAGGGGATGAAGTCATGGGGGCTGTTCATGATGCACTTCCAAGAATTGGTCGCCATTGAACATTAGGGAGGGGGGATTGTTGTTTTTGGTTAAACTGTTTACGGATTGTTAATTGGGGGGGTGGGGGGGGTTTGAACCCGGAATGTACGAGTGGCTGTTTTGATCTCGATATTGAGCGGGGGGGGGGGGGGGGGCGGTTTGTGTGTGGGGGATTGTTACCCTATTTGTTTGTGTTTGTTTTTCCTTTGGTTGTTTATTGATGACATGTTGAAAAAGCGGCGAATAAAAAGATTTTTTTTCAAAAAATTGTCCCATCTCCCAGGCCCCTGCGGGAGAAGGCTGCCTTGCAATGCAAGCAACTAATTTTAATATATTGCCCGAGAGATAAGGGAGTCCATCCAGCAATGGGAGAAGTTCACTCAAGAGTTGTTGCTCAACTTTTAACAGCAATGAATTAGCTTCTGGCACTGCAATTGTGGAACGCGGTGTTAACCCGAGAGCAAATCGGTGTTATTGAAGGGACAGCTTAGCAGGGAGTGCAGAGAGTTTGTGCTCAGAAAACCCTCCCATTAATCTTGCAGAGTAAATATTTCCTGCCCCTCCCCCCCTTCGATATTATATTCAAACTGCGCAGAACGAACACCCAGCCCCCCGGCCCACATAAATTTTCAGACTTCAGCAGAAACAAAATAGTTTCTGGGCTGTGCCTGAAAAAACATTGGTTGTATAAGAGAACTTGGATGGAATCCCATTTAATGTCTGCAGTTGAATCCATTTCACTGAGCAATTAAGAACTCAGGGCTTTGGTGTAGACAAGTGCCTGGGGCTCTGGTTCCCGCCCACTGTGCCTTTTTACTGGAAGCAGCAGCTTCAGTGTAAACATGACTTCTTCGTCACAGATGCAAGCTTGGAGTCTGAGGCAAGAGCAATTGTTTATGAGCTTCAATTTATACGATGGAGGACGGTGCAGAAAATTTTAACCCACGTTTGGACTGATACAGCTGGGAAGAAGGCCGTTCGGCCCAGCATGTGCCCGTGCTAGCTCTTTGAAAGAGCTGAGCAATTAACCCCACTCCTTTGTTCTTTCCCCGTTGCCCTGCGCAGATGTATTCGATTACCATTTGACAATTACGTCTCTTTCCTTTTTAAAAAACATTTAATGTACCCAATTACTTTTTTCCAATTAAGGGCCAATTTAGCATGGCCAATTCACCTAACCAGCACATCTTTGGGTTAGGAGGGTAAAACCCATGCAGACATGGGGAGAATGTGCAAACTCCACACGGACAGTGGCCCACGGCCGGGATTTGAACCTAGGTCCTCAGCGCCGCAGTCCCTGTGCAAACCACTCCGCCACAGTGTTGCCCTACGTCTCTTTCCTTGAAGCTTTCTGTGCTTTCACAGAATCACAGAATACAACAGTGCAGAAGAGGCTCTTTGGCCCATCGAGTCTGTACCGATGCATGAAAGGCCCTGACCTGCGCACCTAATCCCATTTGTCGGCACTTGGCCCATAGCCTCGAATGTTAAGGCGTGCCAAGTACTCATCCAGATGCTTTTTAAAGCAGTGTTCTTCAAACTTTTTTTCCGGGGACCCATTTTTACCAACCGGCAAATCTTTTGGACCCAACCCAGCTGACCTTCGTGACCCATTCCGGCCGACCTTCGTGACCCACGCCGGCCAACCTTTGTGACCCACGCCGGCCAACCTTCGTGACCCACGCCGGCTGACCTTCGTGACCCATTCCGGCCAACCTTCGTGACCCACAGCAGCCGACCTTCGTGACCCATTCCGATCGACCTTCGTGACCCACACCGGCCGACCTTCGTGACCCATTCCGGCCAACCTTCGTGACCCACACCGGCCAACCTTCGTGACCCACACCGGCCAACCTTCGTGACCCATGCCGGCCAACCTTCGTGACCCACACCGGCCAACCTTCGTGACCCACACCGGCCAACCTTCGTGACCCATGCCGGCCAACCTTCGTGACCCATGCCGGCCAACCTTCGTGACCCACACCGGCCAACCTTCGTGACCCACACCGGCCAACCTTCGTGACCCATGCCGGCCAACCTTCGTGACCCACCATTTTCTCTTACCTTGTTTGCTGCTGCCAAAATGGAGGAAATGGTTTTGGGTCCCTTTGGCCCTCGTACACACTCCTCCAATGGAACCTGTTGGATGAAGGTGAAGCCTTCCGGTGTCGGAAAGTATGGAGTCTCCATCTGTCCAAATTTCTGAATTTTTTTCCTGTAAAGTTTTATCAAACAAACCCCCGCCCCGAACTTGCAAAAAAATAAATAAATAAATAAAATGAAACGGGCAGCACGGTTGCCTAGTGGTTAGCACAACCGCCTCACGGCGCTGAGGTCGCAGGTTCGATCCCGGCTCTGGGTCACTGTCCGTGTGGAGTTTGCACATTCTCCCCGTGTCTGCGTGGGTTTCGCCCCCACAACCCAAAAATGTGCAGAGTAGGTGGATTGGCCATGCTAAATTGCCCCTTAATTGGAAAAAATAATTGGGTAATCTAAATTTTTTTTTTAAATGAATAAAATAAATGGAAAAAAAAATTAATGAATAAATGAATAAAAGCCACTACAGAACTTGTGAAAGAAAAAGCTGCAACCGTTTAAAAAAAATAGCGGCCGCACTGCGCGTGCGTGCCCGATTATCGACGCGCATGTGCAATGCGGCCAAACTTTTTTTACATGTTCGTGGAATGCGCATGAGTGCCGATCATCGTGCGCGCATGTGCAATGCGGCCAAAAAATTTTTTAACATGGTCGCGGCCGCTTGCAGCCGGCGTTATGAAAAGCCGGCTGCTGCGCAGGGATTTGCGCGATCGGGAGCGCCGCGGACAACGGCTCTGCGACCCTCCCGACACCCGCCCGTGACCCACCTGCGGGTCGCGCCCCCGACTTTGAAGAACACTGTCTTAAAGGATATGTGGCATCCCGCCTCTTCACCTAAACGACAAATGAAAAAGAAGAAACCAGCATTCCCTTCGCGCATTTCACATCTTCAAAATGACCCGAAGTGCTTTCCAGCCAATGAGACGTGTGCCAGCTGTGGCTAAGTTGACATCACTCTTGATTCTGATTTCCAAAGTTCTGGGCTCCAGTCCCACTCCAGAGGTTCAGTAAAAAAATCAAGACTAACCCTCTCCAGTCTTGTAGTGTTGGAGGAGCTGCCTTTTGAATGAGGAGTTAAATTGAGGCCCCATTTGCGGGCACAATTGGAAATAAAAGATCCCGTGGCATTGTTTGGAAGTAAGGCAGGGAGTTTCCCCTAGTGTCCTGGTTAGTCACTTGACTAAGAGCACAAAAGCGATCGTTAACATATTGCCCTTATTTTTTCAGAGAGGTCTTTCAACGGGCCGCCCCCGACGCAACATGGCGCAGGACTACAGGGGCCGGCGCGTAGGAAAGGAGGCCCCCCAGCCACAGAGGCCGGCCGCCATTCAGTGGGCCCCGATTGCAGGCCAGGCCATATTGGAGGCCCCCCCCCCCCCCCCCCCCAAGGTCGGACACCCCTTCCCCCTCAACGGCCGCCACCCAACCCTTACACGCCAAGGTCCCGCTGGCCCAGAGCACTTTCCCGGTGGGAATCGGCTCTTTTCCTATGGCCGCTCGAGAATCGGCAGGCTGGCCGCGTAGAGCGGCCCTCAATCGGTTCCGCACCAACCACGCCAGCGTCGGGGCGGCGTGGCGCGATTCGCGCGGCCCACCGGCGATTCTACGACCCGCCGTGGGGCGGAGAATCCTGCCCATGGTGGGTATGGATGGATGCGGCACAAGGAAGTGCTGAGGGATTTGGCAAAGGTTGATATTACGACCAGAACAGGCTTGGAGGGCCGAAGGGCCTGTTCCTGTGCTGTATTGTTCTTTGTTCTTCCGTTAACACCTAGCTTTGTATCATCAGCTCACTTAGAAATATCATTCTGTCGCTTCATCTAAGTAATGAATATGGACTGTAATTGGCAGAGGTCCCAGCACTGACCCTTGCGGCACTCCACCAATCACAGCTTTCCAAACTGAGAATGCCCCATTTATGGCTACTCTTTTTTTTCCTGTCCTTTAACCAAACCTCTCACCTCGCTATCAACCCAAACTCCATGATCCTTTCATAAAACCATGTTGGCTTTGACTAATCGTACCAAGATTTTTCAAGTGCATTGTTAAGACTTCCTTAATGATAGTCTCCGGCACTTTTCCTACTACTGAATCCAGGCTTTCTGGCCTGTAGTTCCTTGGTTTCTCTCTTCCTCCTTTCTTGAATAGTGGTGTCACATTCGCTAACTTTCAGTTTTCTGGGACCGTTCCAGAATCTAGGAGATTTTGGAAATTCAGAGCCAGAGCATCCACTTTCTCTGCAGCTATCTTGGCCAGGACTCTGGTGGAAGCTGCTCGGCTCCTCTTTGGAATGGTGCCATGAGATCTTCTACATCCACCTGCGAGGCTTCAGGTTCACATTTTAGCTGAAAGATGGCATCCGCCAACTGCTCAGCATTCCTTCTGAACTCCACTGGATTGCTGGCCTAAATTTTGTACTCAAATCTCCGGATGAACCATAGAAGAGCCACAGCAGAGGGTGAGGCCATTCAGCCCATAATGTCTGTGCTGGCCAAAAAAGAAAAAAAAATAGAAACCAGCTGCTCATTGCAAACCTACTTTCAAGCACCTGGTCATCTCCCCTCTCCCTCATAGAATCCCTACAGTGCAGAAGGAGGCCAATTGGCACATCAATTCTGCACCGGCCCTCTAGAACAGCACCCCCCCCCCCCCCAGGCTCATTCCAACGACCTATCCCCGTAACCTAATGCATTGCAAAATGTTGGTTTGCAGGTGCAGTAGGTAATTAAGACGGCAAATGGAATGTTGTCCTTCATTGCTAGAGGGAGGAGTTTAAAAACAGGGAGGTTATGTTGCCGTTGTATAGGGTGCTGGTGAGGCCACACCTGGAATACTGTGCACAGTTTTGTTCTCCTTACTTGAGAAAGGATGTACTGGCGCTGGAGGGTGTGCAGAGGAGATTCACTAGGTTGATTCCGGAGTTGAGAGGATTGGTTTATGAGGACAGGCTAAGTAGACTGGGACTATACTTATTGGAATTTAGAAGAAATAGGGAGGATCTTATAGAAACATATACAACTATGAAGGAAATAGAGAAGATAGAAGCAGGGAGGTTGGTGGTTCACTGGCGGGTGAAAGCAGAAATAAGGGGCATAGCCTCAAAATAAGGGGAAGTAGATTTTGGACGAGTTGAGGAGGAACTTCTCCACCCAAAGGGTCTGAATCTATGGAATTCCTTGCCCAGTGAAGCAGTTGAGGCTCCTTCATTAAATGTTTTCAAAGCAAAGATAGATAGATTTTTGAACAGTAAAGGAAGAATGAGCGGGCGGGTAAGTGGAGCTGAGTTCACAAAAAGATCAGCCATGATCTCATTGAATGGCGGAGCAGGCCCGAGGGGCCAGATGGCCTACTCCTGCTCCGAGTTCTTATGTTCTCATGTTAACCTCACCCAACCTTTGGACACGAAGGGACAATTTAGCCCTCATGTCCGTTCCAATTCTGTAATCACCTTTAATCTATGCCCCATGGTAATTGACCCCTCAGCCAGAGGAAACAGGTGTTTCCTGTCTATCCTATCGAGGCCCCTCAATTGTACAAGTCAATTAGGTCACCCATTAGCCTCCTGTGTTCTGAGGAAAAAATCCCGAGCCTATTCAATCTTTCCTCATAGTTACAACTGTCAAGTCCTGGCACAAGTCCCGAAAGACGTGTTGTTAGGTGAATTGGACATTCTGAATTCTCCCTCAGTTTACCCGAACAGGCGCCGGAATGTGGCGACGAGGGGATTTTCACAGCAACTTAATTGCAGTGTTAATGTGAGCCTACTTGTGACACTAATAAAGATTATTATAATTATTATTAATTGTTTAGGGCATGAACTTATGAACTTCTAGAATCAAAGACAAGACTTCTTTAGCAGGTAAAGACCCTCTGGTTCCCAGGGGAGACAAAGTCCATTTATAGGAGTGGGCAGTAAGTAGTATATCCTGTCCACAAAAAACCCAAAATGTAATGTACATTCCAAATCATGAGAATGTGAGATACCCCAGCATATGTATTATTTTTTAAATTTAGAGTACCCAATTCATTTTTTCCTATTAAGAGGCAACTTAGCATGACCAATCCACCTTGCCTGCACATCTTTGGGTTGTGGGGGCGAAACCCACGCAGACACGGGGAGAATGTGCAAACTTCGCACGGACAGTGACCCAGAGCCGGGATCGAACCTGGGACCTCGAAACCGTGAGGCAGCAGTGCTAACCACTGCGCCACCGTGCTGCCCGATCCCGGCATATTTCTGAGGGATGAAATAAGGTACAATTTGAAGGCAAGTCTTTTCCTTTAAGAGTTAAACATCTTCCGTCAGAGCAGAAGGTACAACGAGTAGTAGAGTGCAGTTATTCTAAAGCTACGCAGCGTTAGACGTCCATGGCCAATGCCACAACAAAACTGCGCTGGGAAAAACAGATGAAGCAGATAGACAACCTTCAGCTAAACAGTTAATCCATTTATTTTGGGTTTGAAACAGCATTTTATAGATTTAGATCAAGGAGTAAATGGAAATGGCATCGGGTGAGGTGCCTGTTTCAGATTGCAGGTCAAGTCTGAATTATTATCAGGACTCTAACTTCTGCTATTCCCTTTATCTCTTATCACATGCACCACATCCAGTTCAGATATTCCTGCTACTTGACAAACAAAGCTCGAGAATCTGTGGGCTGCCACCCCAACTGTTTTAGCAGGATGGTTCGCACTAGTGCTAAACATGTGCATTTCCCAGGCTTCAGTGGGGTAAATCTCGTTTTTTAAAAATAAATTTAGAGTACCCAATTCATTTTTTTCCAATTATGGGGCAATTTAGCCTGGCCAATCCACCTACCCTGCACATCTTCGGGTTGTGGGGGCAAAACCCACGCAGACACGGGGGAATCTCGTTTACATGGGGCGCAAATAGATGTCCACTGCCTCATGCTCAGCTCCCTCCCAGACTCGACAGTGCCACCTGCATCCCCCCCCCCCCCCCCCCCCCCCCCCCCCCCCCCCGCCCCTAACAAGGATATTTAGATAAGCATTGAAACGCGCCGGCATACAAAGCTACGGACCAAGTTCTCCTTTGCGCTGTAAACTCAACGGGCTTATTCTCCCTTTGGGAGGCTCGCGTGCGATTCACGTTTCCGTAGGGGAACTATTCGTTCAGCAATTCCGGACATGCAAATGGATCAGCACTCTGACCACGTGAGTTGAAAGCAGTTCCCATTCCCGCTGGCGTCGGAATTAGCGCGGAAGCGCCTGACGAGCTGGAGCTGCTTCGAAGCCCCCCACTCACCACACACTCTCGGTCCAGCCAAGTGGACGGCACAGAGGAGACCTGTACCCCCGCTTTTGGGGAAGTGGGGTGGATAGAATGCTGGACGCTGTGGAGGAGGGGAGGGACACCCTCTTCCCCCAAGCCAGCAAGGGAGGAGGTGGCAGAGGCGGTCCGTGCTGCCAGCCTCACTCGGACCAGAACCCAGTGTTGCAAGAAGGTGGAACGACCTCCTCAGGGCAGCTTGAGTGAACGACCACCTCTCCGCCCCTGGCACCACTCCCGTCCCTCACTCCTCGCTTTACCACCCCCACTCTCCCCCCCCCCCCAATCCCCTACAGCCAACAACATCCCACCTGGGCCGATACCAGCACACTCGGACAAATAGGGGTCAGTACCACCAGGACACCCAGCAAACACCAATGCCTACCACCCAGCCAGCCGTGTATCTCACCGACCACAGCCAGGGCAGAGCATCAACCCCACTAACACTGGAAAAATCACACCAGCCTCAACCAGGGAGACCCCCACCACCGAGGAAAAGAAGAATTGTCAAAAGACATTGCGAGGAGGACACGAGGGGACAAGTGGGCACTGTCTCAACAGAGACAAAGATGATAAAATATATTGACAAAGTAGACGTAGAGCGGCTGCTACCTCTCCTGCGGCAATCTGGAGTCATAGTTCATAAGGTAAAGGAGCAGAATTAGGCCAGTCGAGGGCAGCACGGTGGTGCAGTGGGTTAGCCCTGCTGCCTCGTGGCGCCGAGGTCCCAGGTTCGATCCCAGCTCTGGGTCAATGTCCGTGTGGAGTTTGTGCATTCTCCCCGTGTTTACGTGGGCTTCGCCCCCACAGCACAAAGATGTGTGGCGTAGGTGGATTGGCCACGCTAAATTGCCCCTTAATGAGAAAAAATGAATTGGGTACTCTAAATTTATAAGAAAAATAAAAAAGAATTAGGCCATTCGGCCCATCGAGTCTGCTCTGCCATTCTATCATGGCTGACATGTTACTGCAACAAACTTCCAACAAAGGTGGTTTATTACTAATCTCAACAGCTACATACAGTGCTTGAGCTCTGCCCGAGATGCCAGGGATGACTCCCGCACTCCCGCCACATGACCTCCTATATAGCTGCACCATCACGTTGTCACATGACCACTCAGTCCACATTTATTATACAAGTTCAGAAAGATAACACAATTTACACCAACTATCTTATGCTTATGTTCAGGGTGAGAATGAGGTACATGTGAATTATTAGACCAATTGGTGTGAAAACACGCCTCACTGCAGACTGAATGGCTGATGCAACCGGTGCATTTCTCAAGAAGCTGCCTAGATATCAGTATTGACTGTGAGAGACTCTGTCTTCCTGACAAGGAATTCCAATTCAAAGATCTAGCCTCAGAACTAGGGTGGGCAATGAATGCTGGCCTAACCAGCGAAGTCCACATCCCCTGAATGAATAAAATGAAAACTCCCTCGAAGTATTAATAATAAGAATCTTTTTACTGTCACAAGTAGGCTTACATTAATACTGCAATGAAGTTACTGTGAAAAGCCCCTAGTCGCCACACTCCGGCGCCTGTTCGGGTACACAGAAAGAGAATTCAGGATTCTCAGCCGGTACAGGAATTGAACCCCCGCTAGGGCAGCACGGTGGCGCACTGGTTAGCACTGATGCCTCACGGCAACGAGGTCCCAGGTTCGATCCCGGCTGTGGGTCACTGTACGTGTGAAGTTTGCACATTCTCTCCGTGTTTGCGTGGGTTTCGCCCCCACAACCCAAAGATGTGCAGGCTAGGTGGAATGGCCACACTAAATTGCCCCTTAGTTGGAAAAAATGAATTGGGTACTCTAAATGTTTTTTAAAAGAATTGAATTGCTGGCCTTGTTCTGCATTTCAAACCAGCTGTCTAGCCCACTGAGCTAAACCACCCATCTTTAGTCACTCTGACGCGGACTACCCCAATTGTTGCGCTCTTCCCAGGGTTTCAATCTCATCCCTCGAGACTGCATTCCAGTCGGGCCTTTTATTACAGGTGTAAGTTCAGCTCTCCGGGGTTTCCCACAAGCTCTCTGTATCGGAGGACTGCCAAAGCTCAGCTCCTCAGTTTTACCAACAGCACCACGGCTGTGTGCAATTAGCCATCTTCTTATTCTGACTGCTTCTGACTAACTCTGACCTACTGAAATTGACTGATTCTTGAACTGATCTGGGAGGCCTATCAACACACTCCCAGAGGGTCCCACCTAGATAGAGAGGAACCAATAGAATAGCGTTGGAACATGCTGTACCTGAAATATTTACAAGCTCCACAGGGGCACACAGATCAATGGATTTCACAACAAAACATTGAGGAGTATTAGTTTTTAGCAGCACATTATTGTGATCTGGAATAAACTGTCTGAAAGAGTGCGAGAGGCAGATTCAACGGTAGCTTTCAAAAGCGAATTGAAAATAACCTTGCAAGTTAAGAGGAAAGATGGACAGGGTATGATTAATTATACAGCGCTTTTAAAGAACCGACACAGGTATGATGGACTGAATGGCCTCGCTCTGTGCTGTACAACTCTATATAGAGGTAAATTCAATTCAAGGCTTCAGTTCTGTGCAAAGTGGCAGTGACAAGAATAGGTCATTCAGCCCCTTGAACCTGTCCTGGCATTTAATGCGATCAAGACTGATCTGCACTTTATCCATCTGCATGGCCTGGCTCCAAATCCTTTTACATTGGATTGGATTTGTTTATTGTCACGTGTACCGAGGTACGGTGAAAAGTATTTTTCTGCGAGCAGCTCAACAGATCATTAAGTACATGGGAAGAAAAGGGAAGAAAAGAAAATATATAGTCGGGCAACACAAGGTATATAATGTAACTACATAAGCACCGGCAACGGATGAAGAGAGGTTAGTAATAATGTTGGTCTTAGAATTAAATTTTAAAAGATTAGAACGAGTATAAGTGAATTAAAAAGTGGATCTGTTGGGGAGAGCTCGCACAGAGTCGCCTCGCACATCCTCGTCCAGCAAGAATCTATCCATCTCAACAACAGAAACCTGTACTTTCTGAGCATATTTAACACAGTAAAATGCCCCCCAAGGTCTTTCCCCTCATCTCTGTGTTAAATGAGCGACCCCGTATTTTTAACAAGGGGTCACTCAGGGCTGGTTTAGCTCACTGGGCTAAATCGCTGGCTTTTAAAGCAGACCAAGCAGGCCAGCAGCACGGTTCAATTCCCGTACCAGCCTCCCCGGACAGGCGCCGGAATGTGGCGACTAGGGGCTTTTCACAGTAACTTCATTGAAGCCTACTCGTGACAATAAGCGATTTTCATTTAAGACGGAGATGAAGGGTGCTATTTAACTACCACGTTGTGCCCAGCGCCGATTAAAGAGGAAGAGGCAAAATCGGGATCCGCGCAGGGCGTGGATCGGTTCGCCAGCTAATCAGCCTGCTCGGGATGGCGGGTTCCGGAACCGGCCCCAACATGACGAGACGATCATTGACACCAATTAAGACTGATCTCCATCTCATTAGCGAGATGTAAGTCCAATCCAACAGCTTCCCAGGGACTAACTGGCTCCCCAGCGAGAGATCGGGTGGGCATCGCTCAGCATTCCTTTTTAAAAAGCATGAAGCTGGCGCAATGGCTGCTGAGAGTGACCGTGGATCGCAGAATCGTAGAATTTACAGTGCGGAAGGAGGCCACTCGGTCCATCGAGGCTGCGCCACCATTCAATCATGGCTGATATTTTTCTCATCCCCATTCTTCTACTTTCTCCCTATAACCCCTGATCCCTTATTAATCAAGAACATGGATCATTAAAGCGCACAGGTACAGAAAATAGTCAAACAGGTTTGTGGAATAGTTTATATCTATTGGACTAGATTACAGTAGGTTGGAAATCATTCTTCAGCTATACAGAACCCGAGGGCAGCACCATAGCGCAGTGATTAGCCTCACGGCGCCGAGGTCCCAGGTTCGATCCCGGCTCTGGGCCACTGTCTGTGTGGAGTTTGCACATTCGCCCCGTGTTTGCATGGGTTTCGCCCCCACAACCCAAAGATGGCCTGGTTTAGCACACTGGGCTAAATTGCTGGCTTTTAAAGCAGACCAAGGCAGGCCAGCAGCACGGTTCAATTCCCGTACCAGCCTCCCCGAACAGGCGCCGGAATGTGGCGACTAGGGGCTTTTCACAGTAACTTCATTTGAAGCCTACTTGTGACAATAAGCGATTTTCATTTTCATGTGCAGGCTAGGTGGATTGTCCACGCTAAATTGCCCCTTAATTGGAAAAAATGAATTGGGTACTCTAAATTTATTTTTTTTAAAGCTATACAAAAGCCTGGTTATTCCACAATCAGAGTTCTGTGAGCAGTTCGTGGAACTACGACTTCAAAAGTACATATTGGCCTTGGAGGGAGTGCAGCGCAGAATTAGTAGAATTACTGGAATGGGCTCTCAGGTTTAAATTGTAAAATGAGATTACACCAACTAGGGTTGTATTCCCTGCAATTTAGAAGGTTACGGGTAAATGCAGCAAAGGATATGGGCGAAGGTGGGTGTTACGACCTCCCACGGGGTCAGAACTTGTATTGCATCCAATTCCCCTCCTGCACCTCAGAGTCAGAACTACCCAGGTGACTAGGGAGTGGATAAAAGCAAATTACAGCGGATGCCGGAATCTGAAAGCAAAAAGAAAATGCTGGAATACCTCAGCAGGTCGGGCAGCATCTGTAGGGAGAGAAAAGAGCCAACGTTTCGAGTCCAGGTGACCCTTTGTCAAAGCTTTGGACTTGAAACGTTAGCTCTCTTCTCTCCCTATGGATGCTGCCAGACCTGCTGAGGTTTTCCAGCATTTTCATTTTGGTGACTAGGGAGTGGAACCTCCTCCCAATTGGAGGAACTCCCCACAGGTTATAAAGCCCGACCTGGGAGCAGGTCTGGGAAGGTGACCCCGCGGGGGAGTGGAGAGGAGTCAGTGTTGTATCTAGTGTGAGAATAAAGTGAGCTGCATGCCATCAGCCTGGCCTTTTGTGGAGTCTTTGCCTCCGTCCACAACAGTGGAGGTAGATCACACATCATGATTTCATTGAACGGGTTATAGGGAATAAATGTTCTTATGTACTTACTGTCGTGTGAGAGTACCTTTAAGAAATGGGTGTTTATAAATGGGTGTGTATATAAGTATCTGTAGTGAGAGTACCTTTAAGAAATGGGTGTTTATTACTGCAGTGATATCAGAGAGTGGGTGGAGCTGGGCTGTCTGTCAGCTTTTTACTTTTGTTTTAGGCTGTTTGTTGCAGGGTGTGTTTTAGTTTCGTTTTCAGCGCTGGATAGCTGCAGTCACTGCCAGAAGGTGTATTGGAGTGGAGGACAAGGGTGAGTTTCTCGATGTGATCTACTGGTTTCGACAAATAATTGCAATTAGTTTAGGTGTTATATGGGGAGTTGTTCCACTTAAAGGATTCTTGGGAATAGCAATATTTTGTCTCATCAATGCTGGGCTTCTGTACCTCTACTTTAGCAGCTTTCAGCAAGTAGATGAGGAAGAGTATGGCGGCACATGGGAACTAACAAAAGAGGGATTCATGACATCTTTTGCATTGATTTTGGTTGTTTGGATAATTTTTAACACTGCAATTCACTTTGATTAAAGATTGAAAATGGCTGCCTGTCCCCGTCAAGTTTTAAATTGCGAAAGGAGAGAGAAAGACAGAGAGCCAGAGCGAGAGACAGAAAGAGCCAGAAAGCAAAGGAAGAGAATTAGAAAAGAGTTCTGTATTCATATTTCATTTTCATATTTTGACTTCAGACTTTGACTTTTAAAGTTGTGTTCAGGCTACTGTCTTACAAGATAATTCCTGTGATTCTTTGAAGAAAATCAAATTGTCTACAAACTACCTTTTAAATGATTTTCAAGTTGTAACCAATGAACTCCAAATAAAACAATTCTTATTTGCACCTGACAAGTTTTTAACTTGAATTTCTACTGAGTTTCAGAAACAATGCTCAAGAACAACCGGTAACCTTAAATTGAAGCTCTACTTCACAATCCTAAGTTCCTTCAGTCAGCTTTTTACTTTTGTTTTAGGCTGCTTGCTGCAGGGTATGTTTTAGTTTTGTTTTCAGCGCTGGATAGCTGCAGTCACAGCCAGAAGGTGTATTGGAGTCTCTCTCTGTAATCTAAAGACTGTAAATCGATCCTGGTGATTTAAAACTAATAACAGAAGTGACTTTAACCTGATACTTTAACCTGACCCCTACCAGCCTCCCCGGACAGGCGCTGGAATGTGGTGACTAGGGGCTTTTCACAGTAACTTCATTGAAGCCTACTCGTGACAATAAGCGATTTTAATTTTATGTGCCTCTGGTAAAGGGTGTTTTAAGTCTTCTGGATGTTAAAAGGAAAGCTTAAAGGATTACTTAGTGTTGTATTCTTTGGAGGTTGTATTTGAATTAATGGTTGCTAAGATGTTCACTGTATGTTTTAAAAATGTTAACTTGAGTTCATAGAATAAACATTGTTTTGCTTTAAAAAATACTTTTCCATTTCTGCTCTACCACACCTGTAGAGTGGGCCGTGTGCTCCCCATAACACAATCTATTAAAAGTTGTGGGTCAGGTGAACTCCATGATATTCTTTGCGGTTCTCTAAACCCTGGGCCATAACATTACTCCTTCGCCTGAGGGAAAGTTTCACTCTATTTACCTTACTTTTCAGTCCATAGTGGATCCACCCTCATCAAGCTATTAATCCCGAACTGCCTGAGGTTGTTTGGAACTCAGAGAACAATGAACTCTTTGCAGCTGAAATATTGCCGAGGGGGGATGGGCTGGGCAGCCCTGAAAGATCCCTCCAAGAAAATAACACAAAGCTGCAATTTGCGGAATTTAATTTCCAAGGATGTGTTATTGTCACATCGTAAATTAAAATGCATTTGAATTCTCAGAAAGAAAAACACCTATTTCAAATTCATGCCTGCAGATATAGATGTACTGGAATGTTAGATGCCATCGCAGACAAATATGTTCAAAGATTATTGAAAGTAGGCAGATAAGAAAGATCAAGTTTTAAAGTCAAAACCTGTGACAATTCTGTAAGAAATGTGGGATATTGGGGGACAGTCACAGCAATTTAATTCTGAATTGAATTGAAGGGCAGGGTTTTTTTATGAGGAAAAATGAATATACAGGGGAAAGGAAAACTATTGCAAATGGTTGGAAACGTGACATTAAATCCAAACAGTGCTGGAGGACATTCCGTGCAAAGAGTTACTTTTGAAGTGCACGCACTGTTGGTAATGACACGCACAGAGCTGCTAATGCACAGCAAGATCCCATCAATACCAATGTGATGATAGCCAAGAAATCCATTTTAATGATATTGATTGAGGGATAAATGTAAAGGAACAGGGCTGGTTTAGCACACTGGGCTAAATCGCTGGTTTTGAAAGCAGACCAAGGCAGGCCAGCAGCACGGTTCAATTCCCATACCAGCCTCCCCGAACAGGCGCCGGAATGTGGTGACTGGAGGTTTTTCCCAGTAAAGCCTACTTGTGACAATAAGCGATTTTCATTTCATTTCAGAGGAGAATTCCCTGTCTCGTCTTCAAACTACTGCCGTGGGGTCATTCCTTGAACCCAACGCAGTTGAAGAAATCTGATACCAACGGGGCAGCACGGTAGCACAGTGGTTAGCACAGTTGCTTCACAGCTCCAGGGTCCCAGGTTCTATTCCCGGCTTGGGTCACTGTCTGTGCGGAGTCTGCACGTTCTCCCCGTGACTGCGTGGGTTTCTGGTATAGGGTGAATACGTTGACTTGAGTAGGGTGATCATTGCTCGGCACAACATCGAGGGCCGAAGGGCCTGTTCTGTGCTGTACTGTTCTATGTTCTATACATGTCACAAGCTAAAAAATCATAAACAAACTTAAAACATATTTTTTTTATTATTGACAAAACGTATGGAATTTTTGTTGCTTTGGAAAAATAGAAATGAGTTTGCTAATAGTACATCAAAAGGGATTCTGATGATGGTTCTTGCAATGCGAATGACGTTGCAAATTAAATCATGCAGTGCCCTTTGTGCGTCGCTTTCCAATCCCCTGATACAGTTGGCCCTGCACAGACTCCGGGAGACCTCCTGCACTTTGGCCAACTGGCTAGACTGAATGTCAGCAATCCACTTTATCACGGGGTTGCTATGAAAGCAAAGCGTGACCCTGTCCCAGCTCAACAATAAGATCCAGACACCTTCCAGTGGCCATCAATGGTCAGAAGTTTGCTGATTTTTTTTCCCCCTCCCAAGCCCAGAGTTGCTGATGCCACATATCACACTCAGCCGAGGTCAACTAACACAGCACGTGGAAACAACTCAAAACACCGTTGCCCGTACCCAAACTTGCATCGTGCCCCGAGCTTGTCCCCTACCCCAGTGCTTGCTTACCTACATTGGGCCCTCAGTCTGGTATTGCTTCCAATTTAAAACATCTTATCTTGTTTTCATATCACCACCTTGTTGCACGCTAACCTTGCAAACTTCCCCAACCCCACAACTGCCTGAGGTCCAAACGCTCCTCCAATGCCGGCAACTTGTTAATTTTCATCACTCCAGCTTTGACAGCTGAACTATACCCTTAGAATTTAGAATTTACAGTGCAGAAGGAGGCCATTCGGCCCATCGAGTCAGCACCGGCTCCTGGAAAGAGCACCCTATCCAAGGTTAACACCTCCACCCTATCCCCATAACCCAGTAACCCCACCCAACACTAAGGGCAATTTTGGACACTAAGGGCAATTTATCATGGCCAATCCACCTAACCTGCACATCTTTGACTTAGCTTCCGAGGCTCCAAGTTCTGGAATTCCCTCACTAACCCCACCAACTCTCGACCTCTTTCCCTGCCTTTGAGACGCTCCTTAAAATCTATTCTTCTGGTCATATCTCTCCTGTGTTATTTGGTGCAACAGTTTGGTTAACATGCTTCTGTGAGGTGCCTTGGGGTGTTTTATTATGTGATCATATCAATGCGAATTGTTGTTTTTTTAAAACAGAAGCTTTGCTGAACTAACCTTCTAATTAGCTACGGTTTCTAATTTGCATGTAATTTGGAAATTTTAGGGCATCCACAGAAGCTGAACAGCAGCAAGGGGCTAGATGTTTTTGCACAGCAGTGGGTTCAGTGGGTGGCACAGGAGCTGTTGCTGGAACCTCGATTGCTTCGCGATTGGCTGAGATTCACCAGGAAGAGGTGAATGCAAAGCCACACCGACATTGCAGCGGTTTGCATCATTGCACCTTTGCAACACCTATTGCCGTTTTGCACAGACACGTGAAAAGATTTTGTCTTCTTGTCTTCTGGATTTTGCTGCCCTCCCCTCAATAGCAGCAATCGTCAATTAAAAAATGGTCTCCTCGACACTGGGGAAAGTAAAGGCAGCCTGGGTGACCGTTTGCTCAGTCCGCAAGCCGACCCTAATCTTCCTGTTGTGTGCCATTTTAACTTAGCAACTTAGGGGCAGCACGGTGGCCTAGTGGTTAGCACAACCGCTTCACGGCGCTGAGGTCCCAGGTTTGACCCCGGCTCTGGGTCACTGTCCGTGTGGAGTTTGCACATTCTCCCCGTGCCTGCGTGGGTTTCGCCCCCACAACCCAAAAATGTGCAGAGTAGGTGGATTGGCCATGCTAAATTGCCCCTTAATTGGAAAAAATAATTGGGTAGTCTAAATTTATAAAAAGAAACTTAGCAACTTATACCCATGGCCGCACGTCCATCCTTTCTGTTGCGATCGTTCCCAGTTGTACTTTAATATCCAACACATTCTCCATCTCTTTAGTTCTGACGAAGAGTCAAAGGACTTGAAATGTTAACGTCCTTACGGACGCTGCCAGACCTGCTGAGCTTTTCCAACATCCCGTTTCAGATTCCAGCATCCACGGTATTTTGCTTATTATATCAATGAAAAAACAGTTCAGTTGCCACCTTCCTGTGGGAAATGACACTCTGTGTTCCATTTCTGCCGGTGATAGCAAACTTATCATTGGTTGTTCTGGTGGTGGTGGGGTTGTTGGTGGGGAGAGTGCAGGGCGGGGAGGGGGTGCGAGTGTATTATTCTGCAAACCTGACACACTTGTGTCAGCTAGGACATTCTCCCTTGAGTAAGTAAGTTGTGAATTCAAAACCCATTTCAAAAATTTGAGCAAATAATCGAGGTAGTATTTTTAAAAAATTTAGAGTGCCCAATTCATTTTTTTTCCAATTAAGGGGCAATTTAGCGCAGCCAATCCACCTACCCTGCACATCTTTGGGTTGTAGGGGTGAGACCCACACAGACACGGGGAGAATGTGCAAACTCCACACGGACAGTGACCCAGAGCCGGGATTGAACCTGGGACCTCGGCACGGTGAGGCAGCAGTGCTAACCACTGCGCCACCGTGCTGCCCATCGAGGTGGTACTGAAGGAATGCTACACTGCCAGTGGTGCTGGCTTTTGGATGTTAAAGTGAGCTCTTGTCTGCAGCTGGGTATAAAAGGTCCTCTGGTGTTCTGTCCAAACTTTATCCCTCATCCAACATCATTTGAAAAGCTGACGTTCTCGTCATTGTCAGATTGCTGTTTATGGGTTGCCATGTTTCCTCCCTCAGAACAATGACTTTGGGACAGCTGGTACAATACAAATGCTAGTGGTTCTTTTTTTCACAGGTGAGCAGGATTCTACTCTCTCAATATCAAAATATCAACCTTCTTGAGGACAATTAGGGATGGGCAACAAATGCTGGCCTAGCCAGAGTTGTGCACAGCTCATGAAAATTTTAAAAGAGTTTAGTGACAGGTTGTCTGACAGAGGATGGGATTCTCTGATCCTGAGGCTAAGTGTTGACGCTGGCGTAGACGCCGTCGCGTTTCACGACGGCGTCAACAGGCCCCCAGGAGCGGCGATTCCGAGCACCTCAGTAGGCCAGCACGGCATTGGAGTGACCCACGCCGCTCCAGCTGCCGATACCGGCGTCAGATGGGCGCCGCGGATCTGCGCATTTGCGCTGCTACCGTTGCGATTGCACGCATGTGCGGTGGCTTCCTTCTCCGCCCTGGTCCCGACTCAACATGGCTCAGCACTACAGGGGCCGGCACGGAGCAAATGAGGTCCCCAGCCCGAGAGGCCGGCCCGCCGATCGGTAGGCCCCGATCGCGGGCCAGGCCACAGCGGAGGCCCCCCCGGGGTCGGACGCCCCCTCCCCAAGCCGCCCCCGGAAGGGTGCACGCCGAGGTCCCGCTCTCCAGAGAATCGGCGGACCCAAGTCGGGGCGGTGCCGCGCGATTCGCGCCCGGCCTAGCCGTGGGCTGAGAGAATCCCGCCCAGGGCCTATCAGATTATGGCCAAGAGCAGTTTGAGAATTATAATTCAATTTTCCTTCAATCTGAAAATGGAAATCTGATGTTAGTTAAAGGGAAAGGAATTTGCCTTCCTCACCCGCTCTAGGTCTGTCAGTGATTCCAGTCTCACACCAATGTGATTGACCTTTTAACTGGCATCTGAATTGACCGAGCAAATAACTGGATTGGACGATTAACGTTGGACTTGCCGCATCTTAAGAATGAATAATTTCCCACCTGGAGAACCACTCTTCCACATCGATCAATCTTCCGGTTGGTGATATGTGGAATAGAAAAACATGGACAAAATGGAAGAGCGGGGGTGTTAAATGACCCTGTGCTCTGAAATCCTGGCAAAGAAAAATAATTCTGAAAGATGTTTAAAGGTTTCCGACTGTTTAAATCACCGTGAGTTCAAACGCGCCCTAAAACTGAGGTCAGCCGGAGAGAAAGCCCGTTCGTGAATTGCGAAAGGTGATTAACGTGGCTGCCAATCTGTCATTTCAGCTTGTGAGCATCTGAGGAAGTATAGTTTAACATTGCAGACTTAGCACTCTGTTAACCAAATGTCAGGCAGCAGAATGCAGCAGTGTCAGTGACTTACTGGAATATAGTGAATATATTTTAGAGTACTGTGCTGTACGTTCAGCTCTGTATCTCAGGAAGGTTAGACTATTGGATAGTCAGATGCTCTTTCCTAGGGTAGGAGAGTCAAGTTTAAAGTGCATGGGGAAAAGTTTAGAACAGATGTGCGAGGCAAGTTTTTTACACAGAGGGTGGTAAATATATGGGGCGCGAGTTCCCAGAGAGGGAGAAATCGTAAGGCTGGCGTCAAATCCGGGCGGGTTTGACGCCAGCCTCCCCCTCCCCGACCGGAAACCGATTCTGGTCCCCGGTCGGGGCTAGTATGCCGCCGCCGTAAACTCCGGCATCGCGGGCTTAACGAATTTCGTTAAGCCCGCTTGCCAGAGTTTGCGCCGGCTGACGCGTCACATGACGTCAGCCGCGCATGCGCGGATTGGAAGACTCCAACCCGCGCATGCGCGGATGACGTCATCGCGCATTTGCGCGAAACCCGTGCATGTGCGGGCCGGGATGCCCCTCAGCCGCCCCGCGAAGTGATACAGCGGGGCGGCGGAAGGACAAAGAGTGCGGGGGTATCGGACCCGCTGCCCGCGATCGGTGCCCACCGATTGCGGGCCCATGGCACCCTTGGCACGGCCGTGGTACTGCCGTGCCAATCGGTGCCATGGTTTAAAAAATCGGCACTTTACGGCCGTTTTTACGAACGGCCAGACCAGGTGTGTTTGCCGTTCGTAAAAACAGCCGTAAAGGGCTTAGAACTCGGCCCATCGGCCAGCTGAGAATCGCTGCTGGCCGTTAAAAAACGGCAGCAGCGATTCGTATCGGGAGTCGGGCGTGGGGTGGGGGGAGAATAGCGGGAGGGCGTCGGACTAGCGTGGCCGTAAAATTTTACGAACCCCGCTATTCTCCGCACCGTCGTGAGTGCGGAGAATTGCGCCCATGGAACATGCTGCCTGGGAAGGTGGTGGGAGCAGGTACGATAGCGGCAATTAAGGGGCATCTAGACAAATATATGGATAGGGTGGGACTGGAAGGATACAGACTCTGTAAGTGTATAAGGTTTTAGTTTAGGCAGGTACCATGGTCGACGCAGGCTTGAAGGCCGAAGGGCCAGTTCCTGTGCTGTATTGTTCTTTGTTCTTACCCATGAAGGGTGTGCAGTGTAGGATCCACTGAAGAGTACCAGGATTAAATTGTGAGGAGAGGTTGCATAAACTAGGCCTGTGTTCCCGTTACAGAAGATTTAAGGGAGTTATGCAATTGAGGTGCTTAAAACGATAAAGGAGTTAACAGGAAGAAGAGAAACTATTTCCTCTGGTGGGGAGCGCAGAACAAGGGGGCATACCCTTAAAATTAGAACTAGGTTGCTCAGGAGCGATGTTGGGAAGCATTTCTTCACCCAATGGGGAACTGGAATTGAACACCCTCCCCTCAAAGAAACTGGTGAGGCTGGGGGTCAACTGAAAAATGCAAGATTGAGATCGATAGATTTTTGATAGACACATTATTGAGAACAATAGAATCCTTACAGTGCAGAAGGAGGCCACTCAGCCCATCAAGTCTGCACTGACTCTGAAAGGCCACCCTACCCAGGGCCACTCCCCCGCCCTCTTCCCGCAACTCCAACTAACCTTTGGACACTAAGGGGCAATTGAGCGTGGCCAATCCACCTCACCTGCACATCTTTGGACTGTGGGAGGAAACCGGAGCACCCGGAGGAAACCCACCCAGACACGGGGAGAACGTGCAGACTCTGCACAGTCACCCAAGGCCGGAATCTAAACCGGGTCCCTGACTGTGAGGCAGCAATGCTAACCACTGTGCCACCCATTATGGAGCCAAGGTTGTGATTTGTGGGAGTGATGATGGTGTTGAGATATTGTCATTGGGCTACTAATCTCGAAGGTTTAGGGGCAGGTTCGAATCGGTTCCTGAAATTGATGCGATGATTTCTCTGACCGTGGTCTGAATCAGCAGGGATCTGAGCATTTTATCTCGACTCAGCAGTGCTGAAATACTGACCGACAAATCTCGGGGCACAGTTAAAACCAAGAAAAGACATAAAAGAAACGTGCCAACAGATTTTAGAAGAGGGTGAAAGATGAGCCGGAGCTGCAGAAAACGTAGCCATTCCCAGGCTCACATCACATGACCTCCCCCATAACAACTTTCTGGGCAGTTCCGAAGAGTTTGTGGACTTTTTTTTTAAATTTAGAGTACCCAATTATTTTCTTTTCCAATTAAGGGGCAATTTAGCGTGGCCAATCCACCTACCCTGCACATCTATGGATTGTGGGGGTGATGCCCACGCAAACACGGGGAGAATGTGCAAACTCCACATGGAGAGTGACCCAGGGCCGGGATTCGAACCCGGGTCCTCAGTGCCGCAGCCCCAGTGCTAACCACTGTGCCACATTCCCCTCTTACTTGTGCATTTTGCATGCACGTTCACATCACGTTTTAACAATTCCGAAGAGATGCCCTGCCATATCCCCGGCCACTTTGTCCCCTGGCGTAGTCATCACGTCTTGTTCTCCGGTGGTGGAGACCAAGAGTGATTCCTGCGGAGAATTCGGCTTAAAGCCGATTTTGAATATGGTAATGCTGCTTAAAGCTGCTTTGAAAATGCTAATCTGGTTCACCTTAGATTGTTGGCAGACCAATGACAGGCATGTGGAGGTTGGACATCAGGTGAAGAACTCTCGAGGAAGACGTCCAACCTGAGGTGACAGCATTGCGGACAGAATTGTCCCTGCATCCAGCGTCTCTTCTCTCCTGCCCTCTAGTGATGGGATGCTGCATGAGACGTTGTCAAGCTGGGTTGTGCTCTCAATGTTGCTGTGTCCCCACATTTCCTACCTTTTTTGGGCCTTGTTATAGGATCGAGCCTCAAATTGTCTCAAACTAGGTTACCCATTTCAGATGGGATGTCGCCATTCAGGTGCAGTTTCCCAGCCTGGCTCTTTCCTCATTCCTAGTCTGAAGGTTTGCCAAACATGGTTACACCTCATGACAATAAAATGCTGGTATCAGTAAAAGGGACTAAGGGTTCACCTATGTGCTTTAGATAAAGGAATCCACATCCCCCTTACCCACCTCCACACTCTCCAACCACCTCCAACTCCTCCACTGCCCTTCCACACCCTCCACCTACATCACCCCCTCCACTTAGATCACCCCCTCCACCACTTCACCCCCTCAACATACAGCATGCCTTCCAACCCACCTCCACACTATCCCACCACCTCCAACTCCTCCACTGCCCTTCCACCTAGATCACCCCTCCACCACTTCACCCCCTCAACCTATAGCACCCCTTCCAACTCACCTCCACACTCTCCAACCACCTCCCACTCCTCCACTGCCCTTCCACACCCTCCACCTACATCACCCCCTCCACCTAGATCACCCCCTCCACCTAGATCACCCCTCCACCACTTCACCCCCTCAACCTACAGCACCCCCTCCAACCCACCTCCACACTCTCCACCCCCTCTACCTCCCCGTGCCTCCTCCGCCCCGACATCTCCTCCACTCCCTCCATCTCTTCCAGCCCCTCCCATCTTCCTGCACCTCCTCCAACCCCTGCAGCTCCTCCACACACTGCTCCCGTTCACACCCCAGCAACCTCATCACAAGCCCACCTCCCTCTACAGACTGGGTCTAAATGTGATTCCAGTCCTACAGGAACAGGATTGGCTCCTAACATGCGTTCTGATCTGGCTAACCAAGGCATTCAGTTGTGAGGAATTATCAATAATTGTCAGCCCGTAGGGCAGCACGGTGGCCTAGTGGTTAGCACAACCGCCTCACGGCGCTGAGGTCCCAGGTTCGATCCCGGCTCTGGGTCACTGTCCGTGTGGAGTTTGCACATTCTCCCCGTGTCTGCGTGGGTTTCGCCCCCACAACCCAAAGATGTGCAGAGTAGGTGGGTTGGCCATGCTAAATTGCCCCTTAATTAAAAAAAAATAAATAATTGTCAGCCTGGCCAGCAACACCCATGTCTTGAGGGTGAATATAGAAAAAAAAGCCAAGTGCAGTGGTGCAGTCTTTAACATGATGCTTCAGAATAGTCCTGGCAGCTCCACCTCCCCACTAAACCCATCCCATTGTTGCTCTGTTTATCTGGTTCTAAATGTGGCGGTCAATATGGTCGCCTTCCTTAATCTTAATTATGTTTGCTCGAGAGTCGCCAGTTATCTTTCGATACCGCCACAAGGTTCAAATCCTAATACTGATCAAAGAACCAATACACCAGTTAGTTAGTTCAAAGTCAATAATTTATTTACACACACAGTAATATCTACTTATACACACAATACCATAAACTAAACTATCTCTAACACTAACGCCTATACTTAACTTCGGGTGCCCACTCAGTCAGAGGAACAATGGCCGTTGTTCGGATCTGAGGCTGTTGGGTATGAAGAGGTAACAGGAGAACAGCTAAGGTCATCCGTCTGGTAGCGAGCTTTGACCTGGGACTTATTTGCTTCTGGTGCAGCTGGTGGACGGGTCTCTCCGCTTCGAGAGCTGAGTCCAAGACAGCGATTCTCTCTTGGGGCTTCTTCTTATACCTGAAGGGGCTTCGGGCGCTTTTGGGCTGGCCTTGAACTTGGTCCCAATTAATTGGACCGTATCTTGATCACTGGTATCGATCTCAACCAATAAAGGGGTGGGTGCCCTGATGGCTGAGCGTGTCTCTGGTGGCCGGTGGCCTTGCTTTGTTTGTGTCTTTCTGGCGCCGGGGTGTCTGCCTCAGTATTGGTTATTTGAATGTCATTCCTTTGTTCCCGGAGATGGGTCATCAATATGCTCATTGACCTACAGTTTCAGTCTCGTCTGAGAGTTGCCTTCTCAATATGCATCCAGGCTCTGTGCTGTTGCTCGTTCTGGGTGAGTGTGCTTAACACTCGATTTGGCTCTGTTTCATTACTTAGCTCTGGAGTTGCCAGGTATCGTTAAGATACTGCCACAAGTTTCAAGGTGAAGTTCAAAGCAATAAAACCATACACCAATTAGTAAGTTCAAACAACTGAGTTTATTATAATACAATTATAATCTACTCATGCAGACGCTAAGATGACTAAACTATTCTTACCACTAAATAGGCCAATACTTATCTGAATAAGGAACTGCTGGATCAGGGGAACAATGGCCTCTTGCTCTGCACTGGGTCTGCAGACTTCAGGTTGGTACGGGTTAAAAGGGGTCAGGAGGGTCTATCTCTGGTAGCGATCGTTGTGAGACACTTACTTGCTGGCGGCTGCTGTCCGAACTTCTCCTCTCTCTCGGTCACAGTCTTCTTCGGTAAAGGTTGGTCGAGAGGGCTGGTCAAGAGAGGAGGGCTGGTCAAGAAGAAAGAACTGAGTTTGGGACCTGTCTTTTATAGGTCCCAGGGCTTCGTGCCCTTTTGGGCGGACCCTCTATCTGTTGGGGATCGATTGGGTCTCTTCCCAATCGATTTGTTTGAATCCCCCCCAATACTGAGGCTGTCCCTCGACTACTGGGCGGGCCTTCAGGTGCTTTGTCTTCGAACCCCCCTGGTGCCGGGATGTCTGGCTTCCCATACAATGTTGCAATCATTTCCCTATTTGTGTCCTTTGTCCCTGGGATCGTACCATTACTATGCTAACTGTCCCGGAGATTGCCTCATTAGTATGCGGAATGTTCGTTTCGGTGCTGTCTGCTCTCTTAGCAGACAGAATACACAGTGGCTTGTTGCAGCCTGCTTGTGCTGCAAACTTTGTCCATTTTACCCTGTAAGCTTTGCGTTCCTCCATTTTGTATTGAGGGAATGGCCAACTTCGGTGGCTACAGTGCCTGCCTGCTTTCTTAGCATTGTCCATGTTTCCCTATAGTCTTTGCAAACATCCATTTAGTATTCTGGAAGTGGCCATCCCAGATGGCTACACCATAACTGCCAATTGTAACTAAAATCCCTATTCTCTCCTAACTGCCAGATACCTGACTGGCATATGCCAGCAAGGATAAAGGTGCCCACCAGTCAGGAGAGGCCTAACACCCTTGACTAAGGTTGCAGACTCTGGATGTCTGGAGGAGAGGAGAGGCCCTCGTTTAGTTATGGAAATGGAGATACCAACACTCCAAGACGTCTGTCAGGGCCAGTGACTGAGTTTGGCACCAGGCTCAGGCTGACATATGCTAGGATTTCAACACCTCAGATTTTTAAGGCCTGGAATTTTCATTCCCAGTTTCCATTTGCCAGCCCCTCAACCCACAATGGCTGAGATATTATCAATCGTGAAAACAAAGCCAATTTCAGTGGATAAGCATTTGTTTTGAAGTGGAAAGTCACTGGACTCTGGTCTTTGGGACAGTTGAAAGCTACATTTCTGGGATGCACACCACAGTTTTATCAGAGTAGACTGACAAGTCACAAAGAAGTCGGCTCGGTCAAGACAGGAGAACCAGCCCATTTAACCTGACTCACTGGAAAAACCTGCAGAACCGACTTAACCTCTGTGCGCCTACTTCATCTCCAGCATCAACTCCACCTGCAGCATCAACACCATCTGCAGCATCAACACCATCTGCAGCATCAACACCATCTGCAGCATCAACACCACCTGCAGCATCAACACCATCTGCAGCATCAACACCACCTGCAGCATCAACACCATCTGCAGCATCAACACCATCTGCAGCATCAACGCCATCTGCAGCATCAACTCCATCTGCAGCATCAACACCATCTGCAGCATCAACACCACCTGCAGCACCAACACCATCTGCAGCATCAACACCACTTGCAGCATCAACACCATCTGCAGCATCAACACCACCTGCAGCATCAACGCCATCTGCAGCATCAACACCATCTGCAGCATCAACGCCATCTGCAGCATCAACGCCATCTGCAGCATCAACACCATCTGCAGCATCAACACCACCTGCAGCATCAACACCATCTGCAGCATCAACACCATCTGCAGCATCAACACCATCTGCAGCATCAACACCATCTGCAGCATCAACACCATCTGCAGCATCAACACCATCTGCAGCATCAACACCATCTGCAGCATCAACACCATCTGCAGCATCAACACCATCTGCAGCATCAACACCATCTGCAGCATCAACACCACCTGCAGCATCAACACCATCTGCAGCATCAACACCATCTGCAGCATCAACACCACCTGCAGCATCAACACCATCTGCAGCATCAACGCCATCTGCAGCATCAACGCCACCTGCAGCATCAACACCATCTGCAGCATCAACACCATCTGCAGCATCAACACCATCTGCAGCATCAACACCATCTGCAGCATCAACACCATCTGCAGCATCAACACCATCTGCAGCATCAACACCACCTGCAGCATCAACACCATCTGCAGCATCAACACCACCTGCAGCATCAACACCATCTGCAGCATCAACACCATCTGCAGCATCAACACCATCTGCAGCATCAACACCACCTGCAGCATCAACACCATCTGCAGCATCAACACCATCTGCAGCATCAACACCATCTGCAGCATCAACACCATCTGCAGCATCAACACCACCTGCAGCATCAACACCACCTGCAGCATCAACACCATCTGCAAAGCAAATCTTGCAGCACACGTCTCCAGCCAGCTGAATTTTTAGGTGAAAGAATTTCTCACTGAACACTGACTCTGGGACCCTGGAACTCATGAGAACCAATGTTCTATTTTCCAGTGGTCCTTGTAATGCAAACCTCTGCTTCTCTACCTTTCCCTGAATGCAGTACAGGATTTCACGAAAAACACCTTTCCGTGGGTTTTGAATGTGTCGAATAAACTAACCTGCTGAGTTTACCCTCACTCCAGTTTTCTGTGGATTATTAGTAAAATTGGTTCACAAAAATCGAGGGCTGGAACAATATGCCACCGCTTATTCGTTGAGAAAAACGAATTCAAAACATCATGGGCGGGATTCTCACGACCCCCCCGCCGGGTCGGAGAATCGCTGGTGGGAGGCATGAATCCCGCCCCCACTGGCCGCCGAATTCTCCGGCACTGGAGATTCGGCAAGGGCAGGAATCGCGCCGTGCCGGTCGGTGGCCGCTCGCAGCGCCCCCCCCCCCCCCCCCCCACCCCCCGCCGATTCTCCAACCCGCGATGGGCTGAGGTCCCACCCATTCTTTGCCAGTCCCGTCAGTGTAAATTAGACTAGGTCCCTTACCGGCGGGACCCTGGCGGCGCAGGCGGGCTCCGGGGTCCTGGGGGGGGGGGGGGGGGCACGGGGCGATCTGGACCTGGGGCGTGCCCCCAAGATGGCCTGGCCCGTGATCGGGGCCCACCGATCCGCGGGCGGGCCTATGCCCTGGGGGCACTCTTTTCCTACGCGGCTGCCGTGTCAGCCGACGCGATGGCCGACGCGAAGGTGAACCCCACCCCCCCACGCATGCGCGGGGATGACGTCAGCAGCCGCTGACGCTCCCGCGCATGTGTGGACTTGCGCCAGCCGGCGGATACCCTTTGGCCCCGGCTGGGGCGCCACCAAAGGCCTTCCACGCCAGCCGGCGGGGCGCAAACCACTCCGCCGCCAGCCTAGTCCCTGAAGGTGCGGGTGATTCCGCACCTTTGGGGCAGACCGACGCCAGAGTGGTTCTCGCCACTCCGTCCCGCCGGGACCCCCCCCCCCCCGCCAGTCAACCCATCAGTCAACCCATCTGGTTCGCTGATGCCCTTTAGAGAAGGAAATCTAGGGTAGCACGGTGGCCTAGTGGTTAGCACAACTGCCTCACGGCGCTGAGGTCCCAGGTTCGATCCCGGCTCTGGGTCACTGTCCGTGAGGAGTTTGTACATTCTCCCCGTGTCTGCGTGGGTTTCGCCCCCACAACCCAAAAATGTGCAGAGTAGGTGGATTGGCCACGCTAAATTGCCCCTTAATTGGAAAAAATAATTGGGTACTCTAAATTTTAAAAAAAAGAGAAGGAAATCTGCCGTCTCTACCTGATCTGGCCTACATGTAGGGCGGGATTCTCTCAGCCTGGGGCTGGGCCGGAGAACCCCCGTGACCGGCGCAAATCGCATCATGCCTCCCCGACGCCGACATGTGATTCACCACAGAGCAGAGAATCGCCGCCATTGGCGCTGGTGTGGTTGGTGCGCCGCTGGTCGGGGGCCGCTCTACGCGGCCGGACCGCCGATACCCGGCCAGGCCTCTCTGGCTGGGGGGCCTCCTTTCCTACGTGCCGGTCCCTGTAGTCCTGCGGCATGTTGTGTCGGGGCCGGCACGTTGAAGGAAGCCACTGCGCATGCGTGGATCCCGCGGCGCCCAGTTCACACTGGGGTCAGCAGCTGGAGCGACGTGAACCGCCCCAGTGCCGTGCTGGCCCCCTGTAGGGTCAGCCCGTTCATGCCGGCGTAAAGCGCGGCGCTGCGGGTTTAGAGAATACCGCCCATGACTCCAGACCCACGCCTACTCTGAACTATCCTTTGAAATGATCACTTCAAGGGCAATTAGGCGGGAAACTAAGGTTAGGAACAGGCCTTGGGAATTAAATCCACATTCCATGAAAGAATGAAAAAGGCAAACAAGACCAAATAATCTGATCCAAACCATGGCACACGTCTGTGTATTTAGGTGATGCAAAGTCAGCTTCATTATTCTGAAGATATCTTTGGAGTGTTAATACAACGGTTTTGATTTGGTCATCAAACCAACAAGTCAGGATGAGCCACTTCATATTTCAGTCAGAAAGGAACAAGCCCCACTGACAATGCAAATCTGGGGATCAAATCCAAACTGGGTCCAACAATGAAGCTTTAGATCTTGGTCCCACATTTCAGATCCTGCCGATTATGGGTATTTGCAACTATTTTTGCTAAAGTGTCCCATTGTTTTCACTTGTGGCAGCTATTGGGGTTATCCCCTTAAAGCGGAGTATGGCAATCTTCTCAACCTCAGGGTGGAGAAGGTCGCCAATCAATGCACAGTAAGCGCCCACAAACAGCAATGTGATAATGACGCGATAATGTATTGACTGAGGGGTGAATATCAGACGGGCCAGCTGGGATAACTCCCCTGTTCTTTTTCAAAGTTGTGTCTTGTTTTTTCCAAGAGAATAGGAGGACTTCAATTTCATATCTCGCCTGAAAGGTAGCACAGCGATGGAATGTCAACCGAGATTTTTGTCCTCAAGTCTCTGGTGTGAAACGTGAACCCAGGCCCTCTGAATCAGAGCATACTACCGACTGAGCTATGGCTCAATCGCCATGCTTCAGAGTTACTAACGCTTTCCCAAAGTAACTGACTGCCTCACCTAATCAGCCCAGTTAAAAGGAAAATGATGAGTGTGTGTTGGCTCAACTCCTCATTCAGAATTGCAGATGACTTCTTTTTTATTGAATGGGGGCCTCTAATGCAGGAGAATTGAAGGCCGGGCAATGCAAATGCTTGTCGCAAGCTGATGTCTTGCTAAGGTTTTTAAAAGGCTGCAGGTTGGAAGAGTGAGAGGGCCAAGGAGTCCAAGATTGAGTAATTGCATCTCCTCCAAGACACTTAAGTGGTATCACATATCTTCATTCAGCTGCTGAAATGTTAGCCCAACTCAACTGGGAAATTGCTAAAAGCTTTTGGATCAGGTCTGGGATATATGGAGACGCTCATTGATTCCAAGGGCGACTATGTTATGCCTGGTATTTGGCTGGATGTCTGCTTACTTGCTCCATAACAAGTATCTTGTGTACCTCTAGATTTAGAAATGTTAGAGCTCACTCTGAATACCCTCACTTTACATCAAAACCCATTCTCTTTCTTCAACAGCCTGCCGGAACAGCATGCTGCCAAGATCCGACAAAGGAGATTTTGGACCAGTTGCTGCACAGAGTCCAATGGGACAGACACCTCTTCATCCACTATTGCCTCGTCAAGGAGAAAGGATTCTCCATTTCGAGCGCAAATGGCTTGTCTGAAGTTAGGAACTTGCCATGTGCAGAACATTAAGGTTCGTACCCTGCACTCACTTCCCATAACCTCCATAATGTTAACACTTGTTTCAACTCAAGTGACGTGGCATTTGGCACTCTGTCTTCAGTGACTCAGAGAAAGGCATGTCAGCTGCTCAGTTAAGTGGCTAATGCTTGTAGCTAAACAAGTTTGGGAATACAAGCACGAGGCAATGGGGTCAGAGTAGACGGTGCCAGAAACAGGCCCAGGAGCGATGGCTGAAACAATCTTGTGCACGGTCATTTCCAGGATTCAATGATGTTTTGATTCAGTTATAGGGGGATCGATTCTATGGCAACACCCCCCCCCCCCCCCCCCCCAGGTCTGGCTGCTGTGGATTTGCTTTGTCTCCGTTGCCGAGCTGAAGTTGCGAAACAACCTCCCAAAACCTTGATTGTCAACCTGCAGTTGTTCAGCAGCCACCATTACACTTGAGGTTTCTGGGTATGGCCTTCCCTTCGTGTCTGTGGGAATGTTCTTGCGACTGGCAGTGAAAATACCACATTGATGGCCTTCTCATACAGGCTAAAATCTCTCTGTTTTGGTGTAAGGTGACAGTGCTCCATTCTTTATTTTACAGTTGATGTTGCCCATTGCCCACTCCCACCTCCTCCCCCTCCACTATGATATAAATATAGTGTCTGTTCCGTGAGATGTGGTGTGATGTTACAGCTGGCTATCTCCCCTCGTACGTTAATGCGCTCAATATTCTCCTGCCGCATATTTACAGTGTCAGCTATGTCTCGCCGGATAAAACTCTCATCTCTGTGTCTGGAGGCTCTGGGTTCAATGAGCCCAAAATCTAGGCCGACACTTTTAAAGACGGGCGGGGGGTTGGGTGGAGAGAGAGAGAAGAGGAGGAGGAGAGGTTTAGGGAGAGAACTGCAGAGCTTAGAACCCAGGCAGCTGATGGCCAGGCCATTGTTGGTGGAGCAAGAAAGTCAGAGATGTGAGGGAGGCCAGAATTGGAGGAGCTCAGAGGCCTCCAAAGGGGCGGAGGCTTCTTTTTTCTCTCTTGTCAGCCTGTGGGAGGAGACTGATATAAAAAATGGAGAACCGACTTCTGTGCCTGTGTCGGATTTCTACTTCATCAATCGCCCTTCTCTGAAAGAACAAAATCCAAGGGTGAGTGGAGAGGGTGGGGGGGGGGGGGGGGGGGGGGGGGGACGTAAACATCCATTTGACTTCACTCGAAAGCTAAATTTAACTGAAAGTGCATCCTGTCACCATGGCAACTGGCTTCCTGTGCTCGGCTTTTGGTGCAATTATAGGCACTTTCATGCTTGCCAATTCTATGAATCAGGTCACAGCAGAGGAATCATCTGAGCTTTACATTGATCAAACTCTCTCTTTTATCCCGGGATCATTGACCTGGATTTGGTCGATCAATAATGCTTGCTGCCTTGGTGTGAAAGCTGGTTTCTTTGATGTTCCCACGGTGACTGATGTACTGATACTTCTCTCCTATGATCCCGGTGACACAGACACCTTTTAGGCATTAAGGGCATTAGCAATACCCCTAGACAAATAATGTACAATTTTCCAGATAAAGGGTGCGGGGAGCTGGCGAATTGGGTGAGGGGAGGGGGCAGAAGGTACTCACGGTTGCCCTCACCTTTGTGGAACTGCAGCCAGCTATGCATATACACAAAAAACCCCGGCCCAGGCTTCCTCCAGGTGGCAGAGATACCCGAGAATCATAATACTTCCGATTTCCGTCGGGGAGATACTGGGGGCAGAGCATGTTTCATGCAATGCATGGTGCATGTGGCCATTTAAATCATCACTCTGCTTCCACTGAAGTGAGATTTCAGTGGGCCCAGGAGTGTGAAACCTGAGGATTGCAGATTAGACCAGGTAAGAACTACTCGAAGCTTTGTGGATTCATTTGGTTAGCCAGGGGTACCCTTTTGGAGATGTAAGGCACCCTTCTGGATCGGGATGCACAGCACCTTTGGGGGAGTTAAGGTGACTCTTTGTGAAGACCAGATGCCCTTTGGAGTAGGTCAGGTGCCCTTTGGAAGTTTTAAAAGTAGACATAAATGTGTGTAAAAAGTACATAAACCCATTGCTATCAAACTCATTGGAACTATCAGCAGACTTGTCAAAAACAACTGTCAAAACTGTCAGAAGCACTTGTCAAAGGGACCTGTTGTTACGATCCCAGTTTATGTCATAACTGGACAGGAAGATCCCAGAATGGAACCCTGGCTCAAAAGATTACTTTTTTCAAGAAAATATGGAGGAACAGAGACACAGGACTGCCAATTAACATTTAACAAGTAAAAACATTTATTAAACATGGAAAATATCTTTCACTTCCAGTTATCTTCACAAGTGTATATGGATTTCAAGGAAAACACAGATTGCACTATAATTTTCTCAATAAAATACACAGACCCTGTAGCCTAACAGGCTAAGTATGATCAGACAACACCCATTCTGAAACCCAGTGGCAGATGCCACTCAATTGATCTCCTGTGGATGTCTCCTCAAATTCCCTCAGGTGATTGTCACACAAGTGTTTCCAACCTCCACTCTCAGAATGACATGCTTTAAAATCTTCTTTCAAACAAGGTTTCCTCGCAGCTGTTTCAGCAAGGATCCGCTTCCATGCTTCCAACCATCCTTTCAATCAAGGCGTCCTCTCAGCAGTTCCCCACAAGGATCTGCTTCCAGGTTTTACAACTCTTCTTTCAGAACTCCTTTGTCTTGAATGTATTTAAGCTTTTATACAAACTCTGAGATCCAGCCTCCAATTGCTTCAACTACCACTTCACAGGATATCACAAGCCTTAGGGTCACTTCAGATATATTTGGCTTCTCACTACCCAACTCCTTCTCAGCTCTCTCTGTTAATCAATGAACAGTACCCTGTTCCAGTTCCCGTTTCCTCAGTTACATTAACTACGGACTCCCTGGGAATGTTTCTTCATTTCTCTAGTTTCCTTAACCAGCTGTCCTTTAGATTTCTGGAACTTGATTCCTTGCTCCTTACTTCGTCGTATGGCTTTTCTTCTAGCAAAGCTGTGAGAGATGTCCCAACTCTCCCTGGAAAGTTCCTTCTACAACCAAACACTCCAGAGCTGGGCTTCAGCACTGGGGATATCCTCGTGACCCAAAGGTAAGTGTGGATCAGGGGAGTGCACCTGAGCGTGGTATCCCTAATGTTCCCGGTAGAGGTTTGGGGTCTAGGGGCTCCTGTTGTGGCTGGGGGTTAGTGTGCAGAGTGGGGTTCTCCAGCACAATTGGCACGGTGGATGGCAGTCTGAGAGAAGGTGGGTGGGGGAGGCTTGGGAGCTTTGAGTGTCCCGAGGTGGAAGCCTGAACTGATTGTCGGTCTCTCTACTTCTCTAATTCCTTACAGACATGACAACATGGCTGGTTATGTCGATCCCGCGGGGGTTGCCCGCGCAGTGCTGCTGGCAGCCCAGGCAGCCAGACACCAGAAAATGTAACAGCGCCGACGCAGGCTGAAGGTGGCACCCCGTGTGCAAGGGGCCACCGCAAACCCTGAAGACCCGGTCACTCATCAGGCTGAGGAATAGTCCAGAGGGGGACGCCAGCGACGGCCCAAGGTGTACAGGTGTTGTTGGTATTTCAAGGAGACGACAGACAGCATGTGCAGCAGGAGGCTCCGGTCTCAACAAAGAGACAGTGGGGCACCTGTGCCATGTCCTTGTAGATTCGGCATCTCGTGCAGGACATCCATTCCCGGTAGCCGTGAAGATCACTGCGGCCCTGAGCCTCTGTGCAATCGGATCATTCCAGGGTTCGAGTAGGGACTTGTGCAGCATTTCCCAAGCTACAGCCTACAAGAGCAGCCATGAGGTCACGGCTGCCCTGTATGGCCGGGCATCAGACTTTATTAACTTTGAGCAGGACCAGGCCCACCAAGATGCCTGGGCTGCAGGATACTCCGGCGTTGCTGGGATGCCACAGGTCCAGGGGGTAATTGATGGCATGCATGTCACCTTGCACTCACCAGGGCATCAGGGAGTGCCCTTTGTTAGCAGGAAGGGGTTCCACTCCCTGAATGTTGAAATCGTGTGCGACCACCACCTCCGTGTCATGTACGCGGGTTCACGATTCCCAGGGACCATACATGACAGCTACATCCTGGGACACTCGGAGATCTCTGGCATCTTCAAGGGCCAACCCAGGATAACGGTTGGGGATAAGGGGTACTCGTTGAATTCCTGGCTGATGACGGCAGTGCGGAGGCCAGAGCTAATATGTAGCCTGCACTGGAAGTAGAGTGGGGAGTCCTCGAGTGCCATGTACTGTCATTAACCAAAATTATCTTTTTTTAGCATGATGTGAATCGTCACATTTAAATTGCACTGAAGTGCACCATTACAAATTTTTAAAAATAAAATGTAATCTAAAAAAAAAACATCTTCGACAAACAACAAAAACAGGATTGGCATGATCTCATCCTCAGAGTGTCTCTGTGCAGCTTATTATCAAGAGAATATGTGTTCACGATTAATTAATATTTATTAACTACAGCAAAGTACATTACGCTACTGACGATTAATGTGGACCCAATTCTTTACAAGGGGTACAACAAAGCTTTTGTTGTTTTAGTTAAAATATCAGGATTTGCATATTCATCAACTTTGAAGTTCGCTTTGGAAAATCTGAAACAGCTGTGGGTACAAATACATTCGTTTGACAATAAAGGTTTTGAGAACACTCTGTGTGATCATTCAAGGCTTGTTTACAGCAAAACAAAAACCACTGAGTACATCACAAGGCAATAGTACACTGTGCTACTTGGCTCTTGAATCCCATATGGAGGTGTCAAGCACATTACTGCACTGATTAAAACCATCCCACTCCCAATCTATCCTTTGGGAGCTTTGACAAAGAGTCATCGGGACTCGCACCGTCAGCTCTTTTCTCTCCCTACAGATGCTGCCAGACTTGCTGAGATTTTCCAGCATTTTCCCTCTCGTTTCCCAATCTACCCTCTCTGTCCTCGATCTTCTGTACTGTTGCAGGAGAGCCAGCCGCAGGCTCAAGGAATCACCTCCTCATTCTAGCAACTATCGGCAGGGAAGTGGTGGTGGTGTAGTGGTAATGTTTCTGGGCTAGTAAACAGATGACCGAGGCCTGGGCTCAAATCCCACGGTGGCTGCTGAAATTTAAATTCAATTAGCAGACCTGGAATGTTACTGGAAAATGCTATTTGGTTCATTGCTCCTCTTTAAGGAAGGAAATCTTTTTTTTTAATTTAGAGCACCCAATTCATTTTTTCTAATTAAGGGGCAATTTAGCATGGCCAATCCACCTACCCTGCACATCTTTTGGGTTGTGGGGGCGAAACCCATGCAGACACGGGGAGAATGTGCAAACTCCACACGGACAGTGACCCAGAGCCGGGATCGCACCTGGGACCTCAGCACCGTGAGGCAGCAACGCTAACCACTGCGACACCGTGCTGCCCGAAATCTGACTCTTTTATGTGACCCTACTATTTTTTCCCCCTTTGGGTGCTTGACCAATCCTCTTTTGAAAGCTTTGATTGAATCTGCCTCCCACACCTCTTCAGCCAGTGCATTCCAGATCCTAAACAGTTGCTGCGTAAAGTGGTTTCCTCCCATGTTGACTTGGCTCTCTTCCCAATCACTATAACTCTCTGTACTCAGGTTCTCAATCCCCTCACCCCCACCACCACCACCCCTATCTCCCCATGCAAACAGTTCCTCTCCATATATTCACAGAATCCCTACAGTGCAGAAGGAGGCCATTCGGCCCATCAAGTCTGCACCAGCCTTTTCTGCCTTGGTCCCTCAAAATTTTGAACATCTCTGCCAAACCTCCTCGCAATCTTCCCTAAGGGGTACAATTTGAGCTCCTCCAATCTATCTGAGTAGCGAGGGTCCCTCGTCCCTGGAACCATTCTCGGGATTTCTTTCTCTAAAGCCATGTCTAAAGCCTTTACATGATCCCTAAAGCGCAGTGCCCAGAGCTGGACACAATATTCCAATTGAGGTTAAACCAATATTCTGTGACTACTCATCGTGATGCTATGTACTCCAGACAAAAACCTCCGGATCTCATAAACTTTTCCTAAAATACTTTCCCAACCCCACCTGCCACTTTCAACGATTTGTGCACACGTATACCTCCAGGTATTTTTGTTCCTGTACCCCTTTGCACCCTTTAGTTTATATTGCCTCGCCTCGTTCTATCCACCAAAATGTATAACTCAGCATTATTCTGTTATCTTGGAAGGTTGGAGGGCTGCAGGAAGTTGGTAAAGGATAGAGAGGTGAGGCCATAGAAAGGTTTGACTGTTACAGAGGTGGAAATAGCCAATGTTAGCAACGCCACGGATTTGTGAACAGAAGCTCATGTTTGAGTCAAATGTAACTGTCTTTTACCATTTCTTTCTTTCTTAATATACATTTAATTTCCCCCCCCCTCCCAATCTTATCCACCTTTCCTGCACCTTTCTCCTCTTTGCTTCCCCCTTCCCCTCCCCCCACACCTACAGTTCATCCTCTGATGTTAGTTTCCCTGCTGTTTGACCTTTCACATCTTTTGTCCTCTCTGGGGACTGCCATTAACACTCTTTCCCCTTGGTTTCTGTGGCCATTAGCACCCGGTTACCCTGGGTTTCTGTGACCATGACTCATCCTTCATTCTCACTCCACAGTATAAATATTTTCCACTCTCTCTGTCTGTTAGCTTTGACAAAGAGTCATCGGACTCGAAACGCTGGCTCTTTTCTCTCCCTACAGATGCTGCCAGACTTGCTGAGATTTTCCAGCATTTTCTCTTTCGATTCAGATCCAGCATCCGCAGTAATTTGCTTTTATTTATTGAAAGCAATATTTTGTTTAGCCTCAGATGATCTCGGGGGCAAGGGATAGAGCCAGTGTCGAGGTAGGGGAAGAATGCAAAGTACAATTCAGTGTCTCCCTTCCCCCAATTCTTTTCCACCTATTTTAAACCTGTCGAACAGAGGATCAGTATTCAGAATTCAGCTCTCGGTGAGCAAGCTGTTTAGTGACATATGGGGCAATGCATCTGGGTCACAATCTGGCTGCCTAAAATTCATGAAATCCTCACAAGCAGGCTGGCTGATTTACATTGATTGAATAAGTCAAATTCTAGGTTTTATATGTGGGATGCAGGATTTTTAGCCGTTTTTCTGATGGTCCATCTTTTCCCATTGTCCTGAGACAACCCATTAATCGCTAACCTTGTTTGGAAATTTTCTCAGTTTGATCAAACTTTGGTGTTTGTTAGACCTGGTTTCGTTCAAGGTCAAAGTTCTATAGTTGTAAATTCCATCTGAATTCCGTTGAATCCCTACAGTGCAGAAGGAGGCTATTTGGCTCATCGAGTCTGCATGACCCTCTGAAAGATCACCATACTGCCCACTCCACCGCCCTATCTCCGTAACCGTCTAAACCTCACCTAACCTGCACATTCTTGGACTCTAAGGGCCAATTTAGCATGGCCAATCCGCCTGGCCAGCATATCTTTGTACTGTGGGAGGAAATCGGAGCACCCGGAGGAAATCTGCGCAGACACGGGGAGAACGTGCAAACTCCACACGGTCACCCAAGGCCAGAATCGAACCCGGGTCCCTGGCGCTGTGAGGCAGCAGTGCTAACCACTGTGCCACCGTGCCGGTCAGTGCTAATTACTATGCCACTAAACAGCTTGCACACACAGTGCTGAATTCTGAATGCTGATTCCCCTGTAATATAGCAGTCATTTTGCCTTGATTTAATTTATTCACAGGATTTCGGCATTGCTGGCAAGATCAATATTTAATGCCCATCTGTGATAGATAATAGATAAGAACATTGCATTAACCCCAGTATGAAAATCAGGAATACAGCAGAGATCCTGTGGCTGACTTGATCGATAAGAGAATCAACAGTAACAACTTGCATTGATATAGCGTCCAGTAAAACATCATAAAACACCCATAGAGGCTTCACAGGAGCGTAATCAGGCAAAAGAGATGGAGAGGGCTTGAAAACAAGGCCGCAAACGTTAAAATCGAAACATTGTTGAATCGGGGACCAATGTAGAATCTGTCATGTTTTCTTCACCTGAGGAAGGAGCAGTGCTCTGAAAGTTAGTGATTTGAAACAAACCTGCTGGACTTGAACCTGGTGTTGTAAGACTTCTTACTGTGCCCACCCCAGTCCAACGCCGGCATCTCCACATCATGTTTTGTTATATAAGAGCAAATTTTAATTATTATTTATCAAGCAAGGTTATATGATCCATTTGTCACATTGTTTAAAATACCTAGTCAGTGCCTAATTACAGTTTATTAGTGTGTATATAAGGGATGTTGAATCATAGGCTCTTGGATTGGGTAAATGGATGAGGAAGTGTATGTAATCTGCAGTTGGAAGATTGTATGCATGTTGAGGCTGGAGGAGAAAGCAGGGAATATCTCTGCGATTAAATCCACAGCTTTGTAGCGCGGGGATGGATATGTTGAGTAGGAATTGGTGCAATGGTGCAGTTTCAACTTTTGCGTCATGACCCATCCCCGTTGTTAGAAATGTACAGCAACTATGGCCCCGAGGTTGAAAGGACCTGTGTGCTTACCTTGTGCAACACCTGGCATTCCAGTAATAAATCTAATCTCTCTCAGTACAGAGAACGACCTCTCAACAGTAAGATAAGAGACCATATTGCAGCTTACATAAACGAACAAAGGAAAAGTAAGAAGGTAAACAATTGGATGATAAACCAGTTGCCATCGTCTAATTGAGGCTGTTGGCTGCGGAAGGGATGTCAGTAACAAGCAGGGTTTACTAGTACCCTGAAACATTGCACCAGCTCTTCAATTGCTTGTCCTCGCAGTGTGATGTAGTGTTCTTCACGGTTGGATAGACACCATTTAGCCCCTTGAGCCCGTTCCAAGGTTCAGTGAGATCGTGGCTGATCTGGGAGCTATGGAAAATATGGTCTCCTACCTCACAGTGTGTGAATAAGTGATATTTCTTTTTGTCACAGTGTTCTGAAGATAGGGTGAAGGTCACAAAAGGAGCAATTTTAATTTCCAACTCAAAGCCCCCACCCTGAGAGTCATTTCAAAAGTTGGAAGTTCCCCTCCAAAATACCCACTTCTAAACTTTACCAAGGAGGATTGGTAAGGGGGGGGGGGGGGGGGGGGGGGGGGGGGCAGAGCCAGTGATTCAACATCCCTTATGTACACACTAATACTGTAATTAGGTTGGGCAATAAACCTGCCCTCAAGAAGCAATCCCGTAATTTCATGATTATAGTGAGAGTGCATGCCATATATTTCAAATGTAATCATTTCCCAGGACTCGGGAAAAGCCAGCAACTGGAGCGAGGCGAGCTCAGTTGAATCTGGCAGGTTAGGTGCCTGTACAGCACGGTTTGTGGGCCAGGGGACAAGGGGTCCTTCCAGCTCCCATACCCACGTTCTACCACCTCTCTCCTGATAGCAGCAATCGGGTATATGCTACGCAGGGGACAAACAGGCCACCCACCAGAAAATGCTTAAGTTGTAGGCATGCACAGGCACACATCAATCATGTAGGGACCATGCTGTGCACTAAGCCAGTCAGGAACAGCAAATAGAAGTTGGAGATCATTGTATCGGGTGGAAACTCAAAGATTGTGACTTCAGATTCCATGGTATGTTGTGAAATTGAATTCAATACTACTGATTATTTGTGAGCCAGCTCCAGAAAAAGTAAGGCTATCAAACCTTTGGGACTGGCATGGATATCCACGTAGTTCACTTTTGGCCATCTATAAACTGTCCTTGTTTGATTTATTTGGCCCATTTGCGACTCCAGTCTCGCACTACGCCATTGACCATTAAATGCCCTCTGAAGTGACCTAGCAATCCACTAGGCCTGTCATTCCCAACATGTGGTTTGCGGACCACTGGTGGTCCACGGGATTATTGCAGGTGATCAGTGGAAAAAATGATGCAATTATGTGTACCTCCTATGTATCATAATCGATGTTACATTATTATTTGCAATTTAATTTGCTTCACAAACATTCCTGTGTAATATAATCTATTTGTGAGTGTGCATCATAAACGATTAAAAATAGCTGCGTTTTTAATACCCATTGAGATGGAAGTTTTACTCCTGTCGGCCGTAGGTTATGTAAAAAATAATGTTTAAAATGGCTTGTGTACGTCGTGGTCCGCATATAGGAAATGGTGGAGAATGGCAGGAAGGTTCCCCAGCTCTGGTTGGCCATCAACTTGGAGGTTCCACACCATCAGCTCTAGTTCTCCAGTCACCAGTCCAGCAGCTCCTGCCTCCACCCCATGATGTGTAACCAAAGGTGCTGAATGAAAAATGGGAGGAATGTTTAGAATCACATGTTATTTTTGTGAGTAAACTTGTGAATTATTTAATGTGGTGTTAAATTTACAGAAGTGATTTGTCCTTATTGCTTACTGACGTGTTGAATTTGTGTTTGTTTGTTGGATGCGTTCCATTTATTTTATATTTAAAATGCTGTTTGACGGAGATTGCCTAAGCGAGAAATGAACGAAAATAAAAAAGGTATTTATATGCTTTTTAAAATCCGTCGCATGGATATGGACATTGCTTATCCTTTCACAATCTCAGGATAAGACCATAAGACAATAAGTCATAGCAGCAGAATTAGGCCACTCGGCCCATCGAGTCTGCTCTGCCGTTCAATCATGGCTGATATTTTTCTCATCCCCATTCTCCTGCCTTCTCCCCATAAACCCTGATCTCCTTATTAATGAAGAAACTATCTATCTCTGTCTTAAAGGCACTCAGTGATTTGGCCTCCACAGCCTTCTGCGGCAAAGAGTTCCACAGATTCACCACCCTCAGGCTGAAGAAATTCCTCCTCATCTCTGTTTTAAAGGATCGTCCCTTTAGTCTGAGATTGTGTCCTCTGGTTCTAGTTTTTCCTACAAGTGGAAACATCCTCTCCACGTCCACTCTATCCAGGCCTCGCAGTATCCTGTAAGTTTCAATAAGATCCCCTCTCATCCTTCTAAACTCCAACGAGTACAGACCCAGAGTCCCCAAACGTTCCTCATACAACAAGTTCTTCATTCCAGGGATCATTCTTGTGAACCTCCTCTGGACCCTTTCCAAGGCCAGGCACATCCATGGCCAAAGCACTCCACAGCCCTTTCCAGCAGTACTTTTATTAAGGTGTAGTCATGTTGTAATACAGAATATGCGACAGATATTTTCCGCACAGCAAGATACCACTAATAACAATGTGATTATGTCCAAATCATCTGTTATCTAGCAATGTTGGTTGAAGGACAAATATTGGCCAGGACCAATATTCTCCGGAAGGAGAGCTCTCCTTCAAATTAATGACTTGGGAAGATTTATATCCAACTGAGATAGGCGACAAGGCTTCAGTTCAACACCTCATCCAAAAGGTGGCATCTCCGGCAATGCAGGACTCCCACAGTACTGGGCACTGAATTATCAGCCTAGAGGTCCATATGGCTTGAAAAGAGAAGGCTAAAGACTAACCCAATCGAGGTCTTTAAGATAATGAATGGGTTTGACAGCTGGATGTCGACGAAGAGAAGATGTTTCCACTTAACAGGACCACAGACCATAAATATCAAATGGTTACTAATGAATCCACTTTGGTATTCTCTTAACCAAGAGCGTGATTAGAATGCGGAACTTGCTACCACGAGGAATAGTTGAGGCGATGAGCATTAATGCATTTCAGGAAAAGGTAGGGAAAAGCATGAGATAAAAAGGAATAGAAGGATATGTTGATGGGATTAGATGAAGAAAAATGGGAGGAGGCTTGTGTGGAGCATCAATACAAGCACGAAGGCTGTTTCTGTACAATAAATAATACCAATACTGTACTATCATGTAAGTACAATACTTATGAATCAGATACCCACAGAAGGAGATCTCATTGTGTATTCTGTTGGGCAAAAATATCACATTGGTCCTGATTTTCTAGTTAGTGCTGAAGTGATGGAGATCACCATTGAATTCAAAGAAAATTGCCCACAATGATCTAGTACATCGAACATACAGTGCAGAAGGAGGGCATTCAGCCCATCGGGTCTGCACCGATCCACTTAAGCGCTCACTTCCACCCTATCCCCGTAACCCAATAACCCCTCCTAACCTTTTTGGCCACTAAGGGCAATTTAGCATGGCCAATCCACCTAACCTGCACGTCTTTGGACTGTGGGAGGAAACCGGAGCACTCGGAGGAAACCCAAGCAGACACGGGGAGAACGTGCAGACTCCGCACAGACAGTCACCCAGTGGGGAATCGAACCTGGGACCCTGGCGCTGTGAAGCCACAGTGCTGACCACTTGTGCTACCGTGCTGCCCAAAGATCTAGTGATCTTTGTGGCAAGGATTTCACCTGCTGTTGATTAGAATCTAGCGCTAAGTCAGGGAAATCTCCAGGTGTCCAGATGTCATCAAACAGGGTAAGCAACAAAGCACACTGAAGGATTCTCACAGACAGCAAACCAGGAAGCAAAAGGCACTCATTATCCTTTACTTTGAATTAATTTTACAAGGAACAATATAAGGATTGGGACATACGGTAGCACGGTAGCATGGTGGTTAGCATAAATGCTTCACAGCTCCAGGGTCCCAGTTTCGATTCCTGGCTTGGGTCACCGTCTGTGCGGAGTCTGCATGTCCTCCCCATGTGTGTGTGGGTTTCCTCCCACAGTCCAAAGATGTGCTGGTTAGGTGGATTGGCCATGCTAAATTGCCCGTAGTGTCCTAAAAAGTAAGGTTAAGGGGGGGGTTGTTGGGTTACAGGTATAGGGTGGATACGTGGGTTTGAGTAGAGTGATCATTGCTCGGCACAACATCGAGGGCCGAAGGGCCTGTGCTGTACTGTTCTATACATGTCACAAGCTAAAAAATCATAAACAAACTTAAAACATTTATTTTTCATTATTGACAAAACGTATGGAATTTTTGTTGTTTTGGAAAAATAGAGAGTGTACAAATAGAAATGAGTTTGCCAGGCTAGTGAGGTTGTTCAAGAGTATTTAGCCACTTGCGCCGGCGCGTTTGGTGCGGCGCCGGTCACGGGCCGCTGTCTGCGGGCAGGCAGCCTATTCTCTGGCCTTGATGGGCCGAGCGGCCACGTGGAAATGGCGGAGTCCCGCCGGTGCCATTCACACCTGCTCGCAGCCAACGGGAACTCTGCGCGTAGGGTCGGGGGCGCCCTGTGGGGCGGGGAAAAGCGCTCCTCCACCAGGGGGGGCCTCCGATGGGGTCTGGCCCCCGCGATTGGGGTCCACCAATCGGCGGGCCAGCCTTTCCAGCCCCGGCTCTATTTTAATACGCGGCCGGCCCCTGAACCCCCGTGCCATGTTGTGTCGGGGCCGGTGCGCTGAGGAAGTCCCCCGCACATTCACGGGTTAGCGCGGCCCAACTGCGCATGCGCGGGTTAGCGTGGCCCAACTGCGCATGCGCGGGTTAGCGTGGCCCAACTGCGCATGCGCGGGTTAGCGTGGCCCAACTGCGCATGCGCGGGTTAGCGTGGCCCAACTGCGCATGCGCGGGTTAGCGTGGCCCAACTGCGCATGCGCGGGTTAGCGTGGCCCAACTGTGCATGCGCGGGTTAGCGTGGCCCAACTGCACATGCGCGGGTTGGCACGGCGCCCAGTTGGCGCCAGGAAGGGAGGCTGGAGCGGACTGAACCACCCCAGCACCGTGCTGGCCCCCTATGGCTACTGCCCACGCCCGTTTCGCACCATCGTGAAACGGGACGGCGTTCACGACGACGCAAACACTCTGCCTCCATCTCGGAGAATCGCGCCATTGAATTGGTTTAGTTTTCGCTGACAGCACATCCTTTTAGAGGAACAGGGAATCACTCACAACAATTCGGATGCCAGGCGTTGTTGTCCATTTGATAGTTGTAATGATGCCCAAATCATAGTTTCACTGTCATCACAATTGCAAAATTTGGGTTAACCTAATTAGAAGTTGTCAATTTTGGATGTGGACAGAAGCTAAATAGAGAGCTGTACGTTCCACAATGTTGGCTGTGTTCAGCAGTGGAAGCATTGCAATTAAATATTCCATTGACATTCCATGGTGACATGACATACTGCTCCTTTTGTAGTCTTTGAGCTTTTGGAGATGACCAGTTGCGAATGAGACGAGTCCCTTTTACGTGCCTCACATGTCAATGGTCCACAAATCAAAGCGGAATTGGCGTTTGGCTGGCTCATTTGCACGTATCAAGCAGTTGTTTTGACAAATCTTTTCAGACACTGCTTTTTTTGTTGTTGACAAATTTGTATCGAGTTTCTGCAGGCATTTTGAAATCTCAAATTGTCCATGTCAGGTTTGCTCTGGAATCAAAGGATCAGTGAATGAGGTGACTAATTGAACGAGGGAATGCGATTGGAACTGTCAATAAACAGTTTAAGTGAGTTGATTTGCTGTGATTTGTAGGCTCAATCTCCCTGTTGGGTTACAATGTTTAATTTAGCGAGTCAACGACTGATTCACCACTAGATGACTGACACCTTCAAACAACCAAGGAAGGTGATGTAATCTCACATATGTTTGACAGTAAACACCATGTACAATCCAAAAGGAATCCAGGAGTAGATTTTTTTGCGTCTACAACGTGTAATTTCAATGCCTTGTAGATTTGATGCAATTTTCCTTTTGAAAATTTCTGCCCGCTTAACCAAGTTGGAAAATTTTGCATTTCCGTTGACACATCCCCTTGACACACTTTTCAGGCATATCCACAAGTGCTTTAAAGCGATGACTTCCACTGAAATGCAGTGAGAGTCTTAGAAAAAGAGGCCGTTTTTCACACAAAGTCCCATAAACGGTATTGCAAGAAAGGCTTGACGTTTTTACAGCGGTCTTCACAATCTCGGGGGGGGGGGGGGGGGGGGGGTCCTAAATTGCTTTATGTTCACTGCAGTACTTTTGAAATACTTTTGTCATGTCGGACGTGTGGCATCAAATCTGTGCTCAGAAGGATCCTATCAAACAGCAATGAAATTAATCGCATTCCCTCGTTCATTTATTAGTTTGATTTATTTATTGTCACATGTACCGAAGTACAGTGGAAGGTATTTTTCTGCGGCCAAGGGAACGTACACTGTACGTACATAGCTGACAATACAATAATCAACAGAGTACATCGTTCTTTTGTGCTGGTTGAGGGGTGGAGTTCCCCCAGAACCCTCCAAGATATGTGCACTCCTCTAATTTACCTTTGCACCTTGTTTTTGTTTTATAAATGTTTTTTATTGGATTTTTGAACAAAGTATATTTGCCATTCTGTACACAGGATATGATATGGAGGAGAAGGGCACACCCCCCCCAAATCATGAAGAACAACAACATAAAACATACAGTACAGAAGGAGGCCATTCGGCCCAACAGGTCTGCACCGACCCACTCAAGCCCCTCACTTCCACCCTATCCCCGTACCCCTCCTCACCTTTTTGGTCACTAAGGGCAATGTATTATGGCCAATCCACCTAACCTTTTAAAAAATAAATTTAGAGTTCCCAATTCATTTTTTCCAATTAAGGGGCAATTTAGCATGGCCAATCCACCTACCCTGCACATCTTTGGGTTGTGGGGCGAAACCCACGCAAACACAGGGAGAATGTGCAAACTCCACACGGACAGTGAACCAGAGCCGGGATCGAACCTGGGACCTCAGCGCCATGAGGCAGCAATGCTAACTACTGTGCCACCGTGCAACCCTCAATCCATCTAACCTGCACGTCTTTGGACTATGGGAGGAAACTGGAGCACCCGGAGGACACCCACGCAGACACGGGGAGAACGTGCAGACTCCACACAGACAGTGACCCAGCGGGGAATACGAACCTGGGACCCTGGCGCTGTGAAGCCACAGTGCTATCCACTTGTGCTACCATGCTGCCCGAAGGGAGAGGAGAAAAGAAAAAAAAAACAGTAACAACACGAGAGAAGGACAAAATCAAATAATGTAACTGGTGCGGTATAATGCACCCGCCTTTGCACCTTGTTAGGTGAATTGGACATTCTGAATTCTCCCTCTGTGTACCTTAACAGATGCCGAAATGTGGCGACTAGGGGTTTTTCACAGTAACTTTGTTGCACTATTCGATGTCAAATTCCTCCTTTAAAACTCTCTTTAAAATCTGCCTCTTTGAACGCTACACAGTCTGGAATTATAGAATCCCTACAGTGTAGAGGGAAGCCATTCAGCCCATCGAATCAATACCGACCCTCTGAACGAGCACCCTACCAAGGCCCACTCCCCCACCGTATCCCTTAACCCCCACCCAACCTTTTGGCCACTACGGGCAATTTAGCATGACTAATCCACCTAAAGTGCACATCTTTGGGCTGTGGGAGGAAACTGGAGCATCCGGAGGAAGCCCACGCAGACACGGGAAGGACGTGGAAACACCACACAGACAGTTATGAAGGCTAGAATTGAACCAGCGTCCCTGGTGCTGTGAGGCAACAGTGCTAACCATTAAGCCACCGTGCCATGCGTCCGTCCTCACTTTCGTAGAAGAGCAGGGCCTATTCTCCTGGTGGCCCTGAACTATGCCTAAATCAAATTTGTTTTTGTTGTAAATACAGGGCCAGGGTCACCAGGGTAATACGTCCTGCTCTTCTACAAATAGTGGCGTAGCATCTTTTATGTTCACAGAAGAGAGGACAGGCTGTGTAGCGTTCACTCAGTACCACACTCCAGTCTCTGCAGGGGGATTTGAACCCACAACTGCGATGCAAAAGTGAGAGGAGAGATAATTGACAATCTGCTCATTTTTGATGAGGTTGGCCGAGAGAGGAATGCTGGCCAAACTGGTGGCAGAGCTTCCTATTCCTCCGTGGCTGGTGTATACTGAATAGGAAGATAAGGACTCTGTTTAAGGGCTGCATCTCTATTAAAGCAGCATGGCCTCGTTATTGTATTATTTCTCTGAATGTTTATTCATTCCATTGTGGTGCAGAAGCACTGGGCCCAATAGAATTTCTATCAACACCACAAGGCCTGGGAGGATCGCCAGTGATATTGGTGCAAGTGCTGGGATACAGAAAAGGCTCATGCATTTTCTGTGCTGAAATATATTCCAAGTGGAAATCTGGTCAGACATATTGGATTCCTCCATCTACACCGGGAGTTCTCAACCTTTTTTAACCCATGGACCCCTTTTCCTCTTAATTTTTTTTTGTGGACCCCCATAGCCATTCCACAGAAAAAAAAGCTTCTTATATGCGTGGTAAACTAATCCTGATATTTTGTCGGATGACTAAAGTCCATCTACCTTACCGCGAGGGTTGGAAACAGATTAGCGGTATTTTCGTACGTTGCCAAACTTATTCTAATATGAAAAGTAATGAAAAAAACTTTTTACTGACTAAATTGAATTAAATTACTCTAAAAATAACCAATTCATATCAAATATATACAGTTTCTAGTGATTACTGATGTAAATCATTCATTAAACTTGTCAAGGAGAAACGATGGGTAATTTTCACCTCCGTTTGTTCTAGGTAACTTTAAATTTACGACACTGTCAAATGTAATGTTTTTTTCTTCTACTTGATTGCCATAAAAAATTCATAGCTACATGAATATTTCTACTTTTAGTATTTTAATATGGCGTAGATTACTGTAAAAATTTAATTCTCAGTAATAACAGTTGATCTGAAGTAGAATTGCTCTATGGACCACTAAAATATCACCGTGGACCCCCAATTCGGTATGTTTTTTGTGTGGACCCCCAGTAATGTTACATGGACCCCCAGGGTCCATGTGGACCCCGGTTGAGAACCTCTGATCTACACCAATACTCTACTAAACGCGTGCAAACATGCATCTGCAACATCATCCTTCCAGATGATGCATTCTTTAATGTGGCTCATGATGTGGATCACTTCTATCTCTGAGTCAGAAACTGTGGGTTCAAGCCCTACCGAGGATTTGAAATGCAATCAAGGCTGATACCCTTGCGCAGTTTTGTACTGATAGAGGCTCTGTCTTTCAAACGAGACGTACCGATGCCCTGCCTGGTCTCGCAGTCGGATGTAAAAGATACCGTGGCACTATGTGAATTGCACCCACTGGTCAATGTTCATCAGTACAACAGAGTGGTCATTATCATGTGGCTGTTTCTGGGACGTTAGTGTGTGAAAATTGGGCCCCACGTTTCAAGTTACCATTGGTAAATTGAACAAGCTGCTTACAGAGGACAGATGTACTGCAGGTGCAAATACTCCCTGGAAATTACAATGAATCACAATTTGAGAATGCACCATTGATCACTCATGGTGCCAAACAATTATGTTGCTAAATTTATCTAAAAAACATAGAACATAGAACAGTACAGCACAGAAAAGGCCCTTCGGCCCTCAATGTTGTGCCGAGCATTGTCCGAAATCAAGATCAAGCTATCCCATTCCCTGTCATTCTGGTGTGCTCCATGTGCCTATCTAATAACCGCTTGAAAGTTCCTCAAGTGTCCGACTCCACTATCACAGCAGGGAGTCCATTCCACACCCTAACCACTCTCTGAGTAAAAAACCTACCTCGGATATCCCTCCTATATCTCCCACCCTGAACCTTATAGTTATGCCCCCTTGTAACAGCTACATCCACCCGAGGAAATAGTCACTCTATCTATCCCCCTCATCTTCTTATAAACCTCTATTAAGTCGCCTCTCATCTTCCTCCGCTCCAAAGAGAAAAGCCCTAGCTCCCTCAACCTTTCCTCATAAGACCTATCCTGCAAACCAGGCAGCATCCTGGTAAATCCCCTTTGCACCCTTTCCAATGCTTCCACATCCTTCCTATAATGAGGTGACCGGCACACAATACTCCAAATGTGGTCTCACCAGGGTCATGTATAGTTGCAGCATAACCCCGCAGCTCTTAAACTCAAGCCCCCTTTTAATTATCGCCAACACACTATAAGCCTTCTTCACGGCTCTATCCACTTGAGTGGCAACCTTCAGAGATCTGTGGACATGAAGCCCAAGATCTCTCTGTTCCTCCACATTCCTCAGAACCCTGCCGTTGACCCTGTAATCCGCATTCAAATTTTTTCTACCAAAATGAATCACCTCGCACTTATCAGGGTTAAACTCCATCTGCCATTTTTCGGCCCAGCTCTGCATCCTATCAATGTCTCTTTGCAGCCTACAACAGCCCTCCACCTCATCCACTACTCCACCAATCTTGGTGTCATCGGCAAATTTACTGACCCACCCTTCAGCCCCTCCTAAAAGTCATTGATAAAAATCACAAATAGCAGAGGACCCAGCACTGATCCCTGCGGTACATCGCTGGTAACTGGTCTCCAGTCTGAAAATTTTCCATCCACTATCACCTTCTATGTGATAGCCAGTTACTTATCCAATTGGCCAAATTTCCCTCTATCCCACACCTCCTTACTTTCTTCATGAGCCGACCATGGGGAACCTTATCAAACGCCGTACTAAAATCCATGTATACGACATCAACTGCTCTACCTTCATCTACACACTTAGTTACCTCCTCAAAGAATTCAAAATTGTGAAGCAAGACCCTTCACAAATCCGTGCTGACTATCCCGGATTAAGCTGCATCTTTCCAAATGGTCATAAATCCTATCCTTCAAGACCTTTTCCATTAACAGAGCGAGGTGTTTCATTGATATAAAAACAACTTGCATTGGTATTACGGCTGTTCCCACCAGGGGGATCTTCCGGTCCCCCGATGGCGCACCCCCATCATGGGCTTCCCGGAGGCGGGGGGTGGATTCAATGGGAAATCCCATTGACAGCGGCGGGAATGAAGTGCTGCACTGACAGAGGTGCTGAATTTTGCGTGAGATGTTGAATAGGTGCGTAAAATATCCAATGGTACTATTTTGAAAAACAGCACAGGAGGTATTCCTGGTGTCCTGATCGATATTTATCTGTCAGTTAACATCACCAAAGCAGCTTCTGTGCTCACCATCACTATGTTACTTGTGGGATTTTGCTGCGTTCAAACTGGCTGCCACATTGCCCACATGAAACGCTTCATGAAGAAGTAAACGTCTTTGGGATGATCTGACGTTGCGAAAGGCACTTTTTAGATATATGCACCTGCATGAAAGGTTTATAAAAGGTCTCTGAAATAAAGACTAGGAAGAATATAAGCAGGGGAGTGGGGTCCTTGTCACCCAGCATAAAAGTCAGTGGCAAACCTGCTTCCTATCGGCAGGCACACCCCACGGCCATTTAACAGGTTAATTGGCTTGACATGTGCCTTCTGCTCCCATCAGGGAGGAAGTCCTGCCTCTGTGAGTTACGTAAGTCTGCTATTTAGGGGCTGGTTTAGCACAGTGGGCTAAACAGTTGGCTCGTAATGCAGAACATGGCCAGCAGCACGGGTTCAATTCCTGTACCGGCCTCCCTGAACAGGCGCCGGAATGTGGCGACCAGGGGCTTTTCACAGTAACTTCATTGAAGCCTACTTGTGACAATAAGCTACTGTTATCATTATTATTTCAGTGGGGCCAGGCTGGCAGACCCAGGCAAACAGGGGGAGGGGAAACACAGGGGTGGGAAGACTTTGCAGAGGATCTTGTGCCTCTGATGGGCACAGGGGGCTCTTAAAATAGATAAACTCCCCCCCTCCCCCTCACTTTGTCTGGCCAATCACCTGACCAATGAAAAGTGCCAGGCTGCACACTTGATATAGGCCTTCCTCGCCCTGAGAAAAATTACAGCAGTGGTGGGAGAAAGGCCTTAAGTGGCCAAGAACGGCAGCCATGGCATGCAGTCCAACTCCACAGAACCACCCCACCTACCAGCACTCCCTGCCCCCTGAGGGGCCATAATAGTCAGCCATGGTGTTTTGTTAATTCATCATCAGAAATGGTTAGAATTATCGGCATTATTAAATTAAGTTGAAACTTGATTCTGTGTTCGCTTACGTTTCATCATAAACTTGCTTGTGCTTTTAGCTTTAACTATGGTGAGATGGTGTGCCCTTTCTACAACAATCAGCCAAATATTTACAGTGTCACCTCTGCTACATCAGTCTCTACCTCCGAACAAAATGTGTGCATTGCCTTCAATTTGTTACAGCTCAGCAACGCACAACGGACTCTATCTTATCCCATATTGAAGAGTTAATATAAATATTGACCTCATGATGCAACAGTAAGTGCTATTTAAGCATCATGTCTCATTGACTGTGTGGTTACTCTGTAACTAGTTCTTACAATGACCGTCTGATTTGGGAGATAGTAACAGCTGAGCACGGCTGACAATGAAGAAATGTTGAAGTGAGTCATATCTGGCATCACTTATGTGACTCGTTTTGTAATGTCTGTTTATTCCTGCAATTCGCTCCCTTTTTCTCTTCAAGGTGTTGACTCCTTGCTGGCTCCATTAAGGCCAAAAACCAATGTCTGGTACTTTGCCAAGTTCTCGTTCGTCTGCGTCTTCCTTAATCTTGCGTTTAATTACTAACCTGACCTATTAACACGCGAGGAATGTGCCACAGGCTCATACCACAGACATTTTAAAGTCACCATTGCATGACAGCTGCCGGTCTTTGCATTGTTTGGAAGTGAATCAGAGGATCAGTCAACCCACCCTCCCCCTCATGTCAAGGAATTATCTTCCCTATGCTGTACCTCTGCTCTAATGTTCTTGCAAAGACGGTGAATCTTGCTGGTATGCATGGTTCAACATGTTCTACTTGCTATTCAGCATTTGTTCTAATATTGGAGTGAGACCACAATAGCACTGGTTAGCGCTATTCACATCACCAGCGTCCCAGGTTCAATTCCCGGCTTGGGTCACTGTCTGTGCGGAGTCTGCACATTCTCCCCTTGTCTGCGTGGGTTTCTTCCGGGTGCTCCGGTTTCCTCTCACAAGTCCCGAAAGACGTGTTTGTTAGGTGAATTGGGCATTCCGAATTCTTCCTCTGTGTACCCGAACAGGCGCCTGCGGAATGTGGCGACTAGGGGATTTTCACAGTAACTTCATTGCAGTGTTAATGTAAGCCCACTTGTGACAATAACACAGATTATTAAAAAGAAAATTATGAATCAGAAAGTACTTGTTTTCACAATAAGAGTTCCATAACTCTGGAAGTTTGCACTGCATCTGGGGCTGTTTAGCACAGGGCTAAATCGCTGGCTTTGAAAACAGACCAAGGCAGGCCAGCAGCACGGTTCAATTCACATACCAGCCTCTCCAAACAGGCGCCAGAATGTGGCGACTAGGGGCCTTTCACAGTAACTTCAGTTGAAGCCGACTTGTGACAATAAGCGATTTCCATTTCATTTCATTTCATTTCTCCCCCTGTGTGCGTGGGTTTCCTCCGGGTGCTCCGGTTTCCTCCCACAATCCAAAGATGTGCAGGTTAGGTGGTTTGGCCAGGCTAAATTGCCCAAAGATTAGATGGGGTTGCGGGGAATAGGGGCGGGGGAGTGGGTCTTGGTGGGGTGCTCTTTTGGATGGTCTGTGCATACTTGATGGGCCAAATGGCCTCCTTCTGCACTGTAGGGATCTGTCTGTGGCTGCTGGGGGATAATGGGAGCTTTCAGACTTGTGATCCACAGATTTTGTTGTGTCTCAACACAGATCCCACAGCCTATCCAACCGGTTTCAATCTGCCACGCCAACTCAGCGTACTCCTCAACCGTTTCCGCAATAGCCAAGGCCTTTGTGCAGCAAATCAGCACAGGAGCGGCCTTTGCAGGGATCCCGGGCTGCAGCTCTGGTGCCCCCCCACCTCCCCCACCTCCCCCCAATCAATGACTCACATCATTGACGACTGCCCCCTGTTCAGTCCTATTCAGCGGAGGACTCAGAGTTCCATTTAGCCAGTCCATAAGCTATTGCAGGCTTGGTAATTACTGCACATGTTGAAACGAAATTGTTATGCAAGGGCATCAAACATTCAAAGGCAGGTAAATGAAGCCATGATCTGACTGTATGATGCTCAAGGGGCTGGATGGTCCATTCCTGTGCCTGTGTTATTTGTGCCTGTCTAGCCGTCCCTGATGTGTGAAAAGGTGGCACCTGAATATTTAAAAAATAGAGTCCCCAATTCATTTTTCCAATTAAGGGACAATTTAACGTGGCCAATCCACCTACCCTGCATATCTTTGGGTTGTGGGGGAGAAACTCATGCAAACACGGGGAGAATGTGCAAACTCCACATGGACAGTGACCCAGAGCCGGGATCGAACCTGGGACCTCGGCGCCGTGAGGCAGCAATGCTAACCACTGTGCCACCGTGCTGCCCTTCCACCTGAATACTTAACCACAGGGAGCGTCACAGCTCTGATGGAATCATTCCTCGATGTCTCGATGTTCAGGAGCAGGAAATGGCTAATTTATGTTCATTCATTACCCTTTTGGGCCATGGCCTCTATGTTGATGTTAGTCATGCAACGCGTTTTACATCTAACAGGGTCGCCAGACAATGGCTTTCAGAGGAATAGTTCGGTCTAATTGAGGCAAGGGCAGAGGAATTCAATACCTGCTTACTCACATCCAAATGTGTACCTGAGTCACTGGGAAGCAAAAGAAGAGAAATATGTCAAAAATAAAAGCAAATAGAAAAATATGTTTATGGCAGACCTGGGCTCGAAGAGATCACTAGCCCTGGGATAGTAGAGAATGGATTACCGATGAGGAAAATCTTTAACAGACAACTTATTTTTAAGAATAATGGCAATGTCACTCACAGTCCAGCATCACAGATAGATACAGATTAAAGACATTCAATTTTTAAAAATAAATTTAGAGTACCTAATTCATTTTTTCCAATTAAGGGGCAATTCAGCGTGGCCAATCCACCTACCCTGTACATCTTTGGGTTTTGGGGGCGAAACCCACTCAGACACGGGGAGATGTGCAAACTCCACACAGACAGTGACCCAGAATCGAACCTGGGACCTCGGCGCAGTGCTGAGACTGCAGTGCTACCACTGCGCCACCGTGCTAACCGGTTAAAGACATTCATTACATTCCATGAGAAGTTTAATAAACAGAAGTTGTGCAAATTGTACCTTTGTATAATATCCTGCTGTATGAAACAGTTCACGGGAAACACATCCACATTGGTTTTCAATAAGACCTCATATCTCATGTATGATTAAGTTAGGAACGCCGAGGTAGCACTGTGGCGCAGTGGTTAGCACCGCTGCCTCACGTCGCCGAGGTCCCAGGTTTGATTCTCGGCTTGGGTCACTGCCTGTGTGGAGTCTGCACGTTCTCCCCGTGTCTGTGTGGGTTTTGTCCGGGTGCTCCAGTTTCCTCCCACAGTCCAAAGACGTGCAGGTTAGGTGGACTGGCTATGCTAAATTGCCCTTGGCGTCTAAAAAACGTTTGGTGGGGTTACGGAGATAGGGTTGAGGTATATGCTTGCGTGGGGTGCTCTTTCCAAGGGCCGATGCAGACTCGATGGGCCGAATGGCCTCCTTCTGCACTGTAAATTCTATGAAAAGACTTTGAGAAACACACTTTATTGGAGTTTTATAAAGCATGAGATTATAGAGAAGGGGAGCGATGAGAGCATGGAGGGATTTGAGAATGAAAATTGTAAATTTGCTGTACCAGGAACCAACATAAGTCAAGAATTCCAAAAATACCAATCCATCATAGGATCAATGCGCTCCGGAGCAGAAAAAAAGGACTCCGGTTTAACATTGCATTCCAAGAGCTGGAAACTCAACAATGCAGCTCCAATAATACAGTGTGGAGTGGCAGTCTAACTGTGAGTTCCATAAATGAGGTACAAGTTGCACACCATGTAACAAGTCCAAGTATGCCAGTGAGGGGATGCTATTGCATGTGCTGTTTCTCAGGTGACACACTAAACCAAGGCCCCATTTGCTCTCCCTCAGGTTCTCAGGTGAATGTTAATAATCCCTCGGCACTATTTTGAAGAAGAGTAGGGAGAATATTCCTGGCGTCCTGACCAATATTCATCCCTCAATAATCATCTAAGAAAATATGTACACTATGTACACACAAAAAATATGAATTAGGAGTTGGAGTAGGCTGCTTGGCCTCTTGTGTAGCCTTCTGGGATGGCCACTTACAACCAGGAACAGGGATGCTCGCAAAGCATAGTGGGAAAAATGGACAATGCAAGATTCAGGCAGGCTCAGAGCCTGAAATGTACATTTGTGACTGAGGAGTCCAGACGGTATCGAAACCCCCAACCAATTATCATTTGATGTCCCATCTCCGTCAGACAAAGGACTGGTACTTGAGCGACTGGTACAATCCCAGACACTTCGGCGCCACTCCCTGTACTAGGGAAGCGTAAACAACAGGGTCAGTGACCGCTGGCGACACGCCCAGCCATCAAGGCACCCGCCCATTTATTGGTTCAAATCGAACATAGTGATCAGGGATCACCCAATTAGTGGGGTCCAAACTGAAGGACCACCCAAAAGAGCGTGAAAACCCCCAAGCATAAGAAGAGAGTCCACCATGCGTTCGGCCTCTCTTGGTCCTGGCGCCCCGGCTACGTCTACCTCCAATTGCAGCCCCACCAGAAGCAAGTTCAAGTTCAACGCCTGCTTCCAGACGGATGAGCCCAGCTGAGCAGCAGTTACTTCTACAGACTCGATAGATCCCAGAATCGAACAATGGCCACTGTTCCTCTGACCCAAGCCGGGTTTCTGAAGTTAAGTACAGGTTGTCTTAGTCGATAGGTGTAGTTTAACTAGTAGTGTTTATGTTGCACGACTAATTGCGTGTGTAAATAAAGTACCCTTGACCTTGAACTAACTGGTGTTTGGCTCTTTGATCGATAGCTGGTTGAACCTTGTGGTGGTATCATTCGATACCTGGCCACTCTGAGCATTACGACATAGACATCAAAAGAAAGGAGGGCAACCTCACTGTCATATTTACAGTAGACAAAAAAGGCAACACTTAGAACTGCTCTGCCTTTCAATAAGATCATGGCTGATCACAATGTAACCTCAACCCTACATTCCTGCTTAACCCTGATAACCCCCCCCCCCCCCCCCCCGTTAATCAAGAATCCAACTACCTCTGCCTTAAAAATATTCAAAGACTCTGCTTCCACTGCCCTTTGAGGAAGAGAGTTCCAAAGACTCATCACTCTCTGAGAGGAAATTTTTCCCCCTAACCTCTGTCTTAGAAGAGCTTATTTTCAAACAGTGACCCCCCCTAGTTCTAGTTTCTTCTACAAGAAGACATAGCCTCTCTAAATCCACCCTCTCATGACCACTCAGGATCTTCAGTTTTCAATCAAGTCACCTCTTACTCTCCTCAACTCCAGCAGATTTGAGCCTAGCCTGTTCAACCTCTTCAACATAGCCGGCAAATTCGTTCTTGCGTTTCCCACATGATAAAAAGTCACTTCACTTCAAAAGGTACTTCATTGGGGGCAGCACGGTGGCGCAGTGGTTAGCACTGCTGCCTCACGTCGCCGAGGTCCCAGATTTGATCCTGGCTCTGGGTCACTGTCCATTAGGGGCTGGTTTAGCACACTGAACTAAATCGCTGGCTTTGAAAGCAGGCCAGCAGCACGGTTCAATTCCCGTACCAACCTCCCTGTACAGATGCCGGAATGTGGCGACTCGGGGCTTCAACTTCATTGAAGCCTACTCGTGATAATAAGCAATTTTCATTTCATTTTTCATGTGGAGTTTGCATATTCTCCCCGTGTTTGCGTGGGTTTCACCCCCACAAGCCAAAGATGTGCAGGCTAGGTGGATAGAAACACGCTAAATTGCGCCTTAATTGGAAAAAAATGAATTGGGTACTCGGAATTTCTTTTAAAAAAAAAGATACTTCATTGGTTGAAAAGTGCTTTGGGATATCGCGTGGTTGGAGCCCGATCTACATATTTCATAGAATTCCTACAGTACGGAAGGAGGCCATCCGGCCCATCTAGTCTGCACCAACCCACCAAAAGAGCACCCCACCTAGGCCTGCTCTCCTGCCCTATTCCCGCAACTCCAACTAACCGTTGGATACTAAGGGTCAATTTAGCATGGCCAATACACCTAACCTGCACATCGTTGTAAACCGGAGCACCCGGAGGAAACCCAGCACACATGGAGGGGGGGGGGGGGGGGGGGGTGGATGTGCAAACTCCACACAGACAGTCAGATTGGACGCTGTGGGTTTGGGGAGGGTGTGTTATGGTTCGACAAGAGAAAGGGTTGAGTGCCATGAGGCAGTATGAAAAGGCTCAAGTTATTGTGATTTGTAATGTGGCTCTGCTTTAACACAGATGGAGCTCCATGCCCAGGCATTTACATGAAGGCCTAGTGTCCATGCTGCTGCACAGGTACCCCACGGGACATGCCTTACCAAACTGAAACTGAATTCCAATAAAGTTGGTAGTGAACCAAATGTCAGATTGCTGCAAAAACACAGCATTGCTCACATCCTGAAACAAGCAAACATTTAACACCACATGCCCTGATCTCTGCCCACTGTGACCTACTGACTGTCTTCTTGTTGATATTAAAAGCTGGGCTTTTTAAAAAATCCTTTCATGGGATGTGGGTGTCACCGGCTAGGCCAGAATTTGCTGGTCATCCCCAACACCCCTTGAGCTTGTGGTGGTGAGATGCCTTCTTAAACCATTGCAGTCCATGTGGTCTGGGTACACCCACGGTGCTGTTCCATCATACTGCGGTGAATTATACTGGCACAGTATGATCCAACAAAAATCACAACAATTTGTATTCATAAAGCAGCTTTAATAGAGCAAACTGTGCCAAGATGCTTCACAGGAGTATTATCAAACAAAATTTGACACAGGGCCATGTAACGAGGTATTAGGTCAAAATGCCCAAAAAGCTTGGTCAAGAAGCTAGGTTTCAAGCAGAATTTCAAAGGGATAGAATGGTTTGGGGAGGGATTTTCAGAGCTTAGATTAGGGCAGTGTGGCGAATGTAATATATGAATGTATATATACTAATTCACACTGTTATTGTAAGCGCAGTAGCGCCATCCTACCACTAGGGGGAGTAGCGCTGGGAGCACTTAGGAACTTGTACTGGGCTCCACCCTTGGTTCCGTCCACAACTCCTCCCCCTAGTGCAGCTGTATAAGTATCCGTGTCCAGAGTCAGCCTGGGTCACTACGAGTTCATCGACAGGTAACAGGCTGGCTCTGAAGTAAGTCGATTAAAGCCTAGATTCACATTGGAAACACGTGTCTGGTGAATTGATGGTTCCATCAGGCAGCTAAAGGCAGGGATCACCACTGACCGGTGGACTGAAGGAATTGGAATATTCTAGGGGCCAGAATTGGAGATATACAGAGTTCTCAGAAGGTTGAAGGGTTCGAAGAAGTTGCAGAGATAGGGAGGGGTGATACCAAAAGGGAATTTGAATATAAGGATGAGAACTTCAAATCTGAATGGTTTCTAGATCAGAAGAACAGAAGTGAGCAGGACTTAGTGCAATAAGATATGGTCATCAGAGTTTTGGATGATCTGATTTCTGCAGACGGGAGAAATTAGGGCAGTGGCCATGAGAGCATTGGAATAGTCAAGTCCGGAGTTAAGAAAAACATGTGTAAGGATTTTAGCTTCATATGGGCTGAGGCAGAGACATTATGGAAATTAGAATGGTCAATTTTGATGGTGGAGGGGATATGGAGATGGAAGCAACTTCGGGTCGGAAACAATTTATGATCAAATAGCTCGGATCCTACTTCGTAAAATTAGCCTCGACCTGTAGATTGGATTCATGAGCTCACTCCTACTGTTGACATCACTAAATCTGTCTCCCTTATCTCAAGGCGGACTTGTTGATCTGATTTTGCAGCATTTGTACCCCAGAACCCAAATTAAAACTGCGTCAATATAAAATCAGTTTTATTGTGGTCAAAATGGTTTCACATCTGGGTTGCCTTACATGATTTATTCTTCTCCTGTGATCATTCGCTAACGAGTGTCATTGTCCACCTAAGGAACTTCATATAACTGGCCACGGGTTCTGGAGTCTCATCTCTGACCGCACGAAGGTGGGATCGGTCCTTGGACTCAAGATTACTGGTATTCTGATCTCAAGCTCCTTTTCCGGACCCACTCTTGTTCTCGAAGAATTGTGAAGCTTCAATACGGAGGTACCTCCAAGTAGGCCTCTTCTGAGCACGGATCTCCCATGCTTCGATATCTATTTGCATTTCTTGAGGTAAACCTTCAGTGTGTCTTTGAAACGCTTCCTTTGTCCTCCTCTTGTTCGGGAGCCTTTCTTGAGCTTGGCAGTCGAGACTGTGGCATCCTAAGCATGTGCCCGGCCCAGCGGAGATGGTTTTGGATGATCTTGGCACTGTTGTTGGTGTTTTTGGCTCTTGTTGTCATAACACAATTGATATCAATTCATATAAATGGTCGGGATTCTCCCCTACCCGGTGGGGCGGGGGTTCCCGGCGTGTTGGAGTGGCGTGAACCACTCCGGCGTCGGGCCGTCCCAAAGGTGCGGAAGTCTCACATTGAGGGGCTAGGCCCTCGCCGGAGTGGTTCCCGTTCCACCGGCTGGCGTGAATGGCCTTTGGCGCCATGCCAGCCGGGGCCGAAAGGACTTCGCCGGCCGGTGTAAGTCCGCGCATGTGCCGGAGCGTCAGCGTCTGCTGACATCATCCCGGCGCATGCACAGGGGAGGGGGTCTCTTCCGCCTCCGCCATGGTGAAGACCATGGCGAAGGCGGAAGAAAAAGAGTGCCCCCCACGGCACAGGCCCGCCCGCCGTTCGGTGGGCCCCGATCGCGGGCCAGGCCACCATGGGGGCAGCCCCCGGGGTCAGATTGCCCCGCGCCCTCCCCCCCCCCCAGGACCCCGGCGCCCGTTGTACTGCCAATCCCGCCGGTAAGGTAGGTGGTTTAATCCACGCTGGCGGGAGAGGCTTGTCAGCGGCGGGACTTCGGCCCATCGCGGGCCGGAGAATCGTCGCGGGGGCCCGCTAACCGGCGCAGTGCGATTCCCGCCCTCGCCGAATCTCGGGTGGCGGAGAATTCGGGACACGGCAGGGGCGGGTTTAACGCCGGCCCTGGGCGATTCACCGACCCGGCGGGGGGTTGGAGAATCCCGCCCAATATGCCTATATGTAAAAGCCTGCATATATATATATATATATATATATATATTTAAAATTCCAATTAAGGGGAAATTTAGCGTGGCCATCCATCTGCCCTGCACATCTTTGGGCTGTGGGGGTGAGACCCACGCAGACATGGGAGAATGTGCAAACTTCACACGGACAGTGACCCAGGGCAGGAATCGAACCCGGGTCCTCGGTGCTGCGAGGCAGTAGTGCTAACCACTGCATCCCCGTGCCGTCCTGCATTGATATTTTTAACGATTGAAAGAATATAATATTTTCTTCCCTTTTGGGACCAACTTCAGTCGAGGGTTTCTGATACCCTAACATAGTCATATGGCAATGAACCAGTTCATAGACATAGAATATACAGTGCCGAAAGAGGCCATTCGGCCCATCGGGTCTGCACCGGCCCATGGAACAACCATGCTACCTAAACCCTCATCACCACACTATCCCCGTAACCCAGTAACCCCAACTAACCTTTTTTGGATACTAAGGGCAATTTAGAATGGCCAATCCACCTAACCTCCACATCTTTGGACTGTGGGAGGAAACTAGAGCACCCGGAGGAAACCCACATTGACATGGGGAGAACGTGCAGACTCCACACAGACAGTGACCCAAGCCAGGAATCGAATGTGGGACCCTGGAGCTGTGAAGCAACAGTGCTAACCACTGTGCTACCATGCCGCCCTGTGTGCAAGAAATAAAAACAAACTCTCCCATAGCCGTGTGTCAATCCAAACTGATCCAACTGACCCACTCTCTCCCCATAGCCTTGTATCGATCCAAACTAATCTCACTGCATCAATATCTCCCCATAGCTCTGTGTCAATCCAAATTTATCCCACTAACCCAATATCTCCCCATAGACCTGTGTCATTCCAAGTTAAATCCACTGCCCCGCTCTCTCCCCATAGCCCTGTGTCAATCCAAACTGATCCAACTGACCCACTCTCTCCCCATAGCCTTGTATCGATCCAAACTAATCTCACTGTATCAATATCACCCCATAGCTCTGTGTTAATCCAAACTAATCCCACTGCCCCGCTCTCTCCCTATAGCCCTGTACCAATCCAAACTAGTCCCACTGCCCTGCTCTCTCCCTATAGCCCTGTGCCAATCCAAACTAGTCCCACTGCCCTGCTCTCTCCCTATAGCCCTGTGCCAATCCAAACTAGTCCCACTGCCCTGCTCTCTCCCTATAGCCCTGTGCCAATCCAAACTAAACCCACTGCCCTGCTCTCTCCCCACAGCCCTGTGCCAATCCAAACTAATCCCACTGCCCCACTCTCTCCCTATAGCCCTGTGCCAATCCAAACTAATCCCACTGCCCCACTCTCTCCCTATAGCCCTGTGCCAATCCAAACTAATCCCACTGCCCTGCTCTCTCCCTATAGCCCTGTGCCAATCCAAACTAATCCCACTGCCCTGCTCTCTCCCTATAGCCCTGTGCCAATCCAAGCTAAATCCACTGCCCCACTCTCTCCCTATAGCCCTGTGCCAATCCAAACTAATCCTGTGGATGTGATTCCATTAGCGTAGATGAGCAGCAATAGAAAGCATTGTCAAAACTTTTTCTGTTTTTAATAGCAATGACTGTTGCTGGTATCAAATTTTGACAGGTAACATTTAACAGAATGGGTCTAAATACTACCTTGTACATATGTGCATCAATGGGATTAGTCACATAGTTATGAGGAACCAAACAAATTTTGACTTCAGAAATAATCCACTGAGGATAAAACATTAAGAATGAGTCTAAATCGGGCAGCGCGATGGCGCAGTGGTTAGCATTGCTTCCTCACGGCGCTGAGGTCCCAGGTTTGATTCCCTGCTCTGGGTCACTGACCGTGTGGAGTTTGCACATTCTTCCCGGGGATGATTCTCCGAAATGGAGGCCAAGTGTTTGCGCTGTCATGAACGCCGTTGCGTTTCACGACGGCGCGAACAGGGCCCGGGCACGACCTATTCTGGCCCCCATAGGGGGCCAGCACGGCGCTGGAGCGGTTCACGCCGCTCCCACATCCTTACGTGGTGCCAATCGGTACCGTGGGGGGGGGGGGGGGTAGAGGCCGGGCCGCCAATCGGTGGGCCCCGATCACCCCCCCCCCCCCCCGGTGAACCCCCACCCCCACACCCCCCCGAGCATTCCCGCAGAGTTCCCGCCGGCAGCGACCAGGGGTGAACAGCACCCGCAGGACTCTGTCGTATCAGAGAATCAGCGCGGCCCACGGCTGGCGCCACGGCAAACGCGCCAGTGCAAATGGCGCCCATTGTCCGCACCTCGGAGAATCACGCGCCGGCGTCGGGGAATCGTGATGCGGTTGTGCCGATTCTCCGGCCCGGCGCGGGTCTCAGAGAATCCCCCCCCCCCCCCCCCCCCCCCCCCCCCCCCCCCCCATGTTTGCGTGGGTTTCGCCCCCACAATCCAAAAAAATATGCAGGGTCGGTGGATTGGACATGTTAAATTGTTCCTTGATTGGAAAAAATGAATTGGGTACTCAAAACTTTCAAAAAAAAAGAATGAGTCTAAATCATAGCCAAATATTTGTATATGACTTATCTGTGTTTTCCTGTATTTTTCTGAAGGGTAGGAATTGGAAAGGAGAAGTATTGTCAGTCGATATGTTATCACACCATGTGATAATTCCAAGGCTTCCTTCTGTAAAATGCCATCAGTTTATTTAGGATTCGAAAAATGTTAGGAGTGAGATTAGCTATCAAAAAGATCAAGGCAGATTGCAAACCTATTCAAACACATGGAGCTGTGATTATTTCCACAAGTTGTTTGAATGGTTCCTGTAGCCTCAATGAGCAATATTGTCAGGTCCGGTACTATTTCAGGAAAGGCATTTACGCAGAATTTTACAGCATAGAACAAGCCCATTTGGTCCAATGTGTTCATGCTGCTCTTCGTGCTCCACTTTACTACATCTCAGCCGATCAACATATCCTTCTCTTCCTTTCTCCCTCATGTGCTTAACACACTCCCCCTTAAGTCATGCTTTATCATCCTATGTGGTAGCTATTCCACAGCCTAACCAATCCGTGGATAAAGACATGTCCCATGACTTACTTATTGGATGTATTGGTGAATATCCCATATCAATGACCCCATTGGTTTGGACTTCCATAAAAGTAAAAACAGCTTCTCTACATCTATTCAACCAAATTCCTTCATAATATACCTTGGTTAACCTAATTTGTGAATCTGCATCCCTGGATCCCATTGCCTCTGTATCCTATTTAACGTCTTATTTTCCAAGGAGTAGATGACATCTATATTCTAGCTAGCAAAATGCACCAAGTTACACTGATCCACGTTGAATGCATTTGTAGTTTACAGTGATTATTGTTGAAAAGACAAACAGAGTGTCATAGTTTTTCATCTTCGGCACGGAGGCGCAGTGGTTAGCACTGCTGCCTCACAGCACTCAGGATCCGGGTTCGATCACGGCCCCAGTTCACTGTCCGTGTGGAGTTTGCAGCTTCACCGCCCGTGTCTGCGTGGGTCTCACCCCCACAACCCGAAGATGTGCAAGGTAGGTGGATTGGCCGGGCTAAATTGCCCCTTAATTGGAAAAAACAATTAATTAAAAATTAAATGAAGGCAGCACAGTGGCACCGTGGTTAGCACTGCTGCCTCACAGCACCAGGGACCCGGGTTCAATTCCAGCCTTGGGTCACTGTCCGTGTGGAGCTTGTACATTCTCCCCGTAGGTTTCCTCCCACAGTCCAAAAATGTGCAGGTTAGGTGGATTGGTTATGCTAAAATTCCTCTAGTGTCCAAATGGTTAGATGGGGTTACTGGGTTATGGGGATAGGGTGGGGGTTCTTTCAGGGGGTCAGTGGAGACTCGATGGGTGAATTGACTCCTGATTCCTCACTCCTGATTCTATGATATGCACTCATCAGGGAAAACGCAACAATGCTGAGCGACAGGGTTGCTTCCTCCTTGACAATGCCTCAGCCAATCAGTCGGCTTAGCCAGCCAATCATAAATGTTTGAAATTTGACATTCTTGTGTTTGTCCTGATGAGTGCAAGATATAAAGCTTTGGCAACATGTGTCTCTTTTCAACAATATTCAAGTTCTGTATTACCAAACAATGGTTAAGAGTAATTGTTATGCAGCTGTTAAAATGTGAATGTGCACAATAGTGATTTCAAACAGGAATCCATTTTACTGGATTAGGATTTTATTTATTGTCACGTGTACCAAGGTACAGTGAAAAGTATTTTTCTGCGAGCAGCTCAACAGATCATTAAGTACATAAAAAGAAAAGAAAATACATAATAGGGCAACACAAGGTACACAATGTAACTACATAAACACCGGCATCGGGTGAAGCATACAGGGGTGTAGTGTTAATCAGGTCAGTCCATAAGAAGGTTGTTTAATGAAATGAAATGAAAATTGCTTATTGTCACGAGTAAGCTTCAATGAAGTTGCTGTGAAAAGCCCCTAGTCTCCACATTCCGGCACCTGTTCGGGAAGGCTGGTACGGGAATTGAACCATGCTGCTGGCCTGCCTTGGTCTGCTTTAAAAGCCAGTGATTTAGCCCAGTGTGCTAAACCAGCCCCTGGTTTAGGCCTTAGGAGCCTGGTAACAGTGGGGAAGAATCTGTTTTTGAGTCTGTTCGTGCGTGTTCTCAGACCTTTGTATCTCTTGCCCGATGGAAGAAGTTGGAAGAGTGAGTAAGCCGGGTGGGAGGGGTCTTTGATTATGCTGCCCGCTTTCCCCAGGCAGCGGGAGGTGTAAATGGAGTCAATGGATGGGAGGCAGGTTCGTGTGATGGACTGGGCTGTGTTCATGACTCTCTGAAGTTTCTTGTGGTCCTGGGCCGAGCAGTTGCCATACCAGGCTGTGATGCAGCCCGATAGGATGCTTTCAATGGTGCATCTGTAAAAGTTGGTAAGAGTTAAAGTGGACATGCTGAATTTCTTAGTTTCCTGAGGAAGTATAGATAGAACATAGAACATAGAACAGTACAGCACAGAACAGGCCCTTCGGCCCTCGATGTTGTGCCGAGCAATGATCACCCTACTCAAACCCACGTATCCACACTATACCCGTAACACAACAACCCCCCCTTAACTTTAGGACACTACGGGCAATTTAGCATGGCCAATCCACCTAATCCGCACATCTTTGGACTGTGGGAGGAAACCGGAGCACCCGGAGGAAACCCACGCACACACGGGGAGGACGTGCAGACTCCGCACAGACAGTGACCCAGCCGGGAACCGAACCTGGGACCCTGGAGCTGTGAAGCATTTATGCTAACCACCATGCTACCGTGCTGCCCCAATGCTGTTGTGCTTTCTTGGTGGTAGCGTCCACATGGGTGGATCAGGACAGATTTTTGGAGATCTGTACCCCTATGAATTTGAAACTGCTAACCATCTCCACCTCGGGCCCCGTTGATGCTGACAGGGGTGTGTACAGTACTTTGCTTCCTGAAGTCAATGACCAGCTCTTTAGTTTTGCTGGCATTGAGGGTTAGAATGTTGTCGCTGCACCACTCCACTCGGTTCTCTCTCTCCCTCCTCTATTCTGACTCGTTATTCAGATGCGGCTCACTATGGTTGTATCATCAGCAAACTTGTAGATGGAGTTGGAACCAAATTTTGCCACGCAGTCGTGTGTGTACAGAGAGTAGAGTAGGGGGCTAAGTACGCAGCCTTGCGGGGTGCCGGTACTGAGGACTATTGTGGAGGTGGTGTTATCGTTTATTCTTACTGATTGTGGTCTGTGGGTCAGAAAGTCGAGGATCCAGTTGCCAAGTGAGGAGCCAAGTCCTAGATTTTGGAGCTTTGATATGAGCTTTGCTAGGATTATGGTGTTGAAGGCGGAGCTGTAGTCAATAAATAGGAGTCTGATATAGGTGTCCTTGTTGTCGAGATGCTCTAGATATGAGTGTAGGGCCAGGAAGATGGCGCTTGCTGTGGACCGGTTGCTGCGGTATGCGAATTGCAATGGATCAAAGCGTTCTCGGAGTATGGAGGTGATGCGCTTCATGGCCAATCTCTCTATTTGATAATACCACTTAACTCACACAATCTTTCCATGTTTAACTTTGAAATGTTAAAGATGCATTGCTTGCCAAATAGTTTCCAAAACTATCTGGCAAAACCATCTGCAGGTTATGGTACAATTTAATTATTTTGGGCTCAATGAAAAAGATAAATCTTTCATGTGTGTGTTCGGTATTAGACAGTATTGATTGGTATTGTGGTTTTCCAATCTAAGTTGCTGCACTCTCATTGATAAAGTGAGAGCAGCGGAAAAATAAATTTTGCTCCTTGAACGCAGTGAAGCATCCCAAGGTGCTTCACAACATAATCAACACAATTTGCTATCAGGCCAATATGAGGAGAAATTAGGGCAGGTGGTGGCAAGTTTTAAGCACCATCTTAAAGGAGCATCCAATTCTGGCCTCTTGCACGTTCCCAAATTGCTCCATGATTGCCGGTTTTGTCTTTGGCTGCCCAAGGCCCAATGCACTAGAATTCCATTCCTAAACCTCATCACCTCGCTCTTTCTCTCCTCCTTTATGACACTCCACATCTTTGACCGAGCCTCAGCATCGCCTTATTTGGCTTGGTATCTAATTTTGCATTATTACGCTGGTGTTAAGCATCTTGCGATGTGACACTGCCTAACTACAAATGAAAACAGAAAATCCACAGAATCTGTAGATCCCTCCAGTGCAGATGGCAACCACTCGGCCATCGAGTCCACACCCGCTCTAGGACAGAGCGCGCAATCTAGGCCCAATCCCCAGCCCTATCCTTGTAACCCTGCGCATTGATCATGGCCGATCCACCTAAGCCACACATCTTTGGACAATAAAGGGAAATTTAGCGCGGCCAATCGGGCAGCACGTAGCATGGTGGTTAGCACAATTGCTTCACAGCTCCAGGGCCCCAGGTTCGATTCTGGCTTGGGTCACTGTCTGTGTGGAGTCTGCACATCCTCCCCGTGTCTGCGTGGGTTCCTCCGGGTGCTCCGGTTTCCTCCCACAGTCCAAAGATGTGCAGGTTAGGTGGATTGTCCATGATAAATTGCCCTTAGTGTCCAAAATTGCCCTTAGTGTTGGGTGGGGTTACAAGGTTATAAGGATAGGGTGGAGATGTGGGCTTGGGTAGGGTGCTCTTTCAAAGAGCCGGTGCAGACTCGATGGGCCGAATGGCCTCCTTCTGCACTGTAAATTCTATGATCTATGAACCTGCACATCTTTGGACGGTGGGAGGAAACCGGAGCACCCAGAGGAAACCCACGCAGACACGGGGAAGACGTGCAGACGGTCACCCGAGGTTGGAATCAAAAACGCGTCCCGGTGCTGACCACTGTCAGACGGGGACAAACAAAAATGTTAACCCTGTTCCTCTCTCCATAGATGTTGCCAGACACGCTGGGGGGGGGGGGGGGGTTCCTCTCCAGCATTTTCTGGGTGTTTTGAAAAAGCTTGACGCAAAATACTGCAGATGTTGGAAAGACTAACAGATGGGGGGAGTTGGGTTAACATGGACTCGACGGGCCGAGTGGCCTCCTTCTGCACTGCAAATTCTATGGTTCTGCGAGCATCATGCTAACTATGTTCTTGCAAAGGAGGAGGCTGGAAATGGAAACCCAGCTGCGATCTGAATAACAAGCTGTATTGTTGGGGGAGGGGAGAAGAGGGGGGGACAAAGCCCGCCCATTTGAAAACGAAAACCGTTGACAACAGTGACGTGGCCGCTTGCCCGGAGCGGCCAATGGGAGCGCTGTTGCTGAGGTCGGCGCGGCTGGGGTGGGGGTGGGAAGCCAATGGGAGGGGAGGAGAGGCGGGGCCGGGTGAAGGGGCGGGGCCAGAGAAGGCCCCTCCCCCACCCCGCTGGGACGCGCCGCTGTTGTCAGCGGGAAGACGGCGGCCATTTTATAACGTCAGAGAACAAAGAAGAAGCAGCGAGAGAGAGGGAGAAAATAAAAAGCTCACTTACAGGTAAGCGGGCAGCCTTTCAGAAACAAAAACAACACTACTCAAACAAACCAGCCCGGGTGAATATAAACCCTCGCCTCCAGCAAATCAAGAGGACCGTCCGTTAGTGAATGGATTAATTAATGGTTTCCTGCAGCATCTTTGGGTTGACCGTGAGGGCGGCTCCATCTGCCTGCAAATGCTCCCCTCAACCAATTCCCCGCTCAAAATGCATCGGCTGCTCCCTGTTTCTTTTATTTGTTCAATTAATAATTAATACAAGTCTCATGTCCTGCTTGTGTGGCCCTGCCATTGTTTTTAAACGGTCTCAGCCCCCCCCCCCCCCAAATCGTTCTTGCCCCTGTTTAAATCTTTTAAAAAAATCATCCTTTAATTTTGTTTCCCTGTCTTTCTCCCCCTCCCCCCCCCCCCCCCCAAATATATAACCGACCGACAAGCTGGATGTAATAATTAGAATCCAGTAAATTGGATTTAAATGGGCCCTATTCCCAGATTGTATTCACTCGCCATAATTCTATCCCACATTTAATGTAAGTTCACTGAATATGGGACATTCTCTTGGAATGTGTGATCTTCTCTACTGGGAAAGTCAAACCCTTGACAGCTGCTGCTTTTTCTTGGAAAGCTGTCCGATCAATGATTGAAATTTGGGTTCCTGTCAAATGTCGGTTTTAATGTAGAAGCAGGTTCTGCGATTCACCCAGTAGAATCAGAAAACAAGTGATTGAACCTGTATAATTATGATGGGGCGTGCTTAAATCTATTGCAGTAAGTATAGGGTTAGTTTAGGATCTAATTCAATCGACTCCCTATTATCTTATGGTGCGATTAAATATAATTGGCACATCCAATTTGGAGAGCGTTACACTTTTTTTCTCATAATTTGCAATTCATTGTTGCTTTGACTAATTGATAATGCAACTCTCTTACAGGGCTCTTGTTTGTGACGGAAACTTTGTTACAGTAACTGGCCCCCCATTATTCACCCAGTCTTGGGATTGCTTGCTGAACGAGTTTCCTAATTCATCGCCTGCTGCGCATGTGCTTGGTGTCCTGCTTGGGTCCACGGTCAGCAACCAAATTATTTTGTGCTGGTCCTTTTGAAGTGTTCTTAAATGCCCATTTTCAGTGATTATTGAAGCACACCAGAATTTATCTTGTTTCTGTATGATACATATACAGCTTGACCAGCCTCACTCAGTCTTGAGGAGATCACGATGATGTGTCAAAATTCATGTGACCATTGCTGGTGATTGTGCGCAATCATCATATGAAAAACACAGGTTATTAAATGACACAAATTGTGATCATTACTTGTAAGATCATCACTGGGGTTTCAGCAAAGTATCATGAGCTATCTCCACGAGTGAGAGTCACTGTCTAATATGAAAATGCTCGCTTTTGTTTCCCTTTTTATCATTTACTCTGCTTTCTTTTGTTAATTAAATTCCCATATAATTCATCAGATTTGAGAGTCTTTTTCCTGCTAATGGAGACCAGTTTTACCTATATTCCTTAACTGTAGAGTGATTCTGGCTTTATTAAAAGTGTCTGCTAAACCCAGCAGAACGTTGTGGGTTATAAGCTCTACACCACTCTTCATGCCAATATAATAAATAGTTAAGGACCTGGTTAAGGTATCATGCCATTATCTGATGCAGAGTATTATTCCTGCATCAAGCTACAGCACCAAAGAGGATCCAGATGATTTGGTGTCTCATTCTGCTAATGGGAGTCTTCTGTATACAGATTAAACAGCACCTCAAGGGCAATCAGGCATGAAGAACAGCCAGCGATGCTCAGATGCCATGAAGGCACACATCAGCTATTTTTCCTAATTCTAAATCAGTGGCCATTATATTTGGATTGATTCCTAGGCTCTGAAGACATAAAATATACAAATACAAGATTTTTTATGAATAAAGACTCGTGACACTAATAAAGAGTATTATAATCTGTCACTGTTAAGACGATAACTCCTGGAATTACATAGAATTGCTACAGTCCAGAAGAAGACTATTCGCCCCATCGAGTCTGCACCAACACTTAAGGGCAGTTTTTTTATCATAGCCAATCCACCTAACCTGCACATCTTTGGATGTGGGGGGAAAACTGGAGCACCCACAGGAAACCCACATAGACATGGGGAGAAAAATCTGAAATTTGAGTGCATTTTCCAAAAGAAAATCTGTATGAAAAACCATAATTAGCCCCTTGGTTCATTAAATTTCCAGTGTCATTATCTTATGTAGGTGAAGGTATTTTGTTTTTGAGTCCTGCAGGCCTGATTTTTAAGTGGAAATCAGAAGCTCTGTATTGTTTAACGCATTCCTCTAAACCCTAGCGTACAAGCTAACTTGGGTCCTCTTAAAACCTAAACTTATAACCATGGTTGAATATGGTAGCTATGGAACAGAAAGTGTACCTGATCCTAGTTGCAGTAGGTATGATCTATCTGGTGTGGAATTACATTGGCAGCATCAGTGGAAGATTTGAGGCAGAGGAGGGAATTGAGGTAAGCGTAAAAGTTGCAAGGAGTATTTTGTAACCTCTATAACATATGCCGTATATTGGCAAGTTAGGAAAACTGAACGACCCTGTGTTAAATACTCAGTTGATTTAATACGTTTTCAATTAGAAAAAAAACCTGGAGGAGTGTGCCATTTATTTTCAGGTGAGCTTGCAGTACAGGACATTGCAGTGTATTTCACGTTTAATCTGTATTGATAGTGACCGATATTGGCCAGGATATTCCTCTTTTGATTCCAGTCTCGTCTTGTGCCTTTGTTAGCCCCAGTGATCTTCAAGCTAACCTCCCATTCTCCCCAGCCTGTAAAATTTAGCTCATCCAAAGTTGCTACTCCCATCCTGCCCTGCTTATCTCTCATCCGGTTCTTAAATGATCTACAATGGCTTCTGACCATCCCAGAGCCTTGAGTTTTAAAGTTATCGCTCTCTGGTTCAAATGTTTTTCAATGCCTGTTCCATCTATCTCTTTAACTTTCCCCCTTCAGGCCATAACATATTACTGCTTCATGTCTAATCCTTACCTTTTGTGCAACCCACTCAATTTATTAGCAACCATATTTTCATCTGTCTAGATCAGTGGTTCTCAACCAGGGTCCACATGGACCCTGGGGGTCCATGTAACATTACTGGGGATCCACACAAAAAAAATAACGAATTGGGGGTCCACGGTGATATTTTAGTGGTCCATAGAGCAATTCTACTTCAGAACAATTGTTATTACTGAGAATCAAGTAGAAGAAAAAAATGTTTGTTTTCATGATGAATATTCACCTTTCTCTCTCTCTCTCTCTCTCTCTCTCGCACTGACAAAGGTCAAAGAGAGATTATAATCTATCTAATTTACCTTGAGGGCTGAAGGGGCTCAGAACCAAAAAGGTGCATTTGCTGTGTTTATTTTTGTGGTACTGTATTCTGAGAAAAAAAAATCCATACCGGTTGATGACAAATGGGTTTATTGTGCTTTAATGACAGTTGTTGTTGAAGATTGCCCGGGCTATTGTCCCCTAGGAACAGCCCGGAGAACCTTTAATGACAGAAGCAGCATATTAAATACCCACGGTATTTTTTTCTGTGGAATGGCTATGGGGGTCCACAAAAAAAAATTAAGAGGAAAAGGTTAAAAAAAAGTTGAGAACTCCTGGTCTAGATGCTATCCTCTGGAGTTCTATGAACACCTGTCTCTCCTCCACGACCATGTCTCTCTTTAATTTGATTTATCAATCTTTCGACTATTCCTAGAATCTTCCCCTTTTGTTCAACGTCTATTTGTTTTTGATTAGACCTCTTGGACATTTTTGCCTAAATTAAAAATTGTAGCTAAATAAATTTGCTACATTTGCTAACCATATATTTCAAACCCCAAATGTCCTTCGTGTTTTTTTGGTAGAATATTCAGGATATTTTTGTTCAAAACAGACTTGGGCACAATGCAGTAACAGAAGCAAGAGGAAGTGATGCTGATTACATCAGTCTGCATCAATTGCACTTGGCATCTGTGTTGAACATAATGGTTACCTCATCTGAAATTTTTGAATTTCCCCTTGTGGTTGTTTAAAATTTTAGCAGACCATCTAAGTTGTATTCAAATCTTGTGCTTTTTGAACAATGGAGCCCAACAAGTTTACATTGTAGCTGAATCTAAATTAAGAACAATTAAGTTCAGGGAAAAATTGTAGGTTTGTCTCTTCCGCCCTCCAACCCCCATTAAAATAAGCAGGTTAACAATGTGCTGAACAACGAACAAATGAACAAAACTTCAGTAGACTAGATAACATAGTATGTTAGAATTAAGGAATTTTAGAACCGTTCTCCATTTTTAAGTTAACAAATTTTGCGTTAGTTCTGTGAGCCAGAGTTCTGTTAACTGAAATATTATTGGTTGTTTTTGATATGTCTTAAAAATTTGTAACATTGAAACACTGGAGGTTCTTCATGTGGATGCCCAAACGTCATCTTGGGAATAGTGCGGAAATAAAAATACCAAGATCCTTAAGATCAGTGCTGCCATTTTCTCTTTCCCTATCCCCTTTCAAGCATCAGAGTAAAATTGTGCTTGGCTGAAGTATGTGCTTATCTATTGTTGGCAGTATATGTATTGGAGATAGGAAAATAACACGGCTGAAATGATAGACTTTACAATTGGCATTCAGACTGATTGTCTTGCTTCTTTCAAAGAAAATTGGGCGAGATTTAAGCTTAGAAAAGTGGAATCCATTCTGGGTCGCAATCGTGGGGTCAGTGCCGGGAATGATCCCAGGACATAACCCCCAGACCCACCTGGACCCACCCAACTTGCCTGTTGGGGGTCCTCAAGCACACACACTTCACCACATATCAGCACTCCTGGGCCCAATCCCTGGCACAGGCAGAATGCCAACCTGTCCACTTGCACCCTGGCAGTGCCACGTGGGCACCCTGGCAGTGCCAGGTTGGCACCCAGGTGGCTGTGCCTGGGTGGCACCAGCTGTGCTTGGGTGCCATCCTGCCCAGGGGCCTCCCGATTGCCTGGGAGAGACCACGGCCCAAAGTGCCATTCCGCCTGATACCCATTTGTGGGGACCAGTGCTACATAGGGACCTTCTGGGGTCGTCTTGGCAAGGCCGATAGTTGCCGGGTGGCCGTTTGATCAGGCAGCAGCATTGCTACTTGAGCTTTTAAACTGAGTTAACTGTACGAAACTGGGTCCCACCCACGGATAGCGACAACTCACGAGATCTTGTGAGGCGTAATGACAGTAAGGAATCCTGGGAGAGGCTTCCCTCGGGGTCTACCGGCTGCTTCCTGTACGATTCTGGTACTGATTCGCGGCCGGTAGATTGCATCTGACACTTCGATTCTCTGAGTCCGAAGGTTACACATACAAAATAAATGAAATGGAACGTTAAGTACATCAAATGCTACCAGTGTGCTGAGGCATACAGTGTTTGCACAGTTACACATAGTCACGTTGAACAAATCGTAGCTGACCTGAATCTCATTCTTTAGAAAGTACATGTCAGTTGTCGAGCTAATTTCTGAGTAGGACTGCCATTTGTTTGTTCTTTCTGCTGCCTTATGTAAAATTAGATTTGAAGTAGTTTCTGCTGATGACTAAGTTGTTTGTGAAGAAACTAGTACATAGAACATACAGTGCAGAAGGAGGCCATTCGGCCCATCGAGTCTGCACCGGCCCTCCCAAACCCCCACCCACCCCTGTAACCCAATCACCCCTCCTAACCTTTTTGGTCATTAAGAGCAATTTATCATGGCCCATCCACCTAACCTGCACGTCATTGGACTGTGGGAGGAAACCGGAGCACCCAGAGGAAACCCATGCAGACACTGGGAGAACGTGCAAATTCCGCACAGACAGTGACCCAGTGGGGAATCGAACCTGGGACCCTGGTGCTGTGAAGTCACAGTGCTATCCACTTGTGCTACTGTGTTACCGTCTAGCTTGATGGCTGCAAGTCATAATTCAAACTTCATGTAATTTAATTTGGAAATGAAACCTTTACTTTAAATTAGATTTAATTATGTTTGCTAAACATACTGTTAAAATTTTGTACAAGCGTTGAAATTTAAAAAAATTCTTTCATACCTGCTTCAGATCCTAGCTTTGCAAAACAGGTTATTCAGCACGAGGGAGAAAAGAAAGTAAAATTTGCATATTAATCAGTTTCAAATTTAGTCATGGATGGATTTTTGCTTGAACTGCTGATAGTGAACTTGGTTGTGCTTGTATGCTGCAGTAGGATTGATCAAATTAAGTAAATGTATTTTTACGTTAAATCTTTAATGCTAATTTTATGAATTATAGACTCAATCCTCTAATTTGGGCATACTTTTGGTGACTTGGTTGAACGGGTAGTTTATTAGGTCTTGTTTTCTATTGCCATGATATTTGAAGTAAATACTGCAACAGTTTGTAATGAATGAGAGGTGATGCATATTATAATATACAAATAAAACTGCTCCTCAGAGAATTACTGATTGGGCACCTCATCTTTGGGGCAATTACTTTGTGGTGCGGTGAAAGTGTCTGCCCTTGACATTAAGGCGCCATTTGATTGAGTATGGCATAAGGAGTTCGAGCAAAAATGGATTTAATTGGAATCGGGGGGGAGACTCTCCACTGGCCATACCCAGCACAAAAGGATGATGGTTGTGGTGGGTTGGAGGTCAGTCATCTCAGTCCTGGGACATCACTGCAGGAGTTCCTCTGGTAGTGTCTTAGGGCCAACCATCTTCAGCTGCTTCATCAATTACCTTCCTTCCAACATAAGGTCAGATGTGGGAATGTTCACATGAAGCAAAATGTTCAGCACCATTCATGACTGACTCCTTAGACATTAAAGCAGTTCAGGTGCAAATGCAGCAAAACCTGGATAATACCCAGGCTTGGGCTGGCAAGTAACATTTCTCGCCACACCAGTGCCAGACAATGACCACCTCCAACAAGATCCAAGGAGAGGATCAAACCATTGCCCCTTACATTCAATGGCATTGCCATCACTGAAACTCCCACTATCAACATCGTGGGGGGGTTACCATTGACCACAAACTGAACTGGACTAGCCATATAAATACTGTGGCTACAAAAGAGCAGATCAGAGGCTAGGCAAGTAATTCACCTCCTGACACCGCCCCCCCCAAAGCCTGCCCACTGTATATGAGACAGAAGTCTGGAGTGTGATGGAACAGTCTGCACTTGCCTGGATGAGTGCAGCTCTAACAACTCTCAAGAAGGTCGACACCATCCAGGACAAAGCTTTATTGGCACCCTTTCCATAAGCATTCTCTCCCTACTGAGGCACAGTAGCAGCATGTGTACCATCTACAAGATGCACTGCAGACCTCGCCAAGGCTCCTTAGGCAGCACCTTCCAAAACCACGACCACTACCATCTAAACGGACAAGGGCGACAGATACCTGGAAACACTACCACCTGGAAGTTCCCCTCCAAGTCACTTACCATCCTGACTTGGCAATATATCACCTTTCCTTCAGTGTTGCTGGGTCAAAATCATGGAACTCCCTCAATTGCACAACCATTGATTCTGTTGGATATTGTTTTATTGAAGGACCACTCACTTTGAAAACTAACCAGATTAAATTGAACGTGGCTGTAGTCTGTAATGCACAATGGCAAATTGCCATAATTTTTAATGTGAGCAATTAAAATTATTGGACAATTGTGTACATTCAATGGATCATCATTGTAAAGCAAGAATATCAAAAGTTCCAACTGTTTGTTTAATCATATAGAAAGTGAAATTGCTGGAATTAGTCTTTAATCAGATCTAAAATTTAAACTACTTTATTCAGCATATGAGAAAATGAATCTTCCTATTTTCCTCGAATTCAGATTAGTTTATAAATAGGGCGATCTACCAGCTATTCACACCGGCGGGATATTCGGTCCCATCCGTGCACAGATTTCCCGTTGACGAGGGGTGCAGTCACCGGGAAATCCCGGTGACAATGGCGGGGTGGGTAAATCCTGCTGACGGGCCACCTCTGCTGTCGAAAAACACATGGTGGGTTGGTCGGTAAATCCTGCCCAGAATGACTCAAGTCCCGAAAGACGTGCTTGTTAGGTGAATTGGACATCCTGAATTCTCCCTCCGTGTACTCGAACAGGCGCCGGAGTGTGGCGACTAGTGGATTTTCACAGTAACATCATTGCAGTGTTCATGTAAGCCTACTTGTGGCACTAATAAAGATTGTTGTTATTATTATTTTGGTAGCTACATTTATTAATGCACTGAGAGCAGATGGAAAAGGGGAGATGGCAGGGAAAAAGTAGCAATATGTGAACATTTTAAGAGAATGTTCTTTGAGTTGTAAATAGAATTGAGCTGTTAAATATCAAGAATTGGTGTCCAGATATTTGAGGTATGAGTACTGTTGAATTTGGTGGTTGCAAAGTTAACTGCTTTGAAATTGGGTGCTGTATTTGATGTTATACTTAAATGAAAGAAAGGCTTGCACTTTTCACGACACTAGATATCTCAAAGTGCTTTACTGCTGATGAATTTCTTTTGAAGTGGAGTCAATGTAAAAAACACAACAGCCAATCTGTATTAGCATGGAAACTTCTGATATCAGATTATATCCACTGTCAATTTTCAGTTCCTTTTTTTTGCTGCCACCAATAATAAATGTAATAGAAACAGAAAATGCTGCAAAACTCAACATGTCTGGCAGTATCTGTGGAGAGAAAAACAAAGTTAATGTTTTGAGTCCAGAGACTCCTCTTCAGAGTTAATAAATGTAAAATATTTTCCAGTAAAATATAACTATTGACTTAGATATACGTCGCCCCCACCTACAGATCCTCGCACACCATTCTAGATGATTGACATTTCGTAAATACATAGAGTTCAAACAAACGTTCATACATGGACTTTAAAGGTTATAAAACTCTTTGTTTACCTGCATCTACCTGAGGAAATTTTCAATTTGAGTTTCTGTAATCCCTCTTTTTTTTAAAAAAATGTTTTTATTCTCCGTTTTCACATTTTACTCCAAAATCCCCACCCCACCCCAAACAGTAAATGGTAACAAATACAAAGTCAATCCCCTTAACAATAACAACGATCCCATACTCCCACCACCCCAAACAACGGCCCACCTGTCAATATATGCATCCAATAAAAAAACCCTCCCATGGTGGAAACAAAAAAAAAACAAAGGAGAAAAAAGAAAGGAGTCCGGGACCGCCCATGGTCACCCTAGAATCCACCCACCCCCCAACACACACACACACACACACCGGCGTCCAACCTCCAAAAGAGTACCGTATGTGATATCGAAGAGTTGTAAACCCCCTCTTCCCCTTCAACGCCTCCCGCCCACTGCCTCTTGTAAAACTCCTTCCCCCAACCTCGGTTCCTTCCCCCCAACTTTCCACTCCGGCTAGACCACTCGGATCCTGTTCTGCTAGGCTCCGATGGCTACAGCCCCTCCCCCCACCTCACTCCCGTTCACTTTAAACCGGCCAGCGCGGAGGCCCCCTCCCGGGTCCCTTTCCCTCTTGCCCGGCCCAAGGAAAACCCAGAAATCCCCTTTTAGCACGCACACCCCGCCTACACCCCAAAGAGCCATTTTAGCACGCACCCCCCACCTACACCCCAAAGAGCCCTCACTTCAAGTGCAAATCCCATCACTTCCCTTGTCCAAATATATACACCATTGGCTCCTTTAGCCCATACACCAGGACGCAGTGAGACAAAAAAAAGAAGACATGAGGTTACGTCAGCACATGGCCATTTCTCAGTTCTGCCACAGTCCTTCTGCCTTCGCAAACTCCTCTGCTGCTTCCGCCGTTCCAAAATAAAAGTCCTTGAGCTTATAAGTCACCCTCAGCTTCGCTGGATATACAATGCCGCACTGCACCTTGCTGATGTACAGTGCCCCCTTCACCCGGTTGAAAGCAGCCCGCCTCCTCGCCAGCTCCACCGTAAAGTCCTGGTATACACGTATACCAGCTCCAGCCCACTGCACCACCCGCTTCTGCTTGGCCCAGCACAGGACCTTCTCTTTCACACAGTACCTAAGGAAGCACAAAGTCACTACTCTTGGTGGCTCACCCGCCTTTGGTACAGGCCTCCCCGACCGATGAGCCCGATCCAGTTCATATCGGGAGGGTTCCTCCCCCTGCCCCAATAGTTGCGCCAGCATAGCAGCAAAATACCCTGTCGGCCTCGGCCCTTCAACTCCTTCGGGCAGCCCCATAATCCTCAAATTCTGTCGCCTGGACCTGTTTTCCAGATCTTCCAATTTTCCTTGCAGATCCTTGTTCACCTCCATCGCCTTCCACGTCGAGGTAAGTTGATCACCGTGCTGCGCCACCGTCTCCTCCACTACCTTCAGCGCCTCCCCTTGCGCCCGCACCTCCGCCATTGCACTCGCCACCGCCGTCGTCACCGGGGAAATCGCCTCCTCCACCAGCACACTCAAAACCTCCCTCATCTCCTTTCTCATCGCCTCCAGGTGTTTTGTAAACTGCCTTTCGAATTCTGCAGCCATTACCATAGGTATTTCTTCAGCCTTCAGCATTGCGGCCTCCCCTGGTAATTCTCAGTTCCTTTTTGAAGTTCTAGAACTTAATTTTGTTTTAATGCTTGAATACTTGAAATGCCACATCTGTTGTGTTATGCTGTCATGCATGAAGGTTTTATTTCTTCAAACTTCTTTATACATCCGTACCTCTCATGCACATGTGTGTGGAACCTCCAATAATTCTCCATTTAGCAAAGCCAACTGACATTCAGTTCTTCTAAATTGATACTTTTGGAACACAATGTTATGGCTAACCTGGACTCATTCTTGCAAAAAGAAAGGATCAATTCAGAATCCTAATCAGTTTGTGATTAGCATTATTATGAATTCCACATGCCTAAGAGGCTGCAATATTTTGAGGCTGTCATATTTCGCGGAGCAGGCTCGAAGGGCCAAAAGGCCTCCTCCCGCCCCTATCTTTTATGTATCCTATTTTCTTCTATGAGACTGCAATTGTTCGTTCAGCTTCGTAGTTCTCCTCTACATCTGAGTTGTTATTTGGGCCACATGAAAGAAATTGGATGCTTTTTTTTTTGGGAAAAGGCAAAATCATGGGCTCGATTCAGCACACTCAAGTTAAAGCCCGCTGAGCGGCACATTTAACAGGGTGTTTCTCAGCGGCTGCAGTGCAGCGAAACACCCTTCTATTCAACAGCACTTTGCTGTTTTTCTTTGGCCTCAGGCGTTTCTCCCTGCCGAGGCTGCTCTTAGAGGGATTTCCTGCTGGCGGGCTTGGAAAGGCTCCCCGCAGATTGGGGTGGCATTTTGGAAGGCTGTCCCGATATTTCACCTTTGGCACTTCTAGCCAGGTAACTTCCTTTAAGCACCACATTGTAACATATTCAGTTCTGTCATTCTAACTTCACCTATTTTGTTACTAGTTTATATGTTGATACTGTGGTGTTACCACCCAAATGATGTAGGTACGTTATGGTTCTGTTTTCTTTTCAATATTGTCCTTAATAAGCAGTGGTTATGCATTATTTGGCATGTACTGCTGGCATCAGAAGCTTGTATTCTGTGGTATTTTACATAATTTTTTTTTTGTTTTTTTTATAAATTTAGAGTACCCAATTCATTTTTCCAATTAAGGGGTAATTTAGCGTGGCCAATCCACTCAGCCTGCACATCTTTGGGTTGTGGGAGCGAAACCCACACAAACACGGGGCGAATGTGCAAACTCCACACGGACAGTGACCCAGAGCCGCGATCGAACCTGGGACCTCAACGCCGTGAGGCAACAGGGCTAACCCACTGGGCCACCGTGCTGCCTTTTACATAATGTTAACTGTATGTTATAGTCCAAAATATCCCTGCAATATTTTCTGCAACTGGAGTAAAATCTTTAAATCTTAATATTGCAAAATCATATGTTGACTAAGAAGTTAGAAATGTTATTTAGTGCGGGATTTACCGGCTGTTCACGCCGGCGGGAAATTCCAGTCCCATGCCGGGGCACAGGTTTCCTGATGATGAGGGGGTGCTGTAACCGGGAAACCCCGTTGACAATGGTGGGGCCGGTTGATCCTGCTGGCGGGCTGCCTCCACCGCCCTTAGTCTCTGGATTAATTTGAAGCAAAACTGTATATCCTGATAAGATTGTTAATGTATTTGTAATTCAAGTCATTCTTCACTTGGGAGCTGAGATCCCTAATGAGATTTGATATTTTGTCATAGTCATTCAATTAACCTTATTGAGCTTGAAAGTTATGATCTTTTTAATCCAACAGTGTAAATCCTATGAGACTTTGTCATTAAAGATGTATCTTATCTATCACATATTAATTATATAATAATCAGATTGTGACCCAACTACTTGCTTCCTATTCATAGACCTGTATGCATTATCTGGTCTGACTTTCATACCAAGTGCATTTTTCAGCAGCTTGTGAATTATTTATGTAGATGGTTTACACTTGTTTTTTCCTAAACTGTAGTTGGTTTCTCCTTGAAACTTGTCTAGTTTATATCTAATTTGAAGAATTAAAGACCTGAAATGTTGCCCATGTCCAGATTTGGATGTATTTGGTTTCTCGAAATCTTGCAATGATATTTTGTTTAATTTACCTTTTATTGGTGTTGTGAGCCAATGCACATTGGAGAGAATAATATTGTTCACTTGCCTGTCCTTAACTGATGCTGCTGTGAGCAGGCCTCGTCTTTTATACAAATGCCGCCCTGGTGTGTTTTCTTTTTTTCTTTTGCCTTTATTGTCATCTCCTCTTGGTGTACTCATCAGCAATTTTAAAAACTGATAATTAAAACAGCAAATATCAGCTGAGTTTGGGATTTAACTTGTATTATTTGAAGTTGAAGCATTTTATCATTGAATTATGATGTAAATGGAGCCACTTAATTATATATTGTATTTTGTAGTAATGTTTTTTAACTTGATAAAAATAAAGACAACATAGTAGACCCAAGACGAGAGAGCACAATTGTAACCTTGTACTTTCATCCTTCCCAAGATTAACCGGAAATTAATGGGTTTGTTTTTATCTACAATGTAAAATCCATACATATTACTATTGATGTTCTACAGTTACTATCTAGTTCCATGTTGCTCTGTTCCTGTCCATTTCTTGTAAACCTAACCGTATTAAAATGTTCCCTCTCCTCCAGTCATTGAATATGTTCCAGCCTCTGAATCCTTAACAAGAAAGCTGCCTTGCTTATGGTCATAAATCTTGCATTTAGTATATCTGCTTGCTATCATGAATCTTGCATTTAGTATATTTGTATCCACTGCAAGAAAAAATGGGGCTTTCACATAGGTGGAATTGAAACCATTTGTGGCACTTGCAATGACACAATATATTCGTCTAATGTGATCACCAGTTTTCAACAAAATCTGGTAACTTTAGGCACTGGCCTAATTGTGGGGCTTTGATCAGTAAGATTTGTTTAACCCCAGAGAATGCTTTTTCTCAGAACTGTTAAAGCTGTTTCATTGGGAATAATACAATATCCACAGTTAGGTGTTAAACCGTAGTGCTTGCAGCTTTTGCCAGCTGCATTTATTTTTAACTTGTACAGGATGTAGGTAACCATCTTCTATATTTTAGAAACAAATGTCCATTTTTTTTGAAGTAGATGTGATAAAACAAATCTAATAATTTCCAGTTAATCTTGGGAAGGATTAAACCCATTAATTTCCAGTTAATCTTGGGAAAGATTAATGTATACGGTTACAGTTGTGCTCTCTCGTCTTGGGTCTACTGTGTTGCCAATGTGTGAAGTTTTTGTCTTTTTTTAAGCAAAGTTTAGACTATTGTAGAATATCTTCCAACTATTGGCACATTTTCTAATTTTTTTGCCGCCTCTATCACTGGAGCTAAGGTTAAAACAGAAAACTGAATCTGCATGTTTTGGTTTCTGCACATAGGTGGTAATGGATGTTTGGCGAGCTTGTGGAGTAGTTAAGTGTTAGATTCTGCCACTTTCAAAGCTCAGGTTGATGGTTATCCCAGAATTCAACCGTTTGGCTTTTGTCAACATTTGTTTTCTTGCGTTTATTGTTAAGTATGTGCCTGAGAATCTAGTTTGTTTGGGTTGGGTGAATTGGAACAACTTGAAATTGCATTTTTAGTAAATGATTCTCTCATGCCAACGTAAATATTTTAGTGGACAGGGACAACATGAGGCATTTCTATTTCAGGAGATTTCAACTATAGAAGTAAGTTAGAAGTTGGTTTTGTGTAAAGCATCTATTTCTCACGTAATCAAATTTTGAAAATTGTGCAGTTTGAGGCTAAAGCGACTTGCTGTTGCATTAATCTTTGCAGTCTTTGCTCTCTCTCTTGCGGAAAATAAATCTTGAGGATTATTGAACAGCCAATACAGTTCTATCAAGCAGTTCATATGATAAGAGCTTCATATCACAATGAATGGTACAATTCCATCTCATTTAACTGCAATATGCAGACCAATTTAGACATTAGACAATGTGGCACTAATTGGGGAAATACACTTTCAAGTCCTCTTTTGTCAGCAATGACAAACAAGGCTCACATCGAAACTTGTTGAGTGATACTGATCATGTTCTTGTGATTTTACTGTGAAAATCCAATTACATCCCCTTTCTGACTGGTTTGGCGTTTCTAATAATATCAGATGTTTGAGGTGGGGAGGGAAGGAATTTTGGCTGCTGTGAAAGTTTCTGATTTGCGGGTGCTCTTCTGTGTGGGTGTGTTTAGTTTGTATTTTTAGTTTGCACCAACGTAGAAAGGCTGCTGGAATGGTAATTCAGTCGAGAGAATGTCAAAGCAGAGAGCAGAGTTCTTAAGTAATTTGAATGAAGGAAGAAAATTAATCAAATTTTTTCTTAGGCTCCTCTCTAATATTGAAGAAATTCTTCAACATTTCCATCGCTGCTGCTGGTGCAAAATGAGAACCTCCAGTATCAGGTTATTTTAAATCATCTCAAGCAACATGCCATCCTATGTAAAAATTCATGCTACATATCCCTTTCTCAATTTAATAGCACTCGTATTCCTGCAAAATATTTATCAGTATAGTTAGTTGATTTTAATGCAATACTATTGACATTTTCTAATTGGCTGAACGGCTATTTTAATATTGCAGATCGTAGTATTTTTGCTTCACAATTCTTCTCTTTCAAGAAATTATTAGAACGCTGAAAAATATTGTAGAAATGTTTCTGGTGAAATTTTGTCTAAAATTAAAGCAAAAAATGGGAAAAACGGTAGGTTTCTTAGCATCGAATGGGGAATTTTTGCTGTTGCTGTCATACTGATAACACTGGATTTTCTTTTCCCAATTAGATGGTGAATTGTACATGGATTGTTTGTCAGTTAATTGGATTTTAGTTTTATTTAAAATATGGCTGTGAGGATGTTAAACCAGCCTTGTTCTGCAATTAAATATTTAGGATGGACATTATAAATGTTATCAGTCATAAACCAGGCTCGTAAAAGTTGTGAAAGTGTTCAGGTTGTCAGGCTGTGCAGGAGACAAGACAGCTAATGTAATCATTGGCAAGTGGTGGCAAGCATATTATTCATGGCTAAGCAGCAATATTCCTGCATTATGTGCAACTATAAATAATGGTGGATGCTTTTGGAGATAGGACAGGGGTATCGACAGCAGCAAATGAAGGTCTGTAGAATACCCTGTGTGTTCCTTTGCAAACATGTATACAGTATCATGTAACTTATTTTAGGTGTTCTCGGTTCCATCAAACATATTTGTTTTCTACTTCTGTATTATTTGAAAGAAATGCTTTAGGTTTAAAATGTAGCACAGCGGTTAGCACTGTTGCTTCAACAGCACCAGGGTTCCGGGTTCAATTCCCGCTTGGGTCACTGTCTGTGCGGAATCTGCACGTTCTCCCCAAGTCTGCATGGGTTTCCTCCGGGTGCTCCGGTTTCCTCCCACAAGTCCCGAAAGATGTTTGTTAGGTGAATTGGACATTCTGAATTCTCCCTTTGTGTACCTGAACAGGCGCCGGAGTGTTAATGTAAGCTTACTTTTCATAGAATTTACAGTACAGAAGGAGGCCATTCGGCCCATCGAGTCTGCACCGGCTCTTGGAAAGAGCACCTTACCCAGGCCCACATCTCCACCCTATCCCCATAACCCAGTAACCCCACCCAACACTAAGGGCAATTTTGGACACTGAGGGCAAAATTTAGCATGGCTAATCCACCTAACCTGCACATCTTTGGACTGTGGGAGGAAACCGGAGCACCCGGAGGAAACCCACGCACACACGGGGAGAACGTGCAAACTCCGCACAGACAGTGACCCAAGCCGGGAATCGAACCTGGGACCCTGGAGCTGTGAAGCAGCCTATTTGTGACAAAAAAGATTATTATTATAATGCTGGTTAAATGGCCGATCGACTGGAAAAAGGGATTTACTAGAAAATGATGCTTTATGCAGCACTTAAATTGCACGTTGCATTGAATTGAATTATTGCATTAATCATTTGTAATCTAGTTCAAAGGGTACAATTGTGTATTCAATTTTTGTTCAGTGACCTGTTTTAATGACTGGAAAAATATAATCCAGACATGTTAGGGCTTGCTTCATTTATTTCTCTATTTACTTTGAGCTTTGCTGTTTAAATTTTCCCATTGGCCAAAGTATCTCAAACTTGAAGCTGGTTTAATGATCCATACAGATTGATTGATTTTGTAGTGTTGAGCAGTGGTTTATAAATAATCTCCTAATACCTCTACTACACAGAGCAAGTTATGTTTTCCTCATTATTTCTCTTATTCAGAATATAAAAATAGTATGCAATTCAGTACACATATGAAAGGAACCTCTTGTCATTGCATGGATAAAGCTGACAGATGGTGAGCAGGTGATCAACATTACTCTCTGAGCTCTCAAAAGCTTGTTTACATTTCAAAGTTCCTCTGACTTGACAGTTTAAAATGGTTCTATCAGTTGGTCCACTTTTCCATGAGCATTCTATCCTTGTTTATTTCATTTTAAGGTATTGATGAATTATATATCTGAAGAAATTTTAAATCTGAGATTAGCTCACTTTAAACTATTTTTGCTCATATGGTTGGCCAGAAAAATCTAATCTCAAAAGTTTGTTACAAGCTGTCCCTTAATCTTTTAAATACAAAATGGTTTACAACATTGATTTATTTCATATATTTATTAAGTGAAATACTTGAGCCCATTTTTAACCATTTAAGAAACCCATTTGTAATCTATTTCAGTTTTTCCAAATTACAAGTTATAACTTCCAACTAACACTCGGACTCTCGCTCTCTCCTTTTTCCCCTCCCTCTCAAATTTAGCTTATGCATTGTGTATTTTTTTTTTCCTTTTCTGATTTGATGACAACTTTTTCTGATGCTCATGCCAATTTGTATCTCGGAGTGAACTCAAATATGTAAAGCTATGTTAGCAGGGAGTAACAACTAATATAAATGTGAAATACTGTGGATTACGGAAATCAGAAATAAAAAGAAAGTGCTGTAAACACTCGCTTCTGTTTCTTTGTTCACAGATGTTGACAGACCTGAGTATTTCTAGTACTTTGTCTTTTTATTGATTCTGTGCTAAATAGATTTGACGCTAATTTTTAAGCTTTCATCCCACCAGAATTTGTCCCTCCCATGGAATAAAGAATTATTTTGCTTGCTGATGCAAATTGAAATTGGAATAATTATCAATAAGGCTGTTGGGCTAAATCGCTGGCTTTGAAAGCAGACCAAGCAGGCCAGCAGCACGGTTCGATTCCCGTAACAGCCTCCCCGAACAGGCGCCGGAATGTGGCGACTAGGGGCTTTTCACAGTAACGTCATTTGAAGCCTACTCGTGACAATAAGCAATTTCCATTTTTTCATTTCAGTTAATTTATTTACTCTGAAAAGAATGAGCAAGATTATGGGGATTCGGGTAGCGGTGTGGGACCAGGTAGAATGCAGTTTCAGAGAGCCAGTGCAGACTTGATGGTCCAAATGGCCTCTTCTGCACTGTAAAGATTCTGTATCCAAATCGTCTCGCTAAAAATATTAAAAAATCATGCTTGAGTCCATTCAAGGTTTTGATGTTAGTATGTGAAGCATCATTAAAATATTATTTTGTGACTTCGAGTCATCCCTAATCTCATGCCAAAAGCACAATACATAACTTCAGAATTCTGTTTGCTGTTCGTCTGGAATCTTGTGACGTTTCAAGTTGTCATTCTGGAGATTAATGGAAACACTGGCTGAAATGTGCTCATCTTGGTTTCCTGTGTGTGCTGTTTTTATTTTGGACTAACATCTGTATAAATAGTGCACTATTGTAATGCAAGTTCATCATATTGCAGATCAGAATCCCTGCCCTGCTAAGTGGGAAATATACAGAGCAATTTCAGATTAAAACGTAGAGTTATTGAGATCTGCAGCACAGAAAAGGCCCTTCGGCCCATCACTTTTGCGCCAGTCAAAACAACCATTTTATTCTGGTCCCATTTTCCAACACTTACCCCATAGCCTTGTATGCTTTGGCATCACAGATGCACATTTAAATACTTCTTAAATGTTATGAGGGTTTCTCCCTCCACCAACCTTTCAGGCAGTCAATTCCACCACCCTCTGGGTAAACATATTTTTCCTTGCTTCCCCTCTAAATCTCTTGCTCCTTAACCTTAAATCTATGCCCCTGGCCATTGGTCTTCCTACAAGGGGGAAAGTTTCTTCCTGTCTACTCTACGCCCGTCAAAATTTTATACATCTCCATCATTTTCTCCCCCCCCCCCCCCCCCAAGTCTCCTCTGCTCCAAGGAAAACAACCTCTGTCTATCCAATCTCTCTTCATAACTAAAACAAAACCACCGTTGCAGGAATGGGGTGGAGGGTAAAACTGGTATAAGGCATATTCTGCATGAGTGTCAGTAAACACTTTAATTGGCTGCTAATTGATCCTGACGGCCATTAGGAGATCCGTGATGGGCAAATGATAGTTGTAGTTGTAAGTTTTTTGTTTTCTTGCAATCACATTTTTTTTTTAAAAATAAAATTTAGAGTACCCAATTATTTTTTCCAATTAAGGAGCAATTTAGTGTGTCCAATCCACCTATCCTGCACATCTTATGGATTGTGGGGGTGAAACCCACGCAAACACAGGGAGAATGTGCAAACTCCACACAGACAGTGACCCAGGGCCGGGATTCGAACCCGGGTCCTCAGCGCCATAGGCAGCAATGCTAACCACTGTGCCACCGTGCTGCCCTGTGCAATCACATTTTAACGTTAAACATTCCTTTAAGTAGGACAACACAACACAATACTTTTGAGGCAGCTGTAACGTCTGTATTTGCCAGAACCCTCCACAATTGTACCACAAGGTTTCAAACTATGACTTCAACAGGATTTTAAGTATCATAATTTGTAAAATTGTTAACCTTTAGAATGTTATGTTCCATCCCGAAGCCATGAACTACAACGCATTTGGCATTCATTTAAAGCAGTTCTAATGTTAGCTTTGACTTGTGGATGCCATTGCTGTGCAAATAAAATTAGTTTTGTGCACACTGTGGGTTTCATGTACTCACTGATTATCCAAATACCATGCCATAATTCCATGTACAAATTGTGTATTTAATTTTTCAAGGAGAATATATTATGCACTTTTTCATATTCTGTTAAACTCATTAATGCTGTATTTCACTCTTTATCCAAATCAATGGCTCTTCTTCCAATAGTAGCATTTTGCTAGTGGTGTGAAGAAAATTAGGACCCTCTGTTTATTTAGCCTGTGCTTTAACGTACCCTGAGGTAGGGTTTGGGGGGGGGGTTGCAAAAATAACCAGATTAATTACTTGGACCCATTGTGCACGGAGGGATAAGAACAAGAGGGCAACTATTGTTCATTAAACTGTCATCAAGTTGCAAGAACTTTTAGAAGGCTCACCATCCTGCAATACTGTGTGGAAAGCTGGGTATACTTAATGACTTTAATAATAGAACCATAGCAATGTATAAATCTTTGAGAGAAAATGTTCTTCCTGATTAATTGCCTATTATAACTCCCAAGATTGGGAAGAGTGAGAAAACCTGAAGACACCATGTTCATGTAAATAATTATTTGACATGGTAGGGTGGGAATAGATTATTTGACAAGGTAGGGTGGGAACGAACTTAAATTCTGAGGCTGGTTGGCCATAGATCTGTGCTTGCTGGTGTCCAGGCATACGGCACAATAGCGGGTTACCATTTAACACTTTAGTCTTAAGTCTTCAGTAAAATTGCTGGGTCATGAAAAGACCTAAATCGCTGTTGGAATGAGTTGAAAGCGGATAATCAACCAACTACAGCTTAAACCACCCAAGAATGTAAAACTTGTGAAACGTTTCTGACACTACACAACTGTTTTGAAACAGTTCAGTAATGTGTTGTGTTCTTGCAACCCTCAGTAAACACTTCTGACCAGTTGCTTTGTGTATAATCTTCAGCAGTAAAGGGGCCATTGTGTTCAATCTGCCATTTAGTCATCCTTGTACCCATTAATCCTGTTCAAATTGTAGTCTAAGATGAATGTATATGGTTGTGTTAGTTTCATCATTGGCACATGGGAGTAATTCGGCTTGTTTTCTTGCTGCGAGGGCGTGTTTTTTAGACAGCAGGAGCTGTGGCCTTCAGCTTTCACTGTAATTAGCATTCAGCAATGAGATTCATTAGCTCGTGACTCAGCAGATGGCGCCACTTCTTTGTGCCTGTAATTCTATTTACAAAATCCTTTGTTTTGGACTTGCACTGAATCCGAATTCTAAGAAAGTTTATTGTATTTTATTCTTTACTGTTAAGTGGACTGATGGTTCTTTGCCCTTGCTCCCCCCCCCCCCAAAAAAACCTGCTGCTAAAGTAGATAATTTTTAGAACAAATACGTTGGAGGCAGATGTATAACTGAACCCCACAGCTGAATTCTCTATTGTCAAACCCAAACTGCTTATCCTGAGATTGTTATGCCTTTCCTACCTTGTGACTGGGGAGGATTATCTCTTTAACCTATGGAATGCGAAAAAGCTGCTGATTTCTGTGTTTAAACATTTTCTGCAGTAATTTTACATAAAGCAAATGAGGGTGCGCAGATTGCTGACTGTTATTTTGAAATTGCAACATTTGGACCGAGTACGGGCAGAAGGGTTTTTCTTTTGTTAGGGCATCATGATCGGCACAGGATTGGAGGGCCGAAGGGCCTGTTCCTATGCTGTATATTTCTTGTTCTGCAAAAACGATAACACCTCTCCACGTCTCCTGACTGGTGCAGCTAGTTAATAGTCATTAAAAATTTTAAATCAGATTGCTGAAAATATGTCCCAATAATTGTATAATCAAAAAATGGTCATGAAGTTACAATAACAGGATTTTCAGTTCACCATTTATTTCCCTATGCTTTTATTCTGTGAAATGTCAAAGTTAATAACATTCTAGTTATGCTATGTTTCATAACCATCCAGCAGAAACTGCTAGCAACAGCACTGAAACACCTGGCTTCCAGCTGCAAAAAAAACCCCACACAGAATTAATTTCCGAATAGTTCCTCTGCATTATTGAAGTGTTTGTGTGCTTGTTGGTCACTCCTTAAGTTTTATAGTTAAGAAGAGATCAGTGCATTAAAAAATCTTTTCATTTTAAGTACTTGTTAATGTTTTATTAAACTTGATAAAGACTTGAGGCAATTGCCTGTTTTGAGGATAGCTTCGATTTGGATGCACTGTTCAAGTGCTTTCATGTTGAACTTTGATCCTTTTGCGATAAGGAAATGCTGTGAAGTAGCTGGAAACCAGAGGAGGGCAGCGTTGTTCCACAGCTTTCCCCACCCAGCTCATTCTCTTGTTTGGCTCGCCTCCATAGCCTTCCCACTGAAAGTAAGTGGCAGTCAATTGGTCACACTTTTTGACGTAGGAGGAATATAATTGGATCAGTTATTTTTGTGTGTGACCTCACAGTTCAGTATTTTATTGCCCTTCCCAGTGTTTCAGCTTAGTTTCGTCTCAGCTCAACTGAAGAATTTTGTTTACTGGAATGTTTGTCTGACATGCTTCGAGAGGAGTTTACATTGCGGCCATATGGTTGAAAGAACCTAAACCCTGGGAATTTCATTGTTGTTACAGGATCCTGGCAGTATATTGACCACCCGAGGAAAGAGACAATCTAACTGGATTACAGCCTCTGTCTTCATACAGCCTGCTGTACTTGTTTTGGCTAATGTGCTTTAAGGATGAGCCCAGCACTAGGAGCAATGGAAGTGGAGAACTATGCAAAGGGTGTCCTCCTAGAGCCATTTGTTCACCAGGTTGGAGGACATTCGTGTGTCCTCCGTTTTAATGACAAGACCATTTGTAAACCTCTCATTCAACGGGAACACCAGTTTTATGAAACACTGCCTGCAGAGATGTGCCAGTTTACACCACAGTATAAAGGTAAGTACAAAAACCCTTTTCTAGTCTGACAATGTTTACACGTTCCGTGTTTTGTTTTCTTTCCTCCTCTGTTCTTGTACAAAGTCTAATGGTGTTGGGTTATCTTGGGAGGGTGGGAGAAGAATATTTGTCTCTTGTTTTTGTTTCAAATTCATCAGATGAAAGCCGTATTCTGACAGGTGGTTGCCAACTAGATCGCAGTGTAGTTGCGTGACGCTTGAGTAGCCTGTTTCTGCTATGCTTTAGTGGGTCTGCTGATGGAGGTAAGTTCACCCAAGAAGGATGATAAAATGTTAAGTATTTGTAAAGTTTTTTTTTTCAGGTTTTAATTTTGAACATGAAGTAGATTTTAAATAAATGCAGTTTCTAAGAACTTGCCAATGTGCAGAATTGTATGTTTTTATTAAATTGAAGTATAAATGAAACCGCTGGAGCTTTTCTCTCTCTAACGATTTCAGTAGGCTTTAGCAGGCTTTTTAAAGTTGAGGTAAGAGCTGGAAAAGCAGCATTCAGAGCCTGCCGCCCTTCACCTAGAGGGAACGGGATCGACTTGGACCAACTAGCTCCACCAGGGTGTGAGAGTCAGCCAGTTCTGTTGTAGGCTGTAGTTGGGAAAGTTCCTAGTACAGTAAGTGACAACATCTGGACATTGCAATCTCACATGCATTTTTTTTTATTTACGAGGGAAAAAATAATGTGCACAGAATGTAGAGGAAATATGTTCACAGATTTAGTTTCTATCAGCATTTAAAGCAATAAAAGTATTGTAAAATGAATAGGTTAACATTAGTACTGGGTTATGGGCTACAGTTTTTATTCCTTAACAGTAATTTATGCCAATCATATAACATTCATTGGAATGCTTTAATGTGAAAGATTAAGTTGTATATTTTCAGAAAGATATAAGCTTTTAACCTTGTTGTAATGAAAAATCTTTTTAGATAAAAGAATTTTGTAAAGTTAAGTTTCAGACAGACTAATTTAGGTTAATGTGTAACGCATGTGCTTGATGTAAATTTAGAATTATTTTCAGGGATGTGTTGTCTTGTGCTTTGGGGCTCACAGCTCCTCTTCGTCCCCTCATGTTTTCTTTCCAGGATAAAGCACTAGGCCTTGTCCTAGCTTCCCTTAGTTAACCCTGCCTGTCTGAAGGACAACCTGGGTTCTGCCACCCCCTGGTTAGATCCATTCATGATGTTTACTCCATGGCCAGCTGCTCAGTGCACGAATCTGAACTACGGGTTCCTTCATCCAGAATGCTCTGTCTGGCAGTCGTGCAGGATGACAAAAGACCCATTCAGGCTGCTGTTGGACTGTTCAAAAAAAAAAGACGAAGTTAGGATTGAAGCAGCAGTCAACCAACAGCTGAACCAAATTCTTTGTAAACTCATTAAGCCAAACCAAAGACTGGCCTCAGATTTACTTACAGACCTCTTCAATGAACTTGCGAAGCAACAAGCACAGGTCATTGACTGTGTTGGGGGAGGGGGAAATGCACTCCATCTACAATAAATTGCAGAACAGCAAATGGAAACATGAATTGGTGTTTTTTTTTTACATAATTGGCAAAAAAAATTGGAATGTAATACTTCTTGATTTAATCTTGTAATTGTTTGTATGTAGAGCTTATGGGGGATTATGTGCTGGCTTGTCTGTCTCATAATTGCAGTTTACCTGAGATTAACAAAGCTTTACAGGATTCTGTATTTCACTGTGTCAGAATGTTGCAGCAAGCTTTGTATTCACTATTCTGCATCAGCCTCTTTACCATTTGGCTGTATGAACTGAATTGCTCTGCTCTGCTCTGTTTCATAATTGGAGAACTCTGGTGCATTGGCCTCCAAGATTTGGATGAAATGGTATTTTCCATGTTGCTCTATTGCATACATTTTCTCAATAAATTGCACAAAAATAACTTCAGTTCCAATAAACAACTTCTTCAAGTCTATTTGTCTCACTTGTTTTATTGACTCCTATTTTATTATACGCTGATGTATGTGCAGTGCCTGGGGTGGGTTATTTTGTATAAATTGGAAGTTTATTTTTTTCCCAGATTACAAAGGTTTGTCTAGTTTTTTTTTGATTTGTTAGGTTGAAAGCCGGCACAACTGCATAAAAACTGAAGGCTTGGGTAAGCAAACAGGCTGTTTTTGTTGTCACTGTTACTCTGTATAATCAAGTGACTAAATTAGTTGTTAAGGTTTTTATGTCTGCTTACTGCCCATCTGACAGTTTTTGCCTTTTCTGCTCTTCTTGTAGGAGTCGTTTCTGTAAGTTTTGAGGAAGATGAAGAAGGAAATCTATGCTTAATTGCCTACCCATTATCAGGGGACCAAGCTGATTTGGAAAATGTAGATAACTCCGAATGTGAACCTAAAAATAAGTTAATAAAATGGAGTAATAAGAAACCCGTGTTACTAGAAAATGACAATTACGGAAAAGAACGGGTCAGGCAAAACCGGAAAGAAGAAAAAATGAAAAGGTTGGTTTAGGAAGTGAAGCACTTAATTCCATAGAATTTTAAAATGAAGTATTATATAACTAAACAACATGTTAAGACTTGGGATAGGAATCTGTGTGTCGACAGCTGATGGAACTTATTCTCATGGTATATCTACACCAGTTTTCTATGTGCACAAATCAATGGGACAAAAACAGAGTACCGTTCCGGGCGCGTTGAGTGGGGTGTTCTCTGTGCTTGCAGCACCGAGAAAAACCCCACTATGCAATGGCATTTTGTCGGGTTTTTTTTTGGCTTTGGCAAGGAACGCCCCGTCGAAGCCGCACTTACATAATTTCCTGCACTGATAAGCTCGACTTGCCAGTGCAGGAAGATGCCTCACGGATAGGGCCACCCTTTTTAAATGGAGCCCCGATCTTTTGGCCCTCTTCAGCGACCCCATGGCGGCCTCTGGACCCCTTCCACTGCACCCAACATACCTCTTCCGAGGTCCTCGAACCGCTCTCACCCCACCTCCTATCGGCAAGGCACCCCAGGCCTGGCACAGACATCCTGGCTACATCCCTGCTAGCCTGGCAGTCCGCTGCCAGGGTGCCCGGCTGGAGGTGCTAGGGTGTTGCCTGCACCATGTCCGACCACTTGGGGGTCTCCTAATGGCCTGGTCTGTGTTTGTGTGGGCCAATGCTCAATGGTGCCCTGGTGAGGTCTCCCAGATGGGGCCATTAGATCCCGGGCACCAGGAGAATCCGGCGCGGACATTTAAATGGGCCTAATAAGGACGAGATCCAGATCGCGACATTACGTGAGACGTTTCATGAGATTCAATGGCCTTATCACCAAGTCAGGGCGCGATGAGTCTGGTAAATCTTAGTTTATGGGTTAAGCATACACAACCTATTTGCCTTCAATTTCTGGTATGACTTCCCTATTAAATATTAAGAAAAAATACCATCCCTTGTTGGAACTTATGAGTTATCCTCCTGTGCTTTGGTAGAATTGCAATAGTATGAAGCCATGACCAAGTTCTTCACCAAAAAACATTTTCTGGAGAGTATTTTTTTGAGTAGGCTAGACCAGTTGTGTTTTTTTCCAGGCATTATTCACTCATTTAATCATCAAATTGAAGTTTTCAGCTTCTCCCAACATGCCACTTAATCACCCCAACAATTGCATTTTGAATTTTTAAAATTAAAACAAATGTACACTAAAATGCATGAACATAATTTTGTATTGGACAAGTAGGGAGATGTAGATTTAGATGGTCTGCTTTGTTTGTGGTGTACAGATGAAACACTAATGTTTTAAAACTTTTTGTCCTTTTTGTGTTCTCCGAACAGAGACTGAATTTAACACAACTTTCTTGATTCTGTTTTTTAGCCATAAAGTAGATGAGGAATTTGAATCTAAAAAGTCGGAGGTATTATATTATAGTATTGAGAAGAAGTCGGGGAAGGTAAAGCACAACCCTTGGAGCATGAAGTGTCACCAGCAACAGTTGAAACGAATGAAGGATAATGCCAAGCACAGAAACCAATATAGTATCCTTTTCTTAGCTGCAGCATATGACCAAAGCTCATGTTTTCCGTCTTGCACTCGACCTCTCCCCTATTTTAGTTCAAAGTATGCACTTGCAAACAATTTGTAGACGTGTGCCGTCACGTTTTATAAATGATTTGTTCATTTTGATATCTACTTGTTGGAGAGTGCCTTGATATGGTTAAGTTTCTTGAAAGTCTGCTGCGAACAGTACAGATTGAGGTGATTTGCTTGATATGATTTATTGGGGATCAAATGGTTGTTGAGGAAGAGGTGAAATGTAAGCAATCATGTCTTGGTTTTGTTGTCTTTCTTGGTGGGTGTGATTTGTTCTGAGTGAACCACCTAGAGTCAACCCAGACTGAAGTTTGTACCTATGTGCTTCCAGCTGGAGACTGAACATGACTTGCTTTGATTACCGAATGTCCAAGTTGTACTCTTTGGCAGGTTGGGAGGTGTTTGCATAGCCTCTAAAGAGGTTTTGGAAGGGAAATATTGTGTACTCTAGCCATAAAGATTTCCTTTGTCATTGAGATTATTGTTAGTGCAGACATAAACATGCATATTCTGTTTTTGTTTAGGATTTCCATCTTCCAATTATATCCTGCTTTTGCATTCAGCTTTTAACTAACTTTATTCTGAATATCTGTGAGTTGCCTTAACACTATTATCAGAATTTATTTTACTGGAGAATTTAACCTGCCGGTATGAAGTCCCATGTGTTCTCGACTTGAAAATGGGAACACGGCAGCATGGGGACGATGCATCGGAGGAAAAGAAGGCTAATCAAATCCGTAAATGTCAGCAGAGCACTTCGGCTGTTATTGGTGTTCGAGTGTGTGGGATGCAGGTGTGTATACCATGCAGGTGATGCAGGGGCAGCACGGTAGCATGGTGGTTAGCATAAATGCTTCACAGCTCCAGGGTCCCAGGTTCGGTTCTCGGCTGGGTCACTGTCTGTGCGGAGTCTGCACGTCCTCCCCGTGTGTGCGTGGGTTTCCTCCGGGTGCTCCGGTTTCCTTCCACAGTCCAAAGATGTGCGGGTTAGGTGGATTGGCCATGCTAAATTGCCCGTAGTGTCCTAAAAAGTAAGGTTAAGGGGGGGTTGTTGGGTTACGGGTATAGGGTGGATACGTGGGTTTGAGTAGGGTGATCATTGCTCGGCACAACATCGAGGGCCGAAGGGCCTGTTCTGTGCTGTACTGTTCTATGTTCTATACTTACTGCCAAGTTAATGCTTTAGTTTAAATGAAGTGGTAATGATGGTCATTGTACTTTTTTTTGTAGTGTACATGCCCTTTTAATTTTTTTTGTTCCACTCTACACTCGCAGTAACTTAAAAGGAGCCAACTTGTATCTGCCCTGCGTGGGATCCTTTTAGGTTACACCATGGCCACACAACTTAGAAGGAAAGAAGATTAGTGAGTGGAAATGGAAAGTTTTTACAGAACAACTATATTGGTTGAAAGTAGGAGACTTAAGAAATTGGGACAGGAATAGTCCATACAGCCCCTTGAGTCTATTCCGCCATTCAGCAAGATCGAGCCAGTCTCCCATGTTAACTACTTTCTTGTACAGTCCCCATATTAACTAGATTGCATACCTTTTATGTAATGTTTTGGCTATAATTACTTAAAGTAAGCAAAATTGTTGGGAGCGGTACAGTCATTGCCAAATTTAAAGACCATGACAAAAGTGACACCTTGCGGCATTCCACGTGGAACGTTTGGGTTCAAGGCATCTTTATATTCAGTACTCACTTTGCCACTTACAATTAAAGTATAGAATCGCTCCAGTGAGAAGGAGACCATTCGGCCCAGCAAGTCTGCACCGAGCCTCCGATAGAGCACTCTCCCTGGGCTCCGGCCCTTTCCCTGTCCCTGTAACCCCAACTAACCTTTTAGACACCAAGGGGCCATTTAGCACGGCCAATCCACCTGCACATCTTTGGACTGTGGGAGGAAACCGGAACACACAGGCACGGGGATAATGTGCGAATTCCACACAGTCACATAAGATCGGAAATGAACCCAGGTACCTGGTGCCGTTAGGCAGCAGTTCTGACCACTGTGCTACCGTGCCACTATATTTCAACCAGTCTATTAATAATTATTAGTGACACAAGTAGGCTTACATTAACACTGCAATGAAGTTACTGTGAAAACCCCCTGGTCACCACACTTGGTTTGGGTTCACTGTGGGAGAATTCAGAATGTCCAATTCACCTAACAGGAATTGTGGGAGGAAACCCACACAGACACAGGGAGAACTTGCAGACTCCGCACAGACAGTGACCCAAGCCAGGAATCGAACCCGGGTCCCTGGCGCTGTGAAGCAACAGTGCTACCGTGCCGTCCAACAAGAATTGTAGACCTGAGATTTTTTTTTAAAATGAGGCTGGAAACTGATTTCTACATGTCCACATTGAACAAAAATGCAGGGAGGTGTTTGCATATATTTGTGATTTGATTTGTTCAAGCCCTGAGTTGGCTGTGAACATATTTGAAGGAATAGACAATAATATCCAACCAGTTATATTATTTTTAAAACTGGATTTTAGTGCTAGATTTTAAACTGTTCCTGGGGTTGCTTATTCTACATAATGACAGAAATTTGAAGCTTTTTCTTTCAAATATAGACCAGTTTCTAAAATGTTGTAATGGGAAAACTATATATTTGATAATGTTACATTCTTTCTCTAGGTATATCAGCTGGACTCTGGCCAACTCATGTTCATGAACAAGTACCATGGAAGGAAGCTTTCTGTACAAGGGTTTAAAGAAGCACTTTACCAGTTTTTAAATAATGGGAAGTACTTGCGCAGGGACCTGTTTGAACCCGTTCTTAAAAAACTTTCTGAACTCAAATCTGTTCTGGAGAAACAGGAGTCGTATCGTTTTTACTCCAGTTCCCTGCTTATCATTTACGATGGCAAAGAGTCGACTATGGATTCTGATTCTGAATATTCTGAAGACCTTTCTGAAGAGTCAGCCGATGAGTCTGCAGGAGCCTATGCTTACTCAAACTCCAGCAGCAGCATGGTTGATGTCCGCGTGATTGACTTCGCTCACACAACGTGCAAGTATTTTGGTGAAGACAGTGTGGTCCACGAAGGGCAGGACACTGGCTATATCTTTGGACTTCAAAATTTAATAACTATTATTAAAGAAATAAGAGATAACAACAATGAATAAACTAGAAAAGCGTAATGCTGTTGTGAATGGATTTTATTTGTAGTCCGATTATCGACTGACCAGTCTCAAGGTCTTGACATTTGTGGACCCGGTGATAGACACTCATCGGCTGGACACGAACAGAATGGGCATTTCCTACATTGGTGCTGGAAAAAGGCACTTACAGATATCTATTTATTTTCAATATTTCACAAACATTCCATATTATGTGAAATACCTCTGTATTCTTGTGCGTACCTGTTCATAAATAAAATCTTGTTTTTTGGTAAAGGGTTTCTTATGTTTTTATTTTTATTTGATTTTTTAAAAAACTGAATGTTTTATATGCATCGCATTGATATGAAATGAAAATGAAAATCGCTTATTGTCACAAGTAGGCTTCAAATTAAGTTACTGTGAAAAGCCCCTAGTCGCCACATTCCAGCGCCTGTTCGGGGAGGCTGATACGGGAATCGAACCGTGCTGCTGGCCTGCCTTGGTCTGTTTTCAAAGCCAGCGATTTAGCCCTGTGCTAAACAGCCCAGATTTATTGACAGCAATGAGAAGAAGAAAGCAGCTCAGCCATTTGCTTAAGTGAATGAGGGAAGTATGGTTGCAAGCCATTCCTTCACCGTCAAAGCCAATTTCTCAGCTGCTGGGTGCGCTGAGATCAGACTCCTCATCTGATTAGTGTTGATATTGGTATGATTATTTGAACTGAATTTTTTTTATGTAGATGCAGCTATTTATGGCAGGGTTTTAAAAAAATCTGTGGGGCTCCTGCAACCAGTGGGAAATGCAAAGTGATGTTTGGAAGACCCCAGTTTTTAAAAAAAAAAGAGTTAACTTTGGGTGAAGTGGGTTTGCTGTTGCTACAGTACACCAGGAGCCAACTGTTTAGCTCCATACTCGACCAAATATAAAAGCAGCTTCTTAAACAATGTGATGACCAAATCAAATTCACTTTTTCATTTGCTCCTGAGACTTTTACCAATAATTTGACATTAATTCTGTCTAAAAAGCATTGCTTGCTTTTATGTCCTAACTTGCACCAAGTCCTGTTCACCCTCTGAGCTTGCTGACCTGTAGTGGTTCTCCACCTAGATACCCAATTTTCAAATTCATCCATGGCCTTTTCCTCTTCCTCTCTCCCTATCTCCAAAGCCACCTCCGGCACCTGACAACCTGATGTTCTCCCAATTCTGGCCTGTTGTGCGTCCCTATTTCCTTAGTTATTGGGCCTTAAATTATCTAGGCCCTAAGCTTTGATCATGCCCTTTTTTCTGCTTTCTTCTAATTAAAGAGGTTCCTTAAAACCCACCTCTTTCCCCCATGGCGAGTGTACGGACCAACAATACCAACTCCCAATACTTCCAGCTGCACAGGGGCACCAGACAAGGATGCCCACTGTCCCCACTGCTGTTTGCACTAGCAATCGAACCGCTAGCAATTGCGCTCAGGGCAGCAAAAAATTGGAGGGGGATCCGAAGGGGAGGCAGAGAGCACAGAGTCTCACTCTATGCAGACGATCTGCTCCTCTACATCTCGGACCCACAAAGCAGCATGGACGGAATCATCGCGCTCCTGAAAGAGTTTGGAGCCTTCTCGGGCTACAAACTCAACATGAGCAAAAGCGAGATCTTCCCAGTACACCAGCAAGGGGGGGGGGGGGGGGGGGGGGCAGCACTAAAGGGGCTGCCGGTCAAACAAGCCCGACATAAATTCCGCTACCTGGGGATCCAAATAGCCCATGACTGGAAAGGGATCCACAAATGGAACCTCACCAGCCTGGCGGAGGAAGTAAAAAAGGACCTGCAAAGATGGAACACACTCCCACTCTCCCTCGCAGGAAGAGTCCAGACGATCAAAATGAACGTATTGCCCAGGTTCCTCTTCCTGTTTAGATCCATTCCGATCTACATCCCCAAGGCCTTCTTCATAGCGCTGGACAAACTTATCATGGCGTTCATATGGGGGGGTAAAAATGCTAGGATCCCAAAGAAGGTCCTACAGAAAACAAAATCCAGGGGGGGGCTAGCCCTCCCGAATCTACAATTCTATCACTGGGCGGCAACAGCCGAGCGAGTAAGGGGATGGATCCAGGAGCCAGAAGCCGAGTGGGTGCGTGCGGAGGAGGCCTCCTGCATGGGGACCTCCCTCCGGGCCCTCGCCACGGCAGCACTCCCATCCCCACCCAAAAAACACTCCAGCAGCCCAGTGGTGACAGCCACCCTCCAATCCTGGAACCAACTGCGGCAGCAATTTGGCCTGAACAAAATGTCGGACAAGGCTCCCATCTGCAACAACCATAGGTTCAAACCAGCACTGACTGACGCCACCTTCAAAAGGTGGAGACAGGGCGGGGGGACACTGACAGTCAGGGACCTATACACAGACAACAGGATCGCAACACTGGACGAACTGACAGAGAAATTTCAGCTAACTGGGGGGAACAAGCTACGGTACCTGCAGCTCAAAAACTTCCTACGAAAGGAGACAAGGACGTACCCACAACCGCCACGACAGACACTACTGGAAGACCTACTGGACGCAAGTATCCTCGAGAAAGGGAACTGTAGTGACATGTATGGCCGACTGGTAGATAGGGACGACACCGTACTGGACGCAACAAGAAGGAAATGGGAGGACGACCTGGGGATGGAGATAGGGTGGGGACTCTGGAGCGAAGCACTGCATAGGGTCAACTCCACCTCCACGTGCGCAAGGCTCAGCCTGACGCAACTAAAAGTGGTACATAGAGCCCACTTAACGAGAAACCGTATGAGTAGGTTCTTCCCGGAGGTGGAGGACAGATGTGAGCGGTGCCAAAGAGGCCCGGCCAACCACGCCCACATGTTCTGGTCTTGCCCCAGACTTGTGGAGTACTGGACAGCCTTCTTCGAGGCTATGTCCAAAGTGGTGGGGGTGAGGGTGGAGCCATGCCCGATAGTGGAGGTCTTCGGGGTTTCAGACCAGCCAGATCTATTCCTGGGGAGGAGGGCGGACGCCCTTGCCTTTGCCTCCCTGATCGCCCGCCGTAGAATCCTGTTTGGCTGGCGGTCAGCAGCACCGCCCAGAGCTGCAGACTGGCTGTCCGACCTCTCGGATTCTCTCCAAATGGAGAAAATCAAATTCGCCATCCGAGGGTTGGACGACGGCTTCCACAGAACGTGGGAGCCATTCATGCAATTGTTCCGGGACCTGTTTATGGCGGGGGAAGGTAGCCGGCGGGGAGAGGGGGGGGCTACGGGCTCGTTACGGGGGTTTGATGGCTAGCTAAGGCCCAAAACCAAACTAAATAAACTAAATAAACGCCAATAAACATGTTGGGGAATGTAAAATAAGTATGCCGACAAAGAGGGGGAGGCCACAGTTATTACTACGAAGATGCTCACCTGTAAATATATATGTTAATTTTTGCGTGTTTTTTTCTCTAACAATTTGTAATTTGTTCAATATAAAACATGAAAACTGAATAAAAAACATTTATAAAAAAAAAACCCACCTCTTTGACCAAGCTTTTAGTGACCCGTGTCCTTTGGCTGTGACATTTTTGCCTGATTTATGCTCCTGTGAATCACCTTGGGGTACATTTAAGATTCAAGTTGTTATCGATAATTTTTAATGGCCTCCTTTGCATTCTCTCCACTGCCTCGAGTGATCCATTGTATTTGGAATTAAATAGATCAATTCTATTTGGCTGTCTCAGCCAGCGAACATAGGGCTTAGGAGCAGGAGTAGTCCTTTAAGTCCGCCCCGCCATTCAATAAGATCATGGCTGTAGTCTGAATTCCATTTTGCCTCTGCCACCCATAACCCTTGACTCCCTTATTTATCAAAAGTCTGTCTAAATCTACCTTAAATACATTAAATGACCCAGCCTCGACTACTTTCTGGGGAAGAGAGCTCCACAGACATATTCCACGGAGTGTGAGATCAGACCCGAGACGTAATTTCTTATTGGTACAAAGTTCCTTAACTTTTCTGGCTGCATGTGTCAAGTGAAATGGTTCAAGGGGTATCTAAGCAGTATTTGTAAGATTGAAGTATTCTGAATTATTACATTAAAGTGTTCTGTGCAAGATTAAAATGATTTGGCATTTAATGATCTGGCGGAATTGTGTTTCCACTGCATCCCAAATTTCTTCTTTCTGTTACCCATGATTGGTTGTATGCAGTCAACCTTGACGACTATTATTGTCAAACAATTTAACGAAGGGATCCAGAGAGATCACTTTCCTAGCTGGATCTTGCACGCCAATCAAAATGGACCATTGTGATTTAAACTGGGAATCCTGTGAAGTTATTAAAGCAAATAAAGTCTTGACTGTGACTGTGGAGGCCAAATCACTTGAGTGTCTTTAAGACAGAGATAGATAGGTTCTTGATTAGTAAAGGGATCAGGGGTTATGGGGAGAAGGCAGGAGAATGGAGATGAGAAAATATCAGCCATGATTGAATGAAATGAAATGAAAATTGCTTATTGTCACGAGTAGGCTTCAATGAAGTTACTGTGAAAAGCCCCTAGTCGCCACATTCCGGCGCCTGTCCGGGGAGGCTGGTACGGGAATGGCGGAGCAGACTCGATCAGGCCGAGTGGCCTAATTCTGCTCCTATGTATTGTTGCACGTTTTGCTATGGGTGTAAAACGCGTTTATTGGGGTGTATTAACTTGCCTCTGTTAAAGGCCGTGTGCTTAACACCACTAGGCTCTGTCTATGTATTTTTCAGCTCAGGAGTCGCCAGTTGCCATATAGACAACTCACAGATATCTCAAGGTCAGGTTCAAAGTAATAAAACGATACACCGATTAGTAAGTTCCAAACGATCGATATTTATTATACAATTATACTAAATACGCATGCACACACTAAGGGACTAAGCTATGACTAAACTAAGCAATCAGAATACTTAACTACACAGGAACAGGCAAGGTCAGGGAGCGAGGCCTTCGTCCCGGTCTTGGTCTGCAACCTTCAGAAAGCGTGCTGGTCACTGGGGGTCTAGCGGGCTTGGTTCGCGTAGCGAGCGTCGTATTGGCACTTACGGTTCGGCGGCTGGTGCTCAACGGCTGGAGTCAGGGTACACGTTCAAGGTCTTGGTCAAAGCCGGAGCACGAAACAACAGACAGGACCATGTGTGGGGTCTATTTTTATAGGGGTCCCCAATGTCCTTGCCTTTTCCTGGGCGGGCTTTACCTTCAGGTATCGATTGGATCGCTTCCAATTGATATCTTTTGAATTCCTCCAATGTGAGGGTCTTTCTCGATGGTGGGGGCGGTTTCTATAGTGGATACTTCTGGTGCCGCTCTGTCTGGACATCCACTTAAAGTATCTTATTCAAACCCAAATGTTGCCATTGTGTGTGCCTAGATCTGGACTGCCTCATTAGTATGTAAAACGTTCTGCCATTATCACCTTTGGTTGGAGATCTTCCACCTGGCCAGAAACTGGTTTTGCTGCTTGCAAAATGCTAATGAGTGTTTGCAGGCTGTTTGCCTTGGCTAAACTGTTTTTCCCTGTAGTCTTAGCGATTCTCCATTTTGTTTACCATGATGTGGAGATGCCGGCGTTGGACTGGGGTGAGCACAGTAAGAAGTCTTACAACACCAGGTTAAAGTCCAACAGGTTTGTTTCAAACACGAGCTTTCGGAGCACGGCTCCTTCTTCAGGTGAAGAAGGAGCCGTGCTCCGAAAGCTCGTGTTTGAAACAAACCTGTTGGACTTTAACCTGGTGTTGTAAGACTTCTTACCATTTTGTTTAGTTCAGTGTCCATTTTAGGTGGCTACAGTGGCTACAGTATTATGGTCTTTTTTTACCCCCACCCCACTAAATAGAGCGGGCACAAAATTTAATTGTAATTCCCTGTTAATTCTGAGATTCGTTAAGGTGGGTTGAACCATTGACTAGGATGGGCTGCAGGATGCAAATCAAGCTTCATTTTATCTGATTTTGAGAGCACAGTTTAAACATTAAAATATTTGCTTATGGAAATCTGCTATCTAATGTATTGCGAACCAGATAGGTAATGAAGCTTTCTCTAATCTGTTCAGTTGATTCATCTTCACCAGGGCAAGTCATTTATGGTGTGTTATCTATGGCAAATCTGAGCAGCTCTATAGATTTGGATTTTTCTCTTTGAAAGTGTAAATCCAAACTAATGTGAGCATTGATTTCAAACATTACAGATAGGGATTTGTGTGCGCGTGCTCTGGTCAAAAAGGCACCTGACGTAGGCCTTTAGGGGGGCAAATTAGCATAGCCAACCCACCTAACCTGCACATCTTTGGACTGTGGGAAGAAAGCAGGGCACCCGGAGGAAACCCAACGCAGACACGAGGAGAACGTGCAGACTCCACGCAGTCACCCGAGGTCAGACTCAAACCCGGGTCCCTGATGCTGTGAGGCAGCATTGCTAACCACTTGCCGCCCCTTTCACCCCAGTGAAATACATTTTGATGTGTAGTTGCTGTTGTAGAGAAAGATGGCAACCAAAAAGCATACTGCAAGATTTCAAGATGGTAATGAGATGGTGAATCTGTTTTAGTAATGTCAGTTGAGGGATACATGTTGCCAGGGTAACATTGAAACCATCGTGCACTTTACAATAGTGCCACAGGATCTCCTGCTTCCACCTAATAAATTGTAAACAATTGCCCCAGAAGTGGAGGGCTTCCTTGGGGTTGTGGTATGAAGAATAAAGCTAAACTTTGCCCAAAGGTCTCTGAGCTAGAATTTTGACAATAAGGGGAGAGTGTTACTGATATATGGCTCATAAAGATAAGCTGAGAACTTTGTACTCCTGTGGAGTGCACCTGGACCTGTGTAACATATTTGTTTCCCAGTATCCCATGTGGTCTCTTTTAAGACTCAATTCCGTGCAATTTATTTGAGCTGGGATATTGGGAGAGCTCCAACTATCCAAATTCAGTTCAGCAATCTAGGCTAGATTAGAATCTGCGTCATAGGCTATGTTAACTTTCAAATGTACATTTCAGAAATGCAGTGTATTACATACACTTTTGGTAATAGTTTTGGAGTATTTGCATATATTTTTGATAATTGTTTCAGATTATAGCAGCAAAGCATAGTCCAAAGATTCAGATAACAAACATGCAGTTGGTCGTAATATCTATAATGGTGTTGGTGCCCTCCCTATTGCAACATAATTTATTTACAATCAGCCACCTAGTGAACTAACATTTTCGTTTAAACAGCAAATGCATAGCTGAGAATGGACGCTAAACCTGCAATAAAATTCACATTCAAATCTGATTCATGCAAAGGGAGGTCCAATGCTAGTGTTACAAAATTGGCTCTAATGTCGGAAAATGTAGTTCTTCCCCAGCACACCTGGAAAAGTTACCTTTTCGTAGTGTCATAGAATTTACAGTGTAGGAGGCGTTACAACGATGACTGCAAACCTCGGCTAAGAGATACTTTTAAGGAACATCTTCGGAAGAAAGAGAGATGGGCAGAAGGAGTGGTTTAGGGAGGGAAGCTTAGACCTAAGCAGTTGAAGCAATCACCTACAAAGGTGGAGCCATTACAATCAAGCACGGGGCTATTTTGACATTGCCATTGTAATGCTGGGCCCCTATGACATGAAAAGAAATCCAAAAACTTTAACCTTTTGTCATTTAAAAAAAAAAGGACTTTCTATGGAACCAAAAAAGAAGGCTGCCACAAGTTCCATGACTACATGATTGCTCTTTCTTCTGGGAGCTATTACCAGGAGCTACTAGAACAAAATAATCCCTCTCTCAGCCTGTGGAATCTTACACTTCATTGTGCAGACCCCTTGTAATCAACAAAAGCAGAGGAAGTGCAGTTTAGCTGGTTTCCCAATCTAAACTATCACACAAGAGAGCAATTGAAACTTGTTTTGCTCGTACAGCTCCTCTCGCATCTGGGACTGTCCAGGTCCATGTCAAACAGAAACCATTGAGGGAAAAATGGAATTTTGGCCAGAAGCACAGAAACCGATTACCCACTGATTAGAACGTCCTTTTTTTAAATGGCAAAGGGATAAAGTTTTTGGATTTATTTTCATGTCATAGGGACCCAGCATTACAATGACAATGTCAAAGCCTCTAGCCTTTTGGACAGATTGAACATTACATCTTTGGCCTCACATGGGTAGCACAGTGATTAGCACAGCAGCTTCACAGCTCCAGGGTCCCAGGTTCGATTCCCGGCTTGGGTCACTGTCTGTGCAGAGTCTGCACGTTCTCCCTGTGTCTGCGTGGGTTTCCTTTGGGTGCTCCGGTTTCCTCCCACAGTCCAAAGATGTGGAGGTTAGGTGAATTGGCCATGCTAAATTGCCCTTAGTGTTTTACCTGGGGTTACGGGGATAGGGCGGAGGTGTGGGCTTGGGTAGAGTGCTCTTTCTAAGGACCAGTGCAGACTCGATGGGCCAAATGGCCTCCTGCACTGTAGATTCTATGAAAATAAAAGAAAATACATAATAGGGCAACACAAGGTCAATACATAGACACTGGTAATACTACAGGGGTGTAGTATTAATCAGATCAGTCCATAAGAGGGTCGTTTAGGAGTCTGGTAACAGCGGGGACGAAACTGTTTATGAGTCTGTTCGTGCATGTTCTCAGTCTTTTGTTTCTCCCGCCCGATGGAAGAAGTTGGAAGAGTGAATAAGCCGGGTGGAGGAGCCTTTGATTATCCTGCCCGCTTTCCCCAGGCAGCAGGAGGTGTAGATGGAGTCAATGGATGGGAGGCAGGTTTGTGTGATGGACTGGGTAGCGTTCACAACTCTGAAGTTTCTTGTGGTCTTGGGCCGAGCAGTTGCCATACCAGGCTGTGATGCAGCCAGATCGGATGCATTCTATGGTAAGAGTTAATTCGGACATGCCGAATTTCCTTAGGAAGTTTAGGCGCCGTTGTGCTTTCTTGGTGGTAGCGTCAGCGTGGGTGGACTAGGACAAATATTTGGTGACGCGCACCCCTAGGAATTTGAAGCTGTCAACCATCTCTACCTCGGCCCCATTGATGCTGAAAGGGGTGTGTACAGTACTTTGCATCCTGAAGTCAATGACCAGCTCTTTAGTTTTGTTGACATTGAGGGAGAGATTGTCGCTACGCCACTCCACTAGGTTCTCTATCTCCCTCCTGTATTCTGACTTGTCATTCGAGATCCGGCCCACTATGGTCGTTGTCAGCAAACTTGCAGATGGAGTTGGAACCAAATTTTGCCACGCAGTCGTGTGTGTACAGGGAGTAGAGTAGGCGGCTAAGTACGCAGCCTTGCAGGGCCCCGGTACTGAGGACTATTGTGGAGGAGGTGTTGTTGTTTATTCTTACTGATTGTGGTCTTTCTATCCAATGTAATGCAATAAAATAAAAGCAAAATACTGTGGATGCCGGAGGTTTGCAAGAAAGAGGTTACAAAAAAGACGAGTAACATTGGACTCAAAACATTAACACTGTTACTCTCTCTGCGGAGTTTTCCCAGAATTTTCTGTTTTCTCTCCGTCTCAGATTGTTAGAGGAAGTGGTCCCAATCCTGGAAAAGAAGAAAGGTTGCAGACCACCCAATAGTGAGATAGTTACAGAATTGAAATCAATTGACATCACTCTCAAGTCTCAACGTTGCCCCAGGTCAGGTTGTGACCAATTCATGACCTGTTCCAGAGAACTGAGCACAAAAGGAATAATAAAGGAATAAAGGGTTATGGTGTTTGGGCCGGAAAGTGGAGCTGAGTCCACAAAAGATCAGCCATGATCTCATTGAATGGTGGAGCAGGCTCGAGGGGCCAGATGGCCTACTCCTGCTCCTAGTTCTTATAAAAGCTCGGCTGGCCCTTTGATGCGAGTCGTACTGTGGGAGTGTTGTGCTGTTGGATGTGAAATTAGTTAATTCCCAGTCGAACAGTTTTACATATTTTAATGTAAACTAAATTAGATCGCTGTTTCCCTTGTGTTCTCCTATCACTCGCTTAACCTGCTTTATTACCCCAAATTAGATTTAACATTGAATCTTCCTTATTGGACATGCAATTAACTGAGTAAGGAACCATCCAATCCTGGATGGTCACGAAGAGTGTTCAAGAGCCGAACGCTGTACAGTTTAATTGTTTGCACTGCAGTCATATTCCAACTCCAAACCTTTCACTGGGATCTGAGTGTCATCTTCAGCACCCCAAAATTCATTATGTGGCGATGCCGCCGTTGGACTGGGTGAACACAGTAAGAAGTCTTACAACACCAGGTTAAAGTCCAACGGGTTTGTTTCAAATCAAATTCATTGGTATTGTTCTTAATCCTACAATCCTGGATCCTACCAGCCCATTTTTCCTTTTGACCACGATCTTGATCTGATTGCAGTCTACTTAACAATTTACATTCCCTCATATAGTGGGGCAGGTTTAGCTCACAAAGCTAAATCGCTGGTTTTTAAAGCAGACCAAGCAGGCCAGCAGCACAGTTTGATTCCTGTACTAGCCTTCCCGGACAGGCGCCGGAATGTGGCGACTAGGGGCTTTTCACAGTAACTTCATTGAAGCCTACTCGTGACAATAAGCGATTTTCATTTCATTTCATTTTTCATATAGTTCAATTAGTTCTGTAACTCTCTCTAAATTTCCTGCAAACCTAATTCTTGACTTCTACCTCGCTATTGGGTACATTGCACCCCTCAGTGTGGTCACACATTCCTTTGCAATGAAAACCTCACTTTCTGTAGTTGTAACTTTCTAATTTCTTTTTAAATTTCCGATCTGGAATATGAGTATTACAGTCCCCATGGGTTAGGGAGGGGACAAAATAGCCAGGGTTTCTGCTTTTGATCACTGTCTGATCATTCAGATAGGATTGTTGGCTTTATAGAGGCTGACGTTACAAAAACAAGTAAGTTATGCTAATCTGTAATACAGCACCAGGCCTCCGGTCAGGTTGTGACCAACTCTAGGCAACACACTTTAGGGAGGATGTCAAGGCCTTTGAGAGGGTGCAGAAGAGATTTATTAGAATGCTGCCAAGGATCCATACAGGCGCCAAAATTATTTATAACGCAAGGGAAAATGCTGGAAAATCTCAGCAAGTCTGGCAGCATCTGTAGGGAGACAATTATTTATATATATTAATGACTTGGGAGCGGCACAGTAGCATAGTGGTTAGCACTGTCGCTTCACAGCTCCAGGGTCCCAGGTTCGATTCCCGGCTCGGGTCACTGTCTGTGTGGAGTCTGCATGTTCTCCTTGTGTCTGTGTGGGTTTGCTCTGGCTGCTCCGGTTTCCTCCCACAGTCCAAAGACATGCAGCTTAGGTGGATTGGCCATGATAAATTGTCCTTAGTGTCTAAAGGGGTCGGGTGGGGTTGCTGGGTTACGGGAATGGGGCGGAGGTGTGGGCTTAAGTAGGGTGCTCTTTCCAAGGGGCGGTGCAGACTCGATGGGCTGAATGGCCTCCTTCTGCACTCTAAATTCTATGCTATGTTGTGTTAGGAAAGCAAAGGTAGTGTTAAGAGATTTATATTTGCATTGGTAAACATCAGAAATAAGGTATAGTTTTAGATTTTTTAATGTCATGGTTATGTGCCTGGAAGGGTAAAACCTCTACTTTGTATGTGTGGGGGTTGGTTAAGTTCCCACTGTGTTTCTATTGTGTTTAGAGAGGACTATGGTGTGAAGAATAAGTAGAAGTAAGTCAGTCGCTTTAGCAACAGGAGGCCAGGAAGGGCTTCCCTTTATTCCTTATTCTTAGTTCTAACTGGAAGCCAGAGCAGTTGGAGCTAGGTCACTGAAGAGCCAACAGCTCTCGACTCTGCCAGCAGAAGCAGAACAGGACAAGGGAGTTGCAAAGATGCTGGATTCTTAAGGAAAAAAATACAGTCCAGATAACCAGGGAATTGGGAAAGAAAGACTAAGTAGTCTTGAGGTAAGTGAACAGAGGCCAAAGTATTGTTCAGAAGAGTTCAAGGAAGGGTAAACAAAGTATACTGAGTTAAGAGACAATCACAGTGACTAGATTTAAAGTGGGACAGCAGACCTCAGAGGTAGCTGAAACATTTTAATACAGCCTGGGAATTTAGAGTTAAAGCAATTGTGATTACGACTCAAGATCAAGCAAGCCTAAAGGGGTTGGCGTGAAATCCTGAACTGGACTCGCTATTGAAAGTGGAGTGGGGGCAGCATGGTGACGCAGTGGTTAGCACTGCCGCCTCATGGCGCCGAGGTCCAAGGTTTGATCCCGGCTCTGGGTCACTGTCCATGTGGTGTTTGCCCCCATAATCCAAAGATGTGCAGGGTATGTGGAGTGGCCACGCTAAATTGTCCCGTAATTGGAAAACAATCAATTGGGTACTCTAAATTTAACAAAAAATAAAAAATACAAATAAAAGTGGAGAGGAGGTTTTGTTTGGAAGTGCCATTTGTAAAGATCTAGACTGGATTTCGGACAGCAAACCGCCAAAGGGAAAGCATTATTGTGAGAGATGATTTCAGAGCGTGCTTTTGGGAGTGGAGAATTGGAAACTGTCTTGTAACAATCCTCTGCGGGGATTCTGAGGAGAAAACAAGTGTGCTGATTTGTCAGCCGAGCTGTGAGTTCAAGTCTCTGAGGGCACATGTTGCAGACAACAAGTGATTTTGAGCACAAGACTGCTCTGACTAGAATGTATCTAAAGTGGATTCCATATTGCTATTGTAGCCACTATTTTTAACTGGCCTATTATTATCTGCGTGGGTTTAAAAATAACTAGTGTGTGTGCTAGACATGAGGCTGACGGTGTGCCCAATCAAAACTGCACCCAGAACTAAAGTGCTTCATCAGGATGAAAAGAGAATTTGTCGGGAAGGTGGTTGGGGGGGGGGGGGGGACTGGAAATATACAATAAACAGGAATTGAAATTTCTGAGAATAGCTGAAGTCAACTGAATGTTCCACTGAGGTGAAAGAGCTCTGTGTAAACAAGAGAAAATAGCGTGTTTATGCCAAATTCAAATTGAATGTTTCCTGTGAGATACTGCAGCTATGATTGCTCCCAGGCCTCATTCCATACTGCAGATATCATAGGTCCTGGGCAGCTATTTATCAGACACCACAAATGGCAATGTTGTTGATTTGAAATCCAACATTGAGTGGAGTTTCTTCGCTTTGTCCTTCTCTGGGATGTGGGCATCGCTGGGCAAGGGCAGCATTTGTTGCCCACCCCTAACTGCCCCTGAACAGATTGGCTGGCGAGGCCGTTTCAGCGGGCAGTTAAAGGGTCAACCACTTTGCTGTGGGTCTGAAGTCACTGACAGACCAGATGGCAGATTTCCTTCCCTAAAGAGCATTACTGAGCCAGATGAGTTTTTACAACAATCGATGACAGCTTTAGTGAGAGCTAGCTTTCAATTCCAGATTTATTTATTTATTTAAAAAAATTAGAGTATCCAATTTTTGTTTTTCCAATTAAGGGGCCATTTAGCGTGGCCAATCCCCTACCCTGCACATCTTTGGGTTGTGAGACCCACGCAGGCACGGGGAGAATGTGCAAACTCCACACGGACAACGACCCGGGGCCGGGATCGAACCTGGGACCTCGGCGCAGTGGGGCGGCAGTGCTAACCACTGCGCCACCGTGCCGCCCAATTCCAGATTTATTAAACTGTCGCAGCTGCTCTGAACTCATGCCACCAGAGTATTATCCCAAACGTTCTGACATTACTGTCTGTGCGGAGTCTGCACGTCCTCCCCGTGTGTGCGTGGGTTTCCTCCGGGTGCTCCGGTTTCCTCCCACAGTCCAAAAGATGTGCGGGTTAGATGGATTGGCTATGATAAATTGCCCGTAGTGTCCTAAAAAAAAAAGTTAAGGTGGGGGGGGGGTTGTTGGGTTACGGGTATAGGGTGGATACGTAGGTTTGAGTAGGGTGATCATTGCTCGGCACAACATCGAAGGCCGAAGGGTCTGTTCTGTGCTGTACTGTTCTATGTTCTATTACGCCTACACCGCCATCTTGAATTCTAAAGTTAAGTGGAGGATGCAGAGATGCTTCAGCGGGATTTGGACAGGCTGAGTGAGTGGGCACATGCATGGCAGATGCAGTGTAATGTGGATAAATGTGAGGTTCGGTAGCAAAAATAGGAAGGCCGATTATTATTCGAATGGGTGTAAATTGAGAGAGGCGGATACTCAGCGAGACCTTGATGTCCTCGTGTATCAGTCGCTGAAAGTAAATGCGCAGGTACAGCAGGCAGTAAAGAAGGCAAATGGTATGTTGGCCTTTATACGAGAGGAATAGGGATGTTTTACTGCAATTGTACAGGGCATTGGTGAGGCTACACTGGAGTATTGTGAGCAATTTTGGTGTCCTTATCTGAGGAAGGATGTTCTTGCTCTGGAGGGAGGGCAGCGAAGGTTTACCAGGCTGATTCCTGGGATGGCGGGACTAAGTTGGTTAGGATTATATTCATTGGAGTTTAGAAGAGTGAGAGGGGATCTCATAGCAACTTACAAAATTCTAACAGGATTAAACAGGGCAGATACAGAAAGAATGTTCCCGATGGTGGGGGAGTCCTGAACTAGGGGTCATAGTTTGAGGATAAGGGTTAAAACTTTAGGGACTGGGGTGAGGAGAAGTTTCTTCACCCAGAGAGAGTGGTGAATCTGTGGAATTCGCTACCACAGAAATTAGTTGAGGCCAAATCGTTGTGTAATTTCAAGAAAGAATTAGATATCGCCCTTGGGGCTAAAGGGATCGAGGGATATGGGGGGAAGGCAGGATCAGGGTATTGAACCAGCCACGATGACAATGAATGGCTGAGCAGGCTCGAAGGGCCGAATGGCCTCACCCTGCTTCTATGTAAATATAGGCCGAGTGGTCACGTAGTGACAGGATCATGTGGCTACTAAAGGGTCACGTGACAGGAGCACGGGAGTTCACCCTGGAGTGTGGGCAGAGCGGGAAGCATGGAGTAGCTGCTCAACTGGTGAATAAAGTATTGTTTATTTTTTTATTTATTTTTCTTTTTTATAAATTTAGATTACCCAATTATGTTTTCCAATTAAGGGGCAATTTAGCGTGGCCAATCCACCTACTCGGCACATTTTTGGGTTGTGGGGGCGAAACCCACGCAGACACGGGGAGAATGTGCAAACTCCACACGGACAGTGACCCAGAGCCGGGATCGAACCTGGGACCTCAGCGCCGTGAGGCAGTTGTGCTAACCACTAGGCCACCATGCTGCCCTAAAGTATTGTTTATTACAAATCCTAGGATACCAGTCCTTGGAAATCCAATATTTCTGCAGCAAATAGATGGAATAGACTGAGCCGCTAATTAAATCTTAGGCCCAAGTTGTCCAAATTTCCTGGTGGCTATGCTCAGAATTTGCGAACAAGTAACATTGTCATATCCCTGGGCCTCAGCTGAGGGGTTGCAGACAGGATTGGTCCGTCATCACGACCTGAAGTGTTAGCTCTGTTTCTCTCCATTGCCTGATCTGTTGAGTATTTCCAGCACTTCTGTTTTTATTTCAGATTTGTCGCCTGCACAGTATTTTGTTTCTGTAACCGGGTGATGATGTGGACTGACAGGCATCATCGGAATTACAGCCCCATCCATGGTGAACAGGGACAGCAAAGCATCCAGGTGGAAAGGACATTGCCCTTGAGCATAGGAATCAATAGGCAGGCAAATTAAGGTCCATTTAGTTCACCTTCAACCCTCCATGAGGGATACAGTGACAATGGAGTTGGAAACCAATCACAGTGATCAATCTATCGATGAGTCTGTAACAGATCCAGACGTGGCAGCAGGAAAACCCTCCAGTGGTGGAGAACTCTTACAGCCATGGGGCGAAACTCACGCATTCAACCCAAGGGAGCTGCACTTATGACATACATCTCTATTACTCTATCCCAATATGACAAGGTTGGTTTGATGTGGCCCAGGGCAAAAGAGGAGCAAAATAACAACCAGACTTCTCTCGTAATTGCTATCAAGTCGATCCTGTTGCAGAATCATTGGGTGAGTCAGAGAGAGAGAAAGACATCTTCCTGACTACCCTTGATTAACAAAGAACAAAGAAAAGTACAGCACAGGAACAGGCCCTTCAGCCCTCCAAAACTGTGCTGATCCTGATGCCCGAGCTAAAATCAAAACCTGCCTTTATTCGGTCCGTATCCCTCTATTTCCTCCCTATTTATCTACCCATGCACCTTAAATGTTGCGAACGTGCTTGCTTCCACCCCATCCTCTGGCAGCAGCAGGGGTGGGCTAGAATGAAGACTGCCTTCCAGCCTGGAGGCCAATTGAGGCCAATGAGTGGCCAGCTGGTGCTGAGTGGGGGTGGCATGGAGGGGAGGAGGGGGGGGGAGGTGGGCTTAAGTCACATGGGCAGGGTCCCCATACTGGCAATTGATGTATGTCCCTGTCAAATGGAATTAGACACAGCAACCAGCAGATTCCATATTTGTCACATTTATCTTGGACAACCCTGCTGTAATATCCAGCTCAGTTCAGCACAGATCAGAGATTAAACCCAGGCTGTACGATTTAAGGAAATGCTTTGCAGCCCATCACCCACGGACCATTCCTGACCTGTCACACCATGAGGCTCTTTCTGGCTACGTTCTGAGAGGAATGACTAACCTCAAGGATAAGAACCTCCCTGAAATTTCTCGCTGAATGCAATCACGCGCAAAATCCTGGGCACCATTCTAACTTTGCATTCCATTTAGCTCAACCGTTGCATTCCACAGGTAATGTTTCAAAAGCCCCTGGAACAAAAGAACCATCAAGGTCAATAGTGTTACTGAAGATCTCTTCCTATCTTTTTCCTCATAACCGTCAATGCTCAAATTGGAGGTCGTCCAGCTCTTATTTAAAGCAATGAACTCAGGAAGCCATAATATTTTCTGATGGGTGTATCTCCAATTTATACAACATTCCCTTGGGGAATGTTGTGATTGTTGATGTTGTATTTAAGTCCTCCATGTTAATGAAATGCTGGATTTTATATCTAAAACAGGGGTCCCTAAATTGTGGTACATAATAATAATAAGCGCTTATTGTCACAAGTAGGTTACTGTGAAAGCCCCCAGTTGCCACATTCCGGCGCCTGTTCGGGGAGGCTAGAGCGGGAATTGAACCCGCGCTGCTGGTCTTGTTCTACATTACAAGCCAGCTCTCAGCCCACTGTGCTAAACCATGTAAAGACAGGCTGGGAGGCACGTGAGAAATGATTTAATGACGGATCCTTTCTCCCAACATGCTCTCTCCCATATATTCCCTTTGTTTTCTCCCATTTTGCCGTAACTTGTTGCTCTTGCATTCAATTTGGAGGTGCAGAGCATCAGTCACTAACATTGTGGGCAGTTAAATAAAACAGTCTTCGGGGTTCGCAGGCAGCTTTTAATTGTGTGCATACGTTTTGGGAAATTGAAGGTGAGGTGCTGATTGTGTTGTTTAGATAGTTTAAAGTTAAGAATATCACCACGGTAGGGCAGCACGGTGGCACAGTGGTTAGCACTGCTGCCTCACGGCACCAGGTCCCAGGTTTGATGCCAGCTCTGGGTCACTGTCCGTGTGGAGTTTGCACATTCTCCCCATGTCTGCGTGGGTTTCACCCCCACAACCCAAAGATGTGCAGAGTAGGTGGATTGGCCACGCTAAATTGCCCCTCAATTAGAAAAAAATGAATTGGACACTCTAAATTTATTTAAAAAAAAGAATATCACCACGGTCACCACTGATTGGACACGGCAGGAGATGGTGGAGGTAGGTTGCAAACATGATGAATATTCCTTGGGTTGATATGTTCAGCTTTAAAAAAAAACCTTTGCTTCTTTGCCTCCATTTTCTCCTCCTTTGTCGTGCCCTTTACCCTCTTTCAAAATGTCAGGTTTGACTTTTATATTTATTTTTTGGGGGAGGAATTCAAATTATTTTGATCTTCGGGATTGATTGAGAAAATCTTTACGGGTGGCCGTGTGGCGCAGTGGTTAGCACCGCTGCCCCTCAGCACCAGGGTTCCCGGGTTCATTTCTGACCTTGGGTGACTGTGCGGAGTTTCCACATTCTCCCCGTGTCGGCGTGGGTTTCCTCCGGGGGCTCCAGTTTCCTCCCACAGTCCAAAGATGTGCAGGTTAGGTGGATTGGCTATGATAAATTGGCCCTTAGTATACAAAGGTTTAGGTGGGTTTATGGGGATAGGGCAGGTGAGTGGGGCGGGGGGCTCTTTTGGAGGGCTGGTACAAACACGATGGGCCGAATAGCCTCCTTCTGCACTGTAGGGTTTCTATGATTTTGCAGGCTGACTGACCAGGTTTCTTTGTTGAAATGATGGTTTTTATTAAGTCTGATTCGGTTCCCAGTTTATATCTGAAACATAATTTGACTAAAAAACATGGCGACAGTAAAATATGAAAGATTTGTATCTGAGATGTTAACACTTAGAGGAAACAAAATATTCAAAGCGACTGCGTTTGCAATCCTATTTTTAGATGTGATTGATGTTAAGTACAATAGGAGACATTAAAACTAATGCATCTGGAGGAAAGGTTCACGTACAATGTGGGTGGACTGCCTGTTTGCGGATGCTATGGTTACAAGGCCAAATGATTGCCAGTGCTGGGAACTGCATTTATTAAGAGCGACGGGGGATAAATTTAGTTCTCAGAAAAAAATCTTGCTCCTTCTCTAACTTTGCGGTATCTGAAAATGTTTCTGGGAAATGTCAAACAAGAAGGAATAAGACCATAAGATGTAGGAGCAGAAATAGGCCATTTGGCCCATCGAGCCTGCTCCTCCATTCGACCATGGCTGATATGTTCCTCATCTCATAATGTCCTTCGTCTCGGAATCAAAATTAGAGTCGTTCTTTAATTAGTTAATCCACCGGCCTGTAATCCTGGATTCGCTGGCATGTGAGGTCCATTCTGCGTGCAATGGGACGCACACAGCTGGACCTGTGAGAAATCTTTGAGAAATCCTTCCGTGGTAAAATGCGTGGTAATCTCAACCGACAGCAGATTCAAGATTCAGTTCCGATCAATGTTCCCCTGTTCTCATGCGCAGTCAGCTTTATCAATGCACAGACTGTTCAAGTGGAATAAGACTGTTCAAGTGCGGTCGACTGCTGCATGGCTGCCCACGCAGGCAGCTGAGCACAAACATGAGTTTCAAAAAAAGCGGTCGACTGGGTTTTGTGTCCATATGCGAGAAGGGTTCCTTGAATTGTCGGGCAAGACTGTCAAGGTCTTGACCTGTTTGAAAATGGATTTTCATCTCTCACTGGTATTAGATACAAGTAGCATCAGTGTCTTTGTGTGGAAATAAATGTCTCAAACTATCACTCCAAAGAAATAGGAGCAGAATTAGGCCATTCGGCCCATTGAGTTTGCTCCGCCATTCTATCATGGCTGGTATGCTCCTCATCTCCTATCTACAATGTTACAGACCAAGAGCTGGATTGCGAAATCAGCCAGAGCATCTCCTCCCTAGAACACATGACCTAGGAGGGGGAGTAGGCAATTTAGCCTCCGGAGCCTGTTCTATCCCCCATTCCCTCTCATTCCCATGGTCCCTTATAGCCCCAATTTACTGCCAATTCATGCCAACCCATGCCCCCCACCCATCACTATTTTCCATTATCCCCCCCCCCCCCCCATGCCATGTCGCCTAGTTATCCAGGCTCTCAGGAGTCAGTCTGATATAAAATAATGTGTCTATTGATGATGTCACTATTTTAAGCCATAATAATAATAATCTTTATTAGTGTCACAAGTAGGCTTACATTATTAACACTGCAGTGAAGGTACTGTGAAAATCCCCTAGTCACCACACTCCGGGTACACTTGAGAGAGAATTCAGAATGTCCAATTAATCTAATAAGCACATGATCCAGGACTTGTGGGAGGAAAGCAGAGCACCCGGAGGAAACCCACGCAGACACGGGGAGAACGTGCAGATTCTGCACAGACAGTGACCCAAGCCAGGAATTGAATCCCCTGGCGCTAGAGGTAACAAAGACGTGGGTGAGGGCGTTTCAGCAGCAAATGAGCTGAGACAGGCAATATTCCAAGGTGGAGATGGACGGTTTTAGTGATCTCAGGGTTAAATGTTACACTAAAGTTGCTTACAGACTGGATTAATCACAGACTGTTGCTAAGGAGAAGAGATGGATTCAGTAGCTGGGCAATGGATATTGGAGTGGGGACTGAAGACAATGCTATGTTCTGTGTTATGGCCATAGTACAGATGCACTCAGAACATCTAGTTTTTTGACTAGTAAAATAATTTATTCATAAGATCAACACCCGTGGAAAGATAAATAACAAACTATAATACAAACGGTAACTGATAATTGAATTCTCCTGGAGCTACTACTGATGCGACTGTCCTCTAACACGACTCACTACCAACTGCAGGACACCCCCCCCCCCCCCCCCCGGTCACATGATGGGTCTCTACCACCACCTGCTGGTTGGAGGTCGTACTGACAACTATATACATTGATAGATTACTGTATACATTGGTGTGTACATACGTATCACCACAGACAATGGCTTTGGTCTTCCTGATATTTAATTGGAGGAAATTTATGTTCATCCCGTACTGGATGTTGGATAAGCCGTCTGATTATCCAGCAACCATGGAAGGGCCGAGGGAGGTTGTGGGGAAGCAGAGTTGGGTGCCATTGGGCTTATATGTGAAAACTAATGTTGTACCTTCGGATGATGTCGTGAAGGGCGGTATGTCGATGAGAGATAGGAGTGGGCCAAGGATAGATCCTTGCGGGGCACCAGAGGTAATGGTACAGGAGCAGGAAGAGAAGCCATTGCTAGAGATTCTCCAGTCAGGATTAGATAGATGAAAACGGTACCACATGAAGAACGGTCGCGCCCCGCTGGATGACAGCGGAGAGGCACTGGAGGAAGATGATGTGGTCAACTGTGTCAAAGGCAGCAGCAGGCAGGTTGCGAACGACGAGGGGGGAAAGTCTATACTTATCACAGTCACATCGGATCTCACTTTTCATAGAATTTACAGTGCAGAAGGAGGCCATTCGGCCCATCGAGTCTGCACCGGCTCTTGGAAAGAGCACTCTACCCAGGTCCACACCTCCACCCTATCCCCATAACCCAGTAACCCCACCCAGCACTAAGGTCAATTTTGGACACTAAGGGCAATTTAGCATGGCCAGTCCACCTAACCTGCACATCTTTGGACTGTGGGAGGAAACCGGAGCACCCGGAGGAAACCCACGTACACACGGGGAGAATGTGCAGACTCTGCACAGACAGTGACCCAAGCCGGGAATCGAACCTGGGACCCTGGAGCTGTGAAGCAATTGTGCTAACCACCATGCTACCATGCTGCCCTTGTGACTTTAATAAGAGTTGTTTCAGCGCTGTGGCAGAGGCAGATATTGGGGGGGGGGGGGATTCGAACATAGATTTCCGGGAATGGGAGTGGGGACGGATTTGGGGGTGACAATATATTCAACGGCTTCGGAGAGGCCATAGAACATAAAAGCTCTTTACATTTGTTTTTCAGAAGTTTTATGACTGATATCCCGACTTTAATTCCCTGAAGCCTGCCAAGTGTTTAAAATCTTCGAAAAGGAACGGTGTTTTCAATTCATTTTTGAATGTTATTTATGATATCAAGTTCAGGATTCCTGTGATGTCAAATCTGCAAGTAAACAAAGTACAGGCGTTTGATGTTTCATCATATTCCTGTCAACAAGGGCTAACATCTTAATATGCACAGTTCGGGGAAGCGTACACCCACACAGGCTGAAATTATAATGTATTGTGTTTAATTAAAGAGCAAGACTGCCTTTCATTCTGTTCTGATTTATGCTGTGGCTCGCTGGCACGTTGTCAGGGTCTGAAGGAAAGATCCCATTACATTACCTTCTGATATATTTTGCCCACATGTTTCAGTAAACAATGTTTCAAACCCTCGCTTATGGCATGTGTGATCATCAAGCTTGAGATATTTCGGTGTAGATCATAACAATTGCTCCCTCTTAGTCAGACAGCAGGTTTTTAATTCTGTCCCCTTTCCCCTCCCCCTCTGCACAGAGACGGTTAAATCCCCAAATTTTTCCAGGCCAGATGAAAGGTCATTGACCTGGAGTGTTGCAAAAGCAAAGTGCTGCTGGAAATCTGACATGAAAAGAGCAAGCGCTGGGAATGCTCAGCGAGTCAGGCAGCATTGGTGAAAGAGAAACAATTAACGTTTCAGATTGAGGGTATTGTTCCCTCTGAGACACCCTAGTCCATTACCCTGTAGGGGAGGTGGTCATGTCACTGAACTAGCAACTGTGCAACCCAGGCTAATGTGGCAGGGTGGCACAGTGGTTAGCACTACTTCACGTACTTCAGGAGGTTGGTCATGAGGCACATCAACTCTATACTCCCAGAATGCCTAGATCCACTGCAATTCGCATACTGTCACAGCTGGTCCACAGCAGACGCTATATCCCTGACCCTACACTCATCCCTGGAACATCTTGACAACAAGGACTCTGACATCAGACTCCTATTCATTGACTACACCTCCACCTTCAACACCACAATCCCAGCCCAGCTCATATCAAAGCCCCAACACCTAGCACTTGACTCCTCCCTTTGCAACTGGATCCTCGACTTTCTGACCTACAGACCACAATTAGTCAGGATAAACAACAACACCTCCTCCACGATAGTCCTCAATACTGGGGCCCGCAAGGCTGCATACTTAGCCCCCTACTATACTCCCTATACACAAACGACTGTGGCAAAATTTGCCTCCAAACTCCATCTACAAGTTTGCTGATGGTATGACCGCAGTGGGTTGGATATCAAACAGCGATGAGTCAGGGAGATAGAGAACCCAGTGGGGTGGTGTAGCGACAACAATCGCTCCCTCAATGGCAGCAAAACTAAAGAGCTGGTTATTGATTCCAGGAAGCAAAGTATCGTACACACCCCTGTCTGCATCAACGGGGCCGAGGTGGAGATGGTTGACAGCTCCAGATTCCTAGGTGTTCACATCTCCAACAATCTGACCTGGTCCACCCAGGTTGAGGCTGGTGTCCTATTCCAAATTTAATTAATTGAATTGGAACCTCGCAGCAGCTACCCTGGTGGAATCAGCCTAAACCTCTGGATTATAATTCCAGTGAGGGGCAGCAGTGTGGTGCAGTGGTTAGCATTGCTGCCTCACGGCGCCGAGGTCCCAGGTTCGATCCCGGCTCTGGGTCACCATCCGTGTGGAGTTTGCACATTCTCCCCGTGTCTGCGTGGATTTCGCCCCCACAACCCAAAGATGTGCTGGCTCGGTGGATTGGCCACGCTAAATTGCCCCTTAATTGGAAAAAATGAATTGGGTACTTTATTTATATTTAAATAAATAATTCCAGTGATGTTACCACCACACCGCCATCCTGCCACTTACACCAGGTCGAAACAATGTACTCGTACATTACTCTACTAATGAGAGATGACTTTACTAAGGCGAGATGGGCCCCAGACCAGTATTCCTTAAAGGGCCATGCATCCAAGTTGAAGGTAAAGTAATTTTTAGGACTTCAGCTATTGCAGAGTATCTGGTAGTCCTCTGTGATGTTTGTAGAGATGCAGTTGTGAGTTCCTGGATTTAAAAATAAATAAATTTAGAGTGCCCAATTATTTTTTTCCAATTGAGGGGCAATTTAGCGTCTCCAATCCACCTACCCTGCACATCTTTGGGTTGTGGGGGCGAAACCCACGCAAACACGGGGATAATGTGTAAACTGCACACGGACAGTGACCCAGAGCCGGGATCGAACCTGGGACCTCGGCGCCGTGAGGCAGCAGCGCTAACCACTGCGCCGCCATACCGCCCTAATGAGTTCCTGGATTTGATAGAATTTTGCAGCATCCCTACAGTCTGAGAGTCAGACAGCCCTTCGGCCCATCAATCGGTCACCGGTCAAAAACAACCACCTAACTATTCTAATCTCATTTCTCAGCCTTGGGATCTCCAGTGCACATCTAAATACCTCTTAAACTACTTCTTAAATTATATGAGGGTCCTGACAGGAAGGGAGGAAATGAATGTACCTGGACGGCATGGGGACAACAGTGGTTGTGCCTCTGTGTCTGAAGGAGGATAAGGGCAAAGGGGCAGAGCTGGGGAGAGGAGAAACTCTGTACGATTCTCTGCCAGCTTGGAGCTGGGATCCCCCATGCTCCTGGATTGTGACAGGAAGCTGTCTGGCAGGTCAGCAATGCACCCAGCATCTTAATGCACCCATTCAGTGGCTCTCCTCCATGCTGTTCCATCCAGGTCTTCCTCTGTAGCAGAACACATCTGTAACCTTACGCTCTGGAGAACTGGCATATGAACCATCTTATACCCCTTGGTAGGCCGCAGCCCAATCCTGCCCGCATGATTCACAATGTGCTAATCCCAACTCTATACATACCAATGTACATTCAGTGCCAGCATCAGTGCTGGTGGCTGTGAATGTCAGGTCAAGAGACAGGATCTCTTCCTCCGTGCTATGCTTTTGCCCTCTCGCTTCCTCCTTGGGCTGCTGTAGTTGGACAGGCTCTTGTGTGTTTGAGAGCAGGGAAATGGAAGGGGAAAGGTGGGTTTGGGAAGGGGGTGGGGTTTGGAAGCATGGGGTCCATCTCCACACCATCACCAGCTTTCTCATCATTTCAGATAGCAGGAGGAGGCTGCGTTGGGAAGGGGCATAAGGCAGGAACCTGCCAACATCCTCAGAGTTCTGAGCAACATCGATGCCAAAGGCTCCGTCACAACTGGTCCCTCATGCTGAGAACCATCTCCTCCGTAGGGCTCAGGGGACGCGGAGGCCTTTGTCTCCTGCTGGTTCCGCTCTGCTACCTTCTGTCCATCAAACGGCATCTTGTCCTGCACGACAGAGGTAGGAATGTCAATGACTGTGTTGCACTGTGTTTTGTGGTGTAGCTGCAATAGTTGAATAGCTGGAGTTTTGTGGAGGCAGTGGGAGGAGGGTATGAAAGTAACAGGGTTGGTAGGTGCTTGAGGGTGAGGTGGAGTAGCTGAATGTTAGACATGAATGGCAGGAAGTGGTTTCCGGGTGAGTGATGGGGTGTGGTGCATTGAGCAGAAGGAGAGCTTGGTGCTGCAGTGGGTAAGAGATGTCACGTGTCATGTGAAGATGGATTGACTGACCTTGACCACGCAGGTGAGATCATTTGACTTCTTGCGGCATGGCTGCCAGATATGTGGGTCCAGACTCTGGGCACTGACCACCCTGGCAGCATGTTGGCACCCACTTCTGAGCGTGTTCCTTGAGGGTGTCCTGCACCTTCACTCCCTGTGGGCCCATAGCAACTCTCCTCCTGTCTTGGGCAGCACGGTAGCACAAGTGGCTAGCACTGTGGCTTTACAGCGCCAGGGTCCCAGATTCGATTCCCCACTGGGTGACTGTCTGTGCGGAGTCTGCACATTCTCCCTGTGTCTGCGTGGGTTTCTCCGGTTTCCTCCCACAGTCCAAAGCCATGAAGGTTAGGTGGATTGGCCATGATAAATTGCCCTTAGTGACCAAAAAGGTGAGGAGGGGTTATAGGGTTATGGAGATAGGGTGGAAGTGACGGCTTAAGTGGGTCGGTGCAGACTTGATGGGCCGAATGGCCTCCTTCTGCACTGTATGTTCTATGTTCTATGTTCTGTCCCACTCCACCGGCAATGTCTCTGCTGTGCATTTGCCACCCTGGAATCCTCTCTGAGTTCTGGTGTCCACTTTTCCATCTTTTAAATTCCAGCAATGTTATTCAATGCAGCTTCCGCTTTGGGGGACAGCCTGTCTTTAAGAAGAGCAGAAAATACTGGAAACCTCAGTAAATCTGGCAGCATCTGTGGAGAGGAAGTTTAGCTCGCCCTGCCGAGCTTTTCCAGTATTTTCTGGGGGTGTGGGGGGGGGGGGGGGGGGGGGGGGGGGGGATCAGATTATTTAAAAAGAGCAAACTGCATGTGCTACCTGACACCAACACTGCTATACCCCTTGTTGAGTGCCAAGGTAGCTGACACCAACACTGCTATACCCCTTGCTGAGTGCCAAGGTAGCTGACACCAACACTGCTATACCCCTTGCTGAGTGCCAAGGTAGCTGACACCAACACTGCTATACCCCTTGTTGAGTGCCAAGGTAGCTCACACCAACACTGCTATACCCCTTGTTGAGTGCCAAGGTAGCTGTCAGCATGGTGAATGAGGTAACAACGCCAGACCCATTTGTCAATAGGTTCCAATCATACAGATGGGATGGGTGCAGCAAATCTGCCCGTTGCCCACATCAATTGGAAGTGGCGATGGCAGGGCACAGATTGTGAGACCTGGGGCAAAAAAAAAATGGACGCTTAATTTCCCAGGTTTCTCATATCGTTCCTTTCAGCCCGAGAACAGGGTGTGCCCGGCATGTTTTAGGGCTCCACCTTCGAAAATACTGGCTAGAAGGCCGGCTATCTCCAAAGTTACTGCCAATGCAACACAAAACAATTCAGGTTTAAGATTGGCCGAACTGTGAGGATCTCGCATTTATCCTGATTACGTTGGGTTAAAACAACGCACAAAAAAACACAATTGACATGTTTCCATTATTTATATGTCACTCACTTTCCCGATAACGTTGACGGGATCTGTTCACTGGATGGGAAATAATCTCACCTGAAACCTTTTGCAACTTTGCTGATGGATGGCTAGCCATTAGCTACTCGCTCCCAATTAGTGCAGTTAATGACAATTTAAATTTACCCACATTGAGATCATTCTCTGGTACACCTTGGGAACCATTAAACCTGTGGGCGAAATGCACCAGGTACTATATCCAGCCCAATGTTTCCAGGCAACCGGTGTGCGTCTCTGAACTGATAATCTCGCAATGTACACACGCACGAGGAAAAGGGGCCCTTAACGCACCAGTCACCGTGTTTATTCACCTAACAATGATTGCAAGTAATTGTTTATTCAGCCAGGTTAATCCTAAACCTGGTCGCTTTTGCTTTAACCTGACATTGCACTGACACTAGCTCAGACCCAAGTTTGTCGGTTCTCCTGGTTTACTAGTGAGGGGCTTCCCACATGTAGGACTTCAAGCGTCGAGTTGAGGGACAAGAGAGTAACGTAGAACAAGTGGTATGAGGCAGTTTGACAGAGGTGTTCAAAACGTGGATGATCTGGGCATCATCGTTGGGGAGAAACTATTCCCGATGGTGGAAGAGTCAGGAATAATAATAATAATATTTATTGTCACAAGTAGGCTTACGTTAACACTGCAATAAAATGACAGTGAAAATCCCCTAGTCGCCGCATTCCGGCACCTGTTCGGGTACACTGAGGGAGAATTCAGAATGTCCAATTCACCTAATAGCACGTCTTTGGACTGTGGGAGGAAACCGGAGCACCCGGAGGAAACCCTCACAGACACGGGGAGAACGTGCAGACTCCGCACAGACAGTGACCCAAGCCGGGTAATCGAACCTGGGACGGTGGCGCTGTGAAGCAACAGTGCTAACCAAAGGAAACCGATTGGCAAAAGAAGCAACGGCGACATGAGGAAATGCTTTCGATGTAGTGTGCAATTAGGATGTGGACTGCCTCAGAGTGTGGTGGAAGCAGATTCATTCGTACCTTCCAAAAAGAAATTGGGTCATTACCTGTTGTTAAAAAAATCTGGAGGGCTGGTGTGGCTGGGGATTGAGATGCTCTGAGGGCCAGCATGGAAATGACGGGCCAAAGAGCCTCCTCAGTGCTGTAACCATTCTAGGATTCTGAGTCGGATCAGTCAGGAAGTGTCTCACTTGAAGAATAATCAAGCGATAGCTCGTACCTTCACGATGTTTATTGGAAACAAAATCCTTGGTGTCCTGAGAGACAAATAGGAACAGGAGGAGGCCATTGAGCATCTTGAATGTTTGCCAGCAGTCAAGGAGATCATGGCTGACCTGTGATCTAACTCCAAATATCCACCTTTATCTCAAATCCCTTAATATGTTCTATTCACAAAAATCTATTGATCTAACACGTTTAGTTTGTGGAGAGTGCTAAAGTTCACCACCCTGTGTGTGTAAAAGTGTTTTTCCTGAAAATGGACCCTGATTCCTGGACTCCGCCACCAGTGGAACTAATTTCTCTTTTCTACCCTTCAATCTAATCACCCGTAAATTTCTCAGCACTGAGAAATAAATCTGTAGTTTGAATAATCTCTCCTTGTAATTTAGCTCTTGGAGTATCCATTGATATGTACTCGTCATGGTGCTCTGTGTCAGCGTCGCTGATGAAACGACATTCCAAGATAATATCCCTGCCTCCTCGGAAAACCATCTCATTTATATCCCAGCACTGCCTCTGGAATGTAGTGAGCCATGCTGAGCTGACCCTTCTTGAATTTTTTAGGCTTCTGAGAAGTTAGACTTCCTGCTTTGGCACCTACCATTCCACAAATTAATTTGACTAATGATATGAGAGTTTCTTTTTAAGAATGATTTATTAAGAAACATTAGTCCAAGTGTGTCAGCTGCGGGAATGAGAGCCCACCACGGTGTTTCAATAAGGAACTGGTCTTGAATTGTTTACAAGTGTGTGTTTGTGTGTGTGTCTGTCTCTGAGTGTGTCAGAATGTGTGTGTGCGTGTGTGGGGGGGGGGGGGGGGGGGTGGTTTGTGTGTGTGTCTGTGAAAAATGAAATGAAATGAAAATCGCTTATTGTCACGAGTAGGCTTCAATGAAGTTACTGTGAAAAGCTCCTAGTCGCCACATTCCGGCACCTGTCCGGGAATCGAACCGTGCTGCTGGCCTGCTTGGTCTGCTTTAAAAGCCAGCGATTTAGCCTGGTGAGCTAAGCCAGCCCCTATGTGTGGGTGTGTCTGCAAGTCTGTGGGTGTCTCTGTATGGTGTGTGTCTGCGTGTGCATGTCTGTGTGTGTGGGCATGTGTGTGCATGTGAAAGTGTGTGTGTGTGTGTGGTATGTCTGTGGTGTGTGCCTGTGTCTGTCTCTGAGTGTGGCTGACTGTGAGTGTGTGCAGCGCCGGCTCTAGGGTTGCTGGCGCCCCGGGCAAGCTGAACTTCGGCGCCCTTGGGGAGGGGGGGGCGGGGCCGAGGGGGGGGGCGGACACGCGGGGGGGCGGACCCGAGGGCGGGGCGGGGGGACGGACCCGAGAGGGGGGCGGACACGCGGGGGGGCGGACACGCGGGGGGGCGGACGCGGGGGGCGGACCCGAAGGGGGGGCAGACCCGAGGGCGGGGCGGGGGGCGGACCCGAGGGCGGGGCGGGGGGCGGACCCGAGGGCGGGGTGGGGGGGGCGGACCCGAGGGCAGGGCGGGGGGGCGGACCCGAGGGCGGGGCGGGGGGCGGACACGCCGGGGGGTGGACCCGAAGGGGGGGCGGACCCGAGGGCGGGGCGGGGGGGGCGGACCCGAGGGCGGGGCGGGGGGGCGGACCCGAGAGGGGGGCGGACACGCGGGGGGGCGGACGCGGGGGGCGGACCCGAAGGGGGGCGGACCCGAGGGGGGGGCGGACCCGAGGGGGCGGGGGGGACTGAGCGGGGGGGCGGACCGAGCCGGGGGGCCGCCCTGGGGGCGGGCGGCCACCGCGCATGCGCTGGTTGGCACCGGCCCAACTGCGCATGCGCGGGCCCCGAGTCTCTGCCGCCCCCGAGCACATGGCGCCCCGGGCGACTGCCCGAGTTGCCGGTGCCTTGAGCCGGCCCTGAGTGTGTGTGTGGGTTTCCGTGTGTGTGTGGGTGTGCCTGCAAGTCTGTTGGTGTCTCTGTATATATGTATCTGCGTGTGCGTGCCTGTGCATGCTTCTGTGTGTGGATGTGTCTGTATGCGTGTGAGTGAATGCTTGTGTGTGAGTGTGTGTTATTGTGCGTGGATGTGCATGTGAAAGTGTGTGTGTGTGGTGTGTGTGTCCGTCTCTAAGTGTGTCTCTATGTCTGACTATGTGTGTGTCTGTGTGTAGGTCCGTGTGCGTGTCTAGATGGGTGTGTGCGTGTGTATGTGTGAGGGTGTGAGTCTGTGTACATGTGAATGTTTACGTGTATGAGTGTGTGTGTGGGGAGTGTGAGTGTGTAAATGTGTGTGTGTGTGTGTCTATCTCTGTGAGCGTGTCTGACTATGTGTATGTGTGATGATGTGTTTGTGTCTGTGCATATGTGCGTTTGTGTGTATGTGTGAGAGTATGTGTGTGTGAGAGCCTGTGTGTTTGTGTGTATGTGTGAGGAGAGACTATATCGGTTATATTGGAGTTTAGAAGAGTGAGGAGGGATCTCATAGAAACTTATAAAATTCTAACATTATTAAACAGGGTAGATTCAGAAAGAATGATCCCGATGGCGGGGGAGTCCAGAACTAGGGGCCATAGTTTCAGGATAACTGTGTCTCTTGCCAATGCAAGATGGCTGCCGATAGCCATCTGCGTAAGTGCACTGCATGTATCCCTCAATGAATGCGTCAAGGACATCACCAAGTTCAAGAAGATGGCTCATCACCATTTTCTCAAGGGAAGTTAGGATGGGCAAAACAAAAATGTCCAAAGCATTTTATGGTAAATTAAGTACTTTTGAAGTGTAGTCACTGTTTTAACACAGAAACAATGCAGCCAACTTGCACACAGTAAGGTTACAGCAGCAAAATGACAAGTTCATTTCTTTTGAAAAATGTATTCATTCATGCAATGTGAAGTTAGCTGGCAAAGCAAGTCTCTGCTGCCCATCCCTAAACGCCTCTGAGAAGATTTGCTGTCAGTCACCGTTTTGTTAAAATGTATTTTATTACAAACATGTATCAAAACAGGTTACAACCCATAAACATCCCAGGAAACATACTTCCCAGCAATCAACTATCCAGTCTGAACAAACATTCCCCCCTTCTTCACCCTTCCCCCTTTGCCCCTTCTTCCGCCCCCTGCGATGAACAGCTCCTCAAACACATAGAACATAGAACATAGAACGATACAGCGCAGTACAGGCCCTTCGGCCCACGATGTTGCACCGACATGGAAAAAATCTAAAGGCCATCTAACCTACACTATGCCATTATCATCCATATGCTTATCCAATAAACTTTTAAATGCCCTCAATGTTGGCAAGTGCACTACTGTTGCAGGTAGGGCATTCCACGGCCTCACCACTCTTTGCGTAAAAAACCTACCTCTGACCTCTGTCCTATATCTAATACCCCTCAATTTAAGGCTATGTCCCCTCGTGCTAGCCACCTCCATCCGCGGGAGAAGGCTCTCCCTGTCCACCCTATCTAACCCTCTGACCATTTTGTATGCCTCTATTAAGTCACCTCTTAACCTTCTTCTCTCTAACGAAAACAACCTCAAGTCCATCAGCCTTTCCTCATAAGATTTTCCCTCCGTACCAGGCAACATCCTGGTAAATCTCCCCTGCACCCGTTCCAAAGCTTCCACGTCCTTCCTATAACGAGGCGACCAGAACTGTACGCAATACTCCAAATGCGGCCGTACCAGAGTTTTGTACAGCTGCAACATGACCTCATGGCTCCGGAACTCAATCCCTCTACCAATAAAGGCCAACACACCATAGGCCTTCTTCACAACCCTATCAACCTGGGTGGCAACTTTCAGGGATCTATGTACATGGACACCGAGATCCCTCTGCTCATCCACACTACCAACAATTTTACCATTAGCCAAATAGTCCGCATTCCTGTTATTCTTTCCAAAGTGAATCACCTCACACTTCTCTACATTAAACTCCATTTGCCACCTCTCAGCCCAGCTCTGCAGCTTATCTATGTCCCTCTGTAACCTGCAACATCCTTCCACACTGTCTACAACTTCACCGACTTTAGTGTCGTCTTCAAATTTACTCACCCAACCTTCCGTGCCCTCCTCCAGGTCATTTATAAAAATGACAAACAGCAACGGCCCCAGAACAGATCCTTGTGGTACGCCATTTGTAACTGAACTCCATTCTGAACATTTGCCATCAACCACCACTCTCTGTCTTCTTTCAACTAGCCAATTTCTGATCCACATCTCTAAATCACCCTCAATCCCCATCCTCCGTATTTTCTGCAATAGCCGACCGTGGGGAACCTTATCAAATGCTTTACTGAAATCCATATACACCACATCAACTGCTCTACCCTCGTCTACCTGTTCAGTCACCTTCTTAAAGAACTCGATAAGGTTTGTGAGGCATGCCCTACCCTTCACAAAACCATGCTGACTATCCCTAATCATATTATTCCTATCTAGATGATTATAAATCGTATCTCTTATAATCCTCTCCAAGACTTTACCCACAACAGACGTGAGGCTCACCGACCTATAGTTACCGGGGTTATCTCTACTCCCTTTCTTGAACAAAGGGACCACATTTGCTATCCTCCAGTCCTCTGGCACTATTCCTGTAGCCAATGATGACATAAAAATCAAAGCCAAAGGCTCAGCAATCTCTTCCCTGGCTTCCCAGAGAATCCTAGGATAAATCCCATCAGGCCCCGGGGACTTATCTATTTTCACCTTGTCCAGAATTGCCAACACTTCTTCCCTGCGCACCACAATGCCATCTATTCTAATAGCCTGGGCCTCAGCATTCTCCTCCACAACATTATCTTTTTCCTGAGTGAATACTGACGAAAAGTATTCATTTAGTATCTCGCTTATCTCCTCAGCCTCCACACACAACTTCCCACCACTGTCCTTGACTGGCCCTACTCTTACCCTAATCATTCTTTTATTCCTGACATACCTATAGAAAGCTTTTGGGTTTTCCTTGATCCTACCTGCCAAAGACTTCTCATGTCCCCTCCTTGCTCGTCTTAGCTCTCTCTTTAGATCCTTCCTCGCTTCCTTGTAACTATCAAGCGCCCCAACTGAAACTTTACGCCTCATCTTCACATAGGCCTCCTTCTTCCTCTTAATAAGAGATTCCACTTCTTTGGTAAACCACGGTTCCCTCGCTCGACCCCTTCCTCCCTGCCTGACTGGTACGTACTTATCAAGAACACGCAATAGCTGTTCCTTGAACAAGCTCCACATATCCAGTGTGTCCAACCCTTGCAGCCTACTTCTCCAAACTACACATCCTAAGTCATGTCTAATGGCATCATAATTGCCCTTCCCCAGCTATAACTCTTGCCCTGCGGGGTATACTTATCCCTTTCCATCATTAACGTAAAGGTCACCGAATTGTGGTCACTGTCTCCAAAGTGCTCACCTACCTCCAGATCTAACACCTGGCCTGGTTCATTACCCAAAACCAAATCCAATGTGGCCTCGCCTCTTGTTGGCCTGTCAACATATTGTGTCAGGAAACCCTCCTGCACACATTGTACAAAGAACGACCCATCTAATGTACTCGAACTATATCTTTTCCAGTCAATATTTGGAAAGTTAAAGTCTCCCATAACAACTACCCTGTTACTTTCGCTCTTTTCCAGAATCATCTTCTCCATCCTTTCCTCTACATCCCTAAAACTATTAGGTGGCCTATAGAAAACTCCCAACAGGGTGACCTCTCCTTTCCTGTTTCTAACCTCAGCCCATACTACCTCGGAAGAAGAGTCCCCATCTAGCATCCTTTCCGCCACCGTAATACTGTCCTTGACTAGCAGCGCCACACCTCCCCCTCTTTTGCCCCCTCCTCTGAGCTTACTAAAACACCTAAACCCCGGAACCTGCAACAACCATTCCTGTCCCTGCTCTATCCATGTCTCTGAAATGGCCACAACATCGAAGTCCCAGGTACCAACCCATGCTGCCAGTTCCCCTACCTTATTTTGTATACTCCTGGCATTGAAGTAGACACACATCAAACCACCTACCTGAACACTGGCACCATCCTGCGAAGTCAAATCTGTGCTCCTGACCTCTATACTCTCAATATCCCGTACCCCAAAACTACAATCCAGGTTCCCATGCCCCTGCTGAATTAGTTTAAACCCCCCCAAAGAGCACTAACAAATCTCTCCCCCCCAGGATATTGGTGCCCCTCAGGTTCAGATGTAGACCATCCTGTCTATAGAGGTCCCACCTTTCCCAGAAAGAGCCCCAGTTATCCAGAAATCTGAATCCCTCCTGCCTGCACCATCCCTGTAGCCACGTGTTTAATTGCTCTCTCTCCCTATTCCTTGTCTCACTATCACGTGGCACGGGCAACAACCCAGAGAGAACAACTCTGTTTGTTCTCGCTCTGAGCTTCCATCCTAGCTCCCTAAAGGCCTGCCTGACATCCTTGTCCCCTTTCCTACCTATGTCGTTAGTGCCAATGTGGACTACGACTTGGGGCTGCTCCCCCTCCCCCTTAAGGACCCGGAAAACACTATCCGAGACATCACGTACCCTTGCACCTGGGAGGCAACATACCAAACGTGAGTCTCTCTCGCTCCCACAAAATCTCCTATCTGTGCCCCTGACTATTGAGTCCCCAATTACTAATGTTCTACTTCTTTCCCCCCTTCCCTTCTGAGCAACAGGGACAGACTCCGTGCCAGAGGCCCGTACCCCATGGCTTACCCCTGGTAAGTCCCCCCCCTCACAAGTTTCCAAAACGGTATACTTGTTACTAAGGGGAACGACCACAGGGGATCCCTGTACTGACTGCTTACCCCCAGCCCCTCTCACCGTCACCCATCTATCTTTATTCTTTGGCGTAACTACCTCCCTGAAGCTTCTATCTATGACCCCCTCTGCCTCCCGAATGATCCGAAGTTCATCCAGCTCAAGCTCCAGGTCCCTAACACGGTTTTTGAGGAGCTGGAGTTGGGTGCACTTCCCACAGATGAAATCAGCAGGGACACTGACGGCGTCCCTCACCTCAAACATCCTGCAGGAGGAGCATTGTACTGCCTTCCCTGACATCACCTCTAGATTTAAAAAAGAACAAGAAAAAGAAAAAGAAAGGAAGAGCTTACCTGATATTCCTTCAAACCCTGCTCCCGCTGAAAGGTAAGCAAATTTAAAGGCACTCACTCACCTTCACGACAGGCCCCTGCTCCCGCTTCCCAAAGACCGTGGTTTGTTTTTTGGTTAGAGGAGGAGGTAGGGTGGGAAACACTGACAAAGTGTTTCGGGTTTAACTGTCACTTGACAACAGCCCCTCCACTGGATGCTTGCCTTCACTCAAACTCCTCGGGTCTCCTTCGCAGGTACACCTTCAAATTAGGCTGACCGCACTGCACGTATGCAAATTTCCCCAGAACAGCTGATCAGTAGCTCTGCTCTGCTGCCCTCTGCTGGATCGCAATCACAAACATCCCCCACCTTTTCTTAAACCCCTCTGCAGAGCCCGATTTTCTGTCATCTTGAACCGCTGCAGTCCTTGTGTCGTAGGCACGCACACAGAGTGCTGTTGAGGGAAGGAGTTCCAGGATTGTGACCAAGCGGCAGTGAGGAATGTTGATATATTTTTGAGCCAGGATGGTGTGTGGCTCGGAGAGGAAATTGCAGGTGGCGGTATTCCCATGCACCTGCTTCCCTCGTCATTCCAGGTTTGGAAGAGGGGACCAGAGGGAATGGCACGAGTCGGCGTCTCCCAGGGGATTGGAGGCCCCCAGCTGCATTCCCTTTGGGCAGGCTGGCGCCCTGGCATTGCTGGTGTCATCTAGGCACCCTGGCAGTGTCACCTGGGTGCCAGCTTAGCACTGCCAGCTGGGGACCCTCCCAATGTGCGGTCAGGCCGGGCGAAGGTCGGGGATTGCTTCATGGGCCTTGGAGATCAGGATGCCATTTTGAAATGGCGTCTCAATCTCTCGCTACAATGGGGAATTCCGTCGAGCGGAGTTCCCACTGTACAAAGGGGGGGCTATGAGCGGCCTCGACCACACGATCCCCGTTTAGGCCCCTTATACAACCCAAGTGGCGTTGAATAGGCACTGCGAGCACCAGGAAACATGTGGCTAAACGCCATCGCTATGGGACTTTATCCCATTGAGTGAATCATGCCTTCAATTTCTACAACTGAGCCAAGTTTATATTTAACGTTCATGTAAATACATTGGATTAGTTTCACTGTTGGCTCAGCCTAATTCATTCTCTCGTGCTCTTGGCACATATTAAGAGCAAGGATGTGAAGACTAAGGTGTATCATCAGGAGAAGGGCTGGGCATTGACACTATCTCCATCGCGTGTAGTTCTTGTCATAGTTAATGGGCCTCCTAAATGGGAAATGTCTTCCTCAAACACAGAAGCATTTGGTTTGTTCGATTTTGATTGGGAAGTGAGACAGTGGGATATTGTCAATGACGTGGCCATGCGCAATGAAATCTGACCCAATGTGAATTTACATCAATTTCATCATTCAAAACTTTGCATCTTTGCAGGAATTGGCAAACACCCAATAATTCCTCAGCATCAGACTTTCCTCAGGCTGGAGGTTCAATTGTCCTTTGTCACAGAAATGTATTAGTTTGCGAGGTTTGGTGACAGAAGTGCTGACCAAAAACTGCAGTGTCATATGTGTGTCATGTATGTGTCATGACCAAGTGCAGGGTTAAACCAAACCACATCTATCACTGACTGATCCATTATATTCCACTGTCTTTCCTTTATATTCCTGCTACCACACTCTCTATATCCCACTACCACTCCCTCCTGTAACAACAACAATCTCTCCCTCAATGCCAGCAAAACTAAAGAGCTGGTCATTGACTTCAGGAAGCAAAGTATCGTACACACCCCTGTCTACATCAATGGGGCCGAGGTGGAGATTGTTGACAGCTTCAAATTCCTAAATGTGGACATCACCAACAATCTGTGCTGGTCGACCCACGTCGACGCTACCTCCAAGAAAGCACAGCAGTGCCTATACTTCCTCAGGAAACTAAGGAAATTCAGCATGTCCGCATTGACTCTTACCAATTTTTACAGATGCAGCATAGAAAGCATCCCATCTGGCTGCATCACAGCCTGGTATGGCAACTAGTCGGCCCAAGACGGTAAGAAACTACACAGAGTCGTGAACACAGCCCAGTCTATCACACGAACCTGCCTCCCATCCATTGACTCCATCTACACCTTCCGCTGCCTGGGGAAAGCGGGCAGCATAATCAAAGACCCCTCGAACCCGGCTTACTCACTCTTCCAACTTCTTCCATCGGGTAGGAGATACAAAAGTCTGAGAACACGCACAAACAGACTCAAAAACGGCTTCTTCCCCACTGTTACCAGACTCCTAAACGACCCTTTTATGATCTGATCTGATTAATACTACACCCTTGTATACTTCACGCGATGCCAGTGTCTATATATTTACATTGTGGACATTGTGTTGCCCTATTGCATATTTTATTTTCATGTATGGAATGATCTGTTTGAGCTGCTCGCAGAAAAATACTTTACACTGTACGTCGGTACACGTGACAATTAACAAATCCAAATCCAAATCCAAATATATCCCTTCCATTCTCTCTCTATCCCACTGTCACTCTCTCTCTATCCCACGGTCAATCTCTCTCTATCCCACTGTCACTCTCTCTCTATCCCAAGGTCACTCTCTCTCTATCCCACTGTCTCTCTCTCTCTCTATCCCACTGTCTCTCTCTCTCTATCCCACTGTCACTCTCTCTCTATCCCACGGTCAATCTCTCTCTATCCCACTGTCTCTCTCTCTCTCTATCCCACTGTCTCTCTCTCTCTATCCCACTGTCACTCTCTCTCTATCCCACTGTCTCTCTCTCTCTATCCTACTCTCACTCTCTCTCTATCCCACTGTCTCTCTCTCTATCCCACTGTCTCTCTCTCTCTCTATCCCACTGTCTCTCTCTCTCTCTATCCCACTGTCACTCTCTATCCCACTGTCTCTCTCTCTCTATCCCACGGTCACTCTCTCTCTATCCCACTGTCTCTCTCTCTCTATCCCACTGTCTCTCTCTCTATCCCACTGTCACTCTCTCTCTATCCCAAGGTCACTCTCTCTCTATCCCACTTCTCTCTCTCTCTCTATCCCACTGTCTCTCTCTCTCTATCCCACTGTCACTCTCTCTCTATCCCACGGTCACTCTCTCTCTATCCCACTGTCTCTCTCTCTCTCTATCCCACTGTCTCTCTCTCTCTAGCCCACTCTCACTCTCTCTCTATTCCACTGTCTCTCTCTCTATCCCACTGTCTCTCTCTCTCTCTATCCCACTGTCTCTCTCTCTCTCTATCCCACTGTCACTCTCTATCCCACTGTCTCTCTCTCTCTATCCCACTGTCTCTCTCTCTCTATCCCACTGTCACTCTCTCTCTCTATCCCACTGTCACTCTCTCTCTATGCCACTGTCTCGCTCTCTCTATCCCACTGTCTCTCTCTCTCTATCCCACTCTCACTCTCTCTCTATCCCACTGTCTCTCTCTCTCTATCCCACTGTCATCCTCTCTCTATCCCACTGTCTCTCTCTCTCGATCCCACTGTCTCTCTCTCTCTATCCCACTCTCACTCTCTCCCACTGTCACTCTCTCTCTATCCCACTGTCTCTCTCTCGCTCTATCCTGCTGCCACTCTCTCTATCCCACTGCCACTCTCTCTCTGCATCCTCTCTCTCTAACCCACTGTCTCTCTCTTTCTATCCCACTCTCCTTCTCTCTATCCCACTGTCACTCTCTCTCTATACCACTGTCTCTCTCTCCCTATCCCACTGTCTCTCTCTCTATCCCACTCTCACTCTCTCTCTATATCTTCTCTCTCTATCCAACTGTCTCTCGCTCTCTCTATCCCACTGTCTCTCTCTCTATCCCACTATCTCTCTCTCTCTATCCCACTGTCTCTTGCTCTCTCTATCCCACTGTCTCTCTCTCTCTATATCCTCTCTCTCTAACCCACTGTCACTCTCTCTCTATCCCACTGTCACTCTCTCTGTATCTCGCTGCCACTCTCTCTCTATCCCACTGTCACTTTCTCTGTATCTCGCTGCCACTCTCTCTCTACCCCACTGTCTCTCTCTCTCTATATCCTCTCTCTCTAACCCACTGTCACTCTCTCTCTATCCCACTGTCACTCTCTCTGTATCTCGCTGCCACTCTCTCTCTATCCCACTGTCACTCTCTCTCTATCCCACTGTCACTCTCTCTGTATCTCGCTGCCACTCTCTCTCTATCCCACTGTCACTCTCTCTGTATCTCGCTGCCACTCACACCATATCCAGTTCCATTGTATGTCCTTCTATATTCAATGCCTCTTCCCTCTATATTCACATTGCATTCCCTTCTCTGTGAGTGGGGATATATTTTGGGTAGAGCTGGAAAATTCCACTCCCTGGCCAGTTAAGGTTCAGTCACTTTGCAGCATTTGTTGAGTTGGAGAACAAAGCGTTTTGCTGGCGTGGAAGCGAAGAGTGTGTTTATTCCCTGCAGCTGTGATCCTAGAGTGTTTCTTTAGCCACCAGTGCTGCGTTCCACAACTCCAATCTCAGAGATTGGCGCCCGCTGCACTCACACGCAGCATTGTTTCAACTGTGCCTGTGTGAACATGGCCCAGAATAACTCACGGGGACGCTCGCCTCAGAACGCAGTGGCTCAGGACACTGCACGCAATGTGCCTTGCAGATAAGGAAGATCCCACGGTCCGTCCCCAGTCCCCAATCCACACAGACATCAACTAGATCTGTCACAGGGACTGCTCCAATTGGCCTCTGCATCACTGAGCTAGGATGCGAGAGATACAATATTATTTGAGGTTACCGTTCGCAGTTGCTATTGTGTGCTCACTTCTCCCCCTTCTCCACAGCTTGAGAAGCTGAAGTCAGGATTGGGCTCAACTCTGATGTTCCCCTACCCACCACCCCAGCCCCCAATTTCCCCAACGCTCACTGTTTACAACTACAAGAGAAGAATGGGCAAGATATTGGAGAACTGGCATTTATTCCATTGTACTCCAGTGGGAAAGGAGTGGAACCGCATTCCTATAGCACCTTTCGTGACCCCAGGGTGTCCCTAACAGCCAATGAAATACTTTTGAGGTGCAGCCACTGTTGTAATGTAGGAACACGGCAGCCAATTTCTGCACAGCAAGCTCCCACGAACAGCAAAGTGATTACGGCCATGTTTTTGGGATGTTGGTTGGTTATCAGCCAGGACATTGGGGGAATCCTTCTGACCATTTTCAAAATGGTGCCATGGGACCTTTCACATTGACCGGATAGAATAGATGGAGCTTTGGTTTAATGTCCCATTTGGATTTGGATTCATTGTCACGTGTACCGAGGTACAGTGAAAAGTATTGTTCTGCGTACAGTCCAAACAGATCGTTCGATACATGACAAACATAGGACATACGATAGATACACAATGTAAATACATAGACACAGGCATCGGGTGAAGCATACGGAGTGTAGTACTACTCAGTGGAGAAGATGCGTGTAGAGATCTGATCAGTCCATACAAGAGTCATTCAGGAGTCTAATCACAGCAAGGAAGAAGAGTTTTTGAACTTGTTAGTGTGTGTTCTCAGACCTCTGTATCTCCTGCGCGATGGAAGAAGTTGGAAGAGAGAATAACCTGGGTGCGGGGTGGGTGGCTTTGATTATGTTGCCCGCTTTCCCCAGGCAGTGGGAGGTGTAGACAGAGTCAATGGATGGGAGGCAGGTTTGTGTGATGGACTGGGCGGTGTTGATGACTCTCTGAAGTTTCTTGCAGTCCTGGGCCGAGCAGTTGCCATACCAGGCTGTGATGCAGCCAGATAGGATGCTTTCTATGGTGCATCTGTAAAAGTTGGTAAGAGTCAATGTGGACATGCTGAATTTCCATAGTTTTCTGAGGAAGTATAGGCGCTGTTGTGCTTTCTTGGTCGTAGCATTGACATGAGTGGACCAGGACAGATTGTTGGTGATGTGCACACCTAGGAATTGGAAACTGCTAACCATCTCCACCTCGGCCCCGTTGATGCTGACACGGGTGTGTACAGTACTCTGCTTCCTGAAGTCACTGACCAGCTCTTTAATTTTGCTGACATTGAGGGATAGATTGTTGTCGCTGCACCACTCCACTAGGTTCTCTATCTCCCTTCTGTATTCTGACTCATCGTTGTCCGAGATCCGGCCCACTATGGTCGTATCTTCAGCAAACTTGTAGATGGAGTTGGAACCAAGTTTTGCCACGCAGTCGTGTGTGTACAGGGAGTAGAGTAGGGGTCTAAGTACGCAGCCTTACTATGCAGGGCCGCAGTATTGAGGGCTATCATGGAGGAGGTGTTGTTGTTTTTCCTTACTGGGTGTGGTGTCAGAAACAGTGTCGCACTCCCTCAGTCCTGCGCTTGGGAATGTCATCCCGGATTTTTGTGCTCCAGTCTTTGGGTTGAATTCATGGCCTTCCGGCTTGGATGTGTGAGTGCACCCCACTGAGCCAATGATAGTCAACATCTTATGATTATATGAAAAGGACGGACAGGAGAGGAGCCACCGGCCCTTGCCATATAAATTGTAATGCTTTGTGCAGTACACTACAGACACATCTGACCCACTTTGCGCCTTATGTTAAATTCAGACCTCCAACTGCTCCTCCCATTCAAACAACGGCAGATAGGTAAAGGTATCAGTCTGATGAGGAATCCCACTTGATAGACATCCCAAGCACTGGGAATGTAATCTATCATATTCCAACTGGATTATTGTTACGGTGGAACTCTCTTTCCTTTGACACAAGAAATGCCGTTTCTGGGAATAGAGTATTTCCTGATTGTTCTTCACCCAATGCCAACTTCAACCCCTCCCCAGTCAGATATAAAAAGAATCAGATGCAGGGTAGCTTCACGCAATGGAATTTTGCCCTTTAGAGCTAAATTGATAGAGTATAAAAATAGGGAAGTGTTGCTGCAATTGTACAAGGCATTGGTGAGTCTGCACCTGGAGCACTGTGCACAGTTTGGGTCCCCTTATTTGAGGAGGGGTGTAGTTGCATCAGAGGCAGTTCAGAGGAGGGTCACCGGATTGATTCCAGAGATGAGTTTATGAAGAGAGATTGAGCAGTTTAGGCCGATACTCTCTCGAGTTTAGAAGAATGAGAGGAGATGTAATTGAATTGTCGATTCCTGGTCCTAGTTCTTATGTTCAACGACAAGATTGATTTATAGATTGATACATTTATGGCCAATGCAACAGTGTACATATTTTCAGGTTCTTTATCTTTACTGGTCCCAACACCTGGCTGTTAGCGTGTGGTAGATTTCTGGACTTGTGCTGGACCAGGAACAGGGTTAACACTGCCCAAACACCCTTAGTTTAGATCCCATCCAAGATGGGGTGTGAGAACGGGAAAGGAGAGAGAGAGAGCATGATAGGGGGAGTGAAGGGAAAATAAGAAGATGAAGAGCTACAGAGAACAGTGGACAGGATTAAAAGAGAGGGGCTGCTCTCTCAAATGAATGTAAATATCACAGGACGCTATCGTGGGCAGCACGGTAGCATGGGTGGGCAGCACGGTAGCATGGTGGTTAGCATAAATGCTTCACAGCTCCAGGGTCCCAGGTTCGGTTCCCGGCTGGGTCACTGTCTGTGCGGAGTCTGCACGTCCTCCCCGTGTGTGCGTGGGTTTCCTCCGGGTGCTCCGGTTTCCTCCCACAGTCCAAAGATGTGCGGGTTAGGTGGATTGGCCATGCTAAATTGCCCGTAGTGTCCTAATAAAAAGTAAGGTTAAGGGGGGGTTATTGGGTTACGGGTATAGGGTGGTTACGTGGGTTTGAGTAGGGTGATTATGGCTCGGCACAACATCGAGGGCAGAAGGGCCTGTTCTGTGCTGTACTGTTCTATGCTCTATTGCGAAGGAGAGCAGGGAGGTTATCCCCAATGTTCTGGCCAACATTTAACCCTCAAAAATCATCACGAAAGAAAATGATCTGGTTATTGATGTTTGTGGGAGCTTGCTCTGCACAAACTGGCTGCAGCGTTTCCTAAATTCACATCTTAGTTGAACCTCTCATCCGGAAAATGTCAAGGATCCAGTTGCAGAGTGAGGAGCCAAGTCCTAGGTTTTGGAGCTTTGCTATGAGCTTGGCTGGGATTATGATGTTGAAGGCGGAGCTGTAGTCAATAAAGAGGAGTCTGATGTGGGAGATCTTGTTGTCGAGCTGCTCCAGGGATGGGTGTAGGGCCAGGGAGATGACGTCTGCTGTGGACCGGCTGTGGTGGTATGCGAATTGCAGTGGATCTAGGCATCACAAAGGGACGAATGGCCTCCTCATGTATGGTTCTAAACAACCCTACCCTAAGAGATGCTCAAGCAGGGGTCTGGGTACGATGCCCATTTTAATGCATGCAATCATAGAATGGTTACAGCTCAGAGTGAAGACATTGTGCCCACCAGGTTGTGCCAGCTCTCAGCAAGAGCAACTCACCTAGTCCTACACCACCACCCTCCCCCACTGCTTCCCCATAGCCCTGAGCATTCTTTTCTCTTCAGATCTCTTATTCTTCTCCTCTCCAAGGAGAACAGAATTTCCTCAATCGATCCACAAAGTTTCTCGTCACTGGACCCATTCTCTCTAATGCCATCACCTCCTTCCTAATGTGTGGTGCCCAGAATTGGACACATTATCCCAGTCGTGGCTGAATCAATGTCTCATACATGTCTTGACCTTCTTGCTTTTGTACTTTATGCCCCTGTTTATCAAGCCCCTGGGGTCAGATGAGTGTAAATACACCCGGGAGTTGCAAAATTGGTGCCACAGCTGAATCTGGCTGGTGGGTTAGGTTAAAACTGGGGCATCTGTTCTCATGTTGTTCAGTGCGCACTGCCTAAGATGTTCTGTTCAAATAGTTTTGTGTGCGACCGATAGTCTGGAATCCACAGGGATGTCCTTTCACAGTCTCACTCTCCAGGAACTGAGCCAGGGTTGCCTAAACTGCAGAGTCAACATCCCTCGCAAGATGTTGACTCACAGGAGCCCTTCAATTATTCACTCCCCTATGTAGCTCGATTGGCCAACGACAATATATCTACCCCTAAGGACGAGTGCGACAACATCACAGGTTCTAATCGGTCAGGATGATCGGAAACACTTTCAAAGGATGAAGTGGGTCACGTTTGCGATTTTAAAAAAAACCACTCAGATGTTTCTCAAAGTTAATCGGTGGGCAACGCTAATGAAGGGGGATTTGATTCCCACTCAGCAGGTTAGCTGTTAAGAGGCTGCATCACTAAAATTAGCCTGAGCGCAGCTGAAATGCAATTGGCACACTCTCTACAGGCTGCACAGAGCGAAAGCAGTAAATTCCTATTCATTGCAAAAATGCCTTCAGGGTGACGTAGGCTGTTTAGCTATTTGGCCATCCCGTATAAGGAAATCAGCCCTTGTCCCATGACTGTTCAATTAATCTTTATTGCTGCATTACAGGCTTGTAAAACACTCTGTTCCTGTCACAAGTTCAGTGTTGCACCACATTCCCGAAAGTTGCGAGCTGGGCTCTTTTCATAAGAACAGAAGAAGTTGGAGAACAAAAGGCCATTCGGCCCTTCGAGCCTGCACTGTCATTCAATAAGATGATGGTTGATCTTCGACCTCTACGAATAAAGCACGGACAACGTCTGTTAAATAGATCCACTGGTATGATAAAAATGTCTCAAGGCGTTTTACAGGTGCATTAGAAAGCAAAATTAGACACCAAGCCTTTCAAGATTGTGTCGGACCAGGTGGCCAAACGCTTGATCAATGATGTGTAAGGAACATCCCAGAGGAGGAAGGCGAGCTAGGCACACAGAGAGGTTTAGAGAGAGAATGCCAGAGGCTTGGGCCTAGACAGATGGAGCCAGGGCCACCAATGGCAGAACAATTAACATCAGGGATGCTCAGGAGGCCAGAATTAGATGAGCAGAGAGATCGTAGAAAATAGCAGGAGGAGGCCATTCGGCCCTTCGAGCCTGCACCGCCATTTATTATGATCATAGCTGATCATCCAACTCAATAGCCTGATCGTGCCTTCCCCCCTTTTGATCCTTTCCACCCCACGTGCTATATCTAATTGCTTCTTGAAAACATGCAAGGCTGTATTCTCCATTTGGGAAACGATGTTTTCCCGCCGGAGGTGATTTGCAACCGGGTTACCATCCCCTGGGAGTGTGAGCCAGCAAGTAATTCCTCCTTGCCATGCACGAGGATTACCTGAGAGAATCCCGATATTGGGTCACCATTTGAGCAGGCAATGAGGTCCCACGACTGGACACCCCCTTTCACTGCAAATCAGCCCAGAACCCCACCCCCGCACCCCATAGCAACCCCCCCACCCCAGGTTGCATGGGTGCCTACCTTTACCCCCAAGTACTGGGGTGATCCGCCCCCGCCCCCGGATCCTTGTAACAGGGACGCCCCCCCCAGGACCCCTGTAATAGGGAGACCCCCACAGGGACCCCTTGTAGTAGTGAAAGCCCCGACCCCCCTCTTTTGATGTGGTCAATGTTTCTAAACTTTGGGGTTTCACCGCTTCGGCCACTGAAACGTGAAAGGAGACGAATGAATCAAAGCAGCAGATGGTTTGTAGAAGCAGTCAATCACAGACCACGACTAGAAAGCTATGAATGACTTGCAGCTAATGGATCTGTTGGAATCAGATGCAGGTCAATGCTCCAACCCTGTATGTCTCGTGCGGGTTATAACACTGTAGAAACATTTACAGTCAGTTTTTATGTTCCCCGCAAGCTTACTCTCGTACTCTATTTTCTCCTTTTTAATCAATCCCTTGGGTCCTCATCTTCTGAATTCTAAACTTCTCCCAATCCACAGGTCTGTTGTTTTTCTTAGCCTCTTCTCACTATCTCAGGGGGTTGTGGAACTGGAAGAGACTCCAGAGACAGGGAGGAGAGAGGCAATGGAGGGACTTGGAAACAAGACTGAGAATATCTCAATCACGTCATTGCTTAATGAAATGGAATGAAATGAAAATCGCTTATTGTCACGAGTAGGCTTCAATGAAGTTACTGTGAAAAGCCCCTAGTCGCCACATTCCGGCGCCTGTCCGGGGAGGCTGGTACGGGAATCGAACCGTGCTGCTGGCCTGTTTGGTCTGCTTTAAAAGCCAGCGATTTAGCCTGGTGAGCTAAACCAGCCCCTAACTGAGCTGAACTCCAATTTCCGATCCTATTCCCCATGTCCCACATCTATTGATCTCAATCACGTGACCTCCTTGACCAAGCACTCACAATCCCCCTGGTAGAGAATTCCAAAGATTCACAAACCCCCCGAGTAAAGAAATTTCTCCTCATCTCAGTCCCAAGAGGCTGCCTCTTTATTCTGACCTTCCTGGACTCACCTATAGATATCCCCTTCTGTTCTTTGTCTGCAGTCATGTCACAGGGCAGGCGGACAGAGTACGGCTCGGGCTCCCAACTCTGGCTGGACATAGTCCTGGAGGTTTCATCGACGGGCTTCCCATTTCCAACCTTCCAGCCACACAGCCTTTATTTTTCCATCTTTAGTGTGTGTGGGGAAGTCGGTGGCCTCCTGCTAATGTCCCAGAGGCCCAGGCTGATGCTTTAGGCACATGGGTTTAAGTCCCACCACTTCCCACCTGGTGGAATGTAACTTCAATTCATAAATTTGGAATTGAAAGCTAGTCTCAGTGATGGTGGCCATGAATCTGCCGTCCTTACCTGGTCTGGCCTACATGGGACTTCAGGCCCACAGCGATGTGGTAGACTCTTAACTGCCCTTTTAAATGGCCTCGCAAGCCACTCAGTTCAAGGGATGGGTAATAAATGCTGGCCTAGCTAACCTGACCAGACTAACTGACTACCACATGGTGTTTATACTAGCTGCTGCTCACGAGCTCTGACTGTCTCAGAGGCTGGATCCCGAGAGAGCAGGAAATCTGGTGCCCTCTGGCTTTATAGTGGTCGTGTCCTGTCTAGTGATTGGCTGCTGTGTTCTGTGTGCTCACTGGTCATCCTGTGTGTCAATCACTTCCTGTCTGCACTCCACCATATACCTGGATGTATATTATGACAGGCGACTGTCTGTGTGGAGTTTGCTCGTTCTCCCGGTATCTTTGTGGGTTTCCTCTGGGAACTCAGGTTTCCTCCCATAGTCTAAAGATGTGCAGGTTAGGTGGATTGGCCGTGATAAATTGCCCTTAAGTGTTTAAATGTTAGGTTAGTTTCGGGGCTACGGGGATAGAGCAGGGGATTGTGCCTGGGTAGAGTGCTCGTTTGGAGGGCCAGTGTAGACTCGATGGGCCGAATGGCTCCCTTCTACACTAAATAATTTTGTGATATTACAGTGGAAACACACAAACAGACATGACAGCACAGTCACCAAGGGGTTAAGATGAATCCAGTTAGCTTGAATTCTAGTCCTGGTAGACATGCATTCAGAGATTGGCACCATCCCTGAAGGGCTGAGCTTAAGGCTCAGGCATCTGGGGAAGGCATTCGGAGTTAACATTTGCGATGCGAGTTCTTTGGAAAATTGTTTGCTGTTCCTCTTTTTCTGTTTCCACATTAGTTCGAGTGACTGAGTACATCAGGGGTTGGGGACGTGGAACTGATTAGCTCCACCTCAGAGTGTGTCAGTTTGTGTTACAGTGTGCTATGGGCCAGAGCCACAGGGAATCTGTTACCAGTGTTTCATGTTACAATTTGCTTTGGAGCAGGCACATGCGATGAGGTAATGGAATTCCAGCTGCTCCACGTCCTAGAACCCTGGACGACAGCTATGTAAATACAAGTTGTTGTTGCTTTCCGCACATTGACAAAGTGTAATTCTGGACAATCCTTTGCTGGAAGCTGAGCGTGAAAGGCCCAGGCAGCGAGGCCGGAATTCACGGACTGGCCATTCTAATGGACGACGAAATTGCAAACTTTCATACACTTCAAGTCGGGGCACAAAAGCAAAATACTGCAGATGCTGGGAATCTGAAATAAAAACTGGAAATGCTGGGAATATTCAGCCGGTCAGGAAGCAGCTGAGGGAGGCAGTGTTTTGGAGCGGGATGGAATGCCCTTCCCCATGGTGTAGTTGGTGGTGGGAGGGGGAATCTGCCCCCTTGGCTTCCATTAAATCCGTGGCGGGAAGGCCTGGTTTGGGGGGGGGGGGGGTAACACAATATCACCGACTTTACACCATCACCCCAGAGTTCAACGTAACTCCAGAGGTCACTCTGCCGCAGCGCTGAGTGGCTTATTCCAGAGCATCATTGACAACAAACCTAACAATGAACCTACTCCCTGCTCACTGCAACTGAACTCGCTGTGGAGAAACAGAGCCTAATCTCCTTCCAAACATTTTCTCAACCTCGACCGAAGCAATCTGAGAAACAAGCCCAACTTGCATTTGTCTCCCATCCGTAATGCAGGACGCCAGTCTGAGACACTTTAGAACATAAGAACTAGGAGCAGGAGTAGGCCATCTGGTCCCTCGAGCCTGCTCCGCCATTCAATGAGACCATGGCTGATCTTTTGTGGACTCAGCTCCACTCTCTGGCCCGAACACCATAACCCTTAATCCCTTTGTTCTTCAAAAAACTATATATCTTTACCTTAAAAACATTTAATGAAGGAGCCTCAACTGCTTCACTGGGCAAGGAATTCCATAGATTCACAACCCTTTGGGTGAAGAAGTTGCTCCTAAACAGTCCTAAATCTACTTCCCCTTATTTTGAGGCTATGTCCCCTAGTTCTGCTTTCACCCGCCAGTGGAAACAACCTGCCCGCATCTGTCCTAGCTATTCCCTTCATAATTTTATATGTTTCTATAAGATCCCCCCTCATCCTTCTAAATTCCAACAAGTACAGTCCCAGTCTACTCAACCTCTCTTCGTAATCCAACCCCTTCAGCTCTGGGACTAACCTAGTGAATCTCTGCACACCCTCCAGTGCCAGTACGTCCTTTCTCAAGTAAGGAGACCAAAACTGAACACAATACTCCAGGTGTGGCCTCACTAACACCTTATACAATTGCAGCATAACCTCCCTAGTCTTAAACTCCATCCCTCTAGCAATGAAGGACAAAATTCCATTTGCCTTCTTAATCACCTGTTGCACCTGTAAACCAACTTTCTGTGGCTCATGCACTAGCACACCCAGGTCTCTCTGCACAGCAGCATGTTTTAATATTTCATTATTTAAATAATAATCCCGTTTGCTGTTATTCCTACCAAAACGGATAACCTCACATTTGTCAACATTGTATTCCATCTGCCAGACCCTAGCCTATTCACTCAACCTATCCAAATCCCTCTGCAGACTTCTAGTATCCTCTACACTTTTCGCTTTACCACTCATCTTAGTGTCATCTGCAAACTTGGACACATTGCCTTTGGTCCCCAACTCCAAATCATCTATATAAATTGTGAACAATTGTGGGCCCAACACGGATCCCTGAGGGACACCACTAGCTACTGATTGCCAACCAGAGAAACACCCATTAATCCCCACTCTTTGCTTTCTATTAATTAACCAATCCTCTATCCATGCTACTACTTTACCCTTAATGCCATGCATCTTTATCTTATGCAGCAACCTTTTGTGTGGCACATTGTCAAAGGCTTTCTGGAAATCCAGATATACCACATCCATTGACTCCCTGTTATCTACTGCACTGGTAATGTCCTCAAAAATTCCACTAAATTAGTTAGGCACGACCTGCCCTTTATGAACCCATGCTGCGTCTGCCCAATGGGACAATTTCTATCCAGATGCCTCGCTATTTCTTCCTTGATGATAGATTACAGCATCTTCCCTACTACCGAAGTTAAGCTAACTGGCCTATAATTACCCGCTCTCTGCCTACCTCCTTTTTTAAACAGTGGTGTCACGTTTGCTAATTTCCAATCCGCCGGGACCATCCCAGAGTCTAGTGAATTTCGGTAAATTATCACTACTGCATTTGCAATTTCCCTAGCCATCACTTTCAGCACTCTGGGATGCATTCCATCAGGGCCAGGAGACTTGTCTACCTTTAGCCCCATTAGCTTGCCCAACACTACCTCCTGAGTGATAACAATCCTCTCAAGGTCCTCGCCTGTCATAGCCTCATTTCTATCCGTCACTTTAAAACCATTAAGCTGTTTTCTTCTTCAACTCCATGACCGCTGAGCTGCTTCAGAGACACCGTGCACTTGAACAACTGCCTGATATTAGTCTCACTTTCCCCAGAGGCATCCAGTAAAATATCTGCAATGTACAGCTATTGTGGCCCCAACCCCTGCCAGGAGTACAAGCTTAAAACATTGTCATCCTGCACGTACACCACCCATGCTTATCACAAGCAGCTGCTGGTCATAAAGGCATCTCATAAAATGTATTAAGCGCACAGAGTAATTTGAGAAGTTCAATAGGTTCTTTGCACCTTGTTAATCTGCCAGTATATATCAATTTACCGACCTTATAGCGCAGTTAACGCTCGCACCTCTGCATTCGAAAGCTGTAGCTTTGAATCCCACTCCTGATGGAAATGACTGATAGAAATGAGGCTATGACAGGTGAGAACTTTGAGAGGATTGTTATCACTAAGGAGGTAGTGATGGGCAAGCTAATGGGGCTAAAGGTAGACAAGTCTCCTGGCCCTGATGGAATGCATCCCAGAGTGCTAAAAGAGATGGCTAGGGAAATTGCAGATGCACTAGTGATAATTTACCAAAATTCGCTAGACTCTGGGGTGGTCCCGGCGGATTGGAAATTAGCAAACGTGACACCGCTGTTTAAAAAAGGAGGTAGGCAGAAAGCGGGGAATTATAGGTCAGTTAGCTTAACTTTGGTAGTAGGGAAGATGCTGGAATCTATCACCAAGGCCCTGCATAACTGCAGCAAGACATCCCTACTCTTATACTCAAATCCTCTCGCTATGAAGGTCAGCATGCCATTAGCTTTCCTCACTGCCTGCTGTACATGTATGCCAACCTTCAGCGACTGTTCCACCATGACACCCAGGTCTTGTTGCACTTGCTGACGCTCCCGTGCATGCGCGGACTCTCTTCGGCCGGCGGAGTCCCTTCGGCCCCGGCTGGCGTGGCGCCAAAGGCCTTTCACGCCATCCGGCGGGGCGCAAACCACTCCGGCGCCGGCCTAGCTCCTGAAGGTGCGGAATCCTCTGCACCTTTGGGGCAGGCCGATGGCGGAGTGGTTCACGCCTCTCCGTCCCGCCGGGACTCCCTGCCCCGCCGGGTACGGGAGAATCCCACCCTATATTGCATTTGTCGAGTATTTGCCCACTCAGCCAACCTGCCCAAATCAGCCTACCGTCTCTTTGCACCTTCCTCACAGCACACACTGCCACCCAGCTTAGTGTCGTCTGCAAATTTGGAGATATTGCCGCAATTCCTTCGTCCAAATCATTCATGTATATTGTGAACAGCTGGGGTTCCAGCATTGAACCCTGCGTTACCCCACTAGTCACTGCCTGCCACTCTGAAATGGACCCGTTTATTCCCACTCTCTGCTTCCTGTCTTTTTAAAAATAAAAAATTTCCAATTAAGGGGCAATTTAGCATGGCCAATCCACCTACCCGGCACATCTTTGGGTTGTGGGGGCGAAACCCACGCAAACACGGGGAGAATGCGCAAACCCCACACGGATAGTTACCCGAACCTAGGACCTTGGTGCCGTGAGACTGCAGTTCTACCACTGCACCACCTTGCTTCCCTTCTGCTTCCTATTCGCCAAGCAGTTCTTTATTCACTTCAATACATTATTGTTTGTGGAATCTTGCTGTGCGTACATTGGGTGTGTCATTTCCAACTAAATGAATACTTTGCATCAGTATTCACCAAAGAGAAGGAATTGGTGGATGTTGAGTTCGGAGAAGTGTGTGTAGATAGCCTGGGTCACAAAAAGACGTCTTGAAAAATATTAAGGTGGATAAGTCCCCAGGGCCTGATGGGATCTACCCCAGAATACGGAAGGAGACACGAGAGGAAATTGCTGAGGCCTTGACAGATATCTTTGGATCCTCACTGTCTTCAGGTGATGTGCCGGAGGACAATTTTTACCTCTAGGTAAAAAGGTTATTCCTTAAAATCCCCCCCTAAACATCCTGCCCCTCATCTTGAACCTGTGTCCCCTCGTAACTGACCCTTCAACTAAGGGGAACAGCTGCTCCCTATCCACCCAGCCCATGCCCCTCATAATCTTGTCCACCGCGATCAGGTCGCCCCTCCGTCTTCTCTGCTCCAGCGAAAACAACACTCGCGTATCCAACCTCTCTTCTTAACTTAAATGTGTCTTCCCACGCAATTATTGCGTAATTGTCTAAACCCAATTGGTTATGTATCGGAGTAACACTATTGGCTGGTGTAATGCCACATGTTACGCAATGATGCCACCACAGCGTTTCGCAGGCTTTTGTGGAGTTTACCATTGTACCCTGTGCAGAATCTTGTAAATAAACCCGGTTATACGAATTCAATGTGCGCCACCTTGGATTCTTTCTCCTGGAAGCTACAACAAAGAATATAACGAAAGATAAACTGGTGACGGGATCTGGGCCGTAAAACAAAATGGGAGAAAAACATCTTTCGGCGACAATTTTGTCAGCCAGAAAAAAAAATCATCGATGGAGGTCCAGGCCCACACACCAACAGGAGTGAGATCGGGGCAAATATCGTCGACTTCCAAAATGAAATAATCGTTGTGGTAATAAAATCAACACTCAAGCAAATACGTGGACACCGTACATTTGTAGCGGACTGTTGGCGAATCAGCCGGTCGATCGCGACAGCAGCCAATGGAAGTAAAAGAGCTTTAAAAAAAAAGCGATTGGACAACTGCGTGTTCCAGGGGGATGGTTTCAAATGGAGGATTGAACTTTTCGGAACACTGGTCGGTGTAGCGGGTAGAGCTGCGGAGACCGCGCACGGGGGACTGAAACGGGCCGCGGGAAGGCGAGTAAATTGAGAGAAAACAAGTGGCAGGTAAGACAGGCTGAAGACTGAGTAGCTCAGATCAGGGAGCTGCAATACAAAAATGGCGGGAAGAAAAGGCGTCAGGGATACGTTTGATGATGAGGAGGAGACGTGGAACCCTTATGAGGAAAGGTTCCAGTTGTTCCTGAAAGCGAATCCGACCCCAGCAGACCTGAGAACTGCGACCTTTCTCAGCTCAGTTCATGTTTCTGCAAGACTTTAGTCCACCCAGCTAAACCTGGAGACAAGTCATCTGACAAGTTAACGACCGAATTGCAAAGAACATTTCTCTCTCTGCCCACTATTAATAGCTGGATGATTCCATTTTCCCCATCATGCACAGGAGGAAGGGGGAAATCATTTCACAATTTGTTGCAAAAGCTGGCAAAGAACTGCGAATTTGACCAGATTTTGGATGATACACTTTGCGCCTGATTAGTTTGTGGCCTCTGGAATGAAGGTGCATTCACCTTAAAATCTTCAATAGGAATCGCAACATGTATGAAACTTGTGAGAGAAGCTTCACCGGCTAGTGTTTGAGCTAAAGTCCATAATATTGAGTTTGTGAGAACCTATCACGTCATTGCTGCAACCAAGTGGGACATATGGCTGGAGATGGTTGGAGCAAGGAGAACAAGCACAAAAAATGTGGTAAAGTTGGCCACATTGCCAAGGCATGTTGGTCATAGAAACATCGGAATTAGGAGCAGAAGTTGGCAATTCAGCCCTTCAAACCTGCGCCGCCATTCAATCAAATGATGGTCGATCTCTTCCTGGTCTCAAATCTTCCTCCCTGCCTGTTCCCCATATCCCTTTATCTATCTCCTTCTTGAAACTATTTAATGGCTCAGACTCCACGGCACTATGGGGTTCCATAAATTCACCACCCTCTGCCAGAAGTAGTTCCTCCTCATCTCAGTTCCATATCTACCGCCTCTCGACCTATATCTGTGACCTCTCATTCTCGTTGGTCACGCCAATCTTCATCAGCACGGAATGAAATGAAATGAAAATCGCTTGTCACGAGTAAGCTTCAATGAAGTTACTGTGAAAAGCCCCTAGTCGCTACATTCCGGCGCCTGTCCGGGGAGGCTGGTACGGGAATCGAACCATGCTGCTGGCCTGCTTGGTCTGCTTTAAAAGCCAGCGATTAGCCCTGTGAGCTAAACCAGCTAAAGAAGTGTGCCAAGAAAAATATTGCAGTCTACAGGGAGCAATTAAGTGGTCCCACTGAAGCCTCACCGAGTACCAAAGTGGCAAGTCAGCTTAAGGAACTTAAGCTTGGCATTCCAGCAGTACAAGGAGACCAGCAACAATTTTGGGTCTGTCCAAAATTAAATGGGAACACTATGAAAGTGAATACAGGCGCTGCCGTATCACTTATACCTGAATTGATATATTACCAGAAATTGAAGTATCTGTCATTGCAACCATCTTATGTGGTCTTGAGGACATATACCCAGGAGGTTGTGCTGCTGAAAGGCTTTATCAAGGTGACTGATGGTGTTAACGAGCAGAAAGTGGAGTTGCCTCCTCACATTGTTCAAGGAAACTTTCCAGCATTATTTGGAGGATCTTGGATCAATCACTTCTGAGAAAGTATGAAAAGGCATTCAAGGAGTCACTTGGATCCGTGACTGGGATCGAAGTGAAACTCAAGATAAAGGCAAACAGTGTGCCTAAGTATTTAAAAGCACATACTGTACCCTATAATACTCAATCTAAAGTGAAAGAAGAACACGCGAGGTTACTGAAGACAGGAGTCATTGAGCCTGTTGCCACCGTGATTGGGCAATCCCAATCAGTCCAGACTTAAAGAAGGATGATTCAGTACGACTATGAGGGGATTTCAAAATGACTATCGACCCTGCAATGTGTGCTGACCATTACCCTCCTCCACTTATCGAAGATCTTTTTGGCGGTCTCTCAGGCGGCCATAAAATTACCAAAATTGATCTCTCCTAAGCCTATTTGCAAAAGAATGTAGCTATTAACCGTTACCATAGTAACACACCAAGGGTCTGTTTCGGTATCCTAGGTTTCCGTTGGAGATAACGACATCACTGCCTCTCTTCCAATGATCTATGGATCAGGTCTTTAGTGGGATATCGAATGTGCAATGCTACCTGGACGACATTGTGATTACAGGTACGAACGATGTAAAGCATGTATTTTTTAAAAATGTATTTTCTTCCCAACATGTATCAAAACAGGTTACAACACATAAACACCCCGGGGAACATACTTCCCAGCAATCAACTATACAGTCAGTACAAATGTTTTCCCCTTTTTCACCCTCGCACCCCCCACCCCATCTGCGACGAACGGCTCCTCAAACACGGTCACAAACATACCCCACCTTTTCTCAAACCCCTCTGCACAGCCCCTTGACTCATATTTTATCCTCGCCAACTGTAAGAAGTCGTACAGGTCACCCAGCCATGCTGCTACCCCCGGTGGCGATGCTGACCGCCACTCCAGTAAAATTTGTCGCCGCGCAATCAGAGAGGCGAAGGCCAAGACATCGGCCTTCCTCCTCTCCATGAGCTCTGGCTTCTCTGAAACCTCAAATATGAAATGAAATGAAATGAAAATGAAATGAAAATCGCTTATTGTCACGAGTATCCTTCAATGAAATTACTGTGAAGAGCCCCTAGTCGCCACATTCCGGCACCTGTCCGGGGAGGCCGGTACGGGAATATCGCCACCAAAGTCCACCTCCTCCTCTACTATCCTGGCTAAGACTGCGAACACTCCCGTCCAGAATCTTCCCAATTTTTCACAACCCCAAAACGTGTGCGCATGATTCGCCGGCCCCGCCCACACCTCTCACACTCATCTGCTACCCCCTGAAAGAACCCACTCATTCTCGCCCGAGTCGTATGCACCCTGTGCACCACCTTAAACTGTATCAGGCTCATCCTTGCACAAGAGGAGGTCCCGTTTACCCTTCGCAGTGCCTCACTCCATACTCCCCTATTGATCTCCATTCCCAACTCCGCTTCCCATTTCTCCTTGATCTTCACCACCCGCTCGCCTGCCTGCTCTCCCAGCCACTTATATATATCCCCAATTCTTCCCTCCCCTTCCACACCCAGAAGCAGCAGTCGCTCCAGCAGGGTGTATCCCGGCAGGTAAAGCATGTAACCTGGAAGCTACACTTGTAAGGCTACAATTACATAATCTCAGGGTCATGAAAGAGATGTGTGAATTTTTTAAAGCTTCTGCTCACTATCTTGGGCACATCATCAACCAAGATGGTCTTCACAAAGAACCTAAGAAGATGGAGATCCTGAATGCCCCACGATGTGACTCAGTTAAGGTAATTTCTAGGATTATTAAATTACCGTGGAAAGTTCAAACTGTGCTTAGCATCAACGCCTTTACACGTGTTGCTTTGTAACAAACAAACTTAGTTGTGGATGAAAGATTGTGAGGATGCTTATTGTGGTGGTATGAATGGAAGCACTGCCATTAGTGCAGAGCATTGGTTTCCCATTGGCTCTGGCTGGTCATGTGCCTCTCGTCTGATTGGCTGGGACTAGTCATGTGACAGCTCACCAATTGGTCGAGAGGCAAGTAGACCCCGCCTCCGAGGTGGGGTATAAGTACCCAGAGTTCCCGGCGGTCGGCCTTTCTCTGTAGTCGACCATTAGGCTAACAACTAGCTGGTTAAAGCCTAAGTTTGGACCTTCATCGTGCCTCGCGTCCAATTAATGGTACATCACTTATCAAAATGTTAAAAGAATATTACAGGAATCAGAGTTATTGATCCATTATAACCCAAAACTGAAGCTGCAGTTTGTTAGCAACACATCACCCGATGGAGTTGGAGCAGTTGTCTTGCACACAATACCTTCAGGCAAAGAGCGACCAGCAGTTACTTCCAGGATGTTTACTAGTGCTGAGTCCAACTATGATCAACTTGAGAAAGAAGTTCTCAGCATTATGTTTGGTATTTGAAGTTCCACCATTATTTGTTTGGCCGTCACTTTACTATGTTGACCGACCATCATCCCTTAAGAAAATATATTTCCCCCCCCCCCCCCAATTAAGAGACAATTTAGCATGGCCAATCCACCTACCCTGCACATCTTTGGGTTGTGGGGGTGAAACCCATCAAACACGGGGAGAATGTGCAAACTCCACACGGACAGTGACCCAGGGCCACTGTTGCACTTAGCAACAATCTTTGGGCCAGATAACGGGAATCCCTTCTGTCACAGCTGGTCAGTTACAACGTTGACCGTCAATCTTGTCAGCGTAAGAATATCGTAGGGCTGAACAGCACGCAAACACGAATGCGTTGTCTGGACTGAAACTACAAGATCAACAAGACCAAAGAGGTAAGCACGAACCTGATTAACATTTCAACTACATATTGTATCAGTCTCATGTGTAAAATGTTCTGGTAACACCTTCTCACGTGTGAAAATTTACCCAAACAGATCCGGTGATGGGGAAGGTGTTGGACTTGATTTTAAAAATACTCTAACACAAGAGCATCTTGAGTTGACAGTACAAAATGGAGCATTGTTGTGAGGTATTAGAGTAATCTTTCCGCCATGTCTACGAAATAGAATCCTGGAACGGCTGCACGAGGGCCATCCTGGTGTAGTTAGAATGATGGCATTGGCAAGAAGCTTCTTCTGGTGGCCCATGTTGGATGCCCAACTAGAGGAGAAGATGTGGTTAGCCCGCATCGCGTTGAGAAATATACCTCCACTACAGCCTTTGCATCCATGGGAAAGACCTACCAGGCCATGGCAAAGAATCCACGTTGATTATGCGGGACCAGTGGAAGGACACATGTTTTTGGTCATGGTTGACGTGTATTCGAAGTGGCCGGATGTTGCCATCATGAAATCGACAATGCTGGAACAGACCATAAAAAGGCTTGACGAGGTATTTGCAAGATTCAGATGACCTGAACAACTCGTGAGCAATAACGGTACTCAGTTTACAACAGCCGAATTCGAGGTCAACCTAAAGGGGCGTGACATCCGCCACCATCCAGCCCCCTACCATCCAACTACCAACGGCTTAGCTGAACGTTCTGTACAATCGCTCAAGCAAGCAGTGAAGGTTTCGAGGGCTGAAGGCTCTATTCCGAAATGTGTCAAAAGCTTCCTAATGACACACAGAAACACTGCGTATTCAACAACACAAACTCCCCGGCTATACTGATACTCCAAAGGAAACTATGCACACAGTTCGACCTTTTGACTCCCCCTTTCAATTTCAGAGATAGTTAGTTAACATCAGACACGAGTGGCTAGAAGGGAACAACATTCCAAAAGCAGAGTGGGGAACATGCTCTTGCGAGAAATTACGCCTCAGGCGAAAAATGGACTCCAAAATGGACTCCAGCAAACATATTAGCCAAAACGGGTCTGATTTCATGTACTGTATAATCTGACAATGAATAAATTATTGTCTGCACGCAGTGATAGGACTGAATCTGTACCAGATGTTTCCAACACAGAGAGTATGGAGAGCGACATGCCAGACTTGAGGACTACAACTGACAAAGATACAGAATCTGTTACGACAGAATCATCCACACGACCAGAGACAGTTCCTGAGTTGGCTTCACTCGATGTAACACTGACCAGTGCACAGGAAGACACTCCTAATACCCCTGAGAGGCAAGTTCCTGAACGTCATGTTCTGCCAAAATGAGACAGACGTTCACCCAAGAGACTATCTTCCTGATGTACATATGTATCTGTAACATAATAATGCCAGTTATGGCATAATGTGTTGGATCTGTGTTAAAGTGTTTGATTAAGTAAAAATGCTGGGGTAAACGAGTAAAGAGGGAGGGGTGTTAGGTATCAGAGTAACACCATTGGCTGGTGTAATGTCATGTGTTACACAATGATGTCATTGGGGCATTTCGTGGGCTTTGGTGGAGCTCACCATTGTACCCTGTTTGAATACCATCTTGTAAGTGGCATGGCAGCACAGTGGTTAGCATTGTTGCTTCACAGCGCCAGGGTCCCAGGTCTGATTCCCGGCTTGGGTCACCGTCTGTGCGGAGTCAGCACGTTTCTCCCCGTGTCCGCGTGGGTTTCCTCCGGGTGCTGCGGTTTCCTCTCACCAGTCCTGAAAGACGTGCTTGTGAGGTGAATTGGACATTCCGAATTCTCCCTCAGTGTGCCCAAACATTGGGCCGGAAAGTGGCGCCTAGGGATGGGTAATAAATGTTATCCACATCCCAAAAACGGATTAAAAAAATTAACTGGAAGGAAACAGATTGCCGAGCAGTGTTTATCTGTTTATGCATCTTTTATTTCCAGATCATGATGAGGGTGGGCGGTGTCTGCCATTCATTTAAATTCCTGAGATTATTGGGATAACTGGCGGAAATTATTCTACAGAGAACTGGACCTGAATAATGGAATTACATCCACCCTACAGCACAGAAACTGGCCATTTGTTCCGGCTGGTCCAAGCTACATTTAAAATTATTTTTAAACACTTTTTAAAAATTCAGTTGTGTGATGTGAGCATCACCGGTGGGCCAGAATTTATTACCCATCCCTAGTTGCCCTTCAGAAGGTGGTTGTGAGTGGCTTTCTGATGTACATATGTATCTGTAACATAATAATGTTAGTTATGGCATAATGTGTTGGATCTGTGTTAAAGTGTTTGATTAAGTAAAAATGCTGGGGTAAACGAGTAAAGAGCGAGCGGTGTTATGTATCTGAGTAACACCATTGGCTGGTGTAATGTCATGTGTGTGGCAGTGACCACTGATGTATATACTGTATATATATATTTGTGTTTTACGGTAAGGCCCCTGTACTACAGGTACGGGGGTAGATCCCTGCCTGCTGGCTCCGCCCAGTAGGCGGAGTATAAATATGTGTGCTCCCCGTACAGCAGCCATTTCATCACCTGCTGTAGGAGGCCACACATCCCAGTGTAATAAAGCCTCAATTACATTCTACTCTCATCTTGTCGTAATTGATAGTGCATCAATTTATTACACTGAAGATTTTTCAGAGATGGACCTCCGCATCAAACCGGATCGCCTGCAGCTGCATCCTCAAGCCGACAACGCCAAAAAGGACTTTGAACATTGGCTAGCCTGTTTTGAAGCGTACATCAGGTCTGCATCAGATGTAATCCCAGAAGCACAGAAGCTCCAGATCCTTTACACGCGGCTGAGCTCCAACGTTTTTCCCCTCGTCCAGGACGCGCCGACCTACGCAGAGGCCATGGCGCTACTGAAGGAAAACTACGCTCAGCGGACTAACAAATCTACGCCAGGCATCTCCTCTCCATGCGGCACCAACTTCCCGGTGAGTCGGTGGAAGATTTCTGGCGTGCCCTGCTCGTCCTAGTTACCACCTCGAAGGACAAGGGCAGCAGATGGGTGGGAACAACTCCACCTGCAAGCTTCCCTTCAAGCCACACACCATCCCGACTTGGAAAGATATCGGCCATTTTCCTCCACTGTCACTGGGTGAAAATCCTGGAACTCCCTCCCTAACAGCACTGTGGGTGTACCTACACCACATAGACTATAGCTGTCAAAGAAGCTGCCTCGCCACCACCTTCTCAAGGGCAACTAAGAATGGGCAATAAATGGTGATCTTGCCGGTGACACCCACAACATTTTTTAGAACAGTACAGCACAGAACAGGCCCTTCGGCCCTCGATGTTGTACCGAGCAATGATCACCCTACTCAAGCCCACGTATCCACCCTATACCAGTAACCCAACAACCCCCATTAACCTTATTTTTTTTTAGGACACTAAGGGCAATTTAGCCTGGCCAATCCACCTAACCCGCACATCTTTGGACTGTGGGAGGAAACCGGAGCACCCGGAGGAAACCCACGCACACACGGGGAGGACGTGCAGCCTCCACACAGACAGTGACCCAGCCGGGAATCGAACCTGGGACCCTGGAGCTGTGAAGCATTGATGCTAACCACCATGCTACCGTGCTGCCCATAACATGTGAAATAATTTTTTTTTAAAGAATCCAATCGGGTAATGAAGTGTATTTTGATTTTCCAATTGGATATGGGATGGCATGGCAACGTGAGGATGGTTAACTTCAGGAGTCAGTAGCAGAAGAGTAGGAGGGAGCAGTGGAGGTGGAAAGTCAGGCGAAGAAACCTCCAACGATATTATTTGGTATTGTATAATCATTACTGTCATTATGATTTGTACATGTCATCACTTATCTAGCTATTTTGTTCAATTTTCTTTAACACTGTACAGAAAATATGTAACACGGGAAAAGGGAGGATGTGGTGATATGCATCACTGTAAATACACAAGGGGTTAATGTAAATACACTACAACTAAGTAAACACTAGAGGGAGCACCAGAGTCATGACATGCAGACATACAGCTAATGAACAATTAGAATAGGACACAACCAATGGGCAGTCAAGACACCCAGAGGTGACACTACCACAAGGGGGCAACCCATATATAAGGACATGCTCTGTCTCTTTCCACAGGCGACACTTAGAGAGAAGGACAGGGGCAGATCAGAAGCATCAGAGCAGACTGGTTAGTTAGACTGAGTTACTGCAGCAAGTTTAGCAGGAGAGTCGAACTCATAGAGAACTGTGCTAATGGTTCAATAAATCACATTGAACTTACTTCAAAGTCTGGAGTATCTTTTAGTCAAAGCTGCATCGAGTTGCAGCCTGTGTTATCCCAGAGTACATAACACAACAGGTGGCCCAGAGGAAAGGGAGGTCGCTCGGGTGGAGGTTGGCCGTGGGAATGGACATGATAGCCTGCTGAATTGCAGTTCCTTGTGACACATGTGTCAACCCACCCCCCCAACACCACCCTCGCCCTTGCCCTCACCCCCATCACTCCCCCCCCCTCCCCGAGGTACACGGTCTAATCGTGCCCCTTGTCTTATGTCTTGCCAGACCTGTTGGCTGTGGGGCGGGTCCGTCCGGTGTCTCCTGCCCCCAGCCACAGCTGGAGTCCCCAGAGCATAGATACACACAAGGGAGAAAGGATGGGTTTGGAAGAAATCGGGTGGAAGGAGCCTCAGATGGAGGAGCCTTGACTCAGGCTTAGGCCATTGGGCCAAACGTCCGGTTGCTGTGCTGTAGACACAGGTTTGTGATGTAGTGATACATGTGTCAGAAAGCCAGCTGAATGCACACATAACCTGCCGGATCCCTGCCACTGCATGCGAATTGGCATTGGCCCAGAAAGGTCACGGCTACCTTTCTCTTCATTCCATGCTGTCGTTGGAGTCTGACTGGAAATGGCGAAGGACGATTAAACTTTGGAGCAGTGGAAAAAAAAACGTGGCATCAGATCAGTGGAAATCACGGCTGTAATATGAGGATTTACAACCGTGCCTTAATAACTTGGCCTGCGTCAATGTTTGAAAGAATATGGTGCTTCCTAAAGTGGCAGAGTGCAAACTTAACAAGCTCTTAAAGAGAGACTGCAGTGACGTTTCAACAAGGTAGAAGGAGCTGATTTGATCTTTATGGCGTTGGTAATAGGAACGCGATTGACTGTTTAACAGGCAATTGTCACTTATTCCACAACAGTGATAGAATGGGAACATTCACCATTCCGTTATCTGTGAATTAAGGAAAGCTGGAAATCTGTTGGTCTTACTGGCTGATTGCCACTCCCCGTGCCCTTTCACTCCTCTTCCCTGGGCACAGACCGGTGCAAAAAAAACCCCAGGTTTTGATGCTGCCACAAAGTTATTTGTGTGGTTTGGCTGTTACCTTGTCATGTGGTACCATGACCTCATGAGGGCAGAATAAATAAGGTTATTTACCTTGAAGCTGAGTTTGAATATAGAACAGTCGGCCAATTCTTCTGTGCTGAGGCATTATGACTGGATTAGCAATAATGGGCATGCGGCAATCACTGTTGTAATCGAGGCCGCAATAGAGTCAGTGTGGGGGTGTGAAATTTCCATTCTATGTCCTCTTGAACCGCAAAGCCCAAATGAGCTGAATCTTTCCAGATTTCACTGTTCCAGACTGCAGTTGTGCCTGTCGAGGACATTTTGAGCTGTCCGACACTAGACTAGTCGGTCTATGTTTACTCCTTAAATAGGTCGCATGACTGTTCTTTACCCAGAGCAGTGGTGGGCAACCGGGGTTAATGAGTGGGCCGCGTGAGTGGGCCGCATGAGTGACCCCCTTCATCTCAGTGGGCTGCAAGCCTGGAATCGGAGCTTGTTCATTAACCATGACCCTATGAATAAGATTAAATTCATTTAATACACGCCGAATATTTCATGAAAACACTGAATCATTTATATATTAATAGAATTGTCATGAACTTCAAATGGTTAAAAACAAAGAAATCTTTTACACTTTGGATGCAGAGAGAGCGAACGGTCCTCACAGTCAATGTTGTGAGCAATCAGCACAGACTTCACTTCACTTGACCTTGTTTTATTTGCGTGCAAAGATGCACTTTCAGAAACTCCATTAGTAAACACAATTGGCCTTTATTAGTAAGAATTGTTGAGCAGCCATATGGTGGGAGCGAGCTCCCGACATGTCTCCTGCCAAAGAGGACTCCACCTCCTGAAGCGATTCCCCATTGGTCCCCCCCTCCAAAGCCAGGTCACCCTTTTCTGCATTGAAAGGGACAATCACCACAGTGCATATCACTTCAGTCATAACGATAGGAAAATAATTAAGGTTAATGAGGAATAAGGTTATATACCTTGAGTTTGAATATAGAACAGTCGGCCAATTGTTCTGTGCTGAGGCATTATGACTGGATTGGCAACAATGGACATGCGGCAATCACTGTTGTAATCGAGGCTGCAATAGAGTTGAAGTGTGGGGGTGTGAAATTTCCATTCTATGGTCTCTTGAACTGCAAAGGGGCTGGTTTCGCACAGAGCTAAATCGCTGGCTTTTAAAGCAGACAATGGCAGGCCAGCAGTGTGAGTTCAATTCCCCCACCAGCTCCCCGAACAGGCATTGGAATGTGGCGACTAGGGGCTTTTCACAGTAACTTCATTTGAAGCCTACTGTGACAATAAGCGATTTTCATGTTTTCATTTCATTTTCAAAAAGAAATTGCACGGGTGGAAAGCAGCAGAAAGTGGCAAACCCTGTGCGTGGGTGACCATCAATGTCTCTTGCCCCACGCTCAGAACCCAGATGGGCCGCATGTGGCCCCTGAACTGCAGGTTGTCCACCATTGATCAAGAGCATATTGGTACAAATGTGATGAGTCGGCCACATCAGGGCAATGGCTCGGCACCGATACAAAGCAATGGAATTTGAACTCACAGTCAGACTGTTATGAGCAGATGCAAGCTGACAAGGCAAATTTCGAATTGCAGACGATACTGGAGCTGATAGCCACACACCTTAAAATAAACATGATTGCTGTTCCAATCAGTTGCTTATATCTGATCGTGCAAAGGGAAACCATCAAACTTCTACCTTCCTGAAGTGCTCAAATCCCTAACCTCAGTCTTCTGCTGCCTGTGTGCCCACCCAGTTCAGTCATAGATACATTGAATAATACAGAACAGCAGGCGAACACTCAGCTCCTTGTGCAAGTATTGGTTTATATGAAAGAACTGTCTAATTGGGCTCACGCCTTGCTCCCTCTCCAGGAAATGTCAACTGGGACACAACAGACAAAGCTTCGCCTTGAACTGCCTTCCCGATTTCTCCAGAGTAGCTGAGCTGATGTACTGGCATGAGCGAGTGCTGCCTCAGGAGGCAACAATGGATAGTCGTTAAAATGAAGAAGCTGGCAATTGGAAGTGGAAATTTGGGGAAAAGGTTCGGTCTGCATCTGGCCTGACTTGGAGGAAGAAAATGAGGAGAGATGCAAATTACTAAGGATGATGAAGTGGAGAGATAGAACGCATGTGCACTGTGTGAAATATACACGTAGACATTTGGCCAAGTAAAGTGTAGTATAGAGGACAACCTTGACAACAAACTTCATCGGCTGAAATAGCTCAGTTGGGAGAGCGTTAGACTGAAGATCTAAAGATCCCTGGGTTCAATCCTTATTTTGGCATGAGACCGAGTGCTGTGATTCCTTGCCATCTGTCAAGTTGCCCAGCCTTTTGCCTCACATTCTCATCCCTCGACTTTCAGCACGCTGAAACCTTCACACGCCTTTCCTTCTTTTCCCTATCTCAGCGTTTCCACCTCTTCCATTCTCCTTTCCACTGCAACACCACTCCTGCAACACCACCTCAACAATCAACTTGCACAAAGTGCAAAAATCCAAATACCCATTGCAACTGTCAAGGAAAAAGAGACCCATTCATGGTTATAGCATCGGCATTGCGTGGTGCTTTGGGCAAGGCGCAAACCTGATCAAAGGCACATTTGGGGAGAACATTGGGCATGGATCTAGCAAAACACCAAAAGATATCGGAGCACAATTAGGCCATTTGGCCCATGGTGTCTGCTCTGCCATTCAATCATGGCTGACATGTGTCTCATCCTCAGTTTGCTACATTCTCCCCACAGCCCCTGATTAATCAAGAAGATATCTATTTCTGGCTGAAACATACTCAGTGATTTGTTTCCACAGCCTTCGGCGACAAACTGTTCCACAGATTGACCACACTCTGGCTGAAGAAATTGCTTCTCATCTCAGTTTTCAAGGATTGTCCCTTCAATCTGAGGCTATGGCCTCAGGTTCTGTTTTTTCCGACTAGTGGAAACATGAAAATGAAAGGAAACTCGCTTATTGTCACGAGTAGGCTTCAAATGAAGTTACTGTGAAAAGCCCCTAGTCGCCACATTCCGGCGCCTCTCCAAGAGGCTGGATCTAGGCCTGTCAGCATCCTGTAAGTGTCAATACATGCCCCGTCATCCTTCTACACTCCAACGCGTACAGGCCCCTGATTCCTCAACCGCTCCTCGTATGGCAAAGTTTTGATTCCAGGAATCATTCTTATGAACCTGCTGTGCAGCCTTTCGAGGGCCAGCACTTGTTTCCTTAGATACGGCTGCCAAAACTGCTCACAATGCTCCAAATGGGGTCTCACCATAGCCTTATTTATCACTTGGTGGGAGAAAATGAGGAGAGAAAAGTGATGGGACAGATGACGTCCTTGACAGGAAACTGCACCAGCCGAAATAGCTCAGTTGGGAGAGCGTTAGACTGAAGATCTAAAGGTCCCTGGTTCAATCCCGGGTTTCGGCATCCCACCGGGTGCTGTGATTCCTTGCCATCTGTCAAGTTGCCCAGCCTTTTGCCTCACATTCTCATCCCTCGACTTTCAGCACGCTGAAACCTTCACACGCCTTTCCTTCTTTTCCCTATCTCAGCGTTTCCACCTCTTCCATTCTCCTTTCCACTGCAACACCACTCCTGCAACACCACCTCAACAATCAACTTGCACAAAGTGCAAAAATCCAAATACCCATTGCAACTGTCAAGGAAAAAGAGACCCATTCATGGTTATAGCATCGGCATTGCGTGGTGCTTTGGGCAAGGCGCAAACCTGATCAAAGGCACATTTGGGGAGAACATTGGGCATGGATCTAGCAAAACACCAAAAGATATCGGAGCACAATTAGGCCATTTGGCCCATGGTGTCTGCTCTGCCATTCAATCATGGCTGACATGTGTCTCATCCTCAGTTTGCTACATTCTCCCCACAGCCCCTGATTAATCAAGAAGATATCTATTTCTGGCTGAAACATACTCAGTGATTTGTTTCCACAGCCTTCGGCGACAAACTGTTCCACAGATTGACCACACTCTGGCTGAAGAAATTGCTTCTCATCTCAGTTTTCAAGGATTGTCCCTTCAATCTGAGGCTATGGCCTCAGGTTCTGTTTTTTCCGACTAGTGGAAACATGAAAATGAAAGGAAACTCGCTTATTGTCACGAGTAGGCTTCAAATGAAGTTACTGTGAAAAGCCCCTAGTCGCCACATTCCGGCGCCTCTCCAAGAGGCTGGATCTAGGCCTGTCAGCATCCTGTAAGTGTCAATACATGCCCCGTCATCCTTCTACACTCCAACGCGTACAGGCCCAGATTCCTCAACCGCTCCTCGTATGGCAAAGTTTTGATTCCAGGAATCATTCTTATGAACCTGCTGTGCAGCCTTTCGAGGGCCAGCACTTGTTTCCTTAGATACGGCTGCCAAAACTGCTCACAATGCTCCAAATGGGGTCTCACCATAGCCTTATTTATCACTTGGTGGGAGAAAATGAGGAGAGAAAAGTGATGGGACAGATGACGTCCTTGACAGGAAACTGCACCAGCCGAAATAGCTCAGTTGGGAGAGCGTTAGACTGAAGATCTAAAGGTCCCTGGTTCAATCCCGGGTTTCGGCATCCCACCGGGTGCTGTGATTCCTTGCCATCTGTCAAGTTGCCCAGCCTTTTGCCTCACATTCTCATCCCTCGACTTTCAGCACGCTGAAACCTTCACACGCCTTTCCTTCTTTTCCCTATCTCAGCGTTTCCACCTCTTCCATTCTCCTTTCCACTGCAACACCACTCCTGCAACACCACCTCAACAATCAACTTGCACAAAGTGCAAAAATCCAAATACCCATTGCAACTGTCAAGGAAAAAGAGACCCATTCATGGTTATAGCATCGGCATTGCGTGGTGCTTTGGGCAAGGCGCAAACCTGATCAAAGGCACATTTGGGGAGAACATTGGGCATGGATCTAGCAAAACACCAAAAGATATCGGAGCACAATTAGGCCATTTGGCCCATGGTGTCTGCTCTGCCATTCAATCATGGCTGACATGTGTCTCATCCTCAGTTTGCTACATTCTCCCCACAGCCCCTGATTAATCAAGAAGATATCTATTTCTGGCTGAAACATACTCAGTGATTTGTTTCCACAGCCTTCGGCGACAAACTGTTCCACAGATTGACCACACTCTGGCTGAAGAAATTGCTTCTCATCTCAGTTTTCAAGGATTGTCCCTTCAATCTGAGGCTATGGCCTCAGGTTCTGTTTTTTCCGACTAGTGGAAACATGAAAATGAAAGGAAACTCGCTTATTGTCACGAGTAGGCTTCAAATGAAGTTACTGTGAAAAGCCCCTAGTCGCCACATTCCGGCGCCTCTCCAAGAGGCTGGATCTAGGCCTGTCAGCATCCTGTAAGTGTCAATACATGCCCCGTCATCCTTCTACACTCCAACGCGTACAGGCCCAGATTCCTCAACCGCTCCTCGTATGGCAAAGTTTTGATTCCAGGAATCATTCTTATGAACCTGCTGTGCAGCCTTTCGAGGGCCAGCACTTGTTTCCTTAGATACGGCTGCCAAAACTGCTCACAATGCTCCAAATGGGGTCTCACCATAGCCTTATTTATCACTTGGTGGGAGAAAATGAGGAGAGAAAAGTGATGGGACAGATGACGTCCTTGACAGGAAACTGCACCAGCCGAAATAGCTCAGTTGGGAGAGCGTTAGACTGAAGATCTAAAGGTCCCTGGTTCAATCCCGGGTTTCGGCATCCCACCGGGTGCTGTGATTCCTTGCCATCTGTCAAGTTGCCCAGCCTTTTGCCTCACATTCTCATCCCTCGACTTTCAGCACGCTGAAACCTTCACACGCCTTTCCTTCTTTTCCCTATCTCAGCGTTTCCACCTCTTCCATTCTCCTTTCCACTGCAACACCACTCCTGCAACACCACCTCAACAATCAACTTGCACAAAGTGCAAAAATCCAAATACCCATTGCAACTGTCAAGGAAAAAGAGACCCATTCATGGTTATAGCATCGGCATTGCGTGGTGCTTTGGGCAAGGCGCAAACCTGATCAAAGGCACATTTGGGGAGAACATTGGGCATGGATCTAGCAAAACACCAAAAGATATCGGAGCACAATTAGGCCATTTGGCCCATGGTGTCTGCTCTGCCATTCAATCATGGCTGACATGTGTCTCATCCTCAGTTTGCTACATTCTCCCCACAGCCCCTGATTAATCAAGAAGATATCTATTTCTGGCTGAAACATACTCAGTGATTTGTTTCCACAGCCTTCGGCGACAAACTGTTCCACAGATTGACCACACTCTGGCTGAAGAAATTGCTTCTCATCTCAGTTTTCAAGGATTGTCCCTTCAATCTGAGGCTATGGCCTCAGGTTCTGTTTTTTCCGACTAGTGGAAACATGAAAATGAAAGGAAACTCGCTTATTGTCACGAGTAGGCTTCAAATGAAGTTACTGTGAAAAGCCCCTAGTCGCCACATTCCGGCGCCTCTCCAAGAGGCTGGATCTAGGCCTGTCAGCATCCTGTAAGTGTCAATACATGCCCCGTCATCCTTCTACACTCCAACGCGTACAGGCCCAGATTCCTCAACCGCTCCTCGTATGGCAAAGTTTTGATTCCAGGCATCATTCTTATGAACCTGCTGTGCAGCCTTTCGAGGGCCAGCACTTGTTTCCTTAGATACGGCTGCCAAAACTGCTCACAATGCTCCAAATGGGGTCTCACCATAGCCTTATTTATCACTTGGTGGGAGAAAATGAGGAGAGAAAAGTGATGGGACAGATGACGTCCTTGACAGGAAACTGCACCAGCCGAAATAGCTCAGTTGGGAGAGCGTTAGACTGAAGATCTAAAGGTCCCTGGTTCAATCCTGGGTTTCGGCATCCGACCGGGTGCTGTGATTCCTTGCCATCTGTCAAGTTGCCCAGCCTTTTGCCTCACATTCTCATCCCTCGACTTTCAGCACGCTGAAACCTTCACACGCCTTTCCTTCTTTTCCCTATCTCAGCGTTTCCACCTCTTCCATTCTCCTTTCCACTGCAACACCACTCCTGCAACACCACCTCAACAATCAACTTGCACAAAGTGCAAAAATCCAAATACCCATTGCAACTGTCAAGGAAAAAGAGACCCATTCATGGTTATAGCATCGGCATTGCGTGGTGCTTTGGGCAAGGCGCAAACCTGATCAAAGGCACATTTGGGGAGAACATTGGGCATGGATCTAGCAAAACACCAAAAGATATCGGAGCACAATTAGGCCATTTGGCCCATGGTGTCTGCTCTGCCATTCAATCATGGCTGACATGTGTCTCATCCTCAGTTTGCTACATTCTCCCCACAGCCCCTGATTAATCAAGAAGATATCTATTTCTGGCTGAAACATACTCAGTGATTTGTTTCCACAGCCTTCGGCGACAAACTGTTCCACAGATTGACCACACTCTGGCTGAAGAAATTGCTTCTCATCTCAGTTTTCAAGGATTGTCCCTTCAATCTGAGGCTATGGCCTCAGGTTCTGTTTTTTCCGACTAGTGGAAACATGAAAATGAAAGGAAACTCGCTTATTGTCACGAGTAGGCTTCAAATGAAGTTACTGTGAAAAGCCCCTAGTCGCCACATTCCGGCGCCTCTCCAAGAGGCTGGATCTAGGCCTGTCAGCATCCTGTAAGTGTCAATACATGCCCCGTCATCCTTCTACACTCCAACGCGTACAGGCCCAGATTCCTCAACCGCTCCTCGTATGGCAAAGTTTTGATTCCAGGAATCATTCTTATGAACCTGCTGTGCAGCCTTTCGAGGGCCAGCACTTGTTTCCTTAGATACGGCTGCCAAAACTGCTCACAATGCTCCAAATGGGGTCTCACCATAGCCTTATTTATCACTTGGTGGGAGAAAATGAGGAGAGAAAAGTGATGGGACAGATGACGTCCTTGACAGGAAACTGCACCAGCCGAAATAGCTCAGTTGGGAGAGCGTTAGACTGAAGATCTAAAGGTCCCTGGTTCAATCCCGGGTTTCGGCATCCCACCGGGTGCTGTGATTCCTTGCCATCTGTCAAGTTGCCCAGCCTTTTGCCTCACATTCTCATCCCTCGACTTTCAGCACGCTGAAACCTTCACACGCCTTTCCTTCTTTTCCCTATCTCAGCGTTTCCACCTCTTCCATTCTCCTTTCCACTGCAACACCACTCCTGCAACACCACCTCAACAATCAACTTGCACAAAGTGCAAAAATCCAAATACCCATTGCAACTGTCAAGGAAAAAGAGACCCATTCATGGTTATAGCATCGGCATTGCGTGGTGCTTTGGGCAAGGCGCAAACCTGATCAAAGGCACATTTGGGGAGAACATTGGGCATGGATCTAGCAAAACACCAAAAGATATCGGAGCACAATTAGGCCATTTGGCCCATGGTGTCTGCTCTGCCATTCAATCATGGCTGACATGTGTCTCATCCTCAGTTTGCTACATTCTCCCCACAGCCCCTGATTAATCAAGAAGATATCTATTTCTGGCTGAAACATACTCAGTGATTTGTTTCCACAGCCTTCGGCGACAAACTGTTCCACAGATTGACCACACTCTGGCTGAAGAAATTGCTTCTCATCTCAGTTTTCAAGGATTGTCCCTTCAATCTGAGGCTATGGCCTCAGGTTCTGTTTTTTCCGACTAGTGGAAACATGAAAATGAAAGGAAACTCGCTTATTGTCACGAGTAGGCTTCAAATGAAGTTACTGTGAAAAGCCCCTAGTCGCCACATTCCGGCGCCTCTCCAAGAGGCTGGATCTAGGCCTGTCAGCATCCTGTAAGTGTCAATACATGCCCCGTCATCCTTCTACACTCCAACGCGTACAGGCCCAGATTCCTCAACCGCTCCTCGTATGGCAAAGTTTTGATTCCAGGAATCATTCTTATGAACCTGCTGTGCAGCCTTTCGAGGGCCAGCACTTGTTTCCTTAGATACGGCTGCCAAAACTGCTCACAATGCTCCAAATGGGGTCTCACCATAGCCTTATTTATCACTTGGTGGGAGAAAATGAGGAGAGAAAAGTGATGGGACAGATGACGTCCTTGACAGGAAACTGCACCAGCCGAAATAGCTCAGTTGGGAGAGCGTTAGACTGAAGATCTAAAGGTCCCTGGTTCAATCCTGGGTTTCGGCATCCGACCGGGTGCTGTGATTCCTTGCCATCTGTCAAGTTGCCCAGCCTTTTGCCTCACATTCTCATCCCTCGACTTTCAGCACGCTGAAACCTTCACACGCCTTTCCTTCTTTTCCCTATCTCAGCGTTTCCACCTCTTCCATTCTCCTTTCCACTGCAACACCACTCCTGCAACACCACCTCAACAATCAACTTGCACAAAGTGCAAAAATCCAAATACCCATTGCAACTGTCAAGGAAAAAGAGACCCATTCATGGTTATAGCATCGGCATTGCGTGGTGCTTTGGGCAAGGCGCAAACCTGATCAAAGGCACATTTGGGGAGAACATTGGGCATGGATCTAGCAAAACACCAAAAGATATCGGAGCACAATTAGGCCATTTGGCCCATGGTGTCTGCTCTGCCATTCAATCATGGCTGACATGTGTCTCATCCTCAGTTTGCTACATTCTCCCCACAGCCCCTGATTAATCAAGAAGATATCTATTTCTGGCTGAAACATACTCAGTGATTTGTTTCCACAGCCTTCGGCGACAAACTGTTCCACAGATTGACCACACTCTGGCTGAAGAAATTGCTTCTCATCTCAGTTTTCAAGGATTGTCCCTTCAATCTGAGGCTATGGCCTCAGGTTCTGTTTTTTCCGACTAGTGGAAACATGAAAATGAAAGGAAACTCGCTTATTGTCACGAGTAGGCTTCAAATGAAGTTACTGTGAAAAGCCCCTAGTCGCCACATTCCGGCGCCTCTCCAAGAGGCTGGATCTAGGCCTGTCAGCATCCTGTAAGTGTCAATACATGCCCCGTCATCCTTCTACACTCCAACGCGTACAGGCCCAGATTCCTCAACCGCTCCTCGTATGGCAAAGTTTTGATTCCAGGAATCATTCTTATGAACCTGCTGTGCAGCCTTTCGAGGGCCAGCACTTGTTTCCTTAGATACGGCTGCCAAAACTGCTCACAATGCTCCAAATGGGGTCTCACCATAGCCTTATTTATCACTTGGTGGGAGAAAATGAGGAGAGAAAAGTGATGGGACAGATGACGTCCTTGACAGGAACTGCACCAGCCGAAATAGCTCAGTTGGGAGAGCGTTAGACTGAAGATCTAAAGGTCCCTGGTTCAATCCCGGGTTTCGGCATCCCACCGGGTGCTGTGATTCCTTGCCATCTGTCAAGTTGCCCAGCCTTTTGCCTCACATTCTCATCCCTCGACTTTCAGCACGCTGAAACCTTCACACGCCTTTCCTTCTTTTCCCTATCTCAGCGTTTCCACCTCTTCCATTCTCCTTTCCACTGCAACACCACTCCTGCAACACCACCTCAACAATCAACTTGCACAAAGTGCAAAAATCCAAATACCCATTGCAACTGTCAAGGAAAAAGAGACCCATTCATGGTTATAGCATCGGCATTGCGTGGTGCTTTGGGCAAGGCGCAAACCTGATCAAAGGCACATTTGGGGAGAACATTGGGCATGGATCTAGCAAAACACCAAAAGATATCGGAGCACAATTAGGCCATTTGGCCCATGGTGTCTGCTCTGCCATTCAATCATGGCTGACATGTGTCTCATCCTCAGTTTGCTACATTCTCCCCACAGCCCCTGATTAATCAAGAAGATATCTATTTCTGGCTGAAACATACTCAGTGATTTGTTTCCACAGCCTTCGGCGACAAACTGTTCCACAGATTGACCACACTCTGGCTGAAGAAATTGCTTCTCATCTCAGTTTTCAAGGATTGTCCCTTCAATCTGAGGCTATGGCCTCAGGTTCTGTTTTTTCCGACTAGTGGAAACATGAAAATGAAAGGAAACTCGCTTATTGTCACGAGTAGGCTTCAAATGAAGTTACTGTGAAAAGCCCCTAGTCGCCACATTCCGGCGCCTCTCCAAGAGGCTGGATCTAGGCCTGTCAGCATCCTGTAAGTGTCAATACATGCCCCGTCATCCTTCTACACTCCAACGCGTACAGGCCCAGATTCCTCAACCGCTCCTCGTATGGCAAAGTTTTGATTCCAGGAATCATTCTTATGAACCTGCTGTGCAGCCTTTCGAGGGCCAGCACTTGTTTCCTTAGATACGGCTGCCAAAACTGCTCACAATGCTCCAAATGGGGTCTCACCATAGCCTTATTTATCACTTGGTGGGAGAAAATGAGGAGAGAAAAGTGATGGGACAGATGACGTCCTTGACAGGAAACTGCACCAGCCGAAATAGCTCAGTTGGGAGAGCGTTAGACTGAAGATCTAAAGGTCCCTGGTTCAATCCCGGGTTTCGGCATCCCACCGGGTGCTGTGATTCCTTGCCATCTGTCAAGTTGCCCAGCCTTTTGCCTCACATTCTCATCCCTCGACTTTCAGCACGCTGAAACCTTCACACGCCTTTCCTTCTTTTCCCTATCTCAGCGTTTCCACCTCTTCCATTCTCCTTTCCACTGCAACACCACTCCTGCAACACCACCTCAACAATCAACTTGCACAAAGTGCAAAAATCCAAATACCCATTGCAACTGTCAAGGAAAAAGAGACCCATTCATGGTTATAGCATCGGCATTGCGTGGTGCTTTGGGCAAGGCGCAAACCTGATCAAAGGCACATTTGGGGAGAACATTGGGCATGGATCTAGCAAAACACCAAAAGATATCGGAGCACAATTAGGCCATTTGGCCCATGGTGTCTGCTCTGCCATTCAATCATGGCTGACATGTGTCTCATCCTCAGTTTGCTACATTCTCCCCACAGCCCCTGATTAATCAAGAAGATATCTATTTCTGGCTGAAACATACTCAGTGATTTGTTTCCACAGCCTTCGGCGACAAACTGTTCCACAGATTGACCACACTCTGGCTGAAGAAATTGCTTCTCATCTCAGTTTTCAAGGATTGTCCCTTCAATCTGAGGCTATGGCCTCAGGTTCTGTTTTTTCCGACTAGTGGAAACATGAAAATGAAAGGAAACTCGCTTATTGTCACGAGTAGGCTTCAAATGAAGTTACTGTGAAAAGCCCCTAGTCGCCACATTCCGGCGCCTCTCCAAGAGGCTGGATCTAGGCCTGTCAGCATCCTGTAAGTGTCAATACATGCCCCGTCATCCTTCTACACTCCAACGCGTACAGGCCCAGATTCCTCAACCGCTCCTCGTATGGCAAAGTTTTGATTCCAGGAATCATTCTTATGAACCTGCTGTGGAGCCTTTCGAGGGCCAGCACTTGTTTCCTTAGATACGGCTGCCAAAACTGCTCACAATGCTCCAAATGGGGTCTCACCATAGCCTTATTTATCACTTGGTGGGAGAAAATGAGGAGAGAAAAGTGATGGGACAGATGACGTCCTTGATACTAACTGCACCAGCTGAAATAGCTCAGTTGGGAGAGCGTTAGACTGAAGATCTAAAGGTCCCTGGTTCAATCCTGGGTTTCGGCATCCGACCGGGTGCTGTGATTCCTTGCCATCTGTCAAGTTGCCCAGCCTTTTGCCTCACATTCTCATCCCTCGACTTTCAGCACGCTGAAACCTTCACACGCCTTTCCTTCTTTTCCCTATCTCAGCGTTTCCACCTCTTCCATTCTCCTTTCCACTGCAACACCACTCCTGCAACACCACCTCAACAATCAACTTGCACAAAGTGCAAAAATCCAAATACCCATTGCAACTGTCAAGGAAAAAGAGACCCATTCATGGTTATAGCATCGGCATTGCGTGGTGCTTTGGGCAAGGCGCAAACCTGATCAAAGGCACATTTGGGGAGAACATTGGGCATGGATCTAGCAAAACACCAAAAGATATCGGAGCACAATTAGGCCATTTGGCCCATGGTGTCTGCTCTGCCATTCAATCATGGCTGACATGTGTCTCATCCTCAGTTTGCTACATTCTCCCCACAGCCCCTGATTAATCAAGAAGATATCTATTTCTGGCTGAAACATACTCAGTGATTTGTTTCCACAGCCTTCGGCGACAAACTGTTCCACAGATTGACCACACTCTGGCTGAAGAAATTGCTTCTCATCTCAGTTTTCAAGGATTGTCCCTTCAATCTGAGGCTATGGCCTCAGGTTCTGTTTTTTCCGACTAGTGGAAACATGAAAATGAAAGGAAACTCGCTTATTGTCACGAGTAGGCTTCAAATGAAGTTACTGTGAAAAGCCCCTAGTCGCCACATTCCGGCGCCTCTCCAAGAGGCTGGATCTAGGCCTGTCAGCATCCTGTAAGTGTCAATACATGCCCCGTCATCCTTCTACACTCCAACGCGTACAGGCCCAGATTCCTCAACCGCTCCTCGTATGGCAAAGTTTTGATTCCAGGAATCATTCTTATGAACCTGCTGTGCAGCCTTTCGAGGGCCAGCACTTGTTTCCTTAGATACGGCTGCCAAAACTGCTCACAATGCTCCAAATGGGGTCTCACCATAGCCTTATTTATCACTTGGTGGGAGAAAATGAGGAGAGAAAAGTGATGGGACAGATGACATCCATGACGGTAACTGCACCAGCCGAAATAGCTCAGTTGGGAGAGCGTTAGACTGAAGATCTAAAGGTCCCTGGTTCAATCCCGGGTTTCGGCATCCGACCGGGTGCTGTGATTCCTTGCCATCTGTCAAGTTGCCCAGCCTTTTGCCTCACATTCTCATCCCTCGACTTTCAGCACGCTGAAACCTTCACACGCCTTTCCTTCTTTTCCCTATCTCAGCGTTTCCACCTCTTCCATTCTCCTTTCCACTGCAACACCACTCCTGCAACACCACCTCAACAATCAACTTGCACAAAGTGCAAAAATCCAAATACCCATTGCAACTGTCAAGGAAAAAGAGACCCATTCATGGTTATAGCATCGGCATTGCGTGGTGCTTTGGGCAAGGCGCAAACCTGATCAAAGGCACATTTGGGGAGAACATTGGGCATGGATCTAGCAAAACACCAAAAGATATCGGAGCACAATTAGGCCATTTGGCCCATGGTGTCTGCTCTGCCATTCAATCATGGCTGACATGTGTCTCATCCTCAGTTTGCTACATTCTCCCCACAGCCCCTGATTAATCAAGAAGATATCTATTTCTGGCTGAAACATACTCAGTGATTTGTTTCCACAGCCTTCGGCGACAAACTGTTCCACAGATTGACCACACTCTGGCTGAAGAAATTGCTTCTCATCTCAGTTTTCAAGGATTGTCCCTTCAATCTGAGGCTATGGCCTCAGGTTCTGTTTTTTCCGACTAGTGGAAACATGAAAATGAAAGGAAACTCGCTTATTGTCACGAGTAGGCTTCAAATGAAGTTACTGTGAAAAGCCCCTAGTCGCCACATTCCGGCGCCTCTCCAAGAGGCTGGATCTAGGCCTGTCAGCATCCTGTAAGTGTCAATACATGCCCCGTCATCCTTCTACACTCCAACGCGTACAGGCCCAGATTCCTCAACCGCTCCTCGTATGGCAAAGTTTTGATTCCAGGAATCATTCTTATGAACCTGCTGTGCAGCCTTTCGAGGGCCAGCACTTGTTTCCTTAGATACGGCTGCCAAAACTGCTCACAATGCTCCAAATGGGGTCTCACCATAGCCTTATTTATCACTTGGTGGGAGAAAATGAGGAGAGAAAAGTGATGGGACAGATGACGTCCTTGACAGGAAACTGCACCAGCCGAAATAGCTCAGTTGGGAGAGCGTTAGACTGAAGATCTAAAGGTCCCTGGTTCAATCCCGGGTTTCGGCATCCCACCGGGTGCTGTGATTCCTTGCCATCTGTCAAGTTGCCCAGCCTTTTGCCTCACATTCTCATCCCTCGACTTTCAGCACGCTGAAACCTTCACACGCCTTTCCTTCTTTTCCCTATCTCAGCGTTTCCACCTCTTCCATTCTCCTTTCCACTGCAACACCACTCCTGCAACACCACCTCAACAATCAACTTGCACAAAGTGCAAAAATCCAAATACCCATTGCAACTGTCAAGGAAAAAGAGACCCATTCATGGTTATAGCATCGGCATTGCGTGGTGCTTTGGGCAAGGCGCAAACCTGATCAAAGGCACATTTGGGGAGAACATTGGGCATGGATCTAGCAAAACACCAAAAGATATCGGAGCACAATTAGGCCATTTGGCCCATGGTGTCTGCTCTGCCATTCAATCATGGCTGACATGTGTCTCATCCTCAGTTTGCTACATTCTCCCCACAGCCCCTGATTAATCAAGAAGATATCTATTTCTGGCTGAAACATACTCAGTGATTTGTTTCCACAGCCTTCGGCGACAAACTGTTCCACAGATTGACCACACTCTGGCTGAAGAAATTGCTTCTCATCTCAGTTTTCAAGGATTGTCCCTTCAATCTGAGGCTATGGCCTCAGGTTCTGTTTTTTCCGACTAGTGGAAACATGAAAATGAAAGGAAACTCGCTTATTGTCACGAGTAGGCTTCAAATGAAGTTACTGTGAAAAGCCCCTAGTCGCCACATTCCGGCGCCTCTCCAAGAGGCTGGATCTAGGCCTGTCAGCATCCTGTAAGTGTCAATACATGCCCCGTCATCCTTCTACACTCCAACGCGTACAGGCCCAGATTCCTCAACCGCTCCTCGTATGGCAAAGTTTTGATTCCAGGAATCATTCTTATGAACCTGCTGTGGAGCCTTTCGAGGGCCAGCACTTGTTTCCTTAGATACGGCTGCCAAAACTGCTCACAATGCTCCAAATGGGGTCTCACCATAGCCTTATTTATCACTTGGTGGGAGAAAATGAGGAGAGAAAAGTGATGGGACAGATGACGTCCTTGACACTAACTGCACTAGTCGAAATAGCTCAGTTGGGAGAGCGTTAGACTGAAGATCTGAAGATCTCTGGTTCAATCCCGGGTTTTGGCATCCCACTGGGTGCTGTGATTCCTTGCCATCTGTCAAGTTGCCCAGCCTTTTGCCTCACATTCTCATCCCTCGACTTTCAGCACGCTGAAACCTTCACACGCCTTTCCTTCTTTTCCCTATCTCAGCGTTTCCACCTCTTCCATTCTCCTTTCCACTGCAACACCACTCCTGCAACACCACCTCAACAATCAACTTGCACAAAGTGCAAAAATCCAAATACCCATTGCAACTGTCAAGGAAAAAGAGACCCATTCATGGTTATAGCATCGGCATTGCGTGGTGCTTTGGGCAAGGCGCAAACCTGATCAAAGGCACATTTGGGGAGAACATTGGGCATGGATCTAGCAAAACACCAAAAGATATCGGAGCACAATTAGGCCATTTGGCCCATGGTGTCTGCTCTGCCATTCAATCATGGCTGACATGTGTCTCATCCTCAGTTTGCTACATTCTCCCCACAGCCCCTGATTAATCAAGAAGATATCTATTTCTGGCTGAAACATACTCAGTGATTTGTTTCCACAGCCTTCGGCGACAAACTGTTCCACAGATTGACCACACTCTGGCTGAAGAAATTGCTTCTCATCTCAGTTTTCAAGGATTGTCCCTTCAATCTGAGGCTATGGCCTCAGGTTCTGTTTTTTCCGACTAGTGGAAACATGAAAATGAAAGGAAACTCGCTTATTGTCACGAGTAGGCTTCAAATGAAGTTACTGTGAAAAGCCCCTAGTCGCCACATTCCGGCGCCTCTCCAAGAGGCTGGATCTAGGCCTGTCAGCATCCTGTAAGTGTCAATACATGCCCCGTCATCCTTCTACACTCCAACGCGTACAGGCCCAGATTCCTCAACCGCTCCTCGTATGGCAAAGTTTTGATTCCAGGAATCATTCTTATGAACCTGCTGTGCAGCCTTTCGAGGGCCAGCACTTGTTTCCTTAGATACGGCTGCCAAAACTGCTCACAATGCTCCAAATGGGGTCTCACCATAGCCTTATTTATCACTTGGTGGGAGAAAATGAGGAGAGAAAAGTGATGGGACAGATGACGTCCTTGACAGGAACTGCACCAGCCGAAATAGCTCAGTTGGGAGAGCGTTAGACTGAAGATCTAAAGGTCCCTGGTTCAATCCCGGGTTTCGGCATCCCACCGGGTGCTGTGATTCCTTGCCATCTGTCAAGTTGCCCAGCCTTTTGCCTCACATTCTCATCCCTCGACTTTCAGCACGCTGAAACCTTCACACGCCTTTCCTTCTTTTCCCTATCTCAGCGTTTCCACCTCTTCCATTCTCCTTTCCACTGCAACACCACTCCTGCAACACCACCTCAACAATCAACTTGCACAAAGTGCAAAAATCCAAATACCCATTGCAACTGTCAAGGAAAAAGAGACCCATTCATGGTTATAGCATCGGCATTGCGTGGTGCTTTGGGCAAGGCGCAAACCTGATCAAAGGCACATTTGGGGAGAACATTGGGCATGGATCTAGCAAAACACCAAAAGATATCGGAGCACAATTAGGCCATTTGGCCCATGGTGTCTGCTCTGCCATTCAATCATGGCTGACATGTGTCTCATCCTCAGTTTGCTACATTCTCCCCACAGCCCCTGATTAATCAAGAAGATATCTATTTCTGGCTGAAACATACTCAGTGATTTGTTTCCACAGCCTTCGGCGACAAACTGTTCCACAGATTGACCACACTCTGGCTGAAGAAATTGCTTCTCATCTCAGTTTTCAAGGATTGTCCCTTCAATCTGAGGCTATGGCCTCAGGTTCTGTTTTTTCCGACTAGTGGAAACATGAAAATGAAAGGAAACTCGCTTATTGTCACGAGTAGGCTTCAAATGAAGTTACTGTGAAAAGCCCCTAGTCGCCACATTCCGGCGCCTCTCCAAGAGGCTGGATCTAGGCCTGTCAGCATCCTGTAAGTGTCAATACATGCCCCGTCATCCTTCTACACTCCAACGCGTACAGGCCCAGATTCCTCAACCGCTCCTCGTATGGCAAAGTTTTGATTCCAGGCATCATTCTTATGAACCTGCTGTGCAGCCTTTCGAGGGCCAGCACTTGTTTCCTTAGATACGGCTGCCAAAACTGCTCACAATGCTCCAAATGGGGTCTCACCATAGCCTTATTTATCACTTGGTGGGAGAAAATGAGGAGAGAAAAGTGATGGGACAGATGACGTCCTTGACAGGAACTGCACCAGCCGAAATAGCTCAGTTGGGAGAGCGTTAGACTGAAGATCTAAAGGTCCCTGGTTCAATCCCGGGTTTCGGCATCCCACCGGGTGCTGTGATTCCTTGCCATCTGTCAAGTTGCCCAGCCTTTTGCCTCACATTCTCATCCCTCGACTTTCAGCACGCTGAAACCTTCACACGCCTTTCCTTCTTTTCCCTATCTCAGCGTTTCCACCTCTTCCATTCTCCTTTCCACTCCAACACCACTCCTGCAACACCACCTCAACAATCAACTTGCACAAAGTGCAAAAATCCAAATACCCATTGCAACTGTCAAGGAAAAAGAGACCCATTCATGGTTTAGCATCGGCATTGCGTGGTGCTTTGGGCAAGGCGCAAACCTGATCAAAGGCACATTTGGGGAGAACATTGGGCATGGATCTAGCAAAACACCAAAAGATATCGGAGCACAATTAGGCCATTTGGCCCATGGTGTCTGCTCTGCCATTCAATCATGGCTGACATGTGTCTCATCCTCAGTTTGCTACATTCTCCCCACAGCCCCTGATTAATCAAGAAGATATCTATTTCTGGCTGAAACATACTCAGTGATTTGTTTCCACAGCCTTCGGCGACAAACTGTTCCACAGATTGACCACACTCTGGCTGAAGAAATTGCTTCTCATCTCAGTTTTCAAGGATTGTCCCTTCAATCTGAGGCTATGGCCTCAGGTTCTGTTTTTTCCGACTAGTGGAAACATGAAAATGAAAGGAAACTCGCTTATTGTCACGAGTAGGCTTCAAATGAAGTTACTGTGAAAAGCCCCTAGTCGCCACATTCCGGCGCCTCTCCAAGAGGCTGGATCTAGGCCTGTCAGCATCCTGTAAGTGTCAATACATGCCCCGTCATCCTTCTACACTCCAACGCGTACAGGCCCAGATTCCTCAACCGCTCCTCGTATGGCAAAGTTTTGATTCCAGGAATCATTCTTATGAACCTGCTGTGCAGCCTTTCGAGGGCCAGCACTTGTTTCCTTAGATACGGCTGCCAAAACTGCTCACAATGCTCCAAATGGGGTCTCACCATAGCCTTATTTATCACTTGGTGGGAGAAAATGAGGAGAGAAAAGTGATGGGACAGATGACGTCCTTGACAGGAAACTGCACCAGCCGAAATAGCTCAGTTGGGAGAGCGTTAGACTGAAGATCTAAAGGTCCCTGGTTCAATCCCGGGTTTCGGCATCCCACCGGGTGCTGTGATTCCTTGCCATCTGTCAAGTTGCCCAGCCTTTTGCCTCACATTCTCATCCCTCGACTTTCAGCACGCTGAAACCTTCACACGCCTTTCCTTCTTTTCCCTATCTCAGCGTTTCCACCTCTTCCATTCTCCTTTCCACTGCAACACCACTCCTGCAACACCACCTCAACAATCAACTTGCACAAAGTGCAAAAATCCAAATACCCATTGCAACTGTCAAGGAAAAAGAGACCCATTCATGGTTTAGCATCGGCATTGCGTGGTGCTTTGGGCAAGGCGCAAACCTGATCAAAGGCACATTTGGGGAGAACATTGGGCATGGATCTAGCAAAACACCAAAAGATATCGGAGCACAATTAGGCCATTTGGCCCATGGTGTCTGCTCTGCCATTCAATCATGGCTGACATGTGTCTCATCCTCAGTTTGCTACATTCTCCCCACAGCCCCTGATTAATCAAGAAGATATCTATTTCTGGCTGAAACATACTCAGTGATTTGTTTCCACAGCCTTCGGCGACAAACTGTTCCACAGATTGACCACACTCTGGCTGAAGAAATTGCTTCTCATCTCAGTTTTCAAGGATTGTCCCTTCAATCTGAGGCTATGGCCTCAGGTTCTGTTTTTTCCGACTAGTGGAAACATGAAAATGAAAGGAAACTCGCTTATTGTCACGAGTAGGCTTCAAATGAAGTTACTGTGAAAAGCCCCTAGTCGCCACATTCCGGCGCCTCTCCAAGAGGCTGGATCTAGGCCTGTCAGCATCCTGTAAGTGTCAATACATGCCCCGTCATCCTTCTACACTCCAACGCGTACAGGCCCAGATTCCTCAACCGCTCCTCGTATGGCAAAGTTTTGATTCCAGGAATCATTCTTATGAACCTGCTGTGCAGCCTTTCGAGGGCCAGCACTTGTTTCCTTAGATACGGCTGCCAAAACTGCTCACAATGCTCCAAATGGGGTCTCACCATAGCCTTATTTATCACTTGGTGGGAGAAAATGAGGAGAGAAAAGTGATGGGACAGATGACGTCCTTGACAGGAAACTGCACCAGCCGAAATAGCTCAGTTGGGAGAGCGTTAGACTGAAGATCTAAAGGTCCCTGGTTCAATCCCGGGTTTCGGCATCCCACCGGGTGCTGTGATTCCTTGCCATCTGTCAAGTTGCCCAGCCTTTTGCCTCACATTCTCATCCCTCGACTTTCAGCACGCTGAAACCTTCACACGCCTTTCCTTCTTTTCCCTATCTCAGCGTTTCCACCTCTTCCATTCTCCTTTCCACTGCAACACCACTCCTGCAACACCACCTCAACAATCAACTTGCACAAAGTGCAAAAATCCAAATACCCATTGCAACTGTCAAGGAAAAAGAGACCCATTCATGGTTATAGCATCGGCATTGCGTGGTGCTTTGGGCAAGGCGCAAACCTGATCAAAGGCACATTTGGGGAGAACATTGGGCATGGATCTAGCAAAACACCAAAAGATATCGGAGCACAATTAGGCCATTTGGCCCATGGTGTCTGCTCTGCCATTCAATCATGGCTGACATGTGTCTCATCCTCAGTTTGCTACATTCTCCCCACAGCCCCTGATTAATCAAGAAGATATCTATTTCTGGCTGAAACATACTCAGTGATTTGTTTCCACAGCCTTCGGCGACAAACTGTTCCACAGATTGACCACACTCTGGCTGAAGAAATTGCTTCTCATCTCAGTTTTCAAGGATTGTCCCTTCAATCTGAGGCTATGGCCTCAGGTTCTGTTTTTTCCGACTAGTGGAAACATGAAAATGAAAGGAAACTCGCTTATTGTCACGAGTAGGCTTCAAATGAAGTTACTGTGAAAAGCCCCTAGTCGCCACATTCCGGCGCCTCTCCAAGAGGCTGGATCTAGGCCTGTCAGCATCCTGTAAGTGTCAATACATGCCCCGTCATCCTTCTACACTCCAACGCGTACAGGCCCTGATTCCTCAACCGCTCCTCGTATGGCAAAGTTTTGATTCCAGGAATCATTCTTATGAACCTGCTGTGCAGCCTTTCGAGGGCCAGCACTTGTTTCCTTAGATACGGCTGCCAAAACTGCTCACAATGCTCCAAATGGGGTCTCACCATAGCCTTATTTATCACTTGGTGGGAGAAAATGAGGAGAGAAAAGTGATGGGACAGATGACGTCCTTGACAGGAACTGCACCAGCCGAAATAGCTCAGTTGGGAGAGCGTTAGACTGAAGATCTAAAGGTCCCTGGTTCAATCCCGGGTTTCGGCATCCCACCGGGTGCTGTGATTCCTTGCCATCTGTCAAGTTGCCCAGCCTTTTGCCTCACATTCTCATCCCTCGACTTTCAGCACGCTGAAACCTTCACACGCCTTTCCTTCTTTTCCCTATCTCAGCGTTTCCACCTCTTCCATTCTCCTTTCCACTGCAACACCACTCCTGCAACACCACCTCAACAATCAACTTGCACAAAGTGCAAAAATCCAAATACCCATTGCAACTGTCAAGGAAAAAGAGACCCATTCATGGTTATAGCATCGGCATTGCGTGGTGCTTTGGGCAAGGCGCAAACCTGATCAAAGGCACATTTGGGGAGAACATTGGGCATGGATCTAGCAAAACACCAAAAGATATCGGAGCACAATTAGGCCATTTGGCCCATGGTGTCTGCTCTGCCATTCAATCATGGCTGACATGTGTCTCATCCTCAGTTTGCTACATTCTCCCCACAGCCCCTGATTAATCAAGAAGATATCTATTTCTGGCTGAAACATACTCAGTGATTTGTTTCCACAGCCTTCGGCGACAAACTGTTCCACAGATTGACCACACTCTGGCTGAAGAAATTGCTTCTCATCTCAGTTTTCAAGGATTGTCCCTTCAATCTGAGGCTATGGCCTCAGGTTCTGTTTTTTCCGACTAGTGGAAACATGAAAATGAAAGGAAACTCGCTTATTGTCACGAGTAGGCTTCAAATGAAGTTACTGTGAAAAGCCCCTAGTCGCCACATTCCGGCGCCTCTCCAAGATGCTGGATCTAGGCCTGTCAGCATCCTGTAAGTGTCAATACATGCCCCGTCATCCTTCTACACTCCAACGCGTACAGGCCCAGATTCCTCAACCGCTCCTCGTATGGCAAAGTTTTGATTCCAGGAATCATTCTTATGAACCTGCTGTGGCAGCCTTTCGAGGGCCAGCACTTGTTTCCTTAGATACGGCTGCCAAAACTGCTCACAATGCTCCAAATGGGGTCTCACCATAGCCTTATTTATCACTTGGTGGGAGAAAATGAGGAGAGAAAAGTGATGGGACAGATGACGTCCTTGACAGGAAACTGCACCAGCCGAAATAGCTCAGTTGGGAGAGCGTTAGACTGAAGATCTAAAGGTCCCTGGTTCAATCCCGGGTTTCGGCATCCCACCGGGTGCTGTGATTCCTTGCCATCTGTCAAGTTGCCCAGCCTTTTGCCTCACATTCTCATCCCTCGACTTTCAGCACGCTGAAACCTTCACACGCCTTTCCTTCTTTTCCCTATCTCAGCGTTTCCACCTCTTCCATTCTCCTTTCCACTGCAACACCACTCCTGCAACACCACCTCAACAATCAACTTGCACAAAGTGCAAAAATCCAAATACCCATTGCAACTGTCAAGGAAAAAGAGACCCATTCATGGTTATAGCATCGGCATTGCGTGGTGCTTTGGGCAAGGCGCAAACCTGATCAAAGGCACATTTGGGGAGAACATTGGGCATGGATCTAGCAAAACACCAAAAGATATCGGAGCACAATTAGGCCATTTGGCCCATGGTGTCTGCTCTGCCATTCAATCATGGCTGACATGTGTCTCATCCTCAGTTTGCTACATTCTCCCCACAGCCCCTGATTAATCAAGAAGATATCTATTTCTGGCTGAAACATACTCAGTGATTTGTTTCCACAGCCTTCGGCGACAAACTGTTCCACAGATTGACCACACTCTGGCTGAAGAAATTGCTTCTCATCTCAGTTTTCAAGGATTGTCCCTTCAATCTGAGGCTATGGCCTCAGGTTCTGTTTTTTCCGACTAGTGGAAACATGAAAATGAAAGGAAACTCGCTTATTGTCACGAGTAGGCTTCAAATGAAGTTACTGTGAAAAGCCCCTAGTCGCCACATTCCGGCGCCTCTCCAAGAGGCTGGATCTAGGCCTGTCAGCATCCTGTAAGTGTCAATACATGCCCCGTCATCCTTCTACACTCCAACGCGTACAGGCCCTGATTCCTCAACCGCTCCTCGTATGGCAAAGTTTTGATTCCAGGAATCATTCTTATGAACCTGCTGTGCAGCCTTTCGAGGGCCAGCACTTGTTTCCTTAGATACGGCTGCCAAAACTGCTCACAATGCTCCAAATGGGGTCTCACCATAGCCTTATTTATCACTTGGTGGGAGAAAATGAGGAGAGAAAAGTGATGGGACAGATGACGTCCTTGACAGGAAACTGCACCAGCCGAAATAGCTCAGTTGGGAGAGCGTTAGACTGAAGATCTAAAGGTCCCTGGTTCAATCCCGGGTTTCGGCATCCCACCGGGTGCTGTGATTCCTTGCCATCTGTCAAGTTGCCCAGCCTTTTGCCTCACATTCTCATCCCTCGACTTTCAGCACGCTGAAACCTTCACACGCCTTTCCTTCTTTTCCCTATCTCAGCGTTTCCACCTCTTCCATTCTCCTTTCCACTGCAACACCACTCCTGCAACACCACCTCAACAATCAACTTGCACAAAGTGCAAAAATCCAAATACCCATTGCAACTGTCAAGGAAAAAGAGACCCATTCATGGTTATAGCATCGGCATTGCGTGGTGCTTTGGGCAAGGCGCAAACCTGATCAAAGGCACATTTGGGGAGAACATTGGGCATGGATCTAGCAAAACACCAAAAGATATCGGAGCACAATTAGGCCATTTGGCCCATGGTGTCTGCTCTGCCATTCAATCATGGCTGACATGTGTCTCATCCTCAGTTTGCTACATTCTCCCCACAGCCCCTGATTAATCAAGAAGATATCTATTTCTGGCTGAAACATACTCAGTGATTTGTTTCCACAGCCTTCGGCGACAAACTGTTCCACAGATTGACCACACTCTGGCTGAAGAAATTGCTTCTCATCTCAGTTTTCAAGGATTGTCCCTTCAATCTGAGGCTATGGCCTCAGGTTCTGTTTTTTCCGACTAGTGGAAACATGAAAATGAAAGGAAACTCGCTTATTGTCACGAGTAGGCTTCAAATGAAGTTACTGTGAAAAGCCCCTAGTCGCCACATTCCGGCGCCTCTCCAAGAGGCTGGATCTAGGCCTGTCAGCATCCTGTAAGTGTCAATACATGCCCCGTCATCCTTCTACACTCCAACGCGTACAGGCCCAGATTCCTCAACCGCTCCTCGTATGGCAAAGTTTTGATTCCAGGCATCATTCTTATGAACCTGCTGTGCAGCCTTTCGAGGGCCAGCACTTGTTTCCTTAGATACGGCTGCCAAAACTGCTCACAATGCTCCAAATGGGGTCTCACCATAGCCTTATTTATCACTTGGTGGGAGAAAATGAGGAGAGAAAAGTGATGGGACAGATGACGTCCTTGACAGCTAACTTCACCAGCCGAAATAGCTCAGTTGGGAGAGCGTTAGACTGAAGATCTAAAGGTCCCTGGTTCAATCCTGGGTTTCGGCATCCCACCGGGTGCTGTGATTCCTTGCCATCTGTCAAGTTGCCCAGCCTTTTGCCTCACATTCTCATCCCTCGACTTTCAGCACGCTGAAACCTTCACACGCCTTTCCTTCTTTTCCCTATCTCAGCGTTTCCACCTCTTCCATTCTCCTTTCCACTGCAACACCACTCCTGCAACACCACCTCAACAATCAACTTGCACAAAGTGCAAAAATCCAAATACCCATTGCAACTGTCAAGGAAAAAGAGACCCATTCATGGTTTAGCATCGGCATTGCGTGGTGCTTTGGGCAAGGCGCAAACCTGATCAAAGGCACATTTGGGGAGAACATTGGGCATGGATCTAGCAAAACACCAAAAGATATCGGAGCACAATTAGGCCATTTGGCCCATGGTGTCTGCTCTGCCATTCAATCATGGCTGACATGTGTCTCATCCTCAGTTTGCTACATTCTCCCCACAGCCCCTGATTAATCAAGAAGATATCTATTTCTGGCTGAAACATACTCAGTGATTTGTTTCCACAGCCTTCGGCGACAAACTGTTCCACAGATTGACCACACTCTGGCTGAAGAAATTGCTTCTCATCTCAGTTTTCAAGGATTGTCCCTTCAATCTGAGGCTATGGCCTCAGGTTCTGTTTTTTCCGACTAGTGGAAACATGAAAATGAAAGGAAACTCGCTTATTGTCACGAGTAGGCTTCAAATGAAGTTACTGTGAAAAGCCCCTAGTCGCCACATTCCGGCGCCTCTCCAAGAGGCTGGATCTAGGCCTGTCAGCATCCTGTAAGTGTCAATACATGCCCCGTCATCCTTCTACACTCCAACGCGTACAGGCCCAGATTCCTCAACCGCTCCTCTTTTGGCAAAGTTTTGATTCCAGGAATCATTCTTATGAACCTGCTGTGCAGCCTTTCGAGGGCCAGCACTTGTTTCCTTAGATACGGCTGCCAAAACTGCTCACAATGCTCCAAATGGGGTCTCACCATAGCCTTATTTATCACTTGGTGGGAGAAAATGAGGAGAGAAAAGTGATGGGACAGATGACGTCCTTGACAGGAGACTGCACCAGCTGAAATAGCTCAGTTGGGAGAGCGTTAGACTGAAGATCTAAAGGTCCCTGGTTCAATCCCGGGTTTCGGCATCCGACCGGGTGCTGTGATTCCTTGCCATCTGTCAAGTTGCCCAGCCTTTTGCCTCACATTCTCATCCCTCGACTTTCAGCACGCTGAAACCTTCACACGCCTTTCCTTCTTTTCCCTATCTCAGCGTTTCCACCTCTTCCATTCTCCTTTCCACTGCAACACCACTCCTGCAACACCACCTCAACAATCAACTTGCACAAAGTGCAAAAATCCAAATACCCATTGCAACTGTCAAGGAAAAAGAGACCCATTCATGGTTTAGCATCGGCATTGCGTGGTGCTTTGGGCAAGGCGCAAACCTGATCAAAGGCACATTTGGGGAGAACATTGGGCATGGATCTAGCAAAACACCAAAAGATATCGGAGCACAATTAGGCCATTTGGCCCATGGTGTCTGCTCTGCCATTCAATCATGGCTGACATGTGTCTCATCCTCAGTTTGCTACATTCTCCCCACAGCCCCTGATTAATCAAGAAGATATCTATTTCTGGCTGAAACATACTCAGTGATTTGTTTCCACAGCCTTCGGCGACAAACTGTTCCACAGATTGACCACACTCTGGCTGAAGAAATTGCTTCTCATCTCAGTTTTCAAGGATTGTCCCTTCAATCTGAGGCTATGGCCTCAGGTTCTGTTTTTTCCGACTAGTGGAAACATGAAAATGAAAGGAAACTCGCTTATTGTCACGAGTAGGCTTCAAATGAAGTTACTGTGAAAAGCCCCTAGTCGCCACATTCCGGCGCCTCTCCAAGAGGCTGGATCTAGGCCTGTCAGCATCCTGTAAGTGTCAATACATGCCCCGTCATCCTTCTACACTCCAACGCGTACAGGCCCAGATTCCTCAACCGCTCCTCGTATGGCAAAGTTTTGATTCCAGGAATCATTCTTATGAACCTGCTGTGGAGCCTTTCGAGGGCCAGCACTTGTTTCCTTAGATACGGCTGCCAAAACTGCTCACAATGCTCCAAATGGGGTCTCACCATAGCCTTATTTATCACTTGGTGGGAGAAAATGAGGAGAGAAAAGTGATGGGACAGATGACGTCCTTGACAGGAAACTGCACCAGCCGAAATAGCTCAGTTGGGAGAGCGTTAGACTGAAGATCTAAAGGTCCCTGGTTCAATCCCGGGTTTCGGCATCCCACCGGGTGCTGTGATTCCTTGCCATCTGTCAAGTTGCCCAGCCTTTTGCCTCACATTCTCATCCCTCGACTTTCAGCACGCTGAAACCTTCACACGCCTTTCCTTCTTTTCCCTATCTCAGCGTTTCCACCTCTTCCATTCTCCTTTCCACTGCAACACCACTCCTGCAACACCACCTCAACAATCAACTTGCACAAAGTGCAAAAATCCAAATACCCATTGCAACTGTCAAGGAAAAAGAGACCCATTCATGGTTTAGCATCGGCATTGCGTGGTGCTTTGGGCAAGGCGCAAACCTGATCAAAGGCACATTTGGGGAGAACATTGGGCATGGATCTAGCAAAACACCAAAAGATATCGGAGCACAATTAGGCCATTTGGCCCATGGTGTCTGCTCTGCCATTCAATCATGGCTGACATGTGTCTCATCCTCAGTTTGCTACATTCTCCCCACAGCCCCTGATTAATCAAGAAGATATCTATTTCTGGCTGAAACATACTCAGTGATTTGTTTCCACAGCCTTCGGCGACAAACTGTTCCACAGATTGACCACACTCTGGCTGAAGAAATTGCTTCTCATCTCAGTTTTCAAGGATTGTCCCTTCAATCTGAGGCTATGGCCTCAGGTTCTGTTTTTTCCGACTAGTGGAAACATGAAAATGAAAGGAAACTCGCTTATTGTCACGAGTAGGCTTCAAATGAAGTTACTGTGAAAAGCCCCTAGTCGCCACATTCCGGCGCCTCTCCAAGAGGCTGGATCTAGGCCTGTCAGCATCCTGTAAGTGTCAATACATGCCCCGTCATCCTTCTACACTCCAACGCGTACAGGCCCAGATTCCTCAACCGCTCCTCGTATGGCAAAGTTTTGATTCCAGGAATCATTCTTATGAACCTGCTGTGCAGCCTTTCGAGGGCCAGCACTTGTTTCCTTAGATACGGCTGCCAAAACTGCTCACAATGCTCCAAATGGGGTCTCACCATAGCCTTATTTATCACTTGGTGGGAGAAAATGAGGAGAGAAAAGTGATGGGACAGATGACGTCCTTGACGCTAACTTCACCAGCCGAAATAGCTCAGTTGGGAGAGCGTTAGACTGAAGATCTAAAGGTCCCTGGTTCAATCCCGGGTTTCGGCATCCCACCGGGTGCTGTGATTCCTTGCCATCTGTCAAGTTGCCCAGCCTTTTGCCTCACATTCTCATCCCTCGACTTTCAGCACGCTGAAACCTTCACACGCCTTTCCTTCTTTTCCCTATCTCAGCGTTTCCACCTCTTCCATTCTCCTTTCCACTGCAACACCACTCCTGCAACACCACCTCAACAATCAACTTGCACAAAGTGCAAAAATCCAAATACCCATTGCAACTGTCAAGGAAAAAGAGACCCATTCATGGTTATAGCATCGGCATTGCGTGGTGCTTTGGGCAAGGCGCAAACCTGATCAAAGGCACATTTGGGGAGAACATTGGGCATGGATCTAGCAAAACACCAAAAGATATCGGAGCACAATTAGGCCATTTGGCCCATGGTGTCTGCTCTGCCATTCAATCATGGCTGACATGTGTCTCATCCTCAGTTTGCTACATTCTCCCCACAGCCCCTGATTAATCAAGAAGATATCTATTTCTGGCTGAAACATACTCAGTGATTTGTTTCCACAGCCTTCGGCGACAAACTGTTCCACAGATTGACCACACTCTGGCTGAAGAAATTGCTTCTCATCTCAGTTTTCAAGGATTGTCCCTTCAATCTGAGGCTATGGCCTCAGGTTCTGTTTTTTCCGACTAGTGGAAACATGAAAATGAAAGGAAACTCGCTTATTGTCACGAGTAGGCTTCAAATGAAGTTACTGTGAAAAGCCCCTAGTCGCCACATTCCGGCGCCTCTCCAAGAGGCTGGATCTAGGCCTGTCAGCATCCTGTAAGTGTCAATACATGCCCCGTCATCCTTCTACACTCCAACGCGTACAGGCCCAGATTCCTCAACCGCTCCTCTTTTGGCAAAGTTTTGATTCCAGGAATCATTCTTATGAACCTGCTGTGGAGCCTTTCGAGGGCCAGCACTTGTTTCCTTAGATACGGCTGCCAAAACTGCTCACAATGCTCCAAATGGGGTCTCACCATAGCCTTATTTATCACTTGGTGGGAGAAAATGAGGAGAGAAAAGTGATGGGACAGATGACGTCCTTGACAGGAAACTGCACCAGCCGAAATAGCTCAGTTGGGAGAGCGTTAGACTGAAGATCTAAAGGTCCCTGGTTCAATCCCTGGGTTTCGGCATCCCACCGGGTGCTGTGATTCCTTGCCATCTGTCAAGTTGCCCAGCCTTTTGCCTCACATTCTCATCCCTCGACTTTCAGCACGCTGAAACCTTCACACGCCTTTCCTTCTTTTCCCTATCTCAGCGTTTCCACCTCTTCCATTCTCCTTTCCACTGCAACACCACTCCTGCAACACCACCTCAACAATCAACTTGCACAAAGTGCAAAAATCCAAATACCCATTGCAACTGTCAAGGAAAAAGAGACCCATTCATGGTTATAGCATCGGCATTGCGTGGTGCTTTGGGCAAGGCGCAAACCTGATCAAAGGCACATTTGGGGAGAACATTGGGCATGGATCTAGCAAAACACCAAAAGATATCGGAGCACAATTAGGCCATTTGGCCCATGGTGTCTGCTCTGCCATTCAATCATGGCTGACATGTGTCTCATCCTCAGTTTGCTACATTCTCCCCACAGCCCCTGATTAATCAAGAAGATATCTATTTCTGGCTGAAACATACTCAGTGATTTGTTTCCACAGCCTTCGGCGACAAACTGTTCCACAGATTGACCACACTCTGGCTGAAGAAATTGCTTCTCATCTCAGTTTTCAAGGATTGTCCCTTCAATCTGAGGCTATGGCCTCAGGTTCTGTTTTTTCCGACTAGTGGAAACATGAAAATGAAAGGAAACTCGCTTATTGTCACGAGTAGGCTTCAAATGAAGTTACTGTGAAAAGCCCCTAGTCGCCACATTCCGGCGCCTCTCCAAGAGGCTGGATCTAGGCCTGTCAGCATCCTGTAAGTGTCAATACATGCCCCGTCATCCTTCTACACTCCAACGCGTACAGGCCCAGATTCCTCAACCGCTCCTCTTTTGGCAAAGTTTTGATTCCAGGAATCATTCTTATGAACCTGCTGTGGAGCCTTTCGAGGGCCAGCACTTGTTTCCTTAGATACGGCTGCCAAAACTGCTCACAATGCTCCAAATGGGGTCTCACCATAGCCTTATTTATCACTTGGTGGGAGAAAATGAGGAGAGAAAAGTGATGGGACAGATGACGTCCTTGACAGGAAACTGCACCAGCCGAAATAGCTCAGTTGGGAGAGCGTTAGACTGAAGATCTAAAGGTCCCTGGTTCAATCCCGGGTTTCGGCATCCCTACCGGGTGCTGTGATTCCTTGCCATCTGTCAAGTTGCCCAGCCTTTTGCCTCACATTCTCATCCCTCGACTTTCAGCACGCTGAAACCTTCACACGCCTTTCCTTCTTTTCCCTATCTCAGCGTTTCCACCTCTTCCATTCTCCTTTCCACTGCAACACCACTCCTGCAACACCACCTCAACAATCAACTTGCACAAAGTGCAAAAATCCAAATACCCATTGCAACTGTCAAGGAAAAAGAGACCCATTCATGGTTTAGCATCGGCATTGCGTGGTGCTTTGGGCAAGGCGCAAACCTGATCAAAGGCACATTTGGGGAGAACATTGGGCATGGATCTAGCAAAACACCAAAAGATATCGGAGCACAATTAGGCCATTTGGCCCATGGTGTCTGCTCTGCCATTCAATCATGGCTGACATGTGTCTCATCCTCAGTTTGCTACATTCTCCCCACAGCCCCTGATTAATCAAGAAGATATCTATTTCTGGCTGAAACATACTCAGTGATTTGTTTCCACAGCCTTCGGCGACAAACTGTTCCACAGATTGACCACACTCTGGCTGAAGAAATTGCTTCTCATCTCAGTTTTCAAGGATTGTCCCTTCAATCTGAGGCTATGGCCTCAGGTTCTGTTTTTTCCGACTAGTGGAAACATGAAAATGAAAGGAAACTCGCTTATTGTCACGAGTAGGCTTCAAATGAAGTTACTGTGAAAAGCCCCTAGTCGCCACATTCCGGCGCCTCTCCAAGAGGCTGGATCTAGGCCTGTCAGCATCCTGTAAGTGTCAATACATGCCCCGTCATCCTTCTACACTCCAACGCGTACAGGCCCTGATTCCTCAACCGCTCCTCGTATGGCAAAGTTTTGATTCCAGGAATCATTCTTATGAACCTGCTGTGCAGCCTTTCGAGGGCCAGCACTTGTTTCCTTAGATACGGCTGCCAAAACTGCTCACAATGCTCCAAATGGGGTCTCACCATAGCCTTATTTATCACTTGGTGGGAGAAAATGAGGAGAGAAAAGTGATGGGACAGATGACGTCCTTGACACTAACTTCACCAGCCGAAATAGCTCAGTTGGGAGAGCGTTAGACTGAAGATCTAAAGGTCCCTGGTTCAATCCCGGGTTTCGGCATCCCACCGGGTGCTGTGATTCCTTGCCATCTGTCAAGTTGCCCAGCCTTTTGCCTCACATTCTCATCCCTCGACTTTCAGCACGCTGAAACCTTCACACGCCTTTCCTTCTTTTCCCTATCTCAGCGTTTCCACCTCTTCCATTCTCCTTTCCACTGCAACACCACTCCTGCAACACCACCTCAACAATCAACTTGCACAAAGTGCAAAAATCCAAATACCCATTGCAACTGTCAAGGAAAAAGAGACCCATTCATGGTTTAGCATCGGCATTGCGTGGTGCTTTGGGCAAGGCGCAAACCTGATCAAAGGCACATTTGGGGAGAACATTGGGCATGGATCTAGCAAAACACCAAAAGATATCGGAGCACAATTAGGCCATTTGGCCCATGGTGTCTGCTCTGCCATTCAATCATGGCTGACATGTGTCTCATCCTCAGTTTGCTACATTCTCCCCACAGCCCCTGATTAATCAAGAAGATATCTATTTCTGGCTGAAACATACTCAGTGATTTGTTTCCACAGCCTTCGGCGACAAACTGTTCCACAGATTGACCACACTCTGGCTGAAGAAATTGCTTCTCATCTCAGTTTTCAAGGATTGTCCCTTCAATCTGAGGCTATGGCCTCAGGTTCTGTTTTTTCCGACTAGTGGAAACATGAAAATGAAAGGAAACTCGCTTATTGTCACGAGTAGGCTTCAAATGAAGTTACTGTGAAAAGCCCCTAGTCGCCACATTCCGGCGCCTCTCCAAGAGGCTGGATCTAGGCCTGTCAGCATCCTGTAAGTGTCAATACATGCCCCGTCATCCTTCTACACTCCAACGCGTACAGGCCCAGATTCCTCAACCGCTCCTCTTTTGGCAAAGTTTTGATTCCAGGAATCATTCTTATGAACCTGCTGTGGAGCCTTTCGAGGGCCAGCACTTGTTTCCTTAGATACGGCTGCCAAAACTGCTCACAATGCTCCAAATGGGGTCTCACCATAGCCTTATTTATCACTTGGTGGGAGAAAATGAGGAGAGAAAAGTGATGGGACAGATGACGTCCTTGACACTAACTTCACCAGCCGAAATAGCTCAGTTGGGAGAGCGTTAGACTGAAGATCTAAAGGTCCCTGGTTCAATCCCGGGTTTCGGCATCCGACCGGGTGCTGTGATTCCTTGCCATCTGTCAAGTTGCCCAGCCTTTTGCCTCACATTCTCATCCCTCGACTTTCAGCACGCTGAAACCTTCACACGCCTTTCCTTCTTTTCCCTCTCTCAATGTTTCCACCTCTTCCCGTCTCCTTTCCACTGCAACACCACTCAGAATACTGCTGTTCACCCTCCTAAAAAAGGCCCTCGGAATGAAAATGGGGAGGCACTGAAACAAAAACAAAAACCTCGGAAGCACCGTCATTTTAACGGACTGTACTCTACCCGCCAATGACAACGGCAGCATGTCCCACCTTTTAAACTCCCCCTCCATCTGCTCCACCAACCTAGTAAAATTGAGCTTGTGCAGAGTCCCCCAGCTCCTAGCCACCTGAACCCCCAGGTACCTAAAACTCCTCACTGCCCTCTTTAGCGGGAGCCTACCAATCCCCTCCTCCTGATCTCCCGGGTGTACGACAAACAGCTCACTCTTGCCCAGGTTCAATTTATATCCCGAGAAACTCCCGAACTCAGCAAGAATCTCCATCACCTCCGGCATTCCCCCCACCGGGTCTGCTACATACAACAGCAAGTCCTCCGCATACAGCGACACTCGCACCTCCCCTCCTCGCACCAAACCCCTCCACCTCCTCGACTCCCTGAGAGCCATGGCAAGAGGCTCAATTGCCAGCGCAAAAAGCAAGGGGGACAGGGGGCACCCCTGCCTCATCCCACGGTGGAGCCTGAAGTACTCGGACCTCCTCCCATTTGTCGCTACACTCGCCATCGGGGCCTCGTACAGCAACCTCACCCATTTAATAAACCCCACTCCAAACCCGAACCTCTCCAACACCTCCCACAAGTACCCCCACTCAACCCTGTCAAAGGCCTTCTCCGCATCCAATGCCACCACAATCTCCGCCTTTCCTTCTGCTGCCGGCATCATTATCACATTTAGCAGCCTTCGCACGTTAGTGTTCAGCTGCCTCCCCTTCACAAAACCCGTCTGATCTTCATGTACGACCCCCGGCACCCAGTCCTCTATTCTAGTGGCCAAGATCTTCGCCAGCAACTTGGCATCTACATTCAGCAGTGAAATCGGCCTGTATGATCCGCACTGCAAGGGGTCCTTATCACGCTTCCGGATCAGGGAGATTAGTGCCCGAGACATCGTCGGGGGCAGAACACCCCCCTCCCATGCCTCATTGAAGGTCCTAACCAACAGGGGGCCCAGCAGGTCCGCATATTTCTTATAAAATTCAACCGGGAACCCATCCGGTCCCGGCGCCTTCCCTGACTGCATGTGGCCAATCCAACTGACCAGCTCCTCCAACTCGATCGGCGCCCCCAGTCCCTCCACCTGCTCCTCCTGCACCCTTGGAAATCGCAGCCTGTCCAAAAAACTCTCCATTGCCCCTCCCACCGCCGGCGGCTCCAACCGGTACAGTTCCCTATAGAAGTCCCTAAAGACCTCATTGACCTCTGCCCCTTGCTGCACCATATTCCCATCTCTATCCTTCACTCCACCAATCTCCCTAGCCGCGTCCCGCTTTCGAAGCTGGTGCGCCAGCATCCTGCTCGCTTTCTCTCCATACTCATAGACCGCTCCCTGCGCCTTCCTCCACTGTGTCTCCGCCTTTCTGGTGGTCAATAAATCAAACTTGGCCTGCAAGTTACGCCGTTCCCCCAGCAATCCCTCCTCCGGGGTCTCCGCGTACCTCCTATCCACACTCAACAGCTCCTCCACCAGTCTCTCCCTCTCCCTCCTCTCCCCCCTCTCCCTATGGGCTCGGATGAAGATCAGCTCCCCCCTAATCACTACCTTCAGAGCCTCCTACACCATCCCCACTGGACCTCCCCAGTATCATTGACCTCGAGGTACCTCTCGATACATTCCCGAACCCTCCTACACACCTCCTCATCAGCCAACAACCCCACATCCCGACGCCAAAGCGGGCACTGGTCCCGCGCCTCCCCCATCTCCAGATCCACCCAATGCGGAGCATGGTCTGAAATCGCAATAGCCGAATACTCGGCCTCCTCTACCCTCGGGACCAGTCCCCTGCTCAAAACAAAGAAATCAATGCGGGAATAAACCCTGTGCACATGGGAGAAAAAAAGAGTACTCCCGAGCCCTCGGCCTCCCGAACCTCCAGGGATCCACTCCTCCCATCTGGTCCATAAACCCCCTCAATACCTTGGCCGCCGCCGGCCTCCTGCCTGTCCTTGAACTAGAACGATCCAGTAGGGGATCCAGCACCGTATTGAAGTCCCCCCCCATGATCAAGCCCCCCACCTCCAGGTCCGGAATGCGGCCCAACATACGCCTCATGAAACCAGCATCATCCCAATTTGGGGCGTACACATTAACCAACACCACCCTCTCCCCCTGCAACTTACCGCTCACCATCACATATCTGCCGCCACTATCAGCCACAACCTCAGACCCATCAAACGCCACCCTGGTCCCCACCAGGATCGCCACCCCCCGGTTCTTCGAGTCGAGCCCTGAGTGGAAAACCTGCCCCACCCACCCCTTCCTCAGACGGACCTGGTCCGCCACCTTCAGGTGGGTCTCCTGGAGCATGGCCACGTCCGCCTTCAGCCCCTTCAGATGTGAAAACACCCGGGCCCGCTTAACCGGCCCATTCAACCCCCTCACGTTCCACGTAATCAGCCGGATCAGGGGGCACCCCGCCCCCCCCTCCCCCATCGACTAGCCATAGCCCATCGACTGCTCGCCCCTGGCCATCACCCATTCGGCCCGTTTCTCACAGCGATAGAACCTCACCCCGACCCCCCCCGACCCACACCAACTCCTCCCTGGCCAATCCAGCAGCAACCCGGTATCCCCCCCCCCCCCCCCCCCCCCCCAGGCTAGAACCCTGGCAGCTCCCGCTCTAACTCCGACCCCTCCCGATATGAGGTCCCCCCATCTCCCCTGCATCAGCTCCTGCTTTTTCTTTTCCATGCTGGTAGGGGTAATATTCCTGAAATAAAAACTTAATTAAAAATAGCCCACATTGGGAAAAATGAATATTGATGATTGCAAGAATAACTTGAAGGAATGCCAGATAAACCCCTACTTGATAAAAAATATAAAATAACTTACTTACACTTCAATAGGCTATGTTCATTAGTCAATACTACTGTGGCCTATGCAGCTTCAGTAGAGGAGACAATCCACTGTCCAGTGTTCACACCAGCAAGCAATTGAGACAACTGTTGAAACTTAGAAGTTTGGTCCGACTATAGTAAGACATTAAGAATGGTCCCACGACGAAAGTTAACATGTCCAGTTTGATACCAGTGTAGTGTTACAAGTCGCAACCCTTTGAGTTTACCGATCATGGCTTATCACTTCAATATCTTTGACCTCATGATTCACGGTCAAAGGTACCGCTTCTCCTTTTCGGTGACCTCACGACCCTATGTACTGCTTGATATCCTTTCAAGTTGCCAACCATCTCAAATCACGAACTGTAACTTTATCTTTAAATTCACACACTCTTGCTGAAAACGTGGATTTCCAACTATGTCCGACCCAGGTGAACCAGCCCCCCCCCCTCCACTCCTTTTCACATCCGTTTAACACTGCTTCGTTCCTTCATACACTGAGCGATTATTTGTTTGTTTCTTTATTGCATTTTTATTTGGTATTGCTCTTTTTAAAAACAATTATATTTTGTTAAGTTAGAATACAAATCTCAGGAAAGAAGTTGGAGATTTATTTACCTAATTAATTATAATTTTTAAAGGTCCTTCAGAGATTCACGGGCCCCTGCTTGGCTCTCCGGGCCCCGGACTGATGTACCGGCTGAACCAAGACTACCGCTTGATATCCTTTGAAGTTGCCGACCATCTCAAATCACGAATTATAACTTTATCTTTAAATTCACACACTCTTGCTGAAAACATGGAATTTCCTTAATTATGCCTGACCCGGGCCCCCCTATTCCACATCCTTCCAGTACCTCCCCTGCTTCGTTCCTTTTCATGCACTGCTTATTTGTGTCCTGTTCTCTTTTTTTTCTTATTCCTTTTTATTACTAAAACAGTTGTCTGTGTTTGTTTCTTTATTGCATTTTTATTTGATATAGGGGCCCACTTCATCAGGGGCCCACTTGCCATCGGGCAAGCTGACACCCTGGCCAGCCCGCCACTGGCCGCAGGGCCAGAGAAGCCGTCTACTGGCCGGGCATCAATGATGACCTCCCCAATGTGGCTCTACCTGCCAGCGTTTTCAGCCCGCCCAACCACGGGAGACCCCATGGGGGCCACGTTAAGTGGAGCAATTAACATTTTATAGCGTGATGGCCTTTCTGGTCCGAGCATCCAGAAGCTTGTGGCAGTTCCTGCGCTACCACATTTAGAAATTTTTCAGGTAAATTGCACCGAACAGGTGCCAGAATGTGGCAACTAGGGGATTTTCACAGTAACTTAATTGCAGTGTTAATGTAAGCCTAATTGTGAGAATAAAAATTATTATTATGACTGTAAGTAGCTCAGGGAAAAGCGACAGAAGAGGACATCCCTGGTCGAGAACGCTATCAGCCGAAATAGCTCAGTTGGGAGAGCGTTAGACTGAAGATCTAAAGGTCCCTGGTTCAATCCCGGGTTTCGGCACAGGATCGCACGTGTTGAACGTGTAGTTTTGCCTCACATTCTCATCCCCCGACTTTCAGCACCTTCACTTCTTGCCTTCTTTTCCCTCCTCAGCTTTTGCATCATCTTCCCTTCTCCTTTCCACTGCAACACCACTACTTCCATCAACTTGCACAAAGTGCAACAACTCAAATACCCAGCGCAATCACCTCTCGCTATTTTTCAAGCACGCTTTTGCACTCAATATTTTACTGTCACTCCAAAACAATTGCATTCTCATCCTTCCTTTCCGATTAGGACCGCTGTGAAACTACTCTCACATGCCTCATTCTGGACGTTTCATGCATGGCAGCCGAAATAGCTCAGTTGGGAGAGCGTTAGACTGAAGATCTAAAGGTCCCTGGTTCAATCCCGGGTTTCGGCAATGTTTTGTTCTGGCTTGTCCACCAGCACCATTGCCCCTGGCGGTTCAATGTGCAGTCCACTTTTCCCTTTCTTTTTCTCCTCCTGTGCTCTGAGTTCAGTGTAAACCATCATAGCCGAATAGTTGACAAAAAAGGAAACGGTTCAGCTTCGTTAAAGTGAAAAGTGGACCGGGAGGGCAACATTTCAGTTCACAGACCTTTTTGCCTGCTGTGATATCCGTGTTCACTGTCAAATTGGAATCTCTATCTTTTCAAGAAAAGTGCCGAAACCCGGGATTGAACCAGGGACCTTTAGATCTTCAGTCTAACGCTCTCCCAACTGAGCTATTTCGGCTGATACATTCACCTAATTGTTGTAACCAAACTCAACAATGCATAAATTCAATTTCCTCTGTTGTGCTATTTCTTTGTGCCTGTTCTGGTGAATGATGTCCTTCCCGGGGATCAGGAACAACTGGAAATGCAGCAAACATGCTCACAGCAAAACAAACATTAATACTTAACGCTTTTAAAAAAAACACTACCCTCCATCCATTACTTCCCCCCCCCCCTGACAAAAACTGTTGCATAATTTTCTTAAAAGGATGACCTGAGGACATTTTCAAGTTTCAAACAAAATCCATTCCACTTTAATCGGAATCTTTATTGTGTCACAAGTCGGCTTACTGCGATGAAGTTACTTTTACAGCCACTTCCCGTCCAAACATCTAAAACAGGAAGCCTAAAATAAAAACTTAAAGAAGTTTTATTTTTACGCCTGCTTCGGTTAGCAACCAACAATCAGAAGAAATTAAATTGCAAAATATGTTTTAGCTGAACTCGCAAATAAATAGCTGGGGGAGTAAGTCTTTGTATCTTTTTATAAATGATATTGTTGAGAAGTTCTGCTTTTTAAGTGGTTGGCAGAAGAATTTTGTTAAAGGTAATTTCGTTGCAAAAAAGATAAAAATAATGGAAAGAGAGGCGAAGAATCATCTGGTTAAAGACTTGTATAGCAATGGATTGGCGTGAATTTGGTGCAAGCAAATGTAAGGGGAAAAAAAGACAATTGAACTGCTGCTCATTTATAATGTGCGAATCACCAACTGGACAAAAAATATCCGTCCCTGGGTGGGCTCGAACCACCAACCTTTCGGTTAACAGCCGAACGCGCTAACCGATTGCGCCACAGAGACATGCGGTGCAACACTTCCATATAGCTATTTGTTGCAATGCTCACTATGTGCCTGTACTTATACATATTGACATACTGAGGTTTCTACTTTATCCCCGGGCTGCGATACTTATAGCAATGGTCCCTGCGCCATCATCCTGGGTATCATTCTCCTGCGTTGTGAGCTCACCCTGCACATCATCTTAAATATTTCCCTCCCCCCCCCCCCACCCCCACCGCAGGACCAGGCTTCCTGCCCCAGATGGGCATCAAAACCATCAACAAACACTTCTCAAAATTCAGAGAAGTCAGCAGAACACCAATCCCACCCCACCTCAATTAATAACAGCGAGCTCTGCAAACTGGAAAATCTAGCTATCAGTGTCCTAAATAATAAGTGCCTCTCCCTCCCTAGAACCTCTCTCCACCCCTCCCTCCCCCCTAGAACCTCTCTCCACCCCCACCCCCCCCATACAATTGTAGAATGGGTACCAGATAGGATCCCATTCGGCCCATCATGGCTGCATCAGTTCTGGTGCAAAAGAAGATCAACTAATCCCGCTCCCCTGACCTTACCCTGTCCCCCTGCAATTTGTTTCCCTTCCATTTCTTATCCAATTGTCTTTTGAGAGCCAAGATTGAACTGGTCCCCACCACACTCTCAGCCAGATCCGTATAACCTATTTGCTGCGTAAAAATATGTTCCCCTTGTTTCGTCGTTATTTCTTTTTCCAATCACTTTAACTGGGTGTCCTTTGGTTCTTGATCATTCCACCAATGGGAACAGTTTCTACCTGTCTATTGTGAAAAAAATGAAATGAAAATCGCTTATTGTCACGAGTAGGCTTCAATGAAGTTACTGTGAAAAGCCCCTAGTCACCACATTCTGGCACCTGTCCAGGGAGGCTGGTACGGGAATCAAACCATGCTACTAGCCTGCTTGGTAAGCCAGCGATTTAGCCTGGTGAGCTAAACCAGCCCCTAGTTCAGGCACCTCAAGACTTTGAACCTCCCTCTGCTTCTCTCTTACTTTCCGTCTCTCTTCGCTCCCTCTACGCCTTCTCCCTCCTCTATGCCTTCTCCCCTCCTCGTTTTCCTCATCTTCCATTTCTGTTTTCACTTTCTGTCTCTCACACCCTCTTTATCTCTTGCCTCCCGTCTGTCTTCCTCAAACTTTGCTAATTTTCCCCTGCATCTTTCCCTTTTTTTGGGTAATTTCCCACTTCTCCATTTTGGGTAGCTTCTTTATCATAATGCCAATCTCTTTCTGTTACACATGCCCTCGCCATTCCCTACAGCTGTTTCAGTGCTCTCTGCAAATTGGGTTAATTCAACACAGCACCCAATTAAGAACCACAGAAGTATCCCCAATTAGATAATGCTTTGTCCTGGGCTGCATTAGTGTTTTAGATATATGTTGAAAGGCTCAAAATTGAATTTTGAGTCCCATTATTGTTATTCTAAAATGGACTTGAAATCTGTGGGATATCCAGATGCCTCGATCAGGATCAGTCAGTCTGCAACTTTATGGTTTGACTCCCTACAAATTATATTAGGTGAAACACTGGAAAATGTAGGCCTGAAAGAACACTATAATCAGAAAGGTTAGTGCCAAATGTAATCATGCTCAACCACCACTACAATGAATTTCTGTGCCAGTGTTTCTGTTTTTCCCTCACACTCCACCCTCTGCATAACATAGTGAAATCTGAAATGTATTGCGTTGCCTTCTCTTGTGCATCTGCTTTGTGACAGGGTAATGTTGACCCTGTACCTCAATTACGTTTGCACACCAGCCCCTACCCCAGACACTTCAGCCATAGTACTAAGGAAGGAATCAATTTGGTTTCTTCCATGACCTGCTAACATACATTGGCCAGAACAGTAGAAACATGAAAAATTCACGGCACATTGGTTGATTGGCCTATCATGTCAGCGCCCGCCAAAACGAAAGCTATCCAGCCCAATGCCACTTTCCAACTCTCGCTCTGTAGCCATGTAGGTGCAAGTTATTTTTTAACAAGAATTGAGGGGGTTTCTGCCACCAGTACCTTTTCAGACAGTGAGTTCCAGATCCCCATCACCCCTGGGTGAAAACAAATTCTCCTCAAGTCCCTATTATTTTTTCTGCTACTCACTTTAAACCCATGCTCCTGGTTATTAACCTCTCTGCTAAGTAAATTGTTTCTCCCCGTCCAATCTGGCTGGGTCCCTCTGAATTTTATCCCCGTCAGTTAAATCTTCCCTCAGCTTCCTACATTTCAAAGAAAACAAGCCCGACACTATCCAATCTTCCCAGATAGTTAAAATTCTCAATTCCCAGTAAAACCCCTCATAAATCTCCTCTGCGTCTTCTCCAATGCGATCGCATCCTTCCTGTAATATGGTGGCCAGAACTATACACTGTACTCTAGCTGTGGCCTAACTGATGTTTTCAAAAGTTCAAGGAAAATAGAGTGATTGAGTGTTTACAGCACGGAAAGAGGCCCTTCAGCCCATCGTGTCCAGGCTGGCCATTAAGCACCAGCTACTCTAACCCCACTTTCCAGCACTTGGTCCGTAGCCTTGTACGCTATGGCATTTCAAATGCTCATCTAAATACTTCTTAAATGTTACCTTTTTAAATCCTGCCTCCACCACCCTTTCAGGCAGTGATTTCCACCACCCTCTGGGTGAAAAGGTTTCCCCTCACATCTCCTCTAAACCTCCTGCCCCTTACCTTAAATCTATGCCACCTGATTATTGACCCCTCCACTAAGAGGAAAGGTTACTTCCTATCCACCCAATCTATGCCCCTCATAATCTTATACACCTCAGTCAGGTTCCCCTCAGCCTTCTCTGCTCCAAGGGAAACAACCTGAGCCTAACCAGCCTCTCTTCAGCTGTAACGCCCCAGCCCAGGCAACCTCCTGGTGAATCTCCTCTGCACCCTCTTCAGTGCAATCACATCCTTCCTATAATGTGGCGACCAGAACTGCACACAGTACTCCAGCTATGGCCTAACCAGTGTTTTATACAGCTCCATCATAACCTCCCTGTTCTTATATTCTGTGCCTTAACTAATAAAGGCAAGTATCCATATGCCTTCTTAACCACCTTATCTACCTGTCCTGCTGCCTTCAGGGATCAATGGACTTGCACCTCAAGGTCCCTTTGGTCCTCTGTACATCCTAGAATCCTACAGCACATTGTGTATTCCCTTGAATGTTAGTCCTCCCAAAATGTATCGCCTCACACTTTTCAGGATTAAATTCAATTTGCCACTGTTCTGCCACTATGTCACCTTACCCTGCCGGTTAGTGGTGGGGAACGCAGACCCAGACCTCAAGAGCAGATATATCCCTGAACTGCCAGAGCAACGTATTAGATTGTCACCTCTGCTAGTTAATATGCTCAGTAAGGAGTCTTACAACACCAGGTTAAAGTCCAACAGGTTTGTTTCAAACACGAGCTTTCGGAGCGCTGCTCCTTCCTCAGGTGAATGAAGGGATATGTTGCCTAGTTAATATGCTGCCTATCATCAATGAGGTTAGCTGTATCTAGAAAAGCTAGAACGTTTTCTGGTTGTCTTGTTTCTGATCTAAACATCTTGGACCTCTTCCCAAAAACACGATTGCAGCAAATTGAAGAATTCTCTGATTGCAGTGCAGATTTTCTTACCGCCGCATGTTGTCAGTGGCCACACTTTTATAAGGCTCTGGCACTCTCTGGTGTTCCGATTTGACACTACAGCATGAACAGTTACAGCTACTGGAGAGGTGTTGCCGCAGCAATATAGCCTGAATTGAATAGAGCTGGAAAATGATCGACACTTCAGATTGAGACCCAGAAATTTAAAGAATGATGACGGAATGAAAGGCTCTGAGAGATTCAATATTCCAAGGAATATAGATCAATCAAACTCCTGTAATCCGTTTGACATCAGGACAGGATTGGGTTTGTTGCAATCTCCCCTATCTTTGTAACATCAAGGCTCACACAACAGCAACCACCACAATGCAAGACATTGGCGTGCAGCTGTCACGCATGCACTTCAACAAGGAGTCATCTAGGATGGGAGGGAGGGGGACAGTTGTCATGAAAAGAGGAATAAAGGAACCAATGAACAGACCAGAAACAATTAACTTAAATAAAATACGACGAAAGGAGGTTCACGATATTTGAAAAGGGAAAAGGCGATATGATTCCAAGTCATCGTCCTTTGGTCCAAACATGTCCCCTCACATGTCTTCCCTATTCCTCTGGTACAGATTGATAACTGGTGCTGAAAGCAAGATCAGTCCCAATAAGGAGCTTGGAGATACACTCTGCATATACTGCCTGGATGCTGCATGCACACCCCACAGACACTATGAATGAGGATCTGCTTTTAATTTTTTCTAGTTTTAATAGCAACAGAGGATTTGTTTTAATCATGTTCTTGAAACACCCTGTAATGTTCTTGAAGGCCCTTTTGAAAAATACTGATGAGGAAATTTTGAAGCAAAGGTTTTTCTCACAGCAGGAGGCAGTGTGAGTACAAAGATGGGAGGATTGTTGACATCAGAGGATGGTTTGTTGGCATGGGGAATGGTGGGGGTAACACTCTGGGGTGGAATTGTAGTTAAATTACATGTGGACCAGTGACATAGTGGCATTGTCACTGGACTAGTAATCCAGAGACTCAGGGAAACGCTCTTTGGCCCCAGATTTGAATCCCACCGTGGCTGATGGTGAAATTTGAATGTGATAAAGAATTCAATAAACGTTGCATGATGGCCATGAAGCCACTGTTGTAAAATACCGTCTGGTTCACAAAGGAAATCTGCCATCCTTACCTGTTCTGGCCTACCCGTGACTCCAGATCCACAGCAAAATGGTTGACTCTTAAATGCCCTTTGAAATGGTTGAGCAAACCACTCAGTTCAAGGGCAATTAGGGATAGGCAATAAATGTTGGCCCAGCCAGTGACGCCCATATCCCACGACAGAACAAAAAAAAACTAGACTAATAAACCATGAACTCGAAAACCACCACAGCAGTGGGTAAATTCTGGAATAAAGGAATATCAGTAATGCTGACGTGAAACTTCTGGATTGTTGTAAAAACCCATTTGATTGACTAATGTGAAACCTTATCATCTTTACCTGGTTTGACCTACATCAATGTAGTCTAGTCTTACCTGCCCTCTTAAATAGCCGAGGAAGCCAATCAATTGTCGCAAACCCATTATGAGAAAAACTATAAGACCAAATTGCACTCTGAGGACACTTTCACCATACAGACTGCAATGGTTCAAGAAGGTGGCTTCAGTGCCACCTTCTCAAATAGGGATGGGCAATACATTCTGGTCGACAACCATCACCTGCTGCTGGAGGACCATCAACATGGTGAAAAATCACAGAATCCCTACTGTGCTGAAGGAGGCCATTCGGCCCATCGAGTTTGCCCCGGCCCTTGGAAAGAGAACCCTACCTAAGCCCACGTCTCCAGCCAATCCCTGTAACCCAGGAATGCCACCTAACCTTTTTGGGCACTAAAGGGCAATTCACCACAGCCAATCCACCTAGCCTGCACATCTCTGGACTGTGGGAGGAAACCGGAGCACCCGGAGGAAACCCACGCAGACACGGGGAGGATGTCTGTGTGGAGTTTGCACAGTTGCCCAAGGCCGGAATTGAAGCCGGGACCCAGGAGCTGTGAGGCAGCAGTGCTAAGCACTGTGCCACCATAAATCACTTTTTAGTCCGCCCAAATCTTGTGAACCTTCCAGTGCAGAGCTGGCAATAAACAAGTGTTGCAGATGGGGGGAAAAAATGCCACCCTTTCCAGTGGCAGAAAACAGCCTTTGAATTAATAAAATTAAGAAACCCCTCATCCCCAAACACTCGCCCTACACCGTTCCCCTCACACCGACTCCTCTCTGCCCCAATCCCCCCTACCCTCCCCCTCCACCGACATCTCCCCCATCCCTCTCTCCCTTCACTCTCTTTACACCTCTCCCACCCTCCCCTCTCCCATCCCTTAACCTCTCTCCCACCCTCCCCTCCCCTCCCTTACCTCTGCCCTCAATTGACGCTAATTTTCAAATCCTCTCTGGCCACAGGAGAGGTGCCAGAGGACTGGGGGACAGCGAGTGTGGTACCATTATTCAAGAAGGGAAGTAAACAAAAAACGGGTAATTACAGGGCAGTGGGCCTGGCATCAGTGGTAAGGAAATTATTGGAATATATTCTGAGAGACAGAATTAATCTCCATGGATTAATCTCCAGGCAAGGATTAATCAAGGATAATCAGCATGGCTTTGTCAGGGGGAGATTGTGTCGAACAAATTTGACTGAATTTTTAGAGGCAGTGACTGGGTGGGTAGATGAGGGCAGTACAGTTGATGTAACCTACATGAGCTTCAAAGGCATTTGACAAGGTCCCGCATGGCAGACTGATCAAGAAGGTATGAGCCCATGGGATCCTGGGATATTTGGCAAATTGGGTCCAAAATTGGTTTCGTGGCAGGAGGCAGAGGATGATGGTCCAAAGTTGTTTTTGCGACTGTTTGGTGGTGTATCGGTGCTGTCTCCCTTGCCGTTTGTAGTGTACGTTGATGATCTAAATGTGAAAGTAGGAGGTCAGATCAGTAAATTTGCAGATGACATGAACATTGGTGGTGTGGTAAATAGTGAGGAGGAAAACCTTTGGTTACAGAGTGATATAGAAGCATAGAAAATAGGAGCAGGAGGAGACCATTCAGCCAAGATGGGCTGGTCAAATGGGCAGAATGATGACAAATGGAATTTAACCCTGAAAAGTGTGAGGTAATGCATCTTGGGAGGATTAACAAGGCAAGGCAATACACAATAAATGGGGGACACTAGGAAGTACAGATCAGAGGGACCTTGGGGTACATGTTCATAGATCCCTGAGGCAGTAGAACAGATAGATAGGGTGGTTACAAATGCATTTCAATACTTGTCTTTATTAGCCAAGATGTGGAGATGCTGGTGTTTGACTGGGATGGGCACAGTAAGAAGTCTTACACCAGGTTAAAGTCCAACAGGTTTGTTTCAAATCACTAGCTTTTGGAGCACAGCTCCTTCATCAGGTGAGTGAAGAGGTGGGTTGCACCACCACATATATAGACAAAGTAAATGATGCAGATGATACTTTGAATGCGAGTCTTTGCAGGTAATTAAGTCTTTACAGGTCCAGCTGGAGCGACTGGGGAGAGGTATAATCACAGGTTAAAGAGGTGTGAATTGTCTCAAGCCACGATAGTTGGTCGGATTTCGCAAGCCCAGACCAGATGGTGGGAGGTGAATGTAATGAGACATGAATCCAAGGTCCCGGTTGAGGCTGTATTTATGCGTGCGGAAGTTAGTTATCAGTTTCTGCTTGGTGATGCAGCGTTGTTGCGCGTCCTGAAGGTTGCCTTGGAAAACGCTCACCCAAATATCAGAGGCTGAAAGCCCTTGACTGCTGAAGTGTTCCCCAACTGTAAGGGAACATTCCTGCCTAGCGATTGTCGCGCAATGTCCGTTCATCCGTCTGCATGGTCTCGTCAATGTATCACGCCTCAGGATATCCTTTCCTTCAGCATATGAGGTGGACAACGTTGGCTGAGTTTCACGATTATGTACCGCGTACCTGGTGGGTGGTGTTCTCACGTGTAATGGTGGTACCCATGTCGATGATCTGGCACATCTTGGAAAGGTTGTCATGGCAGGGTTCGGTGGTGTTGTGGTCGCTGTTCTCCTGAAGTTATTAGCCAAGGCATAGAATAGAAGCCATGATGTGGAGATGCTGGCGTTGGACTGGGGTGAGCACAGTAAGAAATCTTACAACACCAGGTTAAAGTCCAACAGGTTTGTTTCAAATCACTAGCTTTCGGAGCACTGCCATTCACCTGAGGAAGGAGCAGTGCTCTGAAAGCTAGTGATTTGAAACAAACCTGTTGCACTTTAACCTGGTGTTGTAAGACTTCTTACATAGAATATAAGAGCAGGGGGTTATGTAGAAAATGCTCATTAGGCCACAGCTACAATACAGTGTGCAGTTTTGGTCAGCACACTATAGGATGTGATAGGCTGGGGTTATTTTCATCAGAGCAGAGAAATTCGAGGGGGTCCTGATCGAGGTGTACAAAGTCTGAGGGGCATAGATAGGGTAGACAGGAAGGATCTTTTCCCCTTGGCGGAGGGATCAATAACCAAGGGGCATAGGTATAAGGAAAGGGGCACCCCCCTCTCCTGTTTACCCCAAACCCCTTTCCTGTTTGCCCCTCCCCCTCTCCCTCTCCTGTTTGCCCCAAACCCCTTTCCTGTTTGCCCCTCCCCCTCTCCTGTTTGCCCCAAACCCCTTTCCTGTTTGCCCCTCCCTCCTCTCCTGTTTGCCCCTCCCTCCTCTCCTGTTTGCCCCTCCCTCCTCTCCTGTTTGCCCCTCCCCCTCTCCTGTTTGCCCCTCCCTCCTCTCCTGTTTGCCCCTCCCCCTCTCCTGTTTGCCCCTCCCCCTCTCCTGTTTGCCCCTCCCCCTCTCCTGTTTACCCCTCCCCCTCTCCTGTTTGCCCCCTCTCCTGTTTGCCCCTCCCCTTTCCTGTTTGCCCCTCCCCCTCTCCTGTTTGCAACTCGCCCTCTCCTGTTTCCCCCTCCCCCTCTCCTTTTTGCCCCTCCCCTCTCCTTTTTGCCCCTCCCCTCTCCTTTTTGCCCCTGCCTCTCTCCTTTTTGCCCCTCCCCCTTTCCTTTTTGCCCCTCACCTCTCCTTTCTGCCCCTCCTCCTTTCCTTTTTGCCCCTCCCCCTTTCCTTTTTGCCCCTCCCCTCTCCTTTTTGCCCCTCCCCTCTCCTTTTTGCCCCTCCCCCTCTCATTTTTACCCCTCCTCTCTTTTTGCCCCTCCTCCTCTCTTTTTGCCCCTCCCCCTCTCCTTTTTGCCCCTCCCCCTCTCCTTTTTGCCCCTCCCCCTCTCCTTTTGCCCCTCCCCTCTCCTTTTTGCCCCTCCCCCCTCTCCGTTTTGCCCCTCCCCCTTGCTGAATGACGCTCCGCCAGGACGTGCGTGCGGCGACGTGGTTACGTTCCGAGTGGCGGAGCCGGCACGCTCCATGTTAGCCCCGGTTTGAAAATAACGGCCACGGGCCGGGGCGAGAGTGAGAGGCGCGGGAGCGGCTTACCGGAGGCAGGCGAGCGACCCGGCCGGCCGGGGTGTTCAGTGTGTGCCGGCTCAGGATGTCCCAGAAGGACAGTGTGTGTTCCCGCTCCTATTTCGTGGTTGTCATGGTGTTTGTTCACGTTTACATCCTCAATGTGATGGCCTTGCTGCTGTACGTCTACTACACCAGCGAGAGCGCGCACTCGCCGGCCGAGAGCAGCGCGCCCCCGGCCGTCGGTCAAGGCGCGGGCCCGCCGCACGGACAGCTCGTCCCGCCCGCGCCTCTGCCCGAGCCCGTCCTCCCGCTACAGCAGGACAGCGCGCTCGGCCGCCTGCACCGACTGGAGGGCATCAAGGTGAGGGGTCAGGGGGAGGGGGTCAAGGGGAGACAGGGGAGGGGGTCAAGAGGTGACGGGGAGGGGTTCAAAGGAGAGACGGGGAGGGGTCAAGGGGGGAACAGGGAGGAGGGTCAAAGGGGACGGGGCGGGTCAAGGGGGACGGGGGAGGGGTCAGGAGGAGACGGGGCGGGGTCAAGGGGGGACGGGGGAGGGGTCAGGAGGAGACGGGGCGGGGTCAAGGGGGGACGGGGGCGGGGTCAAGGGGGGACGGGGGCGGGGTCAAGGGGGGACATGGGGAGGGGTCAAGGGGGGACATGGGGAGGGGTCAAGGGGGGACATGGGGAGGGGTCAAGGGGGGACATGGGGAGGGGTCAAGGGGGGACATGGGGAGGGGTCAAGGGGGGACATGGGGAGGGGTCAAGGGGGGGACATGGGGAGGGGTCAAGGGGGGGACATGGGGAGGGGTCAAGGGGGGACATGGGGAGGGGTCAAGGGGGGACATGGGGACGGGGAGGGGTCAATGGGGAGGGGTCGATGGGGAGGGGTCGAGGGGGGATGGGGAGGGGTCGGGGGGGGATGGGGAGGGGTCGAGGGGGGGATGGGGAGGGGTCGAGGGGAGGGGTCGAGGGGAGGAGTCAAGGGGGGACGGGGAGGGGTCAAGGGGGGACGGGGAGGGGTCAAGGGGGGAAGGGGAAGGGGAGGGGTCAAGGGGGGAAGGGGAAGGGGAGGGGTCGAGGAGAGGAGTCAAGGGGGACGGGGTCAATGGGGGGACAGGGGATGGGGTCAAGGGGTCAAGGGGGGACAGGGGAGGGGTCAAGGGGGGACAGGGGAGGGGTCAAGGGGGACAGGGGAGGGGTCAAGGGGGACAGGGGAGGGGTCAAGGGGGACAGGGGAGGGGTCGAGGGGGGACGGGGAGGGGTCGAGGAGAGGAGTCAAGGGGGACGGGGTCAATGGGGGGACAGGGGATGGGGAGAGGTCAAGGGGGGAGATGGGGGATGGGTCAGAAGGGGGAGTATTCAAGGGGGGAAAGGGGTTGGAGTCAAGGGGAACGGGGAGGATTCAAGGAGGAGGGAGCAAGAGGGACTGGGGAAGGGTGAAGTGGGGGAGATGGGGGGAGGGGTCAAGGGGGAGATGGGGGAGGAGTCAAGGGGGGAGATGGGGAGGAGTCAAGGGGGAGATGGGGGAGGGGTCAAGGGGGAGATGGGGGAGGGGTCAAGGGGGAAGATGGGGGAGGGGTCAAGGGGGAAGGTGGGGGAGGGGTCAAGGAGAAGACGGGGGAGGGGTCTTGGGCGAGGGTCCAAGGGGGGAGACGGGGGGGGGGGGGGGGGGGGCAGGATGAGTTGGGGGCAGGAGGGGTTCACGGAGTATCGTCAGTGAGGTGGTTTGGAAGGGGCTGATGCTATAGATCATGATATGGAGTGAGATATGGGGTTGGTCGGTGGTTCCTCAGGTGGGTGTTGGGGGCGGTCTACGGGTCAGAGTGGGATAAGATGCTGTGTTTAAAGGGGGGAGTGGGTTGTTAGAGGAGTGAGGGGTTGTCATGTGAGAGTAAGATATGTCTGGGCTAGGGGAATGAGGAAACTGGTCAGACTGATGAAAATGAAATGAAATGAAAATTGCTTATTGTCACGAGTAGGCTTCAATTAAGTTACTGTGAAAAGCCCCTAGTCTCCACATTCCGGCGCCTGTCCGGGGTGGCTGGTACGGGAATCGAACCATGCTGCTGGCCTGCTTGGTCTGCTTTAAAAGCCAGCGATTTAGCCTGGTGAGCTAAACCAGCCCCTGGAAGGAGGACATGGGGGGGGGGGGGTACAGGGGCGGGGGTATTCAGGGACTGGACAGTATGGCATAGGTGGAGTATGACCACAGGGTGCAGTCGCTGGGATTGGAAAAGGGAGGAAACAATGGTGATAGGGAGGGGGGACCAGTATTGTGTAGGAGTTGGAAGGGGAATGGGCCAGAGGGGTAGGGAGAGGTGTTGGAGAGGTTACCTGGGTGTAAGAAAAATGGGAAGTGGGATTGCCTGGTGCAGGGAGGATGGGTGGCATTAGCTGGACAGGTATAGAGAAACTGGGGCAAACTAGGAAGGGCCAGAGACCATGGGCAGGGGATGATTTGATTTGATTTATTGTCACGTACCGAAGTACAGTGAAAAATATTTTTCTGCGCCCGAGGAAACGTACACAGTACGTAGTAGACAAAGAATAATCAACAGAGAAAATTGACAAATGGTACATCGACAAACAGTGATTGGTTACAGTGCAGAACAAGGGGTCCGACAAAGCAAATGTATGACAAGAGCAGCATAGGGCATTCTTACATGTGATGTGACCCAAAGGGGTAACATGAGGGAGCCAGAGTGGTTGAGACAAACCTAGATCTGGGGATAGGGGGTGGCACAGTGATTTAGCACTGCTGCCTCATGGCGCCAGAGACGGGGTTCAATCCCGGCCTTGGGTGACTGTGTGGAGCTTGCACATTCTGCCCCTCTCTGCGTGGGTTTCGTTTGGATGCTCCGGTTTCCTCCCACAGTCCAAAGATGTGCAGGTTGGGAGGGTTGGCCATGCTAAATTGCTCTTATTGTCCAGGTTAGGTGGGGTCACGAGGATAGGGTGGGAGAGTGGGCTGAGGTGGGGTGCTCTTTCAGAGGGTTGAGGCAAACTTGATGGGCTGAATGGCCTCCTCGGCAGTGTAGGAATTCTAAAGTACTGGGACTAGAGTGATTGGAGTTGACTAACAACAGCACCAGCTTGTGGAAAAAGAAAGTGAGATTTGGAGAGAATGCTGGAGCTTAGACGGTTGAAGGAATTTTGGAAGTTGGTGCTGAGGTGGAAGACTGGCTGATTATGGAGAGGGATAAGGAGAGGAAAAGGAGAACATCTGTATTGGGACTGGCCAGTAACACTGACAACATTGAGGAGAGTAAGTCTTATTAGCCGATTTCAGGAATACCAAGTCTGGTGAAATGGACGTACAGATGGTAGATGCAATTTCAGCAGGAAAGTGTGAAATGATGCGTCTCACAAGGTAGCATGGCATGAGGCAATATAGATGATGTGGTACAAATTTAAAGAGAGGTGGAGAGATCTGGAACTTCACAGGCACAAATCCTTGCGGGTGGCATGACCAGTTAATAAGGCTATTTTTAAAAAGTGCATTGGATTTTAGGCTGTTATAATATAATTATAGAGTACAGCAAGAGGGTTTTGCTCAACTGGCATTGATCATTGACTAAATCCCAGCTGGAGTATTGTGTGCACTTCTAGATTAGTTTAGGAAGGATGTCAAGATCTTGGAGAAGGTGCAAAGAAGATTCACTAGCATGGTACCAAACACATGGGATTTCAGTTAATTAGAGAAACCAGAGAAGGTGGGATTGCTGTTCGAAGAACAGCGAAGGTTAAGGAGAGACTTGATTCAGAATGATGTGGGATTTTAACAGAGTAAGTAGAGATAAACAGTTCTCAATGTAGGGTCAGTCACCATTGGACACAGATTTAAAGTTATTGTCAAAAGAAACAGCTGGGGTTGCAGGCAGGAATGAGAATTCCTTTATGCAGCAAGTTATGTTCTGCAGGCATTGCCTGAAAAGGTGGAAGCAGATTCAGTAGTAACTTTCAAATAGGAATTGATTAAATACTTACACAGATCATATACATGATTGTAGGGAAAGAGCTGGAGTCGGGGACAGTTCTTTCAAAGACCTGGCTTACTGAGCTGAATAGCCTCCGTGATAAACCGGGAGCATAAAGAGTTAACAACACTGAAATGAAAGATTGGGGCACGGTCAACTTGTTTTAATCAGGGACATGTGGCTTTTTGGTTTAATTGTGACTTGAACCACAGTTTAGTGAAAACGCTGTTATTAAAAAATAGTATTTTTTTTCCCAGTGCATTCAAATATTCATCAACTGACCATTTTACCCAATCTAATCACGCTTTTCTTGCTGCCCCTCTCACCAATTTGTTGTTTTTATTCAAGACTGACTGTATCAAGCATTTTAGATTCTCAAATTTCCATAAAATAAGAATGAGCAGAAACAAAGTACTGAAAGGGTGAGGAAACATAAAACATCACTGATCAGCTGTTTATATCTGATATGTAAGATTGTGATCAGAGCTGCACCACTGGGATTGAAGCCCAAGTGAAGTTCATTATTTTTACAGTGAGTTAAATGGAATATTATTAGAGGGTTAGATGATCATGACGATCCTGCTGTACAATGAACTGTCAGTTATTAAATTGGCCTGGGAACAGATTGCTTACCCGTCTACTTCACCAAGAATGGATGCCTGGTGTGAAGAGAGGTGTCCTTTGGGGCTAATCCATTAGGTAACGGATATAGCAGTTTATTTCTTTTGAATGACCTAAATGAAAGAACCAAGACCTTGGTGCAGTAATTGACCAAGATTGAAAAGATCAGGTGAGGAAAAGGAAGAATATGCATGGTTACAGGGTGACGGTTGGGGGATGGCACTCGGAGGATTGCTCATTTGGAGGGCCTTCTGTGGAACTACTCAATTCTATGAGTTGTATCGAGAGTGCCATTTGCATTGGGATTGGATTTTGACAACCTGTGAGCTGTAGGAAGAAAGAAAGACTTGAGGGAGACCAGGAGTTCCAGAGTGGTGAGATCTTGCAAAGAGTGAGTACAAGGCGAGTCTTCATTTCAATTTGGCGATAAGGGGAGGAGGAGGATAGCCTAATTAGAGTTTGGGAGAAACACAAGAGGGAAGTTGAGAGGAGGGATGGCCAAAGTAGTATTGATAAAATAGAAATAAGGAAGGTCGTAGCACTGAGAAGTTGGAGATTAGAGGTGAGAAAGGCCTACTCGTGAGATTTTCCCTTTCTATCTTGACCTTAATGCAAGGAAGGTGTCAGAAGTGATCCAGCTCAGCTATTAGGGAGGTCATGAATTGAAAATCTCATTGCTTTTGCAACTTAAAATGCTTTTGTTATGATGGTGTCATATTTATCTTCGATTAAGCTCTATTTTCTATTAAGCTCATCAGTTACTGGTTCTGTCAGCTTAATTTGCATCCCTGATATTCATATTTTGTCGCTTTATGTTATGCAACATTTTTTTTGTTTCTTTGCAGGTTGGCCACATGCAAAAAGTGGATCTTGTCCCGAACAAAGTACATTACTTGAAAACGCTGAGCTTAAAACCACTTCTGTTTGGTAAGGGTTTGAACACAGCTTTCAATTAGCTTGGACAATTGGAATTTGAATCCTTGTCTGACTATTTGAAGTCCGAATCCAGAATGAGAGCTTTTAACAGAAGTGGCAACGGTTACAACCCCAAGTCATTGTAGAGTTGGTGCCTTGAAAATCCAGTTTTCTAATGTCTGCTATTACAGGGCACAAGGGAGTAAAATAATAATGCCCTGTTGTCATCAGCTCACAACATTTTTGTGCGTGAGTCCAAGTCATCCCCTGAGGTGTGTGAATTCCACTGTCCGTGTAGGATATCAAATTCTGTGTATAGGTAAGGAGGGAGTAGAAGTCGTAACATAGAATATGTCAACTTCCATAGTTTTTGTCTCACTGTCAGAAATATATTTTATCCCCGGCAAATGGCCATTATAAAATGAATTGAACCTATCATAAACATAACTTTTGCTTTTAGTTTTTACTTTTTTTCTCATGAAAACATTGAATACTGTGACAATACCTAGAAACAATAGTAGTGAAATCAAAACTCATAATTTCTTTAAAAAGTCTGTGGAATCTGTGATAGTTTTTCAAGAATGTTTGTAAAGGACTTCTAAGAGTTTATATAAGTTTTAAAGAGGTCAGTTATAATTTTCCTGAATGATGTGACCGGGTCAATGCTTGACCTGGATCGTAACCAACAGGAAGGAAGTTTAAGATACAGAAGCTGTGTGGCTGCCACAGGGGACGAATGGCGAAGGCACATATATAAAGGAATGGAGTTAAAAGGGACAGTGAGCTGAAGGTGGGGTTAGAGCATGAACAGTGCATTGGACTGTTTATGGCTGTACGCTGTACTTTATTTTGGCCAGAATTGATCCGACAGTTGAACAGGTTTATTAAGGGAGTCGGAAAGAGCTGTCTTTGGGGAATCTGTGCTATCAACACTGTTGTGATGTGGAGATGCCAGTATTGGACTGGGGTGGGCACAGTAAGAAGCCTTACAACACCAGGTCAAAGTCTAACAGGTGAGGGATGAAGGAGCTCCTCTCCGAAGGCTAGTGATTCCAAGCAAACCTGTTGGAATTTAACCTCTTGTTGCAAGACCTCTTACTCTATCAACACTGTTGTAATCTAGCTAAGGAGGTTCTGCTGGAGCAGAACCCTTTGGGTGACAACTGCTTCTGCAGGGCTCTGATGGGGTGTAGCCCCTGTTGCAGATGTCATGAGGACTAAAATTCATTGAGTGGGGTGGACTTCTGGTGGTGTGGGGGTGCAGGGCGGCCGTAACGCAAAGAGCTCCCGCCGGTGGCCGCGAGTCGCGGCGAGTTTCGACACACCCCCCGACTTCCGTTGGTCTTTGGGGCCGTCGCGAGCAGCCAGCGGGGCCGGTTTAAAAACTAGTTCTAGATGAGTACAGAGGGGAAAGGAAGAGAGCTGGAAGATTTAAAGAAGTTTGGTGAAGTTATTTTTCCTCTCCTTTTTAAAAAAAAAAAGAATAATTCAGATTGATGAAGGATAGAAGAGTGGAGGGAGAGAGAGGAGAAGAGAAAGAAAGTGAAAAACAATAAGCTGCTAAAGGATGCGAAAAGCAGCGTCGGAGAAAGGAGGAAACGCGGGGTTGCCGCTGAAGGAGAAGACGAATAAAAGTGGTGATACGATGGCGGAAGCCGAACTGCAAAGTGGGGCCGCACTATTTACGGTGGAGAAGATAACCGAGGTGATGGTGGGAGAGCTGGAAAAACAATTTGCGAGGCACATGGAGACCTTGGAAAAGGAGACAGCGGCCGCATTGAAGTTACTGGTGGAGGAGGCAATCGCCCCGATAATTGCCCCGTTGAAGGTGGCAAAGGCATTGGCCGAGGTGTGAGAGCAGGGCGAGAAGATGAAAGAAGTGGAGGAAGCCATGTCACGACACAACGACCAGGTCACCTTGATGGGAGATGAGTTGCGGAGGGCTGTGGAGATTAATAAAGGTCTCCGAGCAAAGCTGGAAGCATTCGAAAACCGCTCAAGGCGGCATAATTTGAGAATTGTGGGCTTGCCCGAAGGGACAGAGGGCCCAAGGCCAACGCAATACTTCGCTAAGAAGTTGGCGGAGCTGATGGGGGAGGGTGAGAGCCCCTCCCAGTATGAGCTAGACCGAGCCCATCTGTCATTAAGGCCGAAGCCTAAAGTGAACGAGCCGCCAAGGGCAGTAATTATCTGCTTCCATAAGTTTTGCATGAAGGAGAAGGTGTTAAACTAGGCGAAGCAGAAGCGGGAGATACTATGGGATGGTACTACGGTCCAGATCTACCAGGACTTGATGGTGGAGTTGGCAAAAAGACGAGCGGCGTTTGGGCGAGTGAAGGCGATGTTGTACAAGAAGGGGGTATGGTGTACCCAGCGAGGTTGAGGGTAACGTATAACGGCAAAGACTTTTATTGTGAGACAGCGGATGCGGCTGAGGCGTTCGTGAAGGCAGAAGGCTTGGGACAGACATGAAGAGCTGGAAGAGAGACTGTGGACTGTGCTTGAACAGCCGGAAAATGTATAAATGTTATAACTTTCTTTTTACGGATTTTTATTGTAATCTACTTTTCTTTGTATTGTTATAGAGTTTAAGTTAATGGTGGGTTGATGGGCGCTCTGTGTTGCGACGGTTAAATGTTATGTTAGTGAATTTTATGGGTTGGATTGTTGGGTTTGGTTTTTTTCTCTAGGACTGGGTGGAAGGGGAGGATATGTCTTGGGGGGGGGGGGGGGGGGGGGGGTGGGTGCGGGTGCCACCTGCACTAGCTAGCTAATATCAGTCAGCTAGTGAATGGAGGTGAGAGGAGGGCTGCGGACATTGGAGCCTGGATAACAGGTGTCAATGGGCCTACGAGGCGAGCGAGAGGGGAGAGGAAGGGAGGGATGCTGGGGGGGGGGATGTTGTTTCTGGGGGAAAGGTAGGGGGGGTTTTCGGGAGGGGGGGGGGAAGGGGTTCGATGTTAACAATGGACAGGGTGGGTCAGGCTTATGGGACAGGGCCCGGAGGTATGTTGATGGTGGATAAGAAAGGTGGGGGGGGAGAGTGAGAGACCCCCAGTAAGGATAGTTACGTGGAACGTGAGAGGGCTAGGAGGTCCGGTCAAGGGTGCTTGCGCATCTTAAAAGTCTGAAAACCGATGTGGCAATGCTGCAGGAGACTCACTTGGGGATGAAGGACCAGGTGAGACTTAAAAAGGGTTGGGTTAGCCCAGTGTTTCACTCTGGGTTTGATGGAATGGCTCGAGGGGTAGCAGTGTTGGTCAGCAAAAGGGTATGCTTCCAGATGGAGAAGGTAGTGGCAGATCAGGGGGGTAGATATGTGATTGTGGCCGGGGCGCTGGACGGGAGATTAGTGGCGCTGGTAAGTGTATACGGTCCCAACTGGGACGATGCAGGATTTGCGAGGAATATGTTTGGAGCCATTCCTGACTTGGACACACATGAGCTGATTGTGTGGGGGGGGATGGGGGGGGGGGATGGGGACTGGAACCAGGAGCCAAGGTTGGACAGATCACGGCCTGGTCCCATTGGGGGGCAGCAGCAAAGGTGTTGGCTGGGCTAATGGTGGAAATGGGAGGGGTGGACCCTTGGAGGTTCCTGCACCCAGGGGAACGGGAGTACTCGTTTTTCTCAGCAGTCCATGAGGGTATACTCGTGGATTGACTTTTTTGTGATGGGAAAGGCTTTGCTGGCTGGAGTCAAGGGGTGGGAATACTCTGCAATTGCTGTGTCAGATCACGCGCCACATTGGGTGGATATGGTGCTGGAGAAGGGGGTAGTGCAGAGGCCGGGGTGGAAACTGGATGTGGAGCTTTTGGGGAACCAAGTATTCTGTGAAAAAATTGAAAAGGTAATTAAGGAATATGTGAGATTCAACTGTACGGGTGAGGTGTCAACGGCAGTCGTCTGGGAGGCTCTAAAGGCGGTAGTGAGGGGTGAGGTAATTTTGTTTAAGGCCAGGGTGGACAAAGAGGAGAGGTTGGAGCGGCAGAGACTAATAGATGAGATGTTGGAGGCAGATAGGAGTTATGCGGAGGATGGGGACCCAGCGATGCTGGGAAAGAGGAAGGAACTACAGGCGAGCTTCGACCGACTATCCACCAGGAAGGCGGTGCGCCAACTGACGCGAGCGAGGGGTGCAGTTCATGAGCATGGAGACAAGGCGTATGTTAGCAGGTCAGCTCCGGAGGGAGGCAGCAGCAAGGGAAATTCTTCAGGTAAGGGATAGGGCCGGGAAGTTGGTGGTGGCTCCGGAACTGATTAACAAGGTTTTTGAGGAATTCTACGAGAGGTTTCCTCCGGGTGCTCCGGTTTCCTCCCACAGTCCAAAGATGTGCGGATTAGGTGGATTGGCCATGCTAAATTGCCCGTAGTGTCCTAAAAAGTAAGGTTAAGGGGGGGGTTGTTGGGTTACGGGTATAGGGTGGATACGTGGGTTTGAGTAGGGTGATCATTGCTTGGCACAACATCGAGGGCCGAAGGGCCTGTTCTGTGCTGTACTGTTCTATGTTCTATGTAGGTTGTACTGGTCAGAGCCACCCGGGGGAGACGGTGAGATGCTGGAATTTCTGGATGGGTTGGAGTACCCGAGGCTAGGGGAGGGAGACGAGGCTACATTAGAAGGAGCAATACTGGAGCAGGAGATAAAAGACACGATTGGGAGGATGCAGTCTGGGAAGCTGGCAGGGCCGGATGGGTTTCCGGTGAATTATTTTTAAAAAAATGTAAGGATAAGTTGGCACCCCTGATGGTAGGGATGTTTGAAGAGGCGATAGGGAAGGGAGTGCTGCCACAAACCTTGGGGCAGGCATCAATTTCACTGTTGCTTAAAAAGGATAAGGATCCGATGGAGTGTGGGTTGTATAGGCCCATTTCACTTCTTAATGTGGACGCAAAGGTATTGGCAAAGGTACTGGCGGGTAGGCTGGAGGGGTGCCTCCCGAAGATGATAGGTGCGGATCAGACAGGGTTCATGACAGGGAGGCAGCTGTTTTCGAATATTAGGAGGGTCTTGAGCGTCGTTATGGCACCGGCGGAAGGGAAGGAAACAGGTGGTGGTGGCACTGGACACCGAGAAGGCGTTTGATCGGGTGGAATGAGGGTACCTGATGGCAGTGCTGGAACAGTTTTGGATTGGACCAAGATTTGTGAACTGGGTAAAGTTATTATATAAGGAGCCGAAGGCGAGTGTTCGCACGAACAATATCAGTTCGAGATACTTCTCTCTCCACCGTGGGACAAGGCAGGGATGTCCTATGCCCCCCCCCCTGCTGTTTGTGCTTGCGATTGAGCCATTGGCCATCGCATTAAGAAGTTTGGGAGCATGGAAAGGAATAGTGAGGGAGGATAGAGCATAGGGTGTCCTTGTATGCCGACAACTTGCTGCTGTATGTGTCGGAGCCGAGTGCGTCGATAGGAGGAATATGGGAGTTGCTGCAGGTATTTGGGTCTTTCTCTGGGTACAAGCTGAACTTGGACAAGAGTGAGTATTTTGTGGTGTTTCAACCGGGGGTGGGGTCAGGGGTGGTGGGGCTGTCATTCCGTAGGGCAGGGACTTACTTTAGGTATTTGGGGGTGCAGGTTGCCCGGGAGTGGGGAAGGCTTCGCAGATACAACATCACTAGTTTGGTGGGGAGAGTGAAAGCTGACCTGGCAAGGTGGGATGGTCTCCCTCTGTCACTGGCGGGTCGGGTGCAGGCGGTTAAATTGAATGTGTTTCCGCGATTTCTGTTTCTTTTTCAATGCCTACCGATTTTCCTGCCAAAGTCTTTTTTCAGGGAGATTGAGGGGAGGATTACCTCGTTTATATGGGGAGGGAAGGTGGCCAGAGTGAGGAAGGTGCTGCTACAGAGGGGAAGGCAGGCAGGGGGTTTGGGTCACCCTAACCTGATGTACTACTACTGGGTGGCGAATGTGGAGAAGGTGCAGAGCTGGTTCAAAGGGGTTGATTCCCAGTGGGTCAGAATGGAGGAGAGTTCGTGCAGGGGGTCGGGGCTGAAGGCACTAGCAAAGACCCCGCTCCTGATAGCTCCGGGGGAATACTCAGGGAGTCCGGTAGTAATGGCTTCATTGAAAATCTGGAGGCAGTTTCGCCAACACTTCTTCAGGTTGGGGGCAGGGTCGAGGGAAATGCCGATCCGGGAGAACCACAGATTTGAGCCAGGGAGGTGGGACGGAAGCTTTCGGAAATGGGAAGAGAAGGGGATTAAGACTCTAAAAGATTTGTTTCCTCGGGGTCGATTTGCAGGATTGAGGGAGCTGGAAGCGAAGTATGGGCTGGAGCAGGGAGAAGTGTTTGGGTATATGCAGGCTCGGAACTTTGCCAGGAAGGAGATACAGAGCTTCCCGGAGGAACCGGCCTCCACGTTGTTGGAGGAGGTGCTGGCGGCAAGTGGACTGGAGAAGGGGACAGTGTCAGCGGTATACGGAGCTATGTTGGAAAAGGATAAGGCACCACTAGAGGGGATCAAAGCGAGGTGGGAGGAAGAATTGGGAGAGGTTATAGAGGAGGGGGTCTGGTGTGAGATGCTCCGGAGAGTGAATGCCTCCACCTCGTGTGCGAGGTTGGGGCTGATACAGCTGAAGGTGGTGTACAGAACACACCTCACGAGTGCAAGGATGAGCCGATTCTTTGAAAGGGGGGGGGGGGCGCTAATCACGTTCATATATTTTGGTCCTGTCAAAGCTTGGAGTACTGAAAGGAGGTGTTTGGGGTAATTTCCAAGGTGGTGCATGTGAAGCTGGACCCGGGTCTCCGGGAGGCCATATTCGGGGTGTCGGATCAGCCAGGGTTGGAAACGGGTGCAGAGGCAGATATCATAGCCTTCGCCTCGTTGATCGCCCGAAGGCGGATCCTGCTGGGATGGAGAGCGGCCTCTCCACCCTGTGCCCTGGCGTGGCGAGGGGACCTGTTGGAATACTTGACCCTTGAGAAGGTTAAGTTCGAACTGAGTGGAAGCTCTGAGGGGTTCTACAAGTCATGGGCACTATTTATTATGCAATTTTAAGAACTGGATAACATCGAACAGTAGTTGGGGGGGGGGGGGAGAGGGTGGGGGGGGGGGAGAGGGTGGGGGGGGGGAAGAGGGTAGGGGGGGAAGAGGGTGGGGGGGGAAGAGGGTGGGGGGGGAAGAGGGTAGGGGGGGGAAGAGGGTGGGGGGGGAAGAGGGTGGGGGGAGAGGGTGGGGGGGGAAGAGGGTGGGGAGAAGTGGGTGGGGGGGGGAGAGGGTGGGTGGGGGGGGAGAGGGGGGGAGGGGGGCAGTGTATGTTGAAGATGGCTATGGGTAATCCCTGATTCCTTTTTTTTTCTTTGTCATTTGTTTATGTTAACATGCGGGCTGATGTCTGGGCAGGGTGGAGGATGGGATTGTTGTTACTGTTATGGGGTTTGAGATATTTGTTGTTGGTTATTGATTGTTGTTGGGTGTAAATTTGGGAGAAAAATTGTGAAAAAGAATAAAAATATATTTTTTTAAAAATTCATTGAGTGGGAAAAGTGGAAGAATTTATGATCTGGAAGCAGAGTAGGAAAGATTGTGAGATTGCACGTGGCGTGATAAGAATGCTCGTCATCTCATGAGTTGGTCTTTGTTGCGTAATTTATTGTTTTTACCGAAAGTTGCCGATTATTTCATAATTGATTTTTCTGAAAAAAAAGCTGCAAAAAGTGAAATCTTGTTGGTAATTTCTTTATTTGGGGGGTATTTCAGTAAATTTGGTTATTTTGGTTTCTGGTCCCTGGGGATTGTACCAATACTGCAAATGCATTTCATCACCATTGATGTTTTATTCTTCATGTATGAGTGAAGAAAGTGAGTGTTAGCTGGTTATATAGCCTTGGGTAACAGCACAGTCAGTCTGGTCCAATTCTTGTCAAGCGTCACCACATGCATTTCAAAAGGAGACAACGGGTGATCATAAGAGGCAGAAGACTACTGCCTTTATTAGCCCAGGCATAGAATATAAGAGTAGGGAGGTTATGATGGAGCTCTGCAAAACATTTCTTGGGCCACAGCTAGAGTACTGTGTGCAGTTATGGTTGCCACATTATAGGATGGTGTGACTGACATCTGAGGAGAGGTTGAATTATTTTTGATTATATTCTGTGGAGTTTAGAAGAACGAGGAGGGATGTCATAGAAACGTATAAACTTCTAACTGGACTAGATAGAGTAGCTGCAGGAGTCCAGAACCAGGGGTCACAATCTAAGGATACAGGGTAAACCATTTAGGACTGAGTTGAGGACATATTTCTTCACCCAGAGAATGGTGCGCTTGTGGAGTTCTCCACCACAGAGAGAACTTGAGGTCAAAACATTGCCTATTTTCAAGAAGGAGCTCTTGGGGCTAAAGGGATCAAAGGCAATGGGGGGAAAGCGGGAACTAGTTACTGAGATGGATAGTAAATCATCATAATGAATGGCAGAGCAGGCTTGAAAGGCACAATGGCCTCCACCTCCTCCTATTTTCTGTTTTTATGATTGCTGGAAAAAGTGCAGAGATTCACCAAGTTGTTGCCTGGGCTGGAGCGTTTCGGCTCTGAAGAGAGGCTGTTTAGGCTGGATTTTTATTTAGAGCATAAAAGGCTGAGGGGGGACCTAATCGATGTGTTCAAAATTGAGGGACATAGGTAGATGGGAAGAAACATTTCTCCTTAGTTGAGGGGTCAATAACCAGGGTGCATAGATTTATGGTAAGGGGCAGGAGATTTGGAGGATTTTTGAGGAAAACCTTTTTCACCCAGAGGGTGGTGGGAATCTGGAACTCACTGCCTGAAAAGCCATAGCATTCAAGGCTACAGACCAATTATTCGAAAATAGGATTAGAATAGGTAGGAGCTTGATGCCTCCTGGAGACATGATGGGCTGAAGGACCTCTTTCTTTGCTGTAAAGCTCTATGACTATAAAGGGAGATCGATCCAATGATAGAGTTTCTAATGGCACCATGGCTGAGGTCATTTTATTGGACAGATGGAGGATTGTACTTTGACCGTCCTATTCTGTATGACTCAGTCCCCTCTGTACAATACACCTGAACTGAGCTAAGGAAGTGCTTCAGGTACAGTGCTTTTTAAATGAAGAACTATTTTATTATAGGTTTGGAGTTCTTGTGTGTTCATGCTTTGCAATGACTGATTAATATCAATAAACTGAAGAAAAATTGAAGTATTGAATTTACAGCACAGAATAGAGACATTTGGTTCTTAACGCTTGCCTGCATTAATTCAACTGGAACTGTATATACTAATCCCATTTTTCCGTATTTTATCATTTTCCTTTTTCAAACATTTATCCATTCTTTTTGAAGAAATAAAGTATCTACCTCAGTAGTGACTTTAAGCATTCCATGTTCATGTAGTACAGAAACATTTCTAACTTTGTCCTTTTTTATTAATAATAATTGAAAATGTGTAATTTGCAGGGCTGCGGGGATAAAGCAAGGGAGTTGGCAAAGAGACAACATAAGCATAGTGGACTGAATAGCTTCCTCCATTATGAATGTAATCTGGAGTCTCTGACTCCTTTTTTTACTAATTCACCAAACAATTCACTAATTACTACTTTCAAATCTTTGAGAATTTTAAACTCTCCATTTGATTTGCTCGTCAACATTTTCAGTTCCAAGATTTCAAGCCCTTCTTTGGAACCCTGCATGCCTGGCATTGCCCTAGTAAATCTGCACTGTACTCTTTTCTTGGCTCCAATAGTAAGTGGCCAAGAACTGCAACATGATGCAGAATTTCCTGCAACAACATATTAAATTTTGCACATAAAAAACTTACTCCAAAGTTTCTTGCAAAAACAATTTGATCAATCTTCAGGGAATATTGTGTGGAATAACAACTGAGGCAGCCATGGATCAGTTCAGATTGTGGGGGCAGAGGAAGAACAATACTGATAACAATTGGAGTTGATCAGAAAAGACTAATCTTTTGGAGCATGCAAAATAGTTACATTATGTTCGTTAAGGCAATGGTCACAAAATTTACTCAATGTAGTTAAGTAGACTAATGATTTACATATTTTTAGTATTCCTCTTTGTTTTTGTACCTATTGTCTAAAAGTCTGTCTGCTATCTGCTGTAAAGAACCGTATATTTAATAGGAATTCCTTGTTTGTGAAGGTAAGGAAATGCTGCAAACGTTAGTAAAATCATGTCTGACCATGTGGTACCTGTGTAGAAATATCCCTGCTTTCATGAAGATCACTGTTTGGGTGACTCTTGATTTGAATTTGCCATTAGGAAAATACATTAGCACTGAGAAAGATAAAGTACTTTATAGGATCTTTACACTTTAATACATATTTACAAATATATAACGTTCAATCTCAGTATTGAGAACGGCACCTGTAGTGTTTCCACTTTCTGACAGCATGCATGAGATTTTTGTCACGCTTTTGCCACAAGTACACTTTGTACACTGCAACTTTGCCATTTTGGATCCGGCCCACGATCACAAAAGTTCCTGCACGGTTGCCTCGCGTCATGTTCTGTACACAAGTGGCATCCAAGTCAAGCCAGTGTTGAAGCTTGGGGTGGATCTCTGTCTTGAGGAGGGGCCCGTGCTTGAAGACATCCACTTTGCTGTCCATCTCAAAATCTGAAATGCGGGAAAAGGTAGTGTTTCTCTTTGAGATCCTGATTTTCACTGCTGTGGGAGGTAAAATGACAGCTTATTTTCAGTGTATTATTCACAATTTTCAAAACTGAATAAAAGCCAAGAAATATGAGAATCACTATGTTATAGAGAAGCCTGTGTAATTTTAAGGTACAAATAATTGTGACAGATTAATGAAATTCGTAGAGATTTTATAATTTAATACACAGTCTCTGGTGTAACAACAAAGCATAACCTAGATTCCTGCTCACTAACAATTGCCAAAGGAAAAATCAGTAAGCATTGTCGCTGCTGCCTGCTTTCCAGCTGTCCCTTGTAGAAAGCATACTTGTGCAAACATTGGGTTCAGCTGTGATCCTACAGTTGATGTCTGGGCCTATGTATTTATGCATGACCTACGTTTTTTTCTTGTATGGAACGATCTGTCTAAACTGTACACAGAACAATACTTTTCACTGTACCTCTGTACACGTGACAAGAAATCAAATTTAATTCAATACCATCATTGAGTCTGAACTCCTGCACGAATCTCACTCAGTTTGTGAGGTACAGGAGGGCTGTAATCCTCCAGAGACCACAGGTATTTATTTGGAAGAATGGATAAATATTTGAAGTAAAGGAAGTTATACTGGGCTATTGGGAGAGTTGCTGGGTAGGGTGAGGGTGTTAGTTTAGAACTGCTTTAGCTACTATGCTGTAAACTTGTGTCCAGGCAGCACGCTGAAATATCCAACTATTTTCCTTAAACAGGAATAAAACTTACAAATTAGGTGCAGGTGAAGGCTAATTGGCCCCTTGTGCCTGTTCCGCCACTTGATTGTGGCCTGAATGCCACGTTCCTGCCTGTGCTTGATACCCTTTGACTCCCTTGTTAGTTCAGAATATAATGCTATCTGTTCTTTGATATATTTTATAATTAAACATTATCTACAACTCTCTCGTTTCACCCCAACCTTTTTGGTCAAATGCAATAACTAGCCTGCAGTGTGCTACTTTGATCCTTAGTAATGAATAATTATAAAGGGGAGAAAAGCTTTATAAGCTTTTAAATTTACTTTTGAGGTTGGGTGGTGGCTCAGTGTCAACTGCATTTTCATCCAAAGTTGCCCTGAGATGTTGGTGGTTGGACTTTTACAATTGAGTGTGTTGCGAGGCCACTTTAACAAATATTAAGAGTTAACTACATAGTAATCCAGCAAAGGTAGGTGTTTGGGTTTTAAACTGTAATCAGTGACACATTTGGATTTCTGTAGCCATGTGACTGTACCATGAGGCTGTATCTGGAGGCAGACATCTTAAGACCAGTTCAATAAAGACGTCTTACTGAGAAACACTGAAGTAGAACTATCCTCTACATGAAATATGGTGTACAGAATTGGAGAAAAAAAAACTTTTTAACCCCGGATATTATGCAGAAAAGACACTGATAACCTGAGAACACAGTCCAAATGCCCAAAAAGATTGCTGGAAAAAGAACAAAACGAAAGCTACAAGTAAATACTGAGCGAGTTTTTTTTAAAAATAGCAGCCGTAAATTTTCCCATCCTCCCATCCTATCTCCAGTAGAATTGGATGGTGATATGTGGCAAAACTGAGATGTGCAACCAACTTAATTAACAAGCCAGAACCGACAAGAGTAATCACTTTTAACGCTGTCGGGGAGGGACTGCTACAAACTGTATATCACACTAAATCTAATCGAGCAAAGAAAGCAGAGATTTTGGACACACATTTTGAACCCTAAATGATGTTGCAACCCTAATTGTTGAACATTAAATATTCAGTTCAGAATGAAAGCGAGACCATTGAACGGTATGTGACTGCAGTAAAGCGGCTGGCAGAATCATGTGAATTCAGACAGCTGAAAGATGATCTGATTAAAGATGGGTGTGCGAGACCCCTCTGTGAGAACAAGCCTACTGAAAAATAAGGAACTGATGCTTTAAAAAAAGCAATACACATGTACGAAATGCAGAAGTTGTGAAACATCAGCAAGAGCATATATATGGCAAAGCAGAACAGGGGATACATTATGCTGAGAGACGGTCAAAGCCGAAAAAGCAGAGCAATTGCAGACAAGAGTAGGCTGCAGATACTCGGAGGACAACATGCGCAACAGAAGAAAAGATGGCGGGGGGACTTGTGGGGTAATTTCACACGCAATTGGTCCAATTTCTCTTGGCCAAATTAGAGAAGCAGGCTGGCGGCCTCTGAGGATTTGGCGAGAACGGCAAAGCCGATTCAGGCTGCCCTGGAGAGAGTGGAACAGAGGTTGGAGGCACAGAATACGACGCTGCAGAATGTGGAGGAGATGGTGGCTGACTCACTTTTTTAAAATTTAGAGTAGTCAATTATTTTTTCCAATTAAGGGGCAATTTAGCGTGGCTAATCCACCTAACCTGCACATCTTTGGGCTATGGGGGTGAAACCCACGCAGACACGGGGAGAATGTGCAAACTCCACACGGACAGTGACCCAGGGCCAGGATTCGAACCCGGGTCCTCAGCACCGCAGTCCCAGTGCTAACCACTGCGCCACCGTGCTGCCCTACTGACTTGCTTTTTGATAGGATTGGAACTTGCGTGCTCTGGGTTGCTGCTCTGTTATCCTAACTATTGCACTGCTGAAATACATTGCCCTCCTCAAATAAATATCTCTAACCTTTTTAAGAAATTTCCATTGCACAGAGGAAAGGTAGACCATGGAAAACTCTCCAGCAGCATGCTCTGCCCCCCAAGGTTCCTCAAAATCTCATTATGGTTTTGCAGATTCGGTCAAGCTCGTCAAATTAATGAAGCATTTCTACTAGACAGTAGCCTCAGACAAGAGGAGAATTGATGTGTACATTACCTCCTTGTATTACACTCACCAAAATCATGTGAACAAAATGTATTGAGTATTTCTTTAGATGAGGTGGTTTCTTCCAATTCACAGTCTCGACAGCTTGCTTGGGGCACTGCTTTGTAGTGAATGAAATATATTTGTTAGATGCAGACAGGTACAATGCTCTACGATGAACTGACCCTGTCATTTTCTAACTTTATTTGTGTGTAGGTGAGGGTGGAGTTAATATTTATTTTAGTTTTTTGACTGACCGCTGATCCATCTGCTCAGAGGTGCAAGAATGGCCTGGAGTAGTTTTGTTTTCTTAAAACAAGATCAACCGGCCTTCTGTAAAATGATTTGAAGGCCAAAGTCTGGCCATATAGAAAACAAATTTAGGTTTATCCTTCCCATATCACATTCTGGGAGGACATTTACATACATACAAAATAGGTGCAAAGTAGGCCATTTGACTCCTTAAGCCTACTTTGCCAATCCATCATTTCAAAGTACTCCACTGACAAATTTTATTTTGTGATTTATAATATTGCTTTTTAGCTAAACATGGCAGTCAGTGTACACATAGCATGGTCCCATCTATTGCTTAGGGGTGAATGTTGACCAGTACTGGGGGAGGTCTGTATGCTGTCCTCTTTGGAAAGTGTCTTCAAATCTTTCAAATATACTTGAATAGATAGGCAGAGCCTCTAGATTAATGTATTTTCGGAAATGCGACATCCAACAATGCAGCACTTGCTCAGTGCTATATCTACGTGGTGGCCCAGATTATGTAATTGGATTGTAAAACTATTAGTTTTAAGAATTAGTTTTTTTCACAAAGTTAGTGTTTGACCTGAATTTGATTGATTTGTAACAGTAGAAATTGAATGCAGTTTATATGGAGGGGAGATAATTATTGTTGTACAACTCCAGTTAGGTAGTGGGGTCTGTTGAGTCTCTGGTCTGTATTGAGATGCATGATCTCTGCCTTTAAAGCCTTTGTGCTCAAGACATTGGGGGATGGGCAGAAATTGCCACTAACCAATGATCCCCACCTTGAAGGTATGCCAGTATGGATAACAGATAAGGAAAAGATCAAACTGGGCTTCCATTATTCAGCACTTGCTTTGATGTAATGTATATTCTGTCTCTGGACAATGAGAACACCATAAATATTTATATAAACCTGAATTGTCAAACTGGCACTTCTGGGATAAAAAGACCCAGAGAGGGATAAAACGTAATGTTGGCCATGTTACTTTGTGCAACTACACCTTTGTTGTAAAAAGTGCACACATTACTATTTAAACATTGAAGGCAACAGGGATGTGCAGCATGGAGGATGGAGCCTTTGAGAAAAGACATTGACCAAGGATTCACCTGCTTAACATCTTATTTTCTGGCAAGAAGATGGGATGTGAAATTGCTTCCAGACAGCGGAAGAGAGGCTTGAATGATTTTCACATTTTACTCCTCTCCAAGACACTCCTCTCCACTGCCCCTACCTGACAGTATTTATCATGTGCAAAAATTGCAAGTGAGAATTGGAATGGCGCCACGTTGTGGTTTAGTGCATCCATTGAGCATTGTGTGTTATAAAATCCTACCAAAGGAACCGGCTGAATGGTCCCTGGTTACTTTTTATTTGCATTTTGTGGTTCCTTATCCCCTTAATAATTTTAACAGGGTACTAGAAACTAGGTTGAAATGGTTTGGTTATAACAGAAGAACAATTAGGCTTGATCAGAATATGTTGTATGTGGTTTGTTCAATGTGCTATTACATGAAATCCACTATTAATCAAAATCACTTACTCCTTCTATGTGATGCTGTCTTGTTGTTGATAGCGGAGATGCACATGCCGTGGTCAGCAGGGAACTTGTTGCAGTTCAGTATTTCTGGCCATGGGTAGCCATAGCAGGCCATGATGGGAGCACAGCTGTTCCTCACTGCTACACATAGGCTGTGACAAGGGTATATAAACCTTTAAAAGTGGCAAAAGTTAAGGGAATTATGTTATTTCCTGTTGGTCTTCCTCAATAAATTATTGTTCTTCCAATGCATGCACATTGGAAATATATTCCAGTTGGAGGCACAATTTATTTGTAGCTTCTTAAGTGGCTTAATTATAACACAAGAAATAGGAGCAGGTACAGGTAATTAGGAACTTTTTTCCTGCTCCACCATTCAATAATATCATGGCTGAGTTGTACCTTCCAACCTTATATCTGTATCCTTTGACCCCCTTAGCATCCAAAAATCATGTCTAGTTTTGACTTTAATACAATCAACACCTGCACATCTACAGCTGTGGTTGAGAATGCCGAGGGGTTCACGACCTTTGAGTGAATAGATTTCTCATTTAATGTTATTCAGATTGTGATATTGTGATTTCTGTTTAACATATAGAATTGCTACAGTACAGAAGGAGGCTTTGGTCCATCCAGTCTGCGCTGACCCTCTGAAAGAGCACCCCGTGTAGGCCTAATCCCCCGCCCTACCCCTGTAACCCCAGCTACCTTTAGTCTGAAATTAAAGATTGTGACTTAAATAACTGCAACATTGTAGGGTCTACAGAAGTGCAAACCAGGTGAATTATATCACTGACAATGTACCATATCGGTTTTACTAGTATTTTGGCACTACTGCTTGCAGTGGAAATGTGCGAGAGGACATGGGTGTTCTGGATCAACTGAAGATTGAAGGATGGAGAAGAGGCAAGCGTTGGGAGCATTTAAGAAACCAATAGGGAGGTTATTGAAACATGGGTTGGGGTTTCAGCAGAGCAGGGTAATAGACGATGGACGCAAGTATTATTGTGGATGTGGGGGAAAAACATTGTTTCCAATATTGACTGGATGTGAAATCAGATGGACAGCTTTGGGTTGTTCAGATCACCAAAGCTCTGAACCACTTGGTTCCACCTGAATGGGCAGGAAGGGAGGTTGATGGAATTGAAGCAATTATATCAACACTGGCACGACGGACCCGAGAGGGTGGATTCATTATGCTATTGAGCTGAAGGAAATTTCCAATCAAGCAGAATTCATGTCAGACAGGCAATCAAGGAGAACGGTAATAGTCAGCTGGACTTTGACAGAACAAATCAATATTCAATCAAAATAAAACGGGTCGGGACTTCCGGTGGCGGCCATGGAGGGGTAGGTCGCACATTTGATAGCTCCCGCCTGTAATGGAATTTTGAACCTTTTTCCCCCCGGTTTTTTTTTTTCCGGATTTTATGGAATAAAGCAGTGAAGAGTGAGACAGCAAGGAGAAATCCTCCCTCCGGTGTATGGAGAATTGGACCAGAAGTGGCCGTGTGAAACAATGGGAGAGCATGGCGGAGGGTTAGGGCCACGGGGAGACGGCACAGTAGTCGACGGAGCAACTGGTGAAATTTTTCGAGGCTTGCTTCGCCAAGCTGAAGTAGGACATGCTGGACCCGATTTAAGGCTTCGATTGATCAAGTGGTTCAGAATGAGGAAGTGATCCAGGAGGTCGAACAAAAGTTGTCTGAGCACGAGGAGTATACAGTAGTCCCCCTTTATAACGCGGGTGTTGGGGTCCAAGACAGCCACCCGCGTTGTATCCGAGCCGCGGATATCCATGATGGGGGTTTTAAATTTATTTAAAAAATCTATGCATGCGCTTCCCATTGTGAGTCTACGGGGGGCGGGGGGAGAGGTCAGACCCCCGTAGACTCACAATGGGAAGCGCTAGCATAGATTTTTTAATAAATTTAAAACCCCCATCGTGGATCCAATTAACATTTCAGCGGCCGGCTCACTTTGATCCGGAGAAGGAAGCTGCTCTCACTGAAATCAGCCGGCCGCTGAAATTGACACTGCCCGCTGCTCTCTCCCTCCAATCCAACTTTTAAGTTTTAATGTTTCTGATTGGAGGGAGAGAGCAGCCGGCAGTGTCAATTTATTTTTTTTTCCTCCGGCTTGCCCCCTCTCCCCCCACATCCTCCAACTAGACCCCTCTCCCCCCACACCCTCCGACTCGCCCCCTCTCCCCCCCAACACCCTCCGGCTCGCCCCCTGTCCCCCCACGCCCTCCGGCTCGCCCCCTCCCCACACCCTCCGGCTCGCCCCCTCCCCCCCCTCTCCTCCCCCGTCCCCCAACACCCGCAGGGCCCCCCTCTCTCCCCCCCCCAACACCCGCAGGGCCCTCCTCTCTCCCCCAACACCCGCAGGTCCACCCTCTCTCCCCCACACCCCCAGGGGGGTCTCCCCCACACCCACAGGGGGGTCCCGCCCACACCCGCTCCCCCCAACACCCGCCCACACCCGCTCCCCCCAACACCCACCCGCCCACACCCGCTCCCCCCAACACCCGCAGGGCCCCCCTCTCTCCCGCAACACCCGCAGGGCCCCCCTCTCTCCCCACACCCCCAGGGGGGTCTCCCCCACACCCACAGGGGGGTCTCCCCCACACCCGCCCCCTCCTCTCCCCCCCCCCAACACCCGCCCCCTCCTCTCCCCCCCCAACCTCTCCCCCCCCCAACACCCGCCCCCCTCCTCTCCCCCCCAACACCCGCAGGGCCCTCCTCTCTCCCCCAACACCCGCAGGTCCACCATCTCTCCCCCACACCCACAGGGGGGTCTCCCCCACACCCGCCCCCCTCCTCTCCCCCCCCAACACCCGCCCCCCTCCTCTCCCCCCCAACACCCGCCCCCCTCCTCTCCCCCCCCAACACCCGCCCCCTCCTCTCCCCCCCAACACCCGCCCCCTCCTCTCCCCCCAACACCCGCCCCCCTCCTCTCCCCCCCCAACTTCTCCCCCCCTTCTTCTCCCCCCCTCTTCTCCCCCCCTCTTCTCCCCCCCCCTCTTCTCCCCCCCTCTTCTCCCCCCCCTCTTCTCCCCCCCCTCTTCTCCCCCCCCTCTTCTCCCCCCCCTCTTCTCCCCCCCCTCTTCTCCCCCCCCTCTTCTCCCCCCCCCTCTTCTCCCCCCCCTCTTCTCCCCCCCCCAACTTCTCCCCCCCCCAACACCCGCCCCCCCTCTTCCCCCCAACAACCCGCCCCCCCCTCGGCAGTGTCAATTTCAGCGGCCGGCTGATTGCTTCAGTGAGAGAGCAGCTTCCCTCTCCGGATCAAAGTGAGCCGGCCGCTGAAATTGACACTGCCGGCTGCTCTCTCCCTCCAACCAGGAGTTTAGAGTACAGCTGACTGGGAGCAGAGCCGGAGGGCGGAGGTCCAGTTGGTCCACAGGGCAGCTAATTCTGTAAAGTAAGAGGGGATGGAGGCTAGGGCAGTTGCATGCTCCTCCTGTAGGATGTGGGTGGTGAGGGATACCACTGGTGTCCCCGCTGACTATACCTGCGGGAAGTGCACCCAACTCCAGCTCCTCAGAGACCGTGTTAAGGTACTGGAGCTGGAGCTGGATGAACTTCGGATCATCCGGGAGGCAGAGGGGGTCATAGAGAAGAGTTACAGGGAGGTAGCCACACCAAAGGTACTGGACAAGAGTAGCTGGGTTAAAGTCAGGGGGAAGAAAACTAACAGGCAGACAGTGCAGGGATCCCTCGTGGCCATTCCCCTTCAAAACAAGTATACCGTTTTGGATGCTGTTGGGGGGGATGGCCTACCGGGGGAAGGCCCCAGCGGCCAGGTCTCTGGCACTGAGTCTGGCTCTGGGGCTCAGAAGGGAAGGGGGGAGCATAGAAAAGCAATAGTAATAGGAGATTCAATGGTTAGGGGAATAGATAGGAGATTCTGTGGTCGCGAGCGAGACTCCCGAAAGGTATGTTGCCTCCCGGGTGCCAGGGCCAGGGATGTCTCTGATCGTGTCTTCAGGATCCTGAAGGGGGAGGGTGAGCAGCCAGAAGTCGTGGTGCACATTGGTACCAACGATGTAGGTAGGAAAAAGGGTGTGGAGGTAATAAACAAGTTTAGGGAGTTAGGCTGGAAGTTAAGGGCCAGGACAGACAGAGTTGTCATCTCTGGTTTGTTGCCGGTGCCACGTGATAGCGAGGCTAGGAATAGGGAGAGAGTGCAGTTGAACACGTGGCTGCAGGAATGGTGTAGGAGGGAGGGCTTCAGGTATTTGGATAATTGGAGCGCATTCTGGGGAAGGTGGGACCTGTACAAGCAGGACGGGTTGCATCTGAACCAGAGGGGCACCAATATCCTGGGGGGGAGGTTTTCTAGTACTCTTCGGGAGGGTTTAAACTAATTTGGCAGGGGAATGGGAACCGGATCTGTAGTCCAGCAACTAAGGTAGACGATAGTCAGGACGCCAAAGCACGTAGTGATGCAGTGGGGAAGGTAACAATGACAAAGGAGAGTACTTGCAGGCAAGGAGATGGGTTGAAGTGTGTATACTTTAATGCAAGAAGCATCAGGAATAAGGTGGTGTGAACTTAAGGCATGGATCGGTACTTGGGACTACGATGTGGTGGCCATCACGGAAACTTGGATAGAAGAGGGCCAGAAATGGTTGTTGGAGGTCCCTGGTTATAGATGTGTCAACAAGATTAGGGAGGGTGGTAAAGAGGTGGGGGGGGGGGGGGGTGGCATTGTTAAGTAGAGATAGTATAACAGCTGCAGAAAGGCAGTTCGAGGGGGATCTGCCTACTGAGGTAATATGGGTTGAAGTTAGAAATAGGAAAGGAGCAGTCACCTTGTTGGGAGTGTTCTATAGGCCCCCCAATAGCAGCAGAGATGTGGAGGAACAGATTGGGAAACAGATTCTGGAAAGGTGCAGAAGTCACAGGGTAGTAGTCATGGGCGACTTCAACTTCCCAAACATTGAGTGGAAACTCTTTAGATCAAATAGTTTGGATGGGGTAGTGTTTGTGCAGTGTGTCCAGGAAGCTTTTCTAACACAGTATGTAGATTGTCCGACCAGAGGGGAGGCCATATTGGATTTAGTACTTGGTAATGAACCAGGGCAGGTGATAGATTTGTTAGTGGGGGAGCATTTTGGAGGTAGTGACCACAATTCTGTGACTTTCACTTTAGTAATGGAGAGGGATAGGTGTGAGCAACAGGGCAAGGTTTATAATTGGGGGAAGGGTAAATACAATGCTGTCAGACAAGAATTGAAGTGCAGAAGTTGGGAACATAGGCTGTCAGGGAAGGACACAAGTGAAATGTGGAACTTGTTCAAGGATCAGGTACTGCGTGTCTTTGATATGTATGTCCCTGTCAGGCAGGGAAGAGATGGTCGAGTGAGGGAACCATGGTTGACAAGAGAGGTTGAATGTCTTGTTAAGAGGAAGAAGGAGACTTATGTAAGGCTGAAGAAACAAGGTTCAGACAGTGCGCTGGAGGGATACAAGATAGCCAGGAGGGAACTGAAGAAAGGAATTAGGAGAGCTAAGAGAGGGCATGAAAAATCTTTGGCGGGTAGGATCAAGGAAAACCCCAAGGCCTTTTACACATACGTGAGAAATATGAGAATGACTAGAGTGAGAGTAGGTCCGATTAAGGACAGTAGCGGGAGATTGTGTATTGAGTCTGAAGAGATAGGAGAGGTCTTGAACAAGTATTTTTCTTCAGTATTTACAAATGAGAGGGGCCATATTGTTGGAGAGGACAGCGTGAAGCAGACTGATAAGCTTGAGGAGATACTTGTCAGGAAGGAAGATGTGTTGCGCGTTTTGAAAAACTTGAGGATAGACAAGTCCCCCGGGCCTGACGGGATATATCCAAGGATTCTATGGGAAGCAAGAAATGAAATTGCAGAGCCGTTGGCAATGATCTTTTCGTCCTCGCTGTCAATAGGGGTGGTACCAGAGGATTGGAGAGTGGCGAATGTCGTGCCCCTGTTCAAAAAAGGGATTAGGGATAACCCTGGGAATTACAGGCCAGTTAGTCTTACTTCGGTGGTAGGCAAAGTAATGGAAAGGGTACTGAGGGATAGGATTTCTGAGCATCTGGAAAGGCATTGCTTGATTAGGGATAGTCAGCACGGATTTGTGAGGGGTAGGTCTTGCCTTACAAGCCTTATTGAATTCTTTGAGGAGGTGACCAAGCATGTGGATGAAGGTAAAGCAGTGGATGTAGTGTACATGGATTTTAGTAAGGCATTTGATAAGGTTCCCCATGGTAGGCTTATGTAGAAAGTAAGGAGGCATGGGATAGTGGGAAATTTGGCCAGTTGGATAACAAACTGGCTAACCGATAGAAGACAGAGAGTTGTGGTGGATGGCAAATATTCAGCCTGGAGCCCGGTTATCAGTGGCGTACCGCAGGGATCAGTTCTGGGTCCTCTGCTGTTTGTGATTTTCATTAACGACTTGGATGAGGGAGTTGAAGGGTGGGTCAGTAAATTTGCAGATGATACGAAGATTGGTGGAGTTGTGGATAGTGAGGAGGGCTGTTGTCGGCTTCAAAGAGACATAGATAGAATGCAGAGCTGGGCTGAGAAGTGGCAGATGGAGTTTAACCCTGACAAGTGTGAGGTTGTCCATTTTGGAAGGACAAATCTGAATGCGGAATACAGGGTTAATGGTAGGGTTCTTGGCAATGTGGAGGAGCAGAGAGATCTTGGGGTCTATGTTCATTGTTCTTTGAAAGTTGCCACTCAAGTGGATAGAGCTGTGAAGAAGGCCTCTGGTGTGCTAGCGTTCATTAGCAGAGGGATTGAATTTAAGAGCCGTGAGGTGATGATGCAGCTGTACAAAACCTTGGTCAGGCCACATTTGGAGTACTGTGTGCAGTTCTGGTCACCTCATTTTAGGAAGGATGTGGAAGCTTTGGAAAAGGTGCAAAGGAGATTTACCAGGATGTTGCCTGGAATGGAGAGTAGGTCATACGAGGAAAGATTGAGGGTGCTAGGCCTTTTCTCATTAGAACGGAGAAGGATGAGGGGCGACTTGATAGAGGTTTATAAGATGATCAGGGGAATAGATAGAGTAGACAGTCAGAGACTTTTTCCCCGGGTGGAACACACCATTACAAGGGGACATAAATTTAAGATAAATGGTGGAAGATATGGAGGGGATGTCAGAGGTAGGTTCTTTTGCCCAGAGAGTAGTGGGGGCATGAATGCACTGCCTGTGGTAGTAGTTGAGTCGGAAAATTTATGGACCTTCAAGCGGCTATTGGATAGGTACTTGGATTAGGGTAGAATAAGGGAGTGTAGGTTAACTTCTTAAGGGCAGCACGGTAGCATTGTGGATAGCACAATTGCTTCACAGCTCCAGGGTCCCAAGTTCGATTTCGACTTGGGTCACTGTCTGTGTGGAGTCTGCACATCCTCCCCGTGACTGCGTGGGTTTCCTCCGGGTACTCCGGTTTCCTCCCACAGTCCAAAGATGTGCAGGTTGGGTGGATTGGCCATGACAAATTGTCCAAAATTCTATGATTAACCTAGGACAAAGGTTCGGCGCAACATCGTGGGCCGAAGGGCCTGTTCTGTGCTGTATTTCTCTATACTCTATACTCTAATCCAACTTTTAAGTTTTAATGTTTCTGATTGGAGGGAGAGAGCAGCCGGCAGTGTCAATTTCAGCGGCCGGCTCACTTTGATCCAGAGAGGGAAGCTGCTCTCACTGAAATAATCAGCCGGCCGCTGAAATTGACACAACTGACAGTTGGGGTCCATAAGCCCCCCCCCCCGCGGTATATCGCGAACCGCGGTATTGCGGAGCGCGGTATAACGGGGGACTACTGTATAACCATGCTGGAAAGCAAGGTGGGGATGATGAACGACCGCCAGAAAAGAATGCAGGAGAAGCTGGAGGACCTGGAGAATAGGTCCAGGAGGCAGAATCTCAGAATTGTTGGCCTCCCTGAAGGCAGTGAGGGATTGGATGCAAGGGCCTATGTGACGGACATGCTGGAGAGTTGATGGGGGCTGGGGCGTTCCCTCAGCCCCTGGAATTGGACAGAGTGCACTGAGCCCTCGCGAGGAAGGCCAGAGTTTGGGCTGTTGACCACAGGGAAAGCAGTGGAGCAGTTGAGGAAGGCAAGGAGGGTGATCTATGAGTACGGGGAAAAGGCAACCAGAATGTTGGCGCACCAGCTCGGGAAAAGAGAGGCGGCCAGGGAGATAGGTAAAGTAAAGAGGAGAGACGGTAATACTGTCCTGGACCCAGCGGGGATGAACGAGGTGTTTAAGGGCTTTTATAGTAAATTATATGAGTCAGAACCCCCGGCTGGGGAGGAGGGGATGAGGCAATTTCTGGATCAGTTGAAGTTCCTGAGGGTGGAGGAGGACCTGGTGGAGGGGCTGGGAGCCCCAATTGAGATTGAGGAAATAATCAAGGGGCTGGAGGGCATGCAGTCGGGCAAGGCCCCGGGGCCTGACGGCTACCCGGTGGAATGCTATAAGAAGTTTTCAGAGATATTGAGCCCACTGCCAGTGAGGACCCCCCCCCCCTCCCCCCAAATAATGTCGCAGGCCTCGATTTCATTGATCTTGAAACGGGAGAAGGATCTGGAGCAATGCGGGTCATACAGGCCGATTTCTCTACTGAATGTGGATGCCAAACTGCTGGCTAAGATACTGGCCGCAAGGATAGAGGACTGTGTCCTGGGGGTGATAGGGGACGACCAGACAGGATTTGTTGAGGGCAGGCAATTTTGTCAATTTCTCAGGGTATAAATTGAACATGGGGGGAAAAGCCAGATGTTTGCAATCCAGGCTAGAGGGCAGGAGAAGAGACTTGGAGAGCTGCCGCTTAGAATGGTAGGGAAGAGCTTTCGATATCTGGGAATCCAGGTGGTCGGAAATGGGAGGTACTACACAGGTTAAACCTATCCCGGTTGGTAGATCAAATGGAAGGGGACTTTAAGAGATAGGACATGCTCCCACTTTCACTGGCGGGGAGGGTACAGACCGTGAAAATGACGGTCCTCCCCAGATTTCTGTTTGTCTTTCAGTGCCTCCCCATCTTCATTAATAAGGCCTTTTTCAAGCGGGTGAATCAGATTATTTCAGGCTTTGTGTGGGCGAGTAAAACCCCGTGAGTGAAGAAAGTGTTGCTGGAGCGCAGTCGGGGGGAGGGTGAGTTGGCGCTGCGGAACTTGTGCAATTACTACTGGGCGGCTAATATAGCCATGATTAGGAAGTGGGTAGTGGGGGAGGGGGTCGGCATGGGAGCGGATGGAGGCGATGTCATGTAAAGACACCAGTCTGGGAGCATTGGTAACGGCACCTCTGCCGTTCTCGCCGGCCCGATACTCCACAAGTCCGGTGGTAGTGGCAGCTCTGAGGATCTGGGGGCAGTGGAGGAGATATAAGAGAGTGGAGGGAGCATCGATTTGGACCCCGATTTATAACAACCACAGGTTTGTACTGGGTAGGCTAGATGGCGGGTTCCGGAGTTGGCAGAGGGCAGGAATTAGAAGAATGGGGGATTTATTTATAGATGGGAGCTTTCCCAGCTTGAAAGATTCGGGGGATAAATTTAAATTGCCAGCAGGGAATGGTTTTAGATATTTGCAGGTGTGCGACTTCCTGAGAAAACAGGTGCTGGCCTTTCCGCTGCTGCCGCCACAGGGCTTACAGGATAGAGTAGTTTCCAGTACCTGGGTGGGAGAGTGGAAGGTATCAGATATTTACCAGGAGCTTTCGGAGGCGGAGGAAACTCTGGTGGAGGAGCTTGAGGGCAAGTGGGAGGACGAGCTCGGAGGAGAGATAGAGGCTGGTCTATGGGCGGATGCCCTAAGCAGGGTTAATACCTCCTCATCATGCGCCAGGCTTAGCCTGATACAATTTAAGTTAGTCCACCAAGCACACATGACAGTGGCTAGGATGAGCAGGGTTTTTCAGGGTAGAGGATAGGTGTGCGAGAGAAGCCCAGCAAATCATGTCCACATGTTTTGGGCATGGCCGAAGCTTAGAGGGTTTTGGCAGGGTTTTGCTAAGGCAATGTCCACGGTGCTAAAAACACGGGTGGTGCCGAGTCTGGAGGGAGCGATCTTTGGAGTGTCGGAAGATCTGGGAGTTCAGGGAGTGAAAGAGGGCCGACGTCCTGGCCTTTGCCTCCTGGTAGCCCAGAGACGGATCATGATAATGTGGAGGGACTTGAAGCCCCCGAGTGTAGAGACCTGGGTCAGTGACATGGCTGGGTTTCTCAGTCTTTAGAAAATAAAGTTTGCCTTGAGAGGGTCAATGTTAGGGTTCTCCTGGAGGTGGCAGCCGTACGCCAACTTTCTCGGGGAAAATTAAAATTGTCAGCAGATGCAGTAATTCCAAGGGGTGGGGGTGGGGGGATTGTTGTTGTATGGTTGAGGTGTGTGGAAGATTGGGCTGGGGGCAAAATGTTTATTTTACCATGTTGATGTCATTGTTTTTGTTCCTGTTATAAAAATTGTCAAATACCTTAACAAAATATTATTTAAAAAAACTAAAGGGGGGTCAAATGTTTAGCATATGCTGTGATCCAGTTCGTACCTTTGGGAGTCTAAAACAGCTAGTCAATAAATATATTGTGTACATGTCATTCATGTTAAAGGGATTAGTGAACTTTTAGGTTGTGTGTGAAATATTTTATAAACACTTAAACACATTAGGTTGGAAATCCGATTCATGCATTTTTTCTTTATTCGTTTTATGGGATGTGGGCATTGCTGCATATATTGGCTGTCCCTGAGGGCATTTTAAGAGTCAACCGCATTGCTGTGAATCTGGAGTCACATGTAGGCCAGACCAGATAAGTACAGCAGATTTCCGACCCCCAAAGGACCATTAGTGAACCAGATGGGTTTTTAAGACAATCAACGATGGTTTCATGGTCATAGAGACATACAGTGCTGAAGGAGGCCATTCGGCCCATCGAGTCTGCACCGACCCACTTAAGCCCTCACTTCCACCCTATCCCCGTAACCCAATTACCCCTCCTAACCTTTTTTTGGTCACTAAGGGCAATTTATCATGGCCAATCCACCTAGCCTGCACATCTTTGGACTGCGGCAGGAAACCGGAGCACCGGGAGGAAACCCATGCAGACACGGGGAGAACGTGCAGACTCTGCACAGACAGTGACCCAGCGGGGAATCAAACTTGGGACCCTGGCGCTGTGAAGCCACAGTGCTAGCCACTTGTGCTACCGTGCCGCCCATCATTAGACTTTAATTCCAGATTTTTTATTGAATTCAAATTTCACCATCTGTCCTGCCGGGTGTCGATCCCCAGAGCAATACCCTGGGTTTCTGGATTACTAGTTGGGCACCAATACCACTTTTGTGCATTGCCCCATTGGTGAGTTGGAAACGTAATAATAATCACTTATTGTCATAAGTAGGCTTCAATGAAGTTACTGTGAAAAGCCCCTAGTTGCCACATGCTGGTGCCTGTTCGGGGAGGCCGGTACAGGAATTGAATCCACGCTGCTGGCCTTGTTCTGCATTACAAGCCAGCTGTTTAGCCCACTGTGCTAAACCAACCCCTGGCAAACCTATTGCCTAATATGCATCTGAGCCATACAGATCAGCAAGGCGTCAGTTTTGCTGATCTCAGTGGGACTGGTATTTAGGGTTATCACGAAGGATTGTAAGGCACAGAAGCCCAAACAGTCCCATACTGGCACTTATACTCCAGCCTCATGGCGACTCGGGGATTTTCACAGTAACTTCATTGCAGTATTAATGTAAGCCTACTTGTGACACTAATAAAGATTATTATTATTATCTAATTCTATCATTGTCACCCCTCTCCCATATATACTCTGTCCCGGGGAATGAGAAATGTGTTTCAGAACTGTCACAAATTAAAACAGCCGAAATCTGCCTGTCGCGCATTTGGAGGCAGTGAGGTTGTGAACCAGAAAATTGGAATAATCACATTTAGTTCTGCTTTCAGAATATGAAGCCACTCAGCGATTTTGGATTAATTCGTCATAAAACAAAAATATATTTTCATCTCACAAAAATCTCGCGTTTGATTAATGTTTAACTGATTCTCATGATGTGGAAATGCTGGCGTTGGACTGGGGTGAGCACAGTAAGAAGTCTTACAACACCAGGTTAAAGTCCAACAGGTTTGTTTCTAACACGAGCTTTCAGAGCACTGCTCCCAATTTACCTGAGGAAGGAGCAGTGCTCCGAAAGCTCAAACTTGTTGGACTTTAACCTGGTGTAAGACTTCTTACCAACTGATTCTCAATTTATGGATTGACAAAAACGTCACTTTACGCGGTATTATTTCAAATATTCCTTCCTACTCTGCATTAAATTTAGTATTGGGCATGTAATTCAGGGACTCAACTCAAAATATTTCACAAGACAACTTTTATATATTTATTTTCATCAATATTAAATGACACACAACTTCCCGGCTGTCTCGCAAAGCGGATTGATGCACTTACCTGTCTAAGCAAACTGGTGCAATAAGAGAAACACAGGAAATCCTGGCGTCTGGATGACATTCTCTGGCCAGTAAAGGTAACCAGCTGGTGGACTGTTGGATTGCTTCAGCGAGAGTTTTCATGTTCCAGTATGTTGGGGATCCTCATCTCCGTGTAGCCAATGTCGTAGCACAGGGCCATCGCCTTGGGGATGCGCAAGCATCTGGTGGAACTACCCAGGTTTACAGGCAACACGTGAGAAGCCACGGGTAGCAAATAGGTTACAACGAAAGATAAACTTTGCAGCGTGGATTTGATGGGACCTCCAATTGCCCCGAAGCCCATCTCCGTTCTTTTGCTTCTATGTGACTTGGGCCAAAAAAATTCACTGAACAGATCGTGTATTGTGACCAAAGTGGTGTGTTGACTGTTCTCAACTTTCTGTGGACCATTTATAGGAAAGTTACTCTGCCTAATCCCTGCTCATTAGGTCGAACAAGGACAATACCATTGTTTTATTTACAAATTACTCTTATTGTTGGAGTTTTCAGGGGGGGCTGAAGCTAAGGCCAGGAGGTACCTTAATGAGACCGTGGGTGGGGGAAGTAATGGGTGTAGTGGCTGCTATTGTGAATACCTCCGAATTATTAAATTACATTTACTCCTGCCCAAGCAGTTGGAGACTGTTCTCTGTCACGGTCCCTCCATACGCTGCTCAGTAATTATCCAGCAGTGAGATGTACATCCGTGGATCTGTTTGTGTTTGGAGGAAATCAAATTAAAAACTTGTTTATTTTGTGCAGTGACCCACACAAATATTAAACTTGGGTTAAACCGAGTTGCAACCGTCGTTACAGTATTACCCCTTTAGTGAGATTATTAATCCTACTTCTCAGGAAATATGTTTCAAGGAACATGGCCACCATTGATGGCTTTCGTTCAGTTTAATGTACTCCAAAAGTTGGGCGATCGATGATTTGCAGATCTCAATCTGCTTTTGTGGTTGATGTATTTACAAACATGAGCAAGACGTTTCAGCACCTTGGACGTTTAAACATTTGATCAATATTTTACATTTTTTCTTTGAGAAAGTTATATTTTTCTGAAGTGAACTCTCAGTTCCACAGTTAACTAAACCATAGCAGTTTCCTGTAAACATAGCTTAATAACACCCCAAATAAAGTGACTTGTATTCTAAAAATCGTATTCAGTGCTTTTTTGGTGCAGATTGGCTTGACTCCTCTCTCTCTGTCGTCTAAATTAACAGCCATTTGCAAACTGCTCTAAAATATGCCTTTTCGCGTAAAATATATTAGCAAGTAATGTTTTGTCTAAATTGGATTTCCCGCAAGTATTAGCGGAAAATTGTGTTTTTAATTTGATCCAGTTGAGATTTAATGCAGAGTAACCATATATTTCCAACACAAACGCGCGTTTTTAAACAACGCGATTCATTTGTCAATGGGAAATGTAAGGTTATTCAAACAGGTGAAAGGAGAATGCTGGCTATTTGGTCTGGTAATCTTGGTGTTATATAGTCTTTAAATATCATTGAAATTGTTTTTATACCAGTTAGCCTATTTTTACAATAAAGCTAATAATACTTGTTATAAAACAAACACAATCGTTCACGAATTTAATCTAACTTGAAATATTGTGTGCTGCCTGCGAGTAGATGAGTCATGCCCTCTGGATATACAGAAAGCTGGAAAATGTATTTGTAATGAAAATATCCGTTTCTGTATTGAATCAACTGTCTTTCCCGTTACTTAAACGCCACTTTAGAGTTGGAGTCTAGCAAATATTTATAAATAAAGCGGGTCCCAATTAAATATTCAGGCTAAGGTTGGATAATATAAGTTTGCCTGTTTGCCGGTAAAATTCGCTTTCTGTAATGATGGCTTTATTGTGATCGTTGGAAAAACTAAACAATGCATTTATAAGTTTTGTTCTTCTCCACGGAAGCAGCAAGATTTCTTCCGGAAAATACAAATCCCACTTTCTAACCAGACTGAAGTTTGCCAGAGAAAATGCATCTCAGTGGGGGGGAAAATCTCTTTAGTCATTTTAATTTTTTGACGACAGTAATTGAGGACTCTCCCCCGCTGTTAACAATTGTCGAACAGAAGGGGGCCTCGTGAAAACACCGGAATGAATTCTGAATATGAGTGAGAAAGTTGGGTTTCAATTTTTTAATTATATAGAAATTGAGAATTTACAGTCGAGCAATTCTGGCGCCCTGTCATTTTATAAAGAACAACCTGCTTTCCTTCCTCCTTCTTAAACGTATGCTTGGCGACAGTTTTTTCTGCATTCGTAACAGTTCTGTTGTTAGGCATGGCCATGTATGTAACGGATGTTTGTAGGAACTACCACAGTGCTGCTGTTTAGTGACGAGGACGCTGTTCCTGTGAACGAGCATTTCACGTTACCAACGAGAAGCTGTTTGGTTAATTTCGTGACTCAAATCTGTCTTCCTTTCTTGTGCGAGGGATTCATGTTGGGGAAATAAATGGCATTTACGCAGAATGCCTAGCCGTAGAAAGGTTACGGTGCAGGAAGAGGCCATTCAGCCCATCGTGCCGGCCCCAGCCAAAATTAGGGAAAAAAGAAACTAGCCACCGTTTTAATCCCATAGCCCTGCAGGTTACAGCAGTTCAGATGAAGATCCAGGTACCTTCTTAAATGAGTTGAGCATTTCAGCCTCAACCACCAACATAGTGAATTCCAGACGCTGGACACCCTTCCAGTGAAAATGTTATTCCTCATGTCCCTTCTAATCCTTCCACCAGTCACCTTAACCTATGCCCCCTGGAATTAACCCATCAGATAGGGGAAATAAGTCTTTCCTGTCTACCCTATCTAGGCCTTTCCTAATTTTGTACACTTGATTTAGGTCACCCCTTTGCCTCCTCTGTTCCAAGGAAAACAAATGTTCCAGTCCTGGCAACATTCTTATACATTTCCTCTGCACTCTATCCTGACTAATTATGTCCTTCCTGTAATGTGATGACCAGAAATGTGTACACAATTCCAGCTGTGGCCTAACTAGCGTTTTATACAGTTCCATCATTACATCGCTTCTTTTGTGTCAATTCCTTGCCCAGTAAAGGAAAAATTAAGCTTTCTTAACCACCTTGTTCCCCTGTCCTGCCACTTGGGACCTGTGGACATGAACTCTGAGGTCTCTCACTTCCTCAACCCCTCTTTATTATGTTCTCCCTTGCTTTGTTTGTCGTCCCCAAATGCATTACTTCACACTTTTCTAGATTGAATTCCAGTTGCCATTTCTCTGCCCACTCCATATAACCATTGCAGTCAACAACTATCCTCTTCGCGATCACCTACATGGCCCATTTTTGTCATCTGCAAGTTTCCCAACCATGCCTCCCACATTTAAGTCTAAATCATTAATATAGGCATCAAGGGTCCAACGCTAAGTCCTATGAAACACTATTGGAAACTAAAAATCCATCAACCATTGCTCTTTGTTTCCTGTCACAGCCAATTTTGAGTCCAAGCTGCCACCTTTCCCGATCTCCCATGCGATCGTGCTTTTCTGACCAGTTCTTTGAGAAGGTGACCAAACAGGTGGCTGAGGGTAAAGCAGTTGATGTGGTGTATATGGATTTCAGTAAAGCGATTGATAAGGTTCCCCATGATAGGCTATTGCAGAAAATACGGAGGCATGGGATTCGGGGTGATTTAGCAGTTTGGATCAGAAATTGGCTAGCTGGAAGAAGACAAAGGGTGGTAGTTGATGGGAAATGTTCAGACTGGTGTCCAGTTACTGGTGGTGTACCACAAGGATCTGTTTTGGGGCCGCTGCTGTTTGTCATTTTTATAAATGACCTGGAGGCGGGCATAGAAGGATGGGTGAGTAAATTTGCAGATGGCACTAAAGTCGGTGGAGTTGTGGACAGTGGCCAGTTGTGGATGTTACAAGTTACAGAGGGACATAGATAAGCTGCAGAGCTGTGCTGACAGGTGGCAAATGGAGTTTAATGCAGAAAAGTGTGAGGTGATTAATTGTGGAAGGAATAACAGGAAGACAGAGTACTGGGCCAATGGTAAGATTCTTGGTAGTGTGGATGAGCAGAGAGGTCTCTGTGTCCATGTCCATTGATCCCTGAAAGTTGCCACCCAGGTTGAGAGGGTTGTTAAGAAGGTGTACGGTGTGTTAGCTTTTATTGGTAGAGGAATTGAGTTTCGGAGCCATGAGGTCACGTTGCAGTTGTACAAAACTCTGGTGTGGCCGCATTTGGAGTATTGCGCGCAGTTCTGGTCGCCGCATTATAGGAAGGATGTGGAAGCATTGGAAAGGGTATGTGGTGATATGATTTGCATACCTGTCTGCCATTGGGGCAGAACACCGGCTTACCATTGGCCCTGGTCGGTCATGTGCCTCTCGACCGATTGGTCGAGAGGCTGAGTTAACCGCGCCTCCTTGCCGAGGTATAAATAGTCAAACGTCCAGCGGTCATCCATTTTATTGTAGACGACCCCAGGGCTAAGTTCTAGTTTATTAAAGCCTAACTTTTGTAAAGCAACTCGTCTCTCGTACAATTGATGGCACATCAATTTAATAAACTACAATTTTGAAGATGGAGTTCCGGTTCAAGCCCGAATGCCTCCGCATCAGCCCGCAAACTCCGAACGCTGCAGAACTTTTTCAACTTTGGCTGACATGCCTCGAAAGATACCTGGCATCTACAACCACCCCCCCCCCCACCTCCCCCACCGTGGCACAGAAGCTGCACGTCCTCCACTCCAGCGTGGGTATCGACGCCTACGCAATAATCGAAGAAACGGATTATGATGCAGCAATACTAAAGCTAAAGGGACAATTCATTAAACCAGTCAACAGGGTATTCGCCCGACATCTGCTGGCCACCAGACGGCAGCTCCCCGGTGAGTCACTAAACCAATTTTACCAGGCCCTCGCTATCCTGGGGAGGAATTGCTCCTGCGTCGCAGTCTCAGCTACGAAGCACATGGAACTACTGATCAGAGACGCTTACGTGGCTGGGATGCAGTCCCCCGCTATCCGCCAGCGGATGCTGGAGAGAGACGACCTCAGCTTAAATGAGGCACGGACTCTCTCCTCCTCCCTGGAGGTCGCCGATCAAAACGCCCGTACCTATGTCCCCAGCCAGGCCTCCTGGCACGCTTCCCCACCGCCATCCGCCGCTCCCCACCTCCCTCAGGCCTGTGCCGCGGGACGCCCCGACAAGTCCATGGGGCCCCGCTGCTACTTTTGTGGGTTCGCGAAACACCCTCGCCCGTGCTGCCCAGCCCGCTCCGCCCTCTGTAAGAGCTGCGGAAAGAAGGGCCACTTCTCCATGGTCTGCCAGGCCAAAACGATGGCTGCGGCTCTTCCGGACGCTACGCAACACTCTTCCCCCCCCCCCCCCCCCCCCCCCCGGCCTCTGCCACCGGCCTGTGCGCCTCTCTCTCCTCTGGGCCCTCCAGGTCCCCTCTTAGACACAGCACAACTATCTTCCCCCCCGCGCCTGGCCTGCTCGCCTCTCTCTCTCCTCCGGGGCCGCTCCAGCTCCCCGGAGCCCTCCTAACCGCCGCCCGAATCTCCCCCCCCGCCCCTGGGCCCCGGCGCCCGACCTGCACGCCTCTCCGGGCCCTTCCTGCCTGCCGTGTGAGTCTCTTCCCCTCCCCTCCGGGCCCCGGCGCCCGACCTGCATGCCTCTCCAGGCCCTTCCTGCCCGCCGCGCGAGTCCCCCCCCCCCCCCCCCCCCCCCCCCCCCCGACCTGCACGCCTCTCCGGTCCCTTCCTGCCCGCTGCGTGAGTCCCCCACCCCGCGCGCCCCGCCGCCCCCGCTCCACTCGGCTCGTCGGCTCCACTCGGCTCGCCGGCACCGCTAGCCCCGCCCCCAGCAACCACGTGGGCCCCACGGGTGCCGCCATCTTGGGGCGCCGACTCCTCGTGCGGGTCCTGTGCGCCGCCATCTTGGGACGCCGACTCCACGTGCGGGTCCTGGGCGCCGCCATCTTGGGACGCTGACTCCGCGTGCGGGTCCTGGGCGCCGCCATCTTGGGACGCCGACTCCGCGTTCGGGTCCTGGGCGCTGCCATCTTGGGACGCCGACTCCGCGTTCGGGTCCTGGGCGGCGCCATCTTGGGATCCCGACTCCACGTGCGGATCCTGGCCACCGCCTTCCGGGACTGGCACGCAAGGTTCTTCCAGCATCTACTCTGACGGCGACGACGAATACGGATTTTCTCCACGGCTCGCGGCCATTCAGCTCGACCAGTCACATCCACGCACGCTCGCCAAAACGACAACGCTGGTCCACCTTAACGGCAACGAGACGGGCAGCCTGCTGGACTCCGGAGCACGGAAAGCTTTGTTCACCCTGCCACGGTAAGACGCTGCGCGCTCCCTGTCCATCCGGTAAAACACAAAATCGGGTTAGCCTCTCCGTCCACATCACTGGGTGCTGCATTGCGGACCTCACGGTCCAGGGGAAGGTTTTTAAAAATTATAAATTCCTTGTCCTCCCTGACCTTTGCGCACCGGCACTCCTAGGACTGGACTTCCAATGCAACCTGCAGAGCTTGACCTTTCAATTCGGCGGCCCTATACCCCCCCTCACTGTCTGCAGCCTCGTGTCCCTCAAAGTGGACCCCCCCTCCTTGTTTGCTAATCTCACCCCCGATTGCAAACCCGTCGTGACACGGAGCAGACGGTACAGTGCCCAGGACCGGTAATTCATCAGGTCCGAGGTCCAGAGGCTGCTGACGGAAGGGGTCATCGAGGCCAGCAACAGTCCCTGGCGAGCCCAAGTGCTGGTGGTCCGGACTGGGGAGAAAAACCGGATGGTCATCGACTATAGCCAGACCATCAACCAGTTTACGCAACTGGACGCGTATCCTCTCCCCCGTATTTCCACCATGGTAAACGATATTGCTAAATACAAGGTCTTCTCCACTGTGGACCTTAAGTCCGCTTATCATCAGCTCCCCATCCGCGTGAGTGACGGCAAATACACCGCGTTTGAGGCAGATGGGCGCCTCTACCACTTCCTTAGGGTTCCATTCGGTGTCACAAATGGGGTCTCGGTCTTCCAACGGGAGATGGACCGAATGGTCGACAAGTACGGATTACAGGCTACCTTCCCGTATCTTGATAATGTCACCATCTGCGGCCACGATCAGCAGGACCATGACGCCAACCTCCAGCAATTCCTCCAAACCGCAAAACTCCTTAACCTCACATACAATAAGGATAAGTGCGTGTTTAGCACCGACCGTCTAGCCATCCTCGGCTACGTAGTGCGTAAAGGAGTGATAGGCCCCGACCCCGAACGCATGCGCCCCCTGATGGAACTCCCTCTCCCCAGTACCCCCAAATCCCTCAAACGCTGCCTGGGGTTCTTCGAATACTACGCCCAATGGGTTCCCAACTACGCTGACAAGGCCCGTCCCCTCATTTAAACCACGATCTTCCCGCCGTCGACAGAGGCCTGCCAGGCCTTTAGCCGCATCAAAGCGGACATCGCAAAGGCCACGATGCGCGCCATCGACGAGTCCCTCCCCTTCCAGGTCGAGAGCGATGCATCAGAAGTTGCTCTGGCGGCCACCCTGAACCAAGCAGGCTGACCCGTGGCCTTCTTTTCCAGAACTCTCCAGGCTTCCGAACTTCGCCACCCCTCTGTGGAAAAGGAAGCCCAGGCCATAGTCGAAGCGGTGCGACATTGGAGGCACTATTTGGCCGGCAGGAGGCTTACCCTCCTCACAGACCAACGGTCAGTAGCCTTCATGTTTGATAATGCACAAAGGGCCAAGATCAAGAATGACAAGATCTTACGGTGGCGGATCGAGTTGTCCACGTACAACTATGAGATCTTGTATCGTCCTGGGAAGCTCAATGAGCCTCCTGATGCCCTGTCCCGCGGTACCTGCGCCAGCGCGCAGATAGACCGCCTCCGCTCCCTCCACGCGGACCTCTGCCATCCAGGGGTGACCCGCCTCTACCATTTCATTAAGGCCCGCAACCTGCCTTTCTCCATCGCGGAAGTCAGGTCAGTAACCCGTGACTGCCACATCTGCGCAGAGTGCAAACCGCACTTCTACCGCCCCGAGCGCGCACACCTGATCAAAGCATCCCGCCCCTTCGAACGTTTCAGCATTGACTTCCCTCTAACAACCGCAACATTTATTTCCTGGTGGTAATTGACGAATTCTCCCGCTTCCCCTTCGCCATTCCCTGCCCCAACATGACCACATCGACCGCCATTAAGGCACTCCTCTCCGTCTTCTCCCTGTTCGGCTACCCCACGTACATACACAGCGATCGGGGGTCCTCCTTTATGAGCGATGAGCTGTGTCAATTCCTGCTCGACAGGGGCAATGCCTCTAGCAGGACGACCAGCTATAACCCCCAGGGTAACGGACAGGTCGAGCGGGAGAATGGTACCATCTGGAAGACCATACTACTGGCCCTCCGGTCCAGAGATCTCCCTATTTCCCGATGGCAAGAGGTGATCCCCGATGCCCTACATTCAATCCGCTCACTCCTCTGTACCGCAACTAACACCTCATGAACGTCTTGTTTTCCCCAGGAAGTCATCCTCCGGATCCCCTTTCCCGACGTGGCTGGTCACCCCCGGACCCATCTTGCTCCGGAAGCATGTGCGGATGCACAGGTCCGACCCGTTGGTGGAACAAGTCCAGTTACTCCACGCTAACCCGCAGTATGCGTATGTGGAGTACCCCGACGGTCGGCAGGACACGGTCTCCCTCTGGGACCTGGCACCCGCCGGCGTGCGGCCTTCCCCCCCCCCTCCACCACAGACCCCCCCCCCCCCTGTTTTTTTCCCCCCAGCGCCCCACTCCGGTTCCCCCTTCCCCATCCATGGCGTATACACAGCCAGCTCGGGTGACGGAGACTGTTCAAGGACCATCGCTCCCGGACTCCAGGACGTCAGCGGAACCACCACCATCGGCCGACCTGACGTCACCTCCTCCACTGCGGCGGTCTGCCAGAACGTCACGGGCCACAAAAAGACCGATCGAATCGTTCTAAATTTCGACAGCTCAATGGACTTTTGTGTAATATCGCTTATTGTCAGGGCCACTGGGAGGCCCCCAAATTCGATAAAAGAAAGGAGAGAAAATTTTTGTCCTCCCGGCTGCTACTCATATCACCAGTTCTCCCTCCCCCCCCCCCCCCCCCCCCCCCCCCCCCAGGCTTCTTTCTCCGCAAGGGGTGAATGTGGTGATATGATTTGCATACCTGTCTGCCATTGGGGCAGAACACCGGCTTACCATTGGCCCTGGTCGGTCATGTGCCTCTCGACCGATTGGTCGAGAGGCTGAGTTAACCGCGCCTCCTTGCCGAGGTATAAATAGTCAAACGTCCGGCGGTCGTCCATTGTAGACGACCGCAGTGCTAAGTTCTAATTTATTAAAGCCTAACTTTTGTAAAGCAACTCGTCTCTCGTACAATTGATGGCACATCAGGGTACAGAGGAGATTTACCAGGATGTTGCCTGGTATGGAGGGAAGATCTTGAGAGGAAAGGCTGAGGGACTTGAGGCTGTTTTCGTTAGAGAGAAGAAGGTTAAGAGGTGACTTAATTGAGGCATACAAGATGATCAGAGGATTAGATAGGGTGGGCATTGAGAGCCTTTTTCCTCGGATGGTGATGTCTAGCACGAGGGGACATAGCTTTAAATTGAGGGGAGATAGATATAGGACAGATGTCAGAGGTAGGTTCTTTACTCAGAGAGTAGTAAGGGCGTGGAATGCCCTGCCTGCAACAGTAATGGACTCGCCAACACTAAGGGCATTCAAATGGTCATTGGATAGGCATATGGACGATAAGGGAATAGTGTAGATGGGCTTTAGAGGGGTTTCACAGATCGGCGCAACATCGAGGGCCGAAGGGCCTGTACTACGCTGTAATGTTCTATGTTCAGTCTGCCATGTGAGACTTTGTCTAATGCCTTACTGAAATTCATGTAGGCAGCATCCACTGCCCTACCCTCATTAATCCTTCTTGTTACTTGTAAACATCCTTTTAAGTCTATAAGACGCTCACAATGCCGAGGACCCAGGTTTGATCCTGGGTCACTGTGCATGTAGAATTTGCACATTCTCCACAACCCAAAAGATTTGCAGGGTAGGTCAATTGGCGATGCTAAATTGCCCTTAAATTGAAAAAAAGAATTGGGTGCTCTAAATAATAATTTTAAAAAAAGTTTATGACACAATTTTCCCCTAACTGACTATCCATGCTGACTATCTCTGATCAATCTGTGCCTTTCTAAGTGACAGTATGTTTCCAATGGTTTGCTCACCCCTGAAGTCAGACTGACCAGCCTTTCTGCCTTGCACCCTGGTACAACGTTCACAGACCTCCAAGCCTCTGGGACCTTGACTGAATCTAGTGAGGATTGAAGGGAGGCAGTGGTGTAGTGGTATTTTTGATGGACTAGTAATCCAGAGACCCAGGATAATGATCTGGGGTTCGAATCCCACCATGGCAGGTGGGATAACTCAATAACATATCTGGAATTAAAAATCTAATGATGACGATGAAACCATCGATTGTTGTGAAAACCCATCTGGTTCTTTTAATGTTCTGGTTCACTAATGTCCTTTAGGGAAGGAAATGTGCCATCTTTACCTGGTCTGGCCTACAGCAGTGATTGACTCTGAAATAGCTTAGCAAGCTGTATTCAACTGCTGCGAAAACACAAAAAAGGAATGAAACTGGATGAATCACCTGGCAACGAATCGGGCACCAGGCACCGGAAACGACAACAGGCATACCGAAAAATAAGGTGTCAAACAGAATAAGCAGCACGTAATAGATAGAGTTAAGCAATTCCACAACAGCCGCATCAGATGTAAGCTCTGCAGTCCTGCTACATCCAGCCGTGAATGGTGGTGGACAATTTAACAACTCACTGGCGGAGGAGGCTCCACAAATATCCCCATCCTAAATGCTGGAGGAGCCCAGCACATATGTGCAAAAGACAAGGCTGAGGCATTCGCAATAATCTTCAGCTAGAAGTGCCGGGTGGATGAGCCATCTCGGCCTCCTCTTGAGGTCACCAGCATCACAGATGTCAGTCTTCAGCCAATTCACTTGATTCACTCCACATGATATCAAGAAACGGCTGAAGCACTTGATACTGCAAAGGCTGTGGGCCCTGACACTATTCCAGCAATAGTACTGATCTCCTGTGCTCATGAACTTGCTGCACCCATAACCCAGCTGTTCCAATACAGCTGCAACACTGACATCTACCTGACAATGTGGAAAATTACCCAGGTGTGTCCTATACACAAGAAACAGGACAACTGTAACCCAACCAATTACTACCCTCTCGGCTTACTCTCCCATCCTCAGCAAAGTGATGACAGAAGTCATCAGCAGAGCTATCGAGCGGCTCTTAATCAGCAATGACTTGCTCACAGGAGCTCAGTTTAGGTTCCGCCAGGGTCACGCGGCTCCTGACCCCATTACAGCCTTGGTTCAAGCACAGACAAAAGAGTTGAGTGCCAGAGGCGAGGTGAAAGTGACCACCCTTGACATCAAAGTAGCATGTGACCAAGTATAGCATTCAGGAGTCATAGCTCAAATGGAATCAATGGGAATCAGAGGAAAACTCTCCACTGGTTGGAGTCATACCTGGCACAAGGGAAGGCTTGAGGTGGTTTGAGGACATCATTGCAGGAATTCCTCAGGGTAGTGTCCTCGGCCCAACCATCTTTAGCTGCTTCATCAATGACCTCAGTCCCATCACAAGGTCAGAAGTGGAGATGTTTGCGGATGACTGCACAAAGTTCATCACCATTCGCGACTCTTCAGATACTGAAGCAGTCCATTCTCAAATACAGTAAGACCTGGACAAGATCCAGGCTAAGGCTGACAAGTGGCAAGTTATATTCGCGCCACACAAGTGCCAGGCAATGAACATCTCCTGCAAGAGAGGATCTAACCATCGGCCCTTGACATTGAATGGCATTACCATCACTGAATCCCCCACAATCAACATCCTGGTGGTTACCATTGATCAGAAACTGAATTGGACAAGCCACATTAATACTGTGGCTACCAGAGCAGGTCAAAGGCTAGGAATCCTACGGGGAGTAGCTCACCTCCTGATCCACCAAAGCCTGTCTACTTAATCAGCAATGACTTGCTCACTGTCTATAAGGCACAAGTCAGGAGTGTAATGGAATAAGCTCCACTTGCCTGGATGATTTCAGCTATAACAACACTCAGAAGTTTGGTACCATCCAGGACAAAGCAGCCCGCTTGATTGCTCCTCCTTCCACAAACATTCATACTCTCCACCAACGAACCGTGGCAGCCATGCCTACCATCTACAAGATGCACTGCAGTAACTCAACCAGGTTCCTTAGGCAACATCTTCCATACCCATGACCACTACCACCTAGAAGGACAAGAGCAGCAGATACCTGGGAACGCCACCGCCCGGGGGTTCTCCTCCAAGTCAATCACCACCCAGACTTGGAAATATATCTCTGTTCCTTCACTGTTGCTGGAACTCCCTCCCTAACAGCACAGTGGGTGTAACTATACCTCAAGGACTGCAGTGGTTCAAGAAGGCAACTCGCCACCTTCGGAAGGGCAATTAGGATGGGCAATAAATGCTGGCCTAGCCAGCGATGCCCACATCCCGTAAATTAATTATTTAAAAAAGTGATCGTCACAGCATACGCTATTTCCTCCGTGACGTCCTTCAACAGGCTCGGATAAATTCCATCTGACCCTCTATGTTTATCCATTTCAAGGATGCCAGTCCCTCCAGTACTTCCCCTTTCACTATGCTTATTGTACCCAATGTTTCACAGTCCTTCTCTTTAACTAGTATGTCTGCATCGTCCCTAGCCTCTAATCTGTGTGGGTCTCACCCCCACAATCCAAAAAGATGTGCAGTGTAGGTGGATTGGCTACGCTAAATTGCCCCTTAATTGGAAAAAAAATTGGGTACTCTAAATTATTTTTTAAAAAAGAAGCAGCTGAAGATGGTTGGGCCTGAGACACTTAACTACCCCGAGGAACTCCTGCAATGATGTCTTGTGGCTGAGATGATTGACCTTCAACGACTACCCCTTCTTCCTTTGTACCAGGACTGACTCCAATCAGTGGAGAGCTTTTCCCATTTTCCATTCACTTCAGTTTTGCTCGGGCTCCTTGATGCCACATTTGGTCAAATGCTGTCTTAATGTCGAGGGCAGTTACTTTCACCTGGCCTCTGGAATTTCAGTTCTGTTATTTATATTTGAAGCAAGGCTGTAGTGAAACCTGGGACCACATAACTCTGGTGGAACCCAAACTAAGATAGGTTATTGCTGAGTAAATGCTGTTTTTTTTTTTAGCACTGTTGTTGACAACCTTCCATGACTTTGCTGGTGATACAGGGTAAACCTATGACAATTGGCCATATTGGATTTGTCCTACTTTTTGCAGTCTGGACATACCTGGGAAATTTTGCACATCGGGAAGATGCCAGTGTTGTAGCTGTACTAGAATGGCTTTGTTGGGCAAGGACTCATTTTAAATCTGAGTCTCCTGTTTTACTGGATGTTGTCAAGGTCCATCATTTTTGCTGTATCCAGTGCCCTTCACCGTTTTTTTGTGTCATGAAGCAACTTAAATTAGTTGAAACCTTGTACCTGTGAGCTGGGGATATTAGGTTGAGATTGACCATCAATTAGGCACTTCTGGTTGAAGACGGCTGTAAATGCTTCATCCTTTTTTTACACTGAGATGCTGAGCTTCCCCATCATTAACGATGGGGTTATTTGTGGAGTTTCATTCTCTAGTCAGTTATTTAATTGTTCTCTACCATTCATAACTTGGTGTGGCAGGATAGCTTTGATCTGATCCATGCAGTAATACTGTTTAGCTGTGCCTGTTGCACCCCATGTTCTTTTGCCTGCTTGGCATCTCATTTTCAGGTCTGCCTGGTGATGTTCTGAGCAATCTCTCCTTATACTCCTCATGGAATCAGGGTTGGTCCCCTGGCTTGGTGGTATTGATAGAGTGAGCGATATGCTGAACCATGAGGTAACAGATTGTGGTTGAATAGTTTTGCTGTTGATGGCCACAGTGCGCGGCTCATGGCTAATTTTTAGTTGCTAGATCTGAATCTATCCCATTTAGCACAGTGTCTTCAATGTTATGAGCCCTCGCTCACTTCTATCACTACTGCCAACAGGCAAATGCATCTGCACTTGATACATTTATGAGGATGCAGCCATGTAGACTTTTCCTTCTTCGTTGGTTTGCTTCCCACCTGCTGCAAGCCCAATCAGGCAGATATTTCTTTCTGGGTTCAGTCAGTCAGGGCCAAACCACTCTTGGTAAAGGTCTTTGATGTTCCCCATCCAGAGTCTGTTCTGTGTCCTTGTTGCCCTCATTGCTTCTCCCAAGTGGTGTTCAATGTTGAGGAACTCTGATTCAACAATTGAAAGAGGGCAGTAGATAGGTGATAAGCAGCAGAAGATTATATTACCCATGTTTGGCCATGAGACTTAAGGAGGGAGATGATTGCATAGTGGTAATGTCACTGGCTAATAATCCAGAGGCTTAGGCTAATGTCTATGGCGACTGACTAGAAGCTCTGCCCCTAGAAGGACTTCAAAATTAACCAAGGAGGAAGTGTTGAACAGACTGTCAGTACTTAAAGTTGACAAGGCATTGGTTGGGACCAGATGAGATGCATTCACGGATATTGAAGGATGGAAATTACAGATGCGTGGCCTAAATCTTCCAGTCTTTAGACTCGGGGAGGTGCCAGAAGAGTGGAGAACTACAAATGTTCTGCTCTTTTTCAAAATATATTGTAAGGATTACCCTGGCAATTACAGGCCAGGCAGTTTAACATCAGTGGTGGACAAGCCCTGGAAACAACTGTTCGGAATAGAATTATTAGCCACATGGGTAAATGTGGGTTGATAAGTAAGAGCCAGTATTGATTTCTTTAAAAAAAAAATTATTCGGGTATTTGTAGTTTTTATAATAATAACAGCAACATAAACATGGTACATAAAACGTTTCCGTCCCTATCCCGTGCTTCACACCCCCAATAATGAAACAATAGCCTAAACACCCTCTTTCTCCTCTTTCCCCCCCCCCCCCCCCCTCCCCCCTTTCTAGATTTCTGCTTCTGCGACATTTTAATTTTCTCCGAGAAAGTCGACGAACAGCTGCCACCTTTGGACGAACCCCAACATTGACCGTCTTCGGGCGAACTTTATTTTCTCAAGACGGAGAAACTCAGCCATGTCACTAACCCAGGTCTCTAATTTTGGGGGCATCCAGCTCCTCCACATTAACAGTATCCGTCTCCGGGCTACCAGGGAGGCAAAGGCCAAAACGTCAGCCTCTCTTGCCCCCTGGACTCCTGGCTCTTCCGATACTCCAAAGATCGCCATCTCTGGACACGGCATCACCCGTGTTTTAAGTACCATGGACATAGACTTAGCAAAACCCTGCCAAAACCCTCTAAGCTTTGGGCATGCCCAAAACATGTGGACATGATTTGCTGGGCCTCCCGTGCACCTCACACACCTGTTCTCTACCCCAAAGAACTTGCTCATCCGGGCCACTGTCATGTGTGCCCGGTGAACTACCTTAAATTGTATCAGGCTAAGCCTGGCACATGATGAGGATGTGTTAACCCTGCTTAAGGCATCCTCCCATAGACCTGCCTCTAACTCTTCCCCCTAGCTCATCTTCCCACTTGCCCTTTAGTTCCTCTATTGGAGTTTCCTCCGCCTCCATAAGTACTTGTTAGATATCTGATACATTCCCCTCTCCCACCCATGTTCTGGAAACTACCCTGTCCTGTATACCCCCCAGCATTGATTTCTTCAGGTGAAATCGTGTTCAACTAATTCGCTGGAGTGTTTTGAGGAGCTAACAGAGGCTTGATGAGGGTAATTCTGTTGATGCAATGTACATGGACTTTCAGAATGCATTCAATTTTTAAAAAAAATAATTTTTATTCAAATTTTCACATTTTCACAAAAAAGAAAACAGTAATAGAAAATTCTAGGAACAAAAAGAACAACCCCCGCCCCATATATACAAAAGAAATATAAAATAAAATTCTTAAGGGGGTGCAGGAGCAGAAGGACCTGGGTATCTATATGCACAGATCATTGAAGGTAGCAGGACAGGTGGTCCGACCCCACGCCGGGTGGGAGAATCGCAGGAGTGCCGGGCGAATCAGGCCACGCCGCCCTGGCACCTGCACGCGATTCTCTTCTCCCCCCCCCCCCCCCCCCCCCTCCCCCCCCAAAACGGCGTGTCGCGTTTTCCGCTCGACCGGAGCGGCGATTCTCCGGCCCGGATGGGCCGAGCGGCCTGCCTAATACGACCGGTTCACACCAGCGCCAACCACACCTGGTCGCTGCCAGCGTGAACAGCGTGCGACCGCTGAGTGTGGGGCCTGTGGGGGGCGGAGGGAGAATCGATCACCAGGGGAGTGCTCAGGAGGGGTCTGGCCCGTGATTGGTGCCCACCGATCGTCGGGGCCGGCGTCTCTGAAAGACGCACCCTTTTCCCTCCGCAAGATCACTCCGACATGTTTTGTGGGGCAGCGGAGGAGAAGACGGCAACCGCGCATGCGTGGGTTGGCGCCGGCCAACCTGCGCATGCGCAGGTGACGTAATTTAGGCGCCGCCGGCCGCGTCATTCAGGCGGCGCCGCTTTAACGCAAGCGTCAAGGCCCGGCGCCCGAGATTGACGCGCGCCGGTCCTAGCCCCTGGGGGTGGGAGAATAGGGGGCGAGGAGCGGCCTCCGACGCCGGAGTGAAACACTCCGGGTTTCACTCCGGCATCGGCACTTTGTCTCCCTTTGGGAGAATCACGGCCGTGGAGAGACCAAAAAAGTATGTAGTGTTCTAGGCTTTATTAATAGAGGCAGAGAAGACCAAGGAGGTTATGCTGAACTTACACAAAACACTAGCTAGACCTCGGCTGAAATATTGTGTACAGTTCTGGGTGCCACACTTTAGGAAGGATGTGAACAGATTGGAAAGAATGCAGAAGAGGTTCACAAGAATGGTTCCAGGGATGAGAAACGGCAGTTATGACGATCGATTGGATAGGTCGGGACTGTTCTCTTTGGAAAGAATAAGTCTAAGAGGAGATTTGATAGAGATGTTCAAATTATGAGGGGGCTGGACAGAATAGATGGGGAGAAACTGTTCCCACTCATAAAAGGTTCAAGAACGAGAGGGCACAGATGTTGGTGATTTGCGAAAGAAACCAATGTGTTGAGAGGGAAAACTTTCACACTACGAGTGGTTCGGCTCTGGAATGCACTGCCTGGAAGTGTGATAGAGGTAGTTTCAATCGAGGCGTTCAAGAGGGTATTAGATGATTATATGTGCAGGCAGGGGAATGATACAAAGTCATAATGCTCATTTGGAGAGCTGGTGCAGACATGATGGGCCAAATGGCCTCTTTGCGCTTTAACAATTATGTGATAATGCTCTGGGGACATGGGTTCCAATTTAAGTTCAATTAATTAAACTAGAATAGATAGTTATTCCCCCTAATGTCATGAGAAGAAAATTTGCCAACCTTGCCTGGTCTGGCCTGTATGCGACTACAGATGCTCAGCAATGTATGTGACTCTAGATTCTGAATTTCCCTCTGAAATCACCTAGCAAGCCAGTCCCTTGCATAGTTTCAGCAGCTATTTCCCTATTTTTTTTACTCTATTCCCTTTGAAATAAAGGCCAACATTCCATTTGCCTTCTAAATTACCTGCTGAATTTGCATGATAACGTTTTGTGATTTATACGCAAGAATGCCCAAATCCCCCTCCATTTAGATAATATTCAGCTCCTTTATTCTTTCTACCAAAGTGCATAACTTCATATTGTCCTACATTATATTCCATCTGCCATGTTTTTGCCCACTTGCCTAACCTGTCAATATCTCTCTGCAGATTCTGTGTCATCCTCACCATTTGCCTTCCCACCCTTTTTTGTCATCCGCAAACTTGCCAATAGTTCATTCACTTCCCTCGTCTAAGTCATTAATATATATTGTGAATAATTGTGGCCTCAGCACTTTGTTCATGGTCAGTAAGGAATGGGAAACAATTACAGCTCTAGCCCATAACACCCACATTATTTGAAAGAATATTTAAAACGTTGATGCTAAGGCCTCCCAGGGTACTTCCTCCTGACTATTTTCTTCTTTCTTCTTTCTTCCACGAGATAAGGATATTTGTGGGTCACCTGTAGACCAGACCAGGTAAGGAATGCAGGTTTCCTTACCCTAAAGGACAATTGATGATAATTGTCATGGTCACCATTACTGAGACTAGCTTTATATTCCAGATTTTAATTGAATTCCACCAGTGAGATTTGACCCCATGTCCCCAGTGCATTCGCCTGAGTCCTACATAGAAACATACATAGAAAATAGAAGCAGGGGGAGGCTGTTTGGCTGTTTGAGCCTGTTCCGCCATTCATTATGATCAAGTTCACTACCTTGTTTCTCCCCCCCCCCCCCCCCCCCCCATATCTCTTGATCCCTGTAACCCCAAGAGTTGTATCTAAATTACACAACTTTTTGGCCTCAACTACGTTTTGTAGTAGTGAATTCTACAGATTCACCACTCCCTGGGTGAAGAAATTTCTGCTCGCCTCAGCCCTCAAAGGTTTATCCCTTATCCTCAAACCATGACCCCTGGTTCTGGACTCTCCCCACCATCAGAAACATTCTTTATGAATTGACCCTGTCTAATTATGTTAGAATGTTATAAGTTGCTATGAGATCCCCTCTCGCTCTTCTAAACTCCAATGAATATAATCGTAACTGATTTAGAATGTCCTCATATGACAGTCCTGTCATCCCAGGAATCAGCCAGATAAACCTTCGCTGCACTCCCTCCAGTGCAAGAACATCCTTCCTCAGGTAAGGGCATCAAAACTGTGCACAATACTCCAGGTGTGGCCTCATCGGTGCCCTATACAATTGCAGTAAAACATCCCTTTTCCTATACTCAAATCCTCTCGCAATGAAGGCCAACATGGGGCAGCACGGTAGCATTGTGGATAGCACAATCGCTTCACAGCTCCAGGGTCCCAGGTTCGATTCCGGCTTGGGTCACTGTCTGTGCGGAGTCTGCACATCCTCCCCGTGTGTGCATGGGTTTCCTCCGGGTGCTCCGGTTTCCTCCCACAGTCCAAAGATGTGCAGGTTAGGTAGATTGGCCATGATAAATTGCCCTTAGTGTCCAAAATTGCCCTTAGTGTTGGGTGGGGTTACTGGGTTATGGGGATAGGGTGGAGGTGTTGACCTTGGGTAGGGTGCTCTTTCCAGGAGCCGGTGCAGACTCGATGGGCCGAATGGCCTCCTTCTGCACTGAAAATTCTATGTAAATATGTAAAAACATACTATTTGCTGCCTACTTCATTGCTGCCTACTATAATTGCATACTTGCTCTCAGTGACTGATGCACGAGGCCACCTGGGTCTCGCTGAGTATCCACCTCTCAATTTGCACCCATTTAAATAATAATCTGCCTTCCTATTTTTGCCACCCAAGCATCCTCTGGGTTAGTAGTCAGGCAACCATCTCCCCATATACCATCCTGCATACCACTGCACTGCCCCCTCTACTGATATTGGCTTTTTACTCCAGATTTATTAATTGAATTAATTTAAATTCCTTCTGCTGTTGTGGTGGGATTTATATTCCTGTCTCAAAACATTAGTCTGGGCCTCCTGGAATATACTCTTATTGGGGAAACAGTGAAGATTGTGGAGGAACAAAGACACCTGGTTCAAATATATAATTTCTAGGAATCGAGTCTTCATCAGTAATGCACAAAAAGGCCACAGAATTTTGGGGTTTATAAACAGGGCCTTGATGCACCAGAATTTTCACTTTATGCTTAATTTTGCACTTTACATAGCCTCTGAAATATCCCAAGCATTTCGCAGCCATGTGTGGTCATTGCAGTAATGTACTCAGTCTTGCATTAAAAAATCCAGATTAGATTATGGGTTCAATTCTCTGAAGAACTATTTGAACTGATGCCCTTAAATGATCAAGTGTAGGCAATGATATTGTTGTAGCTTTCTGAAATTTCTTCTGCATATTATAAGTGTTTGTATTCCCAGTTATTTACATTTCATTTATTATTTTTCCATCAGAAATTGCTAACTTCCTTTCAGAAGAAGAATGTAAACTGGTCATCCATCTAGCAAAGTTGAAGGGTCTCCAGGAGAGCCAGATCATGCCATCTGACCTTCAGCAGGAGGTTATCGATGAGATGGATATCAGCAAGGAGGAAATCTTCAACTTACTTGACTACAATCAGGATGGGCAGCTACAGATGAAAGAGGTATTTAATGTTACTTAAGGACTGTTCTGTAGATATTATGGCTTTTAAATTAATTTATGGCTTCAAGGTATTGGTGAATTTTTGCTTCTCATTTTGCAGGCTTGTGCTGGGAGTAGTGAGGGTCAGCATTACGTACCGCCAGATTAGGTACAGCATTGATTAGGTACGAGGTAAAGTTCTCGCTCCACAATGCCTGAATCTCACAGGAATTCCCGACCAACTATTCTAATATTTTTTCATTTTCCACATCAGCTATGCTGTGGACTCCCAAGCAAGCTTGCCATTTAGGCTTGTTGGAATTGTATTGGCACTGGTCAAATCCGTTTTACAAAGAACTTTGTAACAGACACACACAGGAGACTTCATCACGAGCTAGGCCTATGTTTTCAAAATCTATGATGTAGCATTGTAATATTTATATAATTCTGCGAGAAGATGGGTCCTCGTGTTTGAAACTTCAGAATTATAAATATAAACCTTGCATAAATATGGCAAATTTCTTGGCTGAATTATTACCCAGGATGATGTCAGTTTTTGAAAATAGCATGGCTGCAGTACAACTAATAGCATCCTCTATCAATCAAATCAGTGGGGAAAAAGGAAGCAGTATAAATGTTTGGATTAAATTGAAGTACTGTATAAATTTGTCAGCAAAGGGGGAGAGACTGTAGATTCTGAAGCGGGTAACTGCTGATCATCAGGAGAAATTGGCTGGGAAGTCATTATGCTTGAAAGCATCCCTAAAATTATACATCTTGGGGTACGATTTCCACTTGGGGTGCAATTGGAAAATTGGGCCCAAAATATGCTTGATGTTGCAATGGTCATGTTACTGTTCAAGTTTCTGCTCACATTTATTTACATAATCACAAACATAAAAACGTGTGTGGACTTGCAGAATTGGGGATGATAATAGGATGTAATTATTGCTTTCTTCTTTCCACGAAGAATTCTTTCTTGATGGAAAGTGGTTACCTGTTGTGATTTTATTAATGAAGCAAAAAATGAATTTATCATCAAAAGTGAGCATTTTAATAAAGGTGTCCAGCCTTTTTGTTTTTATTTACCCTTGGGATGTTAGTGTCGCTGGCAAGGCCAATATTTATTGCCCATCCATAATTGCTTCTGCGAAGGTGGTGATGAGCTGCCTTCTTGAACTGCGGCAGTCCAAGTGGTGTGGGTACACTCAATATGATTTTGATTTTGAGAATCACTGAAAATAACTTTTTGCTTAAAAAGCAAAACTATACTGAACCATTTAAATTGTTTCATTGGAATACGCTAGTCAGTTTCTTAGTGAATTAAATATTTTTAAATATGTAACGTTTATAAAATGTACATGCTGGTGCCTGTACACCAGAGAAAAGATCCTTCGCAAATCCACATATTTGATGGAATTTGTGCCTTGTGCATGGGACCTTATTCAAGGTGAATTGGCCCTTTAACCAGTGTAAAACACAACACTGTGTCTTTGCGTGTACCTCACTTCTGTTTAAAATTTTGATTTTGCACTGTTTTTGTCAATTTCACCTAGTTATGAACATAAGAACTATTAGCAGGTGTTGGTCAGGCAGTCCCTTGAGTCTACTTCGTCATTCAGTAAAATCATGGCTGAACTTCCATATCAGCTCCACTGACCCATCCTATCCTTATAAACTTGACTATCCTGAAACTATGATCCACGGGTCTCGCCAGGGGAGACAGCCACTCAGTATCTATCCTGTCCAGACCTCTTAAGAATGTTATATGTTCCAATGAAGTCATCTCTCATTCTTTTGAACTCCAGAGAATATTGGCCAAATTGGCTCAATTATTCCACATTCCACATTCTCTAATACCAGGGACCAATGTAATGAACCTTCATTGCACCTTTTGGCAAGTATTATTCTTCCATGGGTTAGGAGACCAAAGCTGTCTCCTTCCACAGCATCCCAGCTTTGGTCTCATTGCAGCCCTGTGTGATTGCAGCATGACTACTTCTATAGTCCAACTCCCTTGGAATAAAAGCTAATACCATTTGACTTACTAATCGCTTGCTACACTTGCACCGATATTACTGGTGTAAACAAGCCGAAAGTCTATCACCTTTATTCAACTTGATATGAAGTGAAAATAGTAATTAATTACTTGTGAAAATTGGAACCTCTTCCCCAGACCTCACCCTTACTCCTAAGCCATTGGTGGCCATGCCCGAAGATGCCGAAGCCTGAAGCCCCATAATTTTCTTCTCAAGTCTATTTATCACTCATATCTAGCTTTGTCACTTGCCTCTTTTTTAAAAATATAAATTTAGAGTATCCAATTCTTTTTTCCAATTAAGGGGCAATTTATCGTGGCCAATCCACCTACCCTGCACATCTTTTTGGGTTGTGGGGATGAGGCTCATGCAGACATGAGGTGAATGTGCAAACTCCACACGGACAGTGACCCGGGGTCAAGATCGAACCAAGATCCTCAGCGCCGTGAGGCTACCACTGTGCCTCCCTTTGCTTCTTTTTAAAACAACCTTCAATTTGCTTATTTCAATGGACTTTTGGTCATCCCTCCTAATATTGCCTCCTTTTGACTTGATTTCAATTTTTGTGTAATTTCAGTTTTGTGAAGTCCTTGGGATATTTTTTATCTTTAATATCATTATCTACATGTTATTGCTGAACACAAAGTGGGAAACAGTAGATAGACCGTCTGTAGTTGAGTATTGCTGATCATTACTGATTTACGCTTCTGAGGGGGGGCACAGTAACAGAGTGGTTAGCACAGTTGCCAGGGTAACAGGTTCGATTCCAGGCTTGGGTCATTGTCTGTGTGGAGTTTGCACTTTCTCCCCATGTCTACGTGGGTTTCCTCCGGATGCTCCAGTTTCCTCCTACAGTCCAAAGATGTGCAGGTTTAGGTGGATTGGCTATGCTATATTGCCCTTAGTGTCCAAAGAGGTTAGGTGGGGTTACTGGGTTGTGGGGAAGGGGTGGAGGTGTGGGCTTAGGTAGAGTGCTCTTTCCAAGGGCCGGTGCAGATTCGATGGGCCGAATGGCCTCCTGCTGCAGTGTAAATTCTATGATTCCCCCAAATTGCTGGATCCTGTCCACTTCCCACTTAGCATCTCCATGGTTCTATTATCCTTCTGGCATTTATCTGTTTCAGACACCATCTTCATGATTGAAACCAAGTAGCACTTCATCTACTCTCTCTATGAAACATTTCCTATCCTCAGTTAAAATACACTATTTCCATCACTTAGTTGGAGGATGCCTTCTCTCCTCAGTTTGAGTAGTGCTCCCATCCACTCAGATTTAGTCCAAGAGGGAAACTCCGCACCAAGGCAGTGAAAAACCTAAGAGAGCATGTTGGTGATTTGAAGCTAATATTAGCCAGTTTTATTTTATGGTGTGAATTGAGACTGATATTCACTGCATTGCAACAGACATGTAGACACCAGGTACCCAGACTAACAGGTAGTTTGAAGATATTAGAAATGACTCCCATTACCATTAGATTTTACAGTCAGAAAGAATAGTAGGCCACTATATAGTACACTCATCAGATTTGAACTCCCATACCTGTATAACTTCCTGCTCATCTGGTTATATAGTACTTGCAGCATGTTAACAATAGTTTCTGAACAAAGGCTTTATTTTTAATGACAGGTTTTGACACATACACGTTTTGGTGATGGTGTCTGGATTACTCCTGAAAATGTTCGGGAGATCTACACGGGACTTGAGGCTGATCCTGATGGAAATGGTGAGAAACTTTTAACCTAGTGGAGAGACTAGAGAAGCTGAGATTGTTGGACTAGATGAGGTTAAGTTAGCATTTAATCAAAGTTCAAAATGTTGAAGAATTTTGATGGGAAGAAACTGTTTCCACTGGCAGAAGAGTTGATAACTGGAGGACAGATTTCCATTAATTGGAAAAAGTACCCGGAGGGAGTTGAGAATCCTTTAAGACAGTGAGTTGTTATGACCTGTATGATTCTAATGATGTCTTAAGTTGCTACAGTTTATGGTATCTGACTACAGATGAGCAGCTACATCTTAGGATGTACAGAAAACCATTTTGCAAACAGGGATTTGAGGAATTCATCTTCATTGAATTCTATGATTCTAGCCCCCAGGGATTCCCCATATATCTCAGCAAGTTTAGCCATGGAGTAGCTAGGAAATTCAGACTGGGAAGTTCTTAAGTTGGATATTTGGACTCTTCTGAGTTAGATGATTTCACGAAGGTTGCAGCTGCCCATCGTGGATCCAGGATTGAGAGGGGATGTCAGCCAGAAAATCTCATCTTGATTGTGAGTCTGACTAGAAATTGCATGTAGTGTGAGTATATAAATAGATCCTAGACTTGCAGTCCAGGCTCATATAATAGGCATAAATAACAAACTACTACTAGTGGTGCAATAGTAAGTGGTATGGTATTGGATTAGTCATTTTGCAATTGCATGTTTAATAAATGCCACCATGGCAAATTAATATTCAATAAATCTGATCATTTGTATGACCATGTTGGAGTATTGTCAAACCCAACACGTTTGCTAGTATCCCAGAGGGAAGTGAACCTCCCAGTTTTTTTACAGAGGGTAGTGGGTGCCTGGAACTCACTGCCGGAGGAGGTGGTAGAAATGAATCAGGGATGATAGTGACATTTAAGGGGCATCTTGACAAATAAATGAATAGGATGGGAATAGAGGGATACTGACCCCGGAAGTGAAGAAGATTTTAGTTTAGACGGGCAGCATGGTCGGCGCAGGCTTGGAGGGCCGAAGGGCCTGTTCCTGTGCTGTACTTTTTTTTGTTCTTTGTATCCCTACCCAGTCTGCATTGGCCTACATTAGTTTTTAGCTTGCGTTAACAGTCAGTCAATCAGTCAGTTGTGAAAGCAATCACAGTGGTCAAGGCAGCCAAGGATGTGCAATAAAAGTAGCCTTGTCAACTTGGCCCACGTTCTAAAACAAATGGAAAACAGAAAATTGAGACTACCTTTGCAGCATCAGTCACATGAGGGGAAAACATTGGGGATTTTGGCGGTTGAGATTAAAAGTTGTTATATGCAATGAAAACACGGGGGACGGGGGCGGTGGTAGAGAGGAGATTCTTCGCTATAGGAAGGCATATATGAAAATGAAAATAGCTTATTGTCACAAGTAGGCTTCAATGAAGTTACTGTGAAAAGCCCCTAGTCGCCACATTCCGGCGCCTGTCCGGGGAGGCTGGTACGGGAATCAAACCGTGCTGCTGGCCTGCTTGGTCTGCTTTAAAAGCCAGCGATTTAGCCCAGTGAGCTAAACCAGCCCCATGTTTTATATATATATATATGGTGACTGCAAACATGTGACCAAATCGCAACAATATTTGTTTGGTGAAGTAATGTTTAGTTGGTCTAAGTTAATGGTCCGACCACTGTGGACATTTGTGTTACAGTTTTCCTGTCCATTAGACAAGTTGATTTTGGACCTTTATTGCATGCACTCATCTAACCAGGAAATTATCATACTGCCTCAGTTGTACAAAACGACAGATTCATAAATTGATTCTGTCGTCTTCACTCACTAATTGCAGATGCAAAACTAAAGGAGCTTGTTTGATTACGATACAAAAGATCCTGGTGTTCCTGCATTGCTTGTACTGGAGAATGGCACTATTGTCAATGAAATATAACTACCCTCACAAATTTTCTATTTGTCTTAGTCGGTGGAGAAAATAATTCTGATGTGAGCGGATGTAAGTTCAGATGTGAACAACCGTTCAACAAACTGCATTCCACTGTCCCATTTAAAACATTCTCACCCACGCTTTTCACAGATCAGTCTTGGCATTGCCATTACTGTCCGACATTTACAGTCTCTTGTTTTATCCTTCAAATTAACAACTCATGGCACTGATTGGGAATCTCATGTGAGGAGCTATCATTTCATGCAATGTGAACTGGAATTGTGTGGACTTCCCATTCTGTGTATTTCAGTTTTTGTTTGGGATGAATTCATGCATGCGACTTAGCTTTTGATTAGATATTGTGTTGGAAAGTGCTAAAGATGTGTGCATAACTATACTGTAATACTCATTTCATACTTGTGTCCCATGTTATCAACCATTTCATGGCCAAGAGTCACCTTACTCCATGGTCTCTGCTTTAACTGGCGATAAAGAGAAAACTAGAAAAAATTGGAAATCTGAAATGGAAACTGGAAGCCGCACGATCTAAAAGAGAAATGTAGGTTAGCATTTCAGATGGGATACATCACCAAAATTAAAGTTCAATAAGAGGTTTTCACTTGAGAATGATCTAAAGCGCGTTGTTAGGGCATGCTCAAGCAAGCTGTGGTCAAAATTTGGTACTATAAATAGAAAGGTTAGTGTGGTCCTACGAACAGTCTTCAAAAAAAGTTATTGAGCTTCATATGTTGTTTCCACCATATACTTCGAGCATCCCTCTGATTCTAATCCTCGTACTTTTCTGTGCTTTTGTCTTTTAATTGGAAACTTGACATTAGCTGCCAATACCCACAGTCTGCTGTTCAGAAGTCAGGTTATTTATACTATTAGTGTGCTTTTGGCACTGTCAACAGCATTGCATCTCTAAACTCTCCCTCGAGCATGGAATCTCATCAAAACTTTTGATAGTTGATTTTGTATGAATTTATTTAGCATGTATACAGATATAGGGCGAGGATTCCCAGACTCTCCATAGGTCCATAAGAGGCGTCTGTTCTGCGGTTGAATCTTCAAGGTCATCTGATTTGGGTCCACCTGTGATTAGATTTCTGTATTTCTTGCTGCATTTGTTGAGTTTTCTGTTTCAGATTAGTAATAAAAATGGTTTCCACACTGTTTCCTTTGGATAGGTCTTTCGGAGGTTAGGACAGGGGGCCCTTGGGATGGTGCCAGTATTTGCAGGGGGTCTGCTGCAAAGAAAAGTTTGAAAACCAGAGATCCTATTCGGTGTTAATCATCCTCACCTCCGCTGAATAGTCATGCTGGGCAGATAATGTAAAGAAGGTATTAGGTGGAATTGACGGCGTACGTTAAGCTTTAAGCCCCCATAATGAGTTACAGCCTCAGGGGGTAGTACATTCATTATGGCGTTATGCACGTCCACTCTTCTTTTCACCGAGGGAGGGCGTACTTCCCACTGCTAGCTTGCCTTAATCCGCTGATGTGACTTCTTACCTGCTGGGCTTCAGATAATTAGCCTCTGATTACCTTTTTTTTATCAGAAAGTTCCAATTTACAGGAGAGATTTTTCTAATCTTTTAATTTTTGAAATGTAACTTCCTCTCCTCCCATGACACAAATTTTATAATTTATTTCAAGACCAACTTGTACTGTGGTGCATTTCAGCAAGCGTCAGAAGGCATCTTTCTTTACTTCAGCCTGTGCTTACAGGGAATGAATACTGTCAGACTATTGGACTGAATGCAGAAGCCTGCCCAAGCGGAGGTAATCAGGCTCAACACAGAATGGGCCAGTGTACCTGAGCTACAATGGAAAAATAGCTAAATTCACTGATCTCCAACAACTGACCTTGCCAGAGCACACATTTGTGTAAACAGGATTGAGTTTAAGTCCAGTGTGCCTCTTTGCGATGTAGTCATCTGACATTCACTGGTAGCCTCTTAAAATAAGAATGGTTACTTGGGTGAGGTATGGGAAGTCTGCAAACATTGAGATTTTAAGGACTTTCAAGAGACCTGAGCACCTAATCTAGACTGCCATTTTAGTGCAGTACTGAATAAGTGATGCACTGTATGAAGTGCCGTCTTTCAGATGAGAGGTTAAAGCAAGGCCCCATCTTCACTCTCAGCTGTACGTAAAACATCCCATGGAACTATTTGCAGAAGAGTGGGAGATGTCTTTGGGTGTCCTGGTCATTGAAACAAATTATGTGGTCATTTGTTTTGTTGCTCTTCGTGGGATTTTTCTGCACACAGTTTGGCTACCACATTTTCCACATTACAGCACTGATTACACTTCAAAATGACTTAAAAATAAATTTAGAGTTTCCAATTAAGGGGCAATTTAGCATGGCCAATCCACCTACCCTGCACATTTTTGGGTTGTGGGGGTGTGACCCACATAAACATGGGGAGAATGTGCAAACTCCACACAGCACTTCAAAATGACTCAACTGTTTTTCAAAATTCATTTACGGGATGTGGGCGTCGCTGGTTAGGCCAGAATTTATTGCCCATCCCTACTTGCCTTTCAGAAGGTGGTGGTGAGTTGCCTTCTTGAACCGCTGCAGTCCTTGAGGTGTAGGTGCGCCCATTTACTATTAGGGAGGGAGCTCCAGGATGTTTCCCTAGTGACAGTGAAGGAGCGGCGTTATCAAAGCTTTGGATTATCCGGACTTCTGAAAAGCACTATTTTTAGATCATACTATAAGCTTTTTTTGATGGCTAAGGTACATTTTTATTCATCCCTGGGATGTGAGTGTCACTGGCAAGACCAGAATTTATTGCCCACTATAGCAGGTGGTGAACCACCTTCTTAAACCACAGCAGCTCATGTGCTGTTGATAGTTCAAAAATATTGTTAGTGAGGGAGCTCTGGGATTTTGACTCGTCACAATGAAGGGAAGTAATAGTGTTCCAAGTTGGGATGTTCTGTGACTTGGAGGGGTATTTGTAGGTGGTGGTGTTCTTATGTACCTTCTGCTCTTATTCTTCAAGTCAGTACAGGCACGGGTTGCAAAGATGCTGATGAAAGAGTCTTTGAGAGTAGTTGTAATGCACCTTGTCGATTGTATGCACTGCTTCCACTGTGCACCAGTATAGGAGTCAGGAGATCAGTTATTCACTGCAGAATTATTTGACTCTGACTTGCTCTTGTAGCCACAAATTTAGATGGTTGGTCCAGTTCATTTTTCGATCAATGGTAACCCACAGGATGTTGATGTTGGGGGATTTAGCAATGGCAATGCAATTTAATGTCAAGGGTAGATGGTTCTTATTGGTGAAGATCATTGCCTGGCACTTGTATGGTGTGCATGTTATTTGCCACTTATCAACCCAAGTCTGAATGTTGTCCAGGAGAAAGCCGTGGGTGTGAGATGATTGGCCTCTGTCATATTCTGCTTTTCTTCAATGTAAGCGTACTGATCATAAACAAGGATTGGTAAAACAATAATGTGGGTTTTTCATCTTTATATGGTCTTATCTTCAAATAAGTTAACTGGGAGGCTGCGAGGCACATGTCTGACTTCGATCACTGCTGCTTACAGATTGCCCGCCTGCAGGTCATGGTATTAATGCATCATATCCTGTCTTGAGATAGTAATGATTGACAGTAGTTTAAGATATGCTTCCTTTAAAGTTTATGCACATAATATCACAGCATCCCCTTTTTCTAACTAAAGGTTTATCCTTAATTAATCAAACGATTTACATGCCAAACAGCATAAGCAGCAAATAATAGACAGAGTTAAGCAATTCCACAACAACTCATCAGATCTAAGCTCTGTAGTCCTGCCACATCCAGCTGTGAATGGTGGTGGACAATTAATCAACTCTCACTGGAGGTGGAGGCTCCACAAATATCCCCATCCTCGATGGAGGAGCCCTGCACATACGTGCAAAGACCAGGCTGAGGCATTCACAACAATCTTCAGCCAGAAGTACCGAGTGGATGATCCATCTCGGTCTCCTCCAGAGGTCTTCAGCATCACAGACGTCAGTCTTCAACCAATTCACACGATTCACTCCACGTGATATCAAGAAACGGCTGAAAGCACTGGATACTGCAAAGGCTATGGGCCCTGACAATATCCCAGCAATAATACTGAAGACTTGTGCTCCAGAACTTTCCGCACACCTAGCCAAGCTGTTCCAGTACAGCCACAACACTGGCATTTATCTGGCAAAATTGCCCAGGTGTGTCCTGTACAAAGAAACAGGACAAATCCAACCCAGCCAATTACCGCCCTATCAGTCTACTCTCCATCATCCATCAAAGTGATGGAAGGGGTCATCAACAGTATTCTTCTATCAAGCGGTACTTACTCGTCAATGATCTGCTCATGGAAGCTCAGTTTGGGTACCGCCAGGGTCACTCGGCTCCTGACCTCCATTACAACCTTGGTTCAAACATGGACAAAAGAGCTGAATGCCGGAGGTGAGGTCAGAGTGACTACCCTTGACATCAAGGCAGCATTTGACCGAGTATGGCATCAAGGAGACCTAGCTAAAATGGAGTCAATGGGAACCAGCGGGAAACTCTCCGCTGGTTGGAGTCATACCTGGCACAAAGGAAGATGGTTGTGGTGATTGGAGGTTAATCATCTCAGCTCCAGGACAGCACTGCAGGGGTTCCTCAGGGTAGTGTCCTGGGCCCAACCATCTTCAGCTGCTTCATCAATGATCTCCCTTCCATCATAAGGTCATAAGTGGGGATGTTTGTGGGTGACTGCACAATGTTCAGCACCATTTGTGACTCCTCAGAAAATGAAGCAGTCCGTGTCCAAATGCAGCAAGACCTGGACAATATCCAGGCTTGGGCTGACAAGTTACATTCGTGCCACACAAGTGCCAGGCAATGACCAACTCCTACAAGAGAGGATCGAACCATCACCCCTTGACCTTCAATGGTATTACCATTGCTGAATCTCCCACAATCAACATCCTAGGGGGGGGGGGTTACCATTGATCAGAAACTGAACTGAACTAGCCATATTCATACTGCGGCTACCAGGGCAGGTTAAAGACTAGGAATCCTACGGTGACTAACTCACCTCCTGACAACCCCCCGCCCAAGCCTGTCCATCATCTAAAAGGCATAAGTCAGGAGTGTAATGGCATACTCTCCACTTGCCTGAATGAGTGCAGTTCCAACAACACTCCTGAAGCCCAATGCCATCCAAGCAGCCCGCTTGATTTCTCCCCCTTCCACAAACATTCAAACCCTCCATCACCGATGAACAGTGGCAGCCGTGTGTACCACCTACAAGATGCACTGCAGTAACTGACCAAGGTTCCTTAGACAACACCTTCCAAAGGTACGACCACTACCATCTAGGAGGATGAGCAGCAGAAACCTGGGAACCCAACCACCTGAAGGTTCCCCTCCAAGTCACTCACCATCCTGACTTGGAAATATTTTGCCTCTCCTTAACTGTCGCTGGGGCAACATCCTGGAACCCCCTCCCTAACTGCATACTGTGTGTGGGTGTACCTACACCTCAAGGACTGCAGCGGTTCAAGAAGGTAACTCACCACCACCTTCTGAAGGGCAACTAGGGATGTGCAATAAATGCTGGCCTAACCAACGACACCCACATCCTGGAAATTAATTTTTTAAAATGAAAACAAAACAAAATAATGTTATGTTTGAATGTATTTAACATGGAGCAATACATTTACAAGTCTCTGAAACATAAATAAAAATAATTTTTATTGTCACTAGTAGGTTTACATTAACACTGCTATGAAGTTAACTGTGAAAAGCAAAGAATGTTCACAGATAGTGAGCAGTAATGACCTTCCACTCTACTGCAAAGATGGTGTCGGAGGAAATGATCAACTATTTCACAAGAAATGTGTATGGCCACTTAGGAAATAGATTTTCAGGGCGCTAGTGGCAGGATGTAGCATTCATGTTGAGAGGGCTAGAATACAAGACCAGGGCTGTACTTCTGAGGTTATATAAGGCTCTGGTCAGACCTCATTTGGAGTATTGTGAGCAGTTTTGGGCCCCGTATCTAAGGAAGGATGTGCTAGCCTTGGAAAGGGTCCAGAGGAGGTTCACAAGAATGATCCCTGGAATGAAGAGCTTGTCATATGAGGAATGGTTGAGGACTCTGGGTCTGTACTCGTTGGGAGTTTAGAAGGATGAGAGGGGATCTTATTGAAACATACAGGATACTGCGAGGCCTGGATAGAGTGGATGTGGAGAGGATGTTTCCACTTGTAGGAAAAACTAGAAGCAGAGGAAACAGTCTCAGACTAAAGAGACGATCCTTTAAAACAGAGATGAGGAAGAATTTCTTCAGCCAGAAGGTGGTGAATCTGTGGAACTCTTTGCCTCAGAAGGCTGTGGAGGCCAAATCAATGAGTGTCTTTAAGACAGATAGATAGGTTATTGATTAATAAGGGATCAGGGATTATGGGGAATATGGGGATGAGGAAAATATCAGCCATGATTGAATGGCGGAACAGACTTGATGGGCTGAGTGGCCTAATTCTGCTCCTACGTCTTATGGTCTTATGGTGTAAGGTATACCCCATTTGGAGTATTGTGAACAGGTTTTGGCCCTGTATCTAAGGCAGGATGTGCTGGCCTTTGGAAAGTGTCCAGAGGAGGTTCACAAGAATGATCCCTAGAATGAAGAGCTTGTCATATGAGGAGCAGTTGAGGACTCTGGATCTGTACTCATTAGAGTTTAGGAGGATGAGGAAGGATCTTATTGAAACTTACAGGATACGGAGATGAGTGATGTGGAAAGGATGTTTCCGCTAGTAGGAAAAACTAGAACCAGAGGACACAGCCTCAAACTGAAGGGATGATTCTTTAACATTGAGATCAGGAGGAATTTCTTCAGCCAGAGAGTGGTGAAAAGTGGAACTCTTTGCCGCAGAAGGCTGTGGAGGCCAATTTACTGAGTGTCTTTAAGACAGAGATAGATAGGTTCTTGATTAATAAGGGGATGAAGGGTTATGGAGGGAAGGCAGCAGAATGGGGATGAGACACATATCAGCCATGATTGAATGGCAGAGCAGACTCCATGGATTGAATGGCCTATTTCTGCTCCGATGTTTTATGGTCTTATGTCACCGGTTTACTTATCGGTCCAGGTTTAGTTATGGTGATGTTTGCTGGAGTTTGCTATATACATTAAGTGAGCTGGTTGGGTGTGTTTTGTTTGTGTTGCATTTTGGACTGTTAATCACAGTAGGATTACTCTGTATTTTAGATGTGGTATTGTGTTGATTTGGCATCCGTTTGATCGCACTGACATGCTGTTTGGTGTTCATACTTGATGTGATCTTGATTCTGAGCATATGCTGACTAATATCTGCCTGATCCCAGAGACCATCAGTTGGGTGTTGGACTTAAATTTCTGTCCGATATTCAGGTTGGATAGTTTGTTAACCATGTACCTATCATGGGCATCTTTCATCTTCGCCTGCTTTTGGAGTAATGCATCATGCATTCCTGCGAGTATCGACGAGTAATGACTGAAGCGGCTTGTCCACTCTTACTTGCTGAGTAATAATTCCGCATTGGTTCCGCAATGCAATGTTTAAAATTCAGCATGGATACCTGTATTTGGTTCAAAGATTGTCATGTAGCCTGTTGGCTAATGTTCTGAATTTCAAAGTTAAGCGATCTTCTCCCATTGTAAGCACAGGATAACCAGTGACATTTCTTATGGTCTGTGGTCTTCATAATTCTCTTGACAGTACCATGGATAATGACCAAGGATAGGTCCTTGTGCGTAGGTAAGCCTGCAATCACTGAACCTGTGGTGTCCATCACATAAAACTCCTGGGATAGCCAGTGTGAGGCTTTTGTAATCACGCTCGAGTATAATAGATTCCGGGGATAGAATCTCCTGAGACATTATATGCAGTGAGTTTGGCATTGGTTAGTTGAACCATCACTTGCCACTTCTGCAGATACATACATTTCAGTGGCAGGATGTTTGCATCAGCATCATTATCCAGTCTTGCATGCTTTATCTGTGGCCATATAATCTGGACAGTGGCAAAGGCTTCTGTTGGTACCACTATGCCAGTACATTCTTTGTTCACAGTTTTAAATGTAGACTCACTTTGCAGTGATCTGGTCATTCTTATCACCTGAACGTGTAGCTTGGTTAGACACTTAGTAGATCTTCTCTTGATAACGTTTGTTATGTGCTCTTGGTTGTTTAGAATGCTGCACCTGTCTGACTTCTAGTTGTGGCTTCTCCTGATTTCAAATCACTTGTTTTTATCTTCTGCTTTATGCATTGATGTTTCCAGTTCCCCCTCCTGCCACCTGTCCAGCATATGTTGTTAAAAACTGGGCGCTTAGGGGACGGCATGTGGTGCAGTGGTTAGCACTGGGACTGCGGCGCTGAGGACCCAGGTTCGAATCCCGGCCCTGGGTCACTGTCTGTGTGGTATTTGCACATTCTCTTCACGACCCAAATATGTGCAGGTTAGGTGGATTGGCCATGCTAAATTGCCCCTTAATTGGAAAAAAAATAATTGGGCACTCTAAATTTATTTTTAAAAACTGGGTATTTTCTGGCTGCATGTATGACGCTGCACCGCCAGCATCACTGTTTATGCTTACCTGCATTGGTTATCATTCCAATGGTGGAAATATTTGGCATATCCTGTAGACTCTTGTCTTAGTATAGCTTCACACTTGCATCCATTCTGTAGTGGTACTTCCTTGGTGTAACTTTTAAGTTGGTCCAAGTTGTCTTTTTGGATCACTTCCATTGGGGCTAGGTGTTTCATGAGCTCAAATGTTCAGTCATATAGTTCTGCGCCATAAGGTCGCAACCACATCCCTTGTTTTTGCATCCACAGAAGTATTAGTCAGTGGTCTCTTGTCAGTTTTTGCCTAAAAGATATGAATTCCAGATGGTGTATTCTGAAGTTGAGCTTCGCTCGCAATTGATCTGCAAGTGTTACCATATTTTATCTTAAAAATCTGGAATTAAAAGTCAAATGATAGGGGCGGCACTGTGGCGCAATGGTTAGCACTGCTGCCTATGGCGCAGAGGACCCGGGTCACTGTCCGTGTGGAGTTTTCACATTCTCCCCATGCCCCATATCTGTGTGGGTTTCACACCCTCAACCCAAAGATGTGCAAGTTAGGTGGATTGGCAGGAGAATGGGGATGAGAAAAATATCAGCTATGATTGAATGGCGGAGCAGACTCGAAGGACCGAGTCGCCTAATTCTGCTCCTGTGTCTTATGGTCTTATGGAAAAATGTTATTTGATTAGGAAGAGCTAGCATTGATTTCTAAAGGGAAAATCATTTTTAACTAACTTGCTGGAGTTTAACTAGCTTGTTGGTGCTGTTGAGCATCCTCTGATTCCCACCCCCCACCCTTTTTAGCAGTTCCACCCACAAAAATGATACTGGCTGGAAAAATTGCTGCAGAACCTCCAAAATGAAAACAAATAGTGAAAAAATGCTTTTTACCAGCTTCCAAGCTGTTGGGAGCTGTTACTAGATTAATTTTTCTTCTCAATCTAGTCTAACCTTGGCAGTAATGAATTCTCCTGTCTGTGGAATTCTACTTAAAATGAAACTTGCAGTCTGCTGTTTATTTCTTTGTTCCTGCTCAAACTTTGCAGAAGTTAGACTTTTACTTATTAATGTCTCCAGAATTTGAACAGTATTGCTGAGACATGATCCCTGCTGGCTGGACCAAGGTGCAATACCAGAACAAAGGATGTTGCCTGGAATGGAACGGATATGAAGAGAGGTTGGATAGGCTTGGGCTGTTTTGCTGGAGCAGAGAAGACTGAGGGGCGACCTGATGGAGGTGTACAAGATTGTGAGGGGCATGGACAGGGTGGATAGGGAGCAGCTGTTACCCTTAGCTGAATGGTCAGTTATGAGGGGACACAAGGTCAAGGTGAGGGGCAGGAGGTTCAGGGAGATTTGAGGAAAAACCTTTGTACCCAGAGGTTGGTGATGGTCTGGAACGCACTGCCTGGGAGGGTGGTGACGGTCTGGAACGCACTGCCTGGGAGGTTGGTGATGGTCTGGAACACACTGCCTGGGAGGGTGGTAGAGGCGGGTTGCCTCACATCCTTTTAAAAAGTACCTGGATGAGCACTTGGCACATCATAACATTGAAGGCTATGGACCAAGTGCTGGTAAATGGGATTAGGTAGGCAGGTCAGGTGTTCATGTGTCAGTGAAGACTCGTTGGGCCAAAGGGCCTCTTCTGCACCATGATTCTGTTATTGTGTTACGACAGAATTCCTGTAGAGCTGTAGAATCACAACTTGATGGTTGTTTCACTTTCACACTTCTGTTTGATGGGAAGGACTTGAGGCGTGGACATTTTTCAGTCAAACCATCAAACTGTGCTGTCACCATGTTACATTCGGCTTTACTTCAACATAATTATACACGAGGATTGGTGAAACAGTGTGGGTTCTTGATTTGAAGATAAGACTATACAAATAAATTTAACTGGTAGGCTATGAGGTACATGTCTCCTCTTGATCACTGCTGCTTGCAGACTGTCTACAAGCCATGGGGCTAATTCTAGCTGAAGATAGGATGTTATGTAATTTACAGTAATTTAAGATATACTCCCTTAAAGATAGTCACATCGCATCAGAATGGCCTCCAACAACCACAGCCATCTTCCTTTGTGTTGGGTATGACTCAAATTAGTTGAGTGTTTTCCTCGAATTCCCATTGACTTCGGGTGATTTGATTAGAGCAGACATGAAGGCTGAATGGGGCTTAACTTATTCCTATATAACTGTACTTCAACAGTTGTTGCCTTCAACAGAAAAGAGGAGAAAATTGGGGTTAGAAAATGGGAAGAAATAAAAATTATGTTGTCTTTTCAGGTTTGTTAAGCTTGGAGGAGTTTAAACAACTTAACACAAATGCTTTCCAAGCATACCTGCGACAACGTGGGGTGCAGAAGACAGAGTTGGTTCGCAACAGCAAGCACACATGGCTATACCAGGGTGAAGGGGCACACCAGATTCTAAGAACTGTTCGACGTAGGTGAGCTTCTGAATGAAACAAAAAATGTATTGGGTTGTGTTGTATTTGCCAAGATTGCTATTTTAACTGGGGTGACGTACAAAACAAGGACTTTTAAGTGCATGGGTTTCTTTTGAAGAATATGTTTACTTTAGTTGTCATTAGCAAAATTCCTGACCATAGGACCATAGTGTTATTTGACTATCTTCTGCAATGCTTTTCATTCCAGAGTTGAAAGTCATTCCCAGCTGCTCATAACTGCATTTGTACCATGGCACGATTGCCAGTGTAATTATAAGTGAGGCAGCACCCATACTTGCAGCATTAGTAACCTTAATCAAGCTATTTCTTTCTGTGCTGCCAAGCAGGTGCCACTCATGGAAGTGGAACAATGTGGCTTTTATTTTTGCTGACTTCTATATATGGGCCTTCTGATATTTGATGGGTTCACTGTCAGAAACGTGTCACAAAGTGATTGGGAAGCAACTGGACAAAGTATAAGCTTCACTGATTCTGCTAGTTCTTTGCTGAGTAAATTGAATAAACCTAGAGACGAGCAATCATGATATATTACAGAAACTCCTGCAATGAAAACAGTCCAGTAAGTAAAGCGAGATTAGTTTTATGCTCCCATTACAGAATTTACTAATGCAACCATGACCCCTCATTACAGCTCCATCAGTAATGGGATGTGAATATAAAAGTCACAGTACATAGAATTAAGACCTGAGTAAATGCAAATGAATTTGGGAGGGGGGCCCATAGTTATGCAAAGTAAATATCCGATTGTTTGCTGACACTATGGCACATTGAGATCTTGGGTCATTTCTTTGACATGCAAACAGAATCAGGTTATTTTCCTGAATAAAATGTTTAATTAGTTAAATATCCTGTGCCAGTTTTATTGGAGAATGCCATCACTAATAGTTGTGCAGTCCTCTCATTGTCATTAATAAAATATTAAACAGGTACTCCCTGAAGATTCAACATCATTATGAGCCTTAATATGTGCCCCCTTTTTGGGCTTGGAGCCTGTTCTGTTGGCTGTATGCTTGTAACACCATGACGTAGCATCATGGTGCAGACATGCAGGCACATACAACTGGCTCAGCATGAATTCCAGGCAAGCACAAATCCACTTCCAACAAACATAACACATGAAAGATATACATTTGTGATCTCCAACCACAACCATGTGGTTGTGATTACATTTGACCTCACTGGGCCAAAGTGGTAGTCTTGTTATAAATTTTCCTTTCTTTTCTCTGCCCCTCCCTTAATTTTGATGACGTATGCTTGTATATGATGCCTGTATATTGTTCCATAGGCACTGGTAGGTCTCCCTCCATTTCAGCTGAGCCCAAGCAGTTTCCAGCACTACATAGCATCCAGGAAGGATTCTGTGAATTATTTATTTCCCCCCTCTTTTTTGTTTGCAAAAATATACTTTAGTCATAAAATATCTGAAAGAACATGGCAAAACAGTTCTAATTGTCATGACAGGAAAGTGTAATAATATTCACATTTTCTCCAGGAATCAAGATGCATTCTGAGGTGCTTCAATTCAATAATGGGAACTTTACAAACATTTCAGTATTTTTGTTAGAGCGTACAATTATGTACATATATCATGTTGCATTCTGTGGTGTTTCAATACCGTTACATACAGTTGGGATTAGGCACACAGTCCATGGAGTTTTACATGGTTACCAGCCCCTCAGTCTACATTGGCTGAAAGATCTTGCACAATGGCCTTCTCCATTGTGTCTTTGCAACCGCTGCCACAAGCTTGAATGCATCCATGTAGTACTGGACCTTGGAATGTGCGAGTCTGCAACACTGGGCCGAGGACAATTCTTCACATTGGAAGATAACCAAATTTCAGACAGACCAAAGAGCGCCTTTCACCAAGTTGTTGATCCTCCAACAGCAGTTGATGTTTGTCTTGGTGTACGTCCCTGAAAACAGCCCATAGAGCAGAGTCCTGTGTCACAAAGAGTCATCGGACTTGAAACGTTAGTTCTTTTCTCTCTCTACAGATGCTGCCAGACCTGCTGAGATTTTCCAGCATTTTCTCTGTCATCCTGTGTCATAAAGCCGCTTTGGATGAACCTCGACAAAAACCACTTAATCTTTCCAAAACGTCTTTGCAAAGGCACATTCCACGAGGTGTGCGATGGCGCAGAGACTATTGGAATATTGTTGATGTTTAGGAGGTTCCCTGGATTGGCGATAATTTATGAGGGATTGTGTTTCGTCCAACTAAGCGGGTCATGAGACATTTTAGTGTGAGGAGACTGGAGAATGCCTTGTGCTTAGGATACAGATTATGTAATTAATTGGAGGAGCCAGGCCTGCTGTAGGATTTCAGTTCAAACAGCAGAGTCTGACAAGGCAGGAGGATTTTCAGATTGGCCCTGATCTGAAATTGGGTTCTTTAATTGGAAAATACAGTGGCAGGTGTAGATAGTGAGTTAAAAAGTTTATTTTTCCTTTTATTTAAGAATTGTTTTGACTATTAATTGGAAAATTTACAGTGTTGCTAATTCTGTTAAATTAAAGTTTGTTTTGACATAAAAGATGCCTATTGGTCAGTGTTATAATTCTTGTTGTTTAGTAGTGTTCCCTCAGTCTTAAAAATTGCAAATTGTTGGGATCCTTGTACTGGAGTCCTGAAGGTTCCCTGGAGGGATGAAAACAAATGGGTTGTGTAGACCTTTCTTCTTCTAAACCTGCCTGACAATCTCACAGGAGACGTCAGAGGTCTGTCAGTGTTACTTAATTTCATACTGTATTATGATTGCTGTAGAGACCAATTAACCTTTTTAAAAAGATGGTCAAAGGAAATAACTGAAGGACAAAATTTCACATTTAAGACTTTTACTGTAACAAATGCATTAAAATCAACATAATTCAAACATTAATTTGTCAAACTAAAGAAAAGTTACATCTGTATTAGTTAGTTAATGCAATTGAGATACATCTCCTGGTCTCTTTTGCTGTGCATGGTACCTTTGTGTAACATTACAAGAACAGGTCCAAAGTTCAGGCTCTCTAAGAGGCTCACTTCTCCCTGCTGTGTTGGATGAAAATTTGTTGTGTCCTTAAAATCGTTTCACTTAGCCTGAGGCTTCCAGATCTGCCTTCCACCAGCAAGGCTCATCTCGATGACTCCTTGTTCCTTAAACCTCCAAGTCCCATTAGTTCTGAAAACTTCCTTTCAAACCAACTCTCGCAAGCATCCTGTTTATTTATTAACACAAAACTCTGCTCTTCATAGCAGTCTCTGCTTGTCTGTTCTGCACAGTGGAGGTTGTTTTGTCTCTCTAGCTCTCTTTTTCTGTGTCTCACAAGCATTTGTCTCCTTACTGTGAGTTACTGTGGAAAGGTGTAGAAGCTTTCAATTGATTTCAATAGGTTTCTGTTTGAGTTTTGCCTCCATGATACCCATACCACATAGGGATGACTCTAAGCTGGAGTGCTTCCGTAACTCCCAAGTTTACCTCAAGTTAAAAATAACCTTAACATAACCTTCTAGTAAAGCCCAGGGGCTGGTTTAGCTCACTCTGCTAAATCGCTGGCTTTTAAAGCAGACCAAGCAGGCCAGCAGCACGGTTCGATTCCCGTGCCAGCCTCCCCGGACAGGCGCCAGAATGTGGCGACTAGGGGCTTTTCACAGTAACTTCATTGAAGCCTACTCGTGACGATAAGTGATTTTTCATTTTCAGTGTTCATAACGGCTGTACTGTATGACTGTTTTAAAATATTTTATCTTGTCAGGGTGATCAGATTGACACAGTTACCTCCAGAGATAGTAGAACACAGTGAGCCACTGCAGGTGGTGAAGTATGATCAAGGAGGGCACTATCATGCACACCATGACAGTGGACCAATCTATGCAGAGACAAGCTGTTTCCACACAAAGCTGGTAGCAAACGGATCCACTCCATTAGAAACCTCTTGTCGGTTAGTGACAAATTCTAACAAATATGTTTTGTCCACTTTTAAAAGGCTCCTGTGATTTTCTACAGCTATCTTTTTCCTCATATTTCCTTTTGAGACAATCACCCCTCAAAATGAGATAAGAGATAGTAACCAGGAGTGGAAAATGCCAATTAAGAAATACCAAGGGGGTACAAAATTGAGAATTAATACTTGTCAAACAGTTCCCAGTAAAACAGTTAATATTGTTGTATGATTGACCACATTTACAAATCATACAAGCACTTTTTATTCAGGGTACCATAAGTCCTGTGACCAATTACGGTTAAAGTCTCAGTTGGTATAGGATATGCCCCAGAACTGTTAACTATGGGGATGTAAAATAGCTGATACAGAATTGCCCACTCTATACACCCTGCTCAGTCCCTGTATGATGGGCACATAATCCAATATTGCTCAAATTATATTGAAGTGAAAACTCCAATCCTGATGCCCAAATTGAATACGCTGAAGATCTGGTCACTGGCATCAGCAAACCGATTGAAGCTGGAAGCAGAGGCATTGCTGGGAGCTGAGGCTGGGAACATGATCATTTCTGGGACCAATTACGCTATATTGTAGAGTTTTTAATGGATTTCCAGACTGTTTAAATTTAGGTTTTGTCCAGTTTTGGAAAGTTAAATATTTGTTGCATTCTTGTTGACTTGCACCTTTTTTGCAAAAGTCTTGGACAAAGTAATGACTATCTTCTCATTCCCTTATCCTTGTCTTCAATCCCACTTCTGTTACAGGTATGTGACAGTGCTGTTTTATTTGAACAATGTTTCTGGAGGAGGGGAGACTGCTTTTCCTGTCGCAGACAATAGAACCTATGATGAACTGGTAAAGGCAAAATACCTTTGCTTATTTTATTGATGAGTCATGATGTTACAAAAACAAGGGGCGGCACGGTGGCGCAGTGGTTAGCACTGCTGCCTCAAAGCAGTGGGTCGGATCTTGGCCCCGGGTCACTGTCTGTGAGGAGTTTGCACATTCCCCCTGACTCTGCATGGGTCTCACCCCCACAACCCAAAAATGTGCAGGCTAGGTGGATTTAAAAAATGTTACAAAAACAGAATGTGCTGAGTATGCAGCTAGCTAGTCAGCATCTTAAAAAAAAACGTTTATACTACAGGTTGAGCCCAAAAAGCATAGAATGGCTTTTACTGCTATTCTGTCTGATTAGTAGGGTTCTCCAGTTTTGTTTTGAACAATATATTAGTCCTGTCTAAGAATGAATGCTGTGACTGATGTTTTACATCTTATTTTCTGCATCCTTGTCTGAAAGTATGGAGTCTGTCACTGAAGCTAGAAAGAAAGGCTTGTGCTTATTTTCAGCCTTTCATAGTGAAGGGTTCCACAAGAGATGGGGTTTGTTTGTACTACATGTCAAGGAGCTGGTCACCATCAGCTGTTGGGGGGGGGGGGGGGGGGGAGGGGGTAAAGTGGGGTGTTTGGTTGAGGTTACTGAGGGGGTAAAGTGGGGTGTTTGGTTGAGGTTACGGGGGGGGGGGGGGGGGGGGGAGGAGGGGGAATTGGGGTTGTTAAAATATCAAAAACTTGAATAAAAATATTTTCCCAAAAAAGTACCTTTCACAACCCTCAGGATATTCCAATCGATTTACAGCCAATGAAACACTTGAAGTTTTGTCATTG